>NC_081856.1:11208661-11862411 GCF_963259705.1 Myotis daubentonii | reverse complement strand
TGCATCTGTTATAACATAAACATGGGTAGCACTTGATGAGAATCTAGAGGATGAAGTATATAAATAAACCAAATTTCAACTTGAAAGTTATTAATTATATCTTGGTATTAAAATGGATGTAAAGTATCTTTATACCAAATCACTGAAGTATTTTATTTTTTAAATAACTGAAATGTTTTAAATAATGGATCCACAATCCAATAATATCTTAGGTAGGAAGCTATATAGCCAATGTAGTCTGAATATTCCTATTATATTAAAATATCATTTAACATATTAAATGTTATATCTCCCTGAATTTTTAAAGACTAAATTTAATTACTCACAGAGGCAAAATTATCCCCAAATAATATTACCTTTTTAAAGTTTTTGACCCTTAATATAGGGTCCACTTCTTCTTAGCTCAAAGGCTCGGCATACTTTGTATACGCCTATCGTCCATTCAATAAGTTCACTTAGGCAGCTATGTTAGTTTCCCATTCTATAACAGAGATAGTAATCATCCACTCCTCCTAATTTGTGTTCTTAAAAAATAACTCAGCAATATATATATATATATATATATATATATATATATATATATAGTAGATTTTAACGCACTGAGAGTTCATATTGAACCCTTAAACAGCTGATGGACACAGAGTGATGGACTAAAGTATCCACCTCGCTTGCAAACTCCACGTGTTTTAATTGCCTTCATGATAGTTGCTTTTGATTCCAGTTTTAAATGTCATTGCTGGTCAGGGGAGCAAGCAGCTTTTTTTCCCATCCTGATTATTTCTGAAGTCATTCAAGATTTGTAATCTGAACACTCCTACTCAGAGTAAATATAAAACAAACAGATAAGGCCTAAGTCAGGACAGAGCCAGTCCCAAAAGAAATCCTTATCAATGTTACATTGCTGCAGCCATCCTGACTTCCAACTTTTAGAAAGTTTTATAGAGCGACAGGCAGTCTGTCATCATTTCTGAAATTCAATCAGTCACCGAGTCAACAAATATGTATGTGACAGACACTTTCCGAAGGCACACAATGGACAGGACAGGCGAGGACCCTGCTCTCAGGGTGCTTACATTCTGGACAGATGGATGGAGGCACTTTAGATTGAGCGGTGTGGAAAATATGAAGGTAACTAATATCTTTATTACCCAAGATAATTTAAGGTGCTGATGAGTGTTATTATAAAGAAAAATATATCATGACATCCTGAGAGCGGGTATTTTAGCTCTCTTGTGGTTCTGGAACCCCTTCTCTAGAGAAGATATTAGAGATGAAGTCTGTATTTTACAAAGTACTTGTTCATATGACCAGCTGGAAGCAGAGCATTCCAGGTAAAGGGAATAAAAAAATAAGAAACAAATGATGAGAAGATTTATATTTCATCAAAATATGAACTGCAGAGGTTCAATGTTATTTTTGATTTTTGAAATGTCTTAAAAGTATATTGATGTCGTGTTTTAAGGTGTGCTGTCTGAGCAAAGTATTTAATAAGTGTTTAATAACTTCAGAAAAAGACATGAGAGTCATCTGTGGGCCTAACATTCTTAGTCAATCCCATTGTAATGAAAGTTGTTAATCAAAGTATTCAGCTAAACAATCATTTACTACCTATTCCTCCATACGAAGGATGCTCAATTATCTCAGTTATCACTAACTCCTAGGCCATCCTCTAAAATACTTTTGTAAACTCTAATATTTTTTTGCTGTTCCCAACCCACGGCAAGGAATGTGTGTTAATTTTTCACGAGTTTTCTCTGTGTCCCTATCTGTCTTTCACTCTGTCTCTCTCTGTACACACACACACACACACACACCACACACACACACATACACACAAACACACAGGCATGTGCACAAATAGCTGAAAACTTTCACAAAACTATTTTTTTCACAAAACAATATTTTGGTTTCTATGTCTGACAAATTCTAATATTTTCTATCATTTCATTTTTTAAAATGCTGATCAAAACCTACTAAACTGATATCATGACATACCAATCAATAGGCCTCATTTTAAAGAAGGAAAACCATGTTCTAAAAGTCATTCAGCATTTTGCATACCTTAATTCAGTGATGGCGAATCTATGACACCTCTGACACACGAACTCATTTTTTTGGTTGATGTTTCTTTGTTAAATGGCATTTAAATACATAAATATCAAAAATATAAGTCTTTGTTTTACTATGGTTTCAAATATCAAAAAAAATGTCTATATGTGACACGGCACCAGAGTTAAGTTAGTGTTTTTCAAAATGCTGACATGCCGAGCTCAAAAGGTTCACCATCACTGCCCTAATCTATACATAAAAACACACAACTAGACCAACACTATAGGCTACTCAAAGTTTTTTATTCTCTCAGGAAAAAAAAAATTAGTATAGTTCTTTAATATTTTGACAAAAACTAAATTGAGAAAATTAAACTTTCCTTGACCTGGCAGCATGGTGAATTTTTGCTTGCTAGGAAGGCAATGCTTATATTCAATGGGGTGTTAGAAATAATTCCTTATTTCTACAAAAGACTGATTTCCTTTCTCCTGGCCCCAAATATTGGTCTCAGTTATCCCTTAGGATGTAGAAAGGAAGCATTTAAGAATTCAACAGTAAAAAAAACTCTTAAAAATTAAAGTAACAGCAAAATGGTGTTAGTTTAAAATTTTTATAACAATGAATCTAATGTTTATTCAGTAAACTTTTAACAGTAATGCTTGACATTTTTACTTAAATATATCCCTAAATTTTGACCACCTTGAGTGGAGTGCTGCATAATAGATTATTCCAAAACAAAGTCTCACTTCAACTAACTTTGGCTTCAGAATACATATTTACACAAATATCTGATCTTTTGGAATTTACCCACAATCCACAATAAAAAAGTAAATTCACACTAACAGTTTGTGGATTTCAACAGGCAGCCAGCCAGCCAGCCTTTGTGGTTCATTCTCTTTTCTCAACTCTGACCTCGTAGAGCTTTATTCTCCTCATTTGTTGCATTGAGATATGTTTAAAAAGTTATATGTTATAAAAATAATATTGTATGAATGAGTAACCCAGAAAATCGAATGAGTTCTGCAGATTTATGTAGGAAGATGCACTCCTTACATTCATCCCAGGCAAACCTGAGCCTTGCATGTTGTCTGCTAGTTTCCAATGAGTGGGCTCTGTAATCCGACTCTTGCTCTTTGCTAGCTTCTTTTTTCCTACTCTGGCCACTCTGGGCCAAGCCACCAGCTCTGTTATAAACATTTGCAGACTCTGTTGTAGACTTAGAAGGCCATGTGGCAGGCTCCCATGAGGGATCCCACAAACTTCTCCACCTACTGACTCCATCCAGTAGGCCCACTGCATCCAAGCTTCCAATGGCTTCCGGTGGCAATTCACAAGCCACTGGCTTGTCTCCTGAAGAAGCCTTCTGCCACAGGCAGGCCTCTCTCATGTAAGATACTCCCACTGCAACAGAAGACCCGGTTGCTTTCCTAAGAGAAATTCTCCAATACAGATCACATTCATTGAGGGCACCAAGGCAGATATGAGAAGATGCTCACTTCACTTTTCTCCAAGGCAACCTGTTCCCAGCTTTGGTTGATCCACAGGCTGCAAGCATTTTCGTCGTCAGGAAGAAGAGACTTTTGACAAGTTCACAGGGTTTGTTCTGGTGTCTGAAATAAGGGGTGTCCAGATATTTTCATGGTGGGCCACTTGATCAGAAATCCACATGTAGACACTTTTTTCTGTTTCATTTGTTTTATTTTTGTAATCAACTTTATTGAGGTATAACTTACATGGAATAAATTATAACAATTTTGAATACATGGTTTCATGTGTTTCTGATCCAATCACACTCCTGCATCTCTACCATTATAATCAAGATCAGAACATTTACATCCCCCAGAAAAGTGTTCCCACATCACAGTGCATCTCTAATCCCAGGTCAGGACAGAATGTAATATACTATATAAAAAGTATTGTTTTAAAATGTACTATCCTACATAATAAAAGGCTAATATGCAAATCTACCAAACAGTGGAACAACCCATTGCTGTGATGCACGCTGACCACCAGGGGCAGACATTCAACGCAGGAGCTGCCCCCTGGTGGTCAGTGTGCTCCCACAGGAGGAGCACCACTCAGCCAGAAGCCGGGCTTATGGCTGGTGAGCACAGCGGCAGTGGCGGGAGCTTTTCCCACCTCCGTGGCAGTGCTAGGGATGTCTGACAGCTTAGGCCCGGAGCGGGCATAAGCCATCAGTTGGACATCCCCCGAGGGCTCCTGGACTGCGAGAGGGTACAGGCCGGGCTGAGGGACCCCCACACCCCGCGCCCCGAGTGCACTGGGCCTCCAGTACTATATAAAAAGTGTTGTTCACACCCATACATTATGGGAAACATGTTAATGCCACCACAATCCTATCAAGTAAATTTTGGAAAACATCCTAAAAGATGTTTGTTTTTATTGCATTGCATTAGCATAATTTAGAAGAGAAAGAGAAAAGATGACTTAGTGATACTCATCGAATTCTCTAAAATTTCTTCTCAAATTTTAACTTTATTTCCAGCAAACAAGTTTGCAGATTTTTGGTGGTTGTTTTTTTTTTTAATGAGGGCTGGCTTCCATTGATCTCAGCCCCATTCCGCAATGGTAAGTGCATCCAGTCTCACATCCCTGGGAGCTCGGTGCATTGTAACAGACTTCTCCCTCTTCCTTGAGCAGCCTACAATGTCCTTGTTTTTCCTCGCAGATTACAATTCAGCGTGTTGAAGCGTTTTGTTACATGAATAAGAAAGTACAAAGCCCTTGATCTGAGGAAGCAGCTAAGTAAATACTAGTTGGTTTCCAAGAACTAGTCATCTGACATATTAAAACAAACCAAATGCCCATCCTCTGGTTCATCTTAATTCAAGTTTCCCATAAATTGGCAAAGGTTGAAGGAGCAATTACAAAAAAATCAGAAGCTTTAAAAGTGTTTCTGTCATCTCTGGCCATGAACCTGACTCACAAGTATGTCAGCACAAAGCCCACTGATAGAAACGTGCCTTTTGAATGAATACAGTATTAGAAACACACATTTCTACATCGTTTCAATACCAGGAGTCTCTCTGCGGCAAACGAGCCCAGCTTTTACACGTTCAGACCAAACAGGTCACATTCCTTCCTGGCAAGTAGTTAGATCCTACTAGGAGTGAAAATTCATCTGAAAAGTGGACACAGTGTGGTTCATGTGCTGGATGCTCCCAGCTTCAAGGACAGAGTTAAATTAGAATAGAGAATCAGGAAGTGGTTGGAAATATAATCCCAAAAGAATCAGGGTAGACAGGGGCAAGGACAATTACACCTTCTCCAGGTAGATGAAGGAATGTGGCTCACCTCTTCACACCGTCAGACACTTTACAGAATAGATACTGTCCCCTTGCACCCTTCTGCACCCTTTAGAACTCTTTCATCCAACCATATTCCAAACCCGGCTTAGGAAAATCATGGGAAAAGCATTTCTGTTTTTAAAGCTCTTCACAGTAAAGGAAACAAAGGAGTGATAAGGACTTTGAGAACCAAGCACATGCTTTTGTTTGTCATGAATTTTCTAAGTACTCATTCTGCATCCAACTCTATTCTGCTTCCCAGCTTCAGGTGACGCACACATTTGATAAAAGCCTTGCATTTTCTCAACCCAAATTTTCTTACCTTGTGAACAGAAGGGAGAAATTGAGCCTCTGACTCACATTGGATTCCTTGTCTAGGTTGCTAATGGTCAGCAGCTTTGGGCAAAGTTTTTTCACTGCTTCTAATCCACCAAATTTATAAAAAAGGAGTCAAGTTTTTTCATTATAGGGTACCTTACCAAATGCTATAGCTACGACTTAATCTTCTCATCTGATATCACTGTCCAAAAGGAAGTAAAATTTGCCCCAAATTGTTACTCTTAGTGAACCCATGCTGGTTTCTAGTTATTTTTTTTCTAGATACATGAAATGACTTTAATTGCTCTAGGTCGTTTTATGAGAAAACCCAAAATTTGAGATTCTTCCTAAAATGTTTCTTTAGCTTATGTGTCATTCATAAAAATGCATCATTAAAAAATTCCCTAACTTTCCCACCATTTATGTCTGTACATCCTTTCATTATAATGAAAGGGGTGTAGTTCTTACCTTAAAAGCAACTTCTCCCCTCTTTTCTCTAGACCCCATCACATTTCTCCTCATGGAAGTCAGAGAGGCTGGAACAGAGTAAGAGAGGAGTGCAGTGAAAATTTACTTTAGAAAGACAGGCAGAGACCAAATTCCAAAAGAGACCGAGGTTTTTAGTGTCATAAGAGGACTTTTGAAAAATTGAAGCAAGCGATGATATAGTGTGATTTTACTTGAACATTTTGAGAATTTGAGGAAAGCAAACACCTTTGATTTGGGGGTGCATCTTCCTGTTCACATGCCTTGTTTTTATGAGGTTACCTGAGTGGAGGAGAGAGGAGAAATGTGGAATCAGAAGACCGACCACAGCTTTCCCCAATGCCTGTGCCTGAAGCTAAGGCCATGGAGCTTTAAAATTCATGCCTCATTCTGCGCCCTCTTTATTTCCAATGCACGTTGTTTCCCATCTGATATTTAACATGTGTGTTGCTTTCACATAAGGGAAACAAATAGGAAACGAATTTAGACTAGAGAAACTGTACCTAGGCACATCCTCCTCCTACTGCAACCAAATGTCTCATCAGACCCCAAGAGAGAATTCTAATAATGTTATCATTTGATTCCCATTTCAGGCACTTTGCATTTTTATATATGCTAAAAAATTCAGCAAGCCACCCAACTGGCATAGCAACAGGAAAACTTCCTTTAGAGCACAGGTGTACAAGCAAACAAATTCTTTCTGTGCTGGAAAATTGATCCCTCACAATAGCAAGCTCCCAGCAGCGCACTGAACTGGCAGGAGGGGTCGGGAGAGCGCACATCTGTCAGGTAGATGGAGCAGATGGTGATCACCTCTTCTCACCTTCCAGCAGAGTCAGAAATAGATACTGTCACCCGGAACTGTCTCTTTCCAGCCACACTGAACATTCGGATTTATTAAAAGCAGACGTAGTCACTCTGTGGATTTTTTTTGTTTTGTTTTGTGATTCAGAAAGGAAGGAAGGAAGAAAAGAAACAAAAGGAAGCAGTGCAGTATTAAACTCTGTTGTTAGGGCTAAACAAGTATAACTAGCTGGTTAGTTCTGGGTGCCCTGGAGAGATAACCTCATGTCAACCATACAGGAAGCCATGGGTTATTAACATCTTTCAAAAGCAAAAGTACCAGGAATATATAAGAGTATTCAACATAATGTAAATGGTCAAACTCAGTCTCCAAATTTATCACTGGAAACTGGGTGGAAGTTCTAGAATTTTGGGAGAATGATCTTTGTGTCCAGCTCCAGGAGTGGATACGCTTTGTTCTGCCACTGAGTCCCAAAAAGCTACAATTCCATATCGAACACTTAAATCGTGACCTAACTCCCGGAGCCCACATCCTTCACATGTTGCCAAAACCTGAAGCAGAACTGAGTTACGGCAAAACAGAGGCTAATAAAACAATTGTGTTTAAATGGAATCGATTATTTGGCATCTAAGCATCTCCCCGTTCCTGAAACGAGGAACCTTAAATAAAAGACCCTGCGGGAGACGATCACTTTGATACTAAGAAGCCAACCTTTTCAACACCCACGGCTTTCTCCAGCCAAACACTGGAGTCACAAAACAGTAACTGGATGCCATGCAGCTCCTTTGCTTCGCTTTTCAAATACTGATACCACACAACAGAGGTCAAGCAAATGAGCCGGCACAGCTCTCCGCCTGTATGTGCTTTCTATGCTCTGACCCCTCCTGTGTATTCCCTATCCTCCTGTGCCCTTCCTAAGTGTGGACAAAGGGCTGTCCCCGCCCCCACCCTCCAGCGGGCCAATTCTTTCCTCGCTGAGGCACCTCCAGGGCTTGGTGCTGATAAACTGAAAACATCCCGAACTTTCATCAACATTCCTTTTCTAATCCCTCAACTAAAAGCCCCACGTGTTAAACACCATTTCAAATCGGGCATGTGTTCGCCCCTAAACCGTTCTGGAAAGCTGAATTACAATATTTGCTCTTACAACACAGCCAAATTAAATTTCATGTTGACAATAGCCAACATGTTATCATTTTTAAAGCCCCTTCGTTGCCTCCATTTCTATCTAAACTTTTGTCCCAGAAGACTGGAGATGCCTGCCAAGTCCAATTTAACCCTGACCCCACAACATTCAGTAAACACTGCTCAAGCATTTGAGCTAGGCTTATCCATGTAAATTTTCATTCTTCTTTTTCTGTGTTGTTTGGGTTGGGGTTTTTTTTTCCATTTAAAGAAGAGATAGCAAATGGTTTAAGGTAAATTTTGGGCTAAGCAGCATTTGCAGGTGTGGATAGAAACTGTTTCTCTCACAGGCACTGTACATTAAAGTAAATGTTGCTGCATTTGAAAACCTGTCAGCTCTATTTTGAACCAGCATTCAGAAGCCTCTCCTTTTTGACCAATATTATATAAAGTTCCTCTGGGAAGATAATGTGCATGATTGCAGACTCGCCTTGTTAAAATCATGGCTTTTTATGCAGTCGTGTTTGCACCTATGAATTATGCATGAAAGAGGATCTCATTACATTTCATTTTCTTTACAGTGGTGTCCTCTCTCCTAGACGGACGGGGGTCCCATCAGCCGGCTCCCCTCACCCTGCAGCCTGCCTCTGTCTCCATGCCTTCATGGCATTTGAGACAAAATGGGCGTGTTTCCCTTGTCACCTCCTGCCTGGTATAAATTATTCACCAGAGCATCACACACATTTGTGCAATAAGCAGCCTGGAAACTGGGGGACACTCCACAGGCTGTGTGTGGGGATCCCACAGAGGCAGGGAGGCCATGTCTCCAACAGTTGTCCAAGGCAGAGGAGAAATGGGGCTTTCCCTCATGAAATAGAAATTAATTAGAAATGCTGGCCAGTTAGATAGGTGCATTTCAGTGTTTCAGTATTTCCCTCAGAATGAAAGGTCAAGGAACAAAGCCCTGTGCCCCCCCCCACCCCCTTTTGGAAATGGAGCCATTGGTCTTCCATACCTGACAAGATGAATTAAATGTGGAGAAAAGATCACAGAATTTAATCAGCACAGTCATTCAGTGCATGTGGTCGGGAACAATCAGTCAAAGAAGCATTTGAAAAACTAGGTTAGTGTGGTGTGTGTGTGTGTGTGTGTGTATGTGTGTGTGTGTGTGTGTGTGTGTATTATGACGATTCTTAGTGAAGCTTGTATCGCTGATTCTAAACATTTCCCTGTTAAAAACAAATCCAGTTAGAAATAAGATTAATTTTGTCTGTCAAATTATGCCATTCACTATGATGCAGTCGCATTATAAAAGGAGGTCACATAAAAGTAGCAAAAGATCCCCCAATGAATCAAAGATATTATCAAAAATTTGATTGACAACTACCTTTACATTTTCTTTGACCGATACTTTCTTGGAATCAGTGAGAACTATGCAGGTAACAGGATCTAGGACAGTGAAAGCTGCACTGAAGTTTATTTCCAGAGGAAGAAGACTGGCTCAGCTTGTTTTTAGTTTTTCCTTGTAAGAATGTGGTCATGGTGACAGAAGACTTTCATATCTCAATTATCATGTATTCTCTCTAACGAAGAATTGAAACCTTCTCACAATGAGACTCAAGGAAATGACACATAAGCTCGTTGCTCTAAGAACAATCCACAGCAGTGAGCTTTTGGTTTCGACAAGACATTTTTGAAATGTATCCTCTACCTGTGGAATTTTCTGGTACCTGAGTTTATTCTAGAAATTTTACACTTTGAAATGTAGATATACTGCTCACTTATTTCCCTTTTCTTCTTAATAATTATATATGTAATACATTTTCTAAATTTAGAATATATATATATATATATATATATATATATATATATAGCTTTCATTGTGTACAGTGTGCGTGTGCGCACGTGTGCACACACACACACACACACACACACAGATGTGCACCCAATGCTCAAATATGTTGCTGAGAGGTGATGTGACTTATGAAGAATATAAGTAATATGGCAAAAGATTTTGGTCCCATTACTATTACCAATTGTTAACTTGCAGAAAGTGATTGTTTTTCCTGTGTTTTTCTTTTCCCCTCCTAACTTCAAGGAATCTTCACGGTGATCATTTAATAGGAATATGGAACAATGGTTTTACATCTTCAAAGGAGTATTTACTTCATCAACCACGTGCTTTTCTTTCCACATGCATTTATCCCCAGCTTTCCTGCTATTTCTTCCTGTGGTGACCACCCAGTCATAACGTAGTTACTGATCCAATGGGTCTAATCTCAGTCTGTTTTTATGTAAGAAAAAAACAACACACCATTGGCATTTACAGTGGATTTACTTTTCTTTGAAAGGTTATCATTTGGTATAATGATTGGCGTAAAAAGAATGCTATTTAGCTCCTGGCTGAATGAGAGGATGACCCTGTTATTATAGGTGGCTCTATCACATATTGGAAATACACAGAAGTTAGGAACATAGTTCAATATCAATGTACGTGAGGGAGGGTGAGTGAGGGCCTGCTTTTCACTCCAAAAATCATTCTGCTCTTTCTCAGCAAATCCTGAGAGGGGATTTGTTAAACCTAGCCTGACTTCCAGGAAACTTATTTAATTAAATGATGTGAATGGCCAGGGCAAAGGATATAATTATTGGTATAGAGTCATTGGCTTGAGCACTGCCTCCAGCATATTTAATATTAAATATATTCCACGGTAGTCTAGGTTTAAATTTCTTCCAGTTTCCTGGCCCTCCTACTCATTTCAAGTGTTGACATCAGGATAATTTAGTGGAAATAAAATTTTATCTGAAGATTGATGTCATATTTGCTTGTTGATGTTATCTCTGTGTCAATAGCTGGGTTACCCTCTTCACAGTGTATACAGAGGTACAATTTCATTTGGGAGGAGAGTATACCCTACCGTGAGTAGGAAGCTCCCAAGACTCACAGTTCCACCAGGCTCCATTCTACTTGTCAGTTTCACACCGGAAATCCTTCCGCTCTGTGAGATGCCATGAACGTGAAAGGAACTTTGGGAAGAGAAAGGACTTTTTCACTTTCACTCTCATGTATCCATGCTCTGACAGAAAAAAAAAAAAAAATATATATATATATATATATATATATATATATATATATATATATATATCCTATCTAATAAAAGAGAAAAATGGTAATTGGCGTACGATGATACCCTTTTCATTGGCTAATCAGGGCTATATGCAAATTAACTGCCAACTAAGATTGGCAGTTAACTGCCAACAAGATGGCGGTTAATTTGCATATGTAGGCACAATGCAGGGAGGCGAAAGGGAAAGCAGGAAGAAGCTCCCTGCCACTGACAGTGATCGGAAACCCAGGGGGGAGCTAAGAGCTGGGGGGCAGGGCAAAGGCGGCCCTGGGGCCGCCTTTGCCCTGCCCCCCAGCCATGATCGGAGAATCAGGCGCCTTTGCCGCCCTGGCCAGTGATAGCAGGAAGTAGGGGTGGAGCCAGCAATGGGAGCTGGGCACGGTCGAAGCTGGCAGTCCCGGGAGCTAGGGGTCCCTTGCCTGGGCCTAAAGCGGAGCCCACGATCGCGGGGCCGCTACAGCTGAGGGTCCCCGCTGCCCGGGCCGGACGCCTCAGCCAGAGGTGTTAGGCCTGGGCAGGGGTGGAGCCTGCAACCACAGGGAGCTGGGGGTCCCCTGCCCAGGCCTGACACCTCTGCCGGAGGCCTCAGGCCTGGTCAAGGGGCCGATCCAGTGATTGGTGATCGGAGGGTGATGAGGGTCAACTCCTCTGGCCGAGGCATCAGGCCTTGGCGGGGGGTGGTGCCGGGGATTGGGGAGATATGATGGTCCCCTTGCCAAGGCCTGAAGACTGGGTCAGAGGCGTCAGGCTTGGGCGGGGGGTGGAGCAAGCGATCAGAGGGAGATGGAGGTCCCCTGCCCAGGCATGATTCCTGGGCCAGAGGCCTCAGGCCTGGGCGGGGCCCAGAGCCAGTGATCAGGGGAAGATGGGGGTCCCCTGTCCAAGCCTGACACCTCTGGCGGAGGCGTCAGGCCTGGGCAAGGGGCCGATCAGGCGATCAGAGGGTGATGGGGGTCTATGCCTCTGGCGGAGGCATCAGGCCTGGGCAAGGGGCCGATCCTGCTATTGGAGGGTGATGGGGGTCAACGCCTGAGGGCTCCCAGTATGTGAGAGGGGGCAGGCTGGGCTGAGGGACACTCCCCTCCCCACACACACCCAGTGCACGAATTTCGTGCACCGGGCCCCTAGTTATATATTTAGCTAGGAAGGATAGCTATAGAAGATTTGGTTGTGTTATTCAATACCAATAATTTTATATTAAAACAGTGACTTGGAGAAGTAGAATATGAGTAGGTATTTCTCATTGACCAGTAACTGGCATGCATAACTGGATCCAGAGGCATTTCATCACTGCACAGAAACCCCCTTCAAATCATCTCAGGGTCTTTCTTTCAGATTTGTGTCTATTGTATTGGAAAGAGTTTGTAACTAAAATAGTGTGTGTGTGTTTTTCCCCCTTTATACTGTAGTCTAATATCTGCCACCCTCCCCAAATATACCATTTCTGTTCCTGCTTCACAACATGTATATTGAGAAATTTAGTCTTCAAGAAAGAAACAAATCATAAATAATTTCTACCTAATATTTTGTAGCCTAGAAATAGAACTGATTAATTAAAGGAATGACCTATCAATTACAGGGCAAAGTGAAATACTAAGGCCAAGGGAAAGTATCCATTGCCTATACTCCATTCTTTGGGTAAAATATGAGCTGCCTGGACTCTTATTTTATTAATTCTAAAATGCCTCCCTCACTCCAGTGCCTCACCCTCTTTTCCAATCACATTGACATGTTAACTTTTTGGTCCATGCCAAGTGAGTTATTTGCAATGGCAATATTAATATATTTGAGTAGAATTGAATCAAATTTATTTCAAAAAATATATAATTATGGGGTCAGAGCACATATTATTTCAAGAAAGTACTGTATACATTTGAGATGAGAAAGGTCTACTTAGACTCAAATCAGGCTAAAACTGATTTGGAAATTATAAAAGAGGTGAAAAACATGGATTTAACTATACATGGGAGATAGAAAATAAGCTTCCTATTACTTTAAATTTTGATGTATCACAAAGAGATGTTTGTATGTGTAATCATCAACAAATAGAGATTATTTAACCTATCTACAACTAAAACCTAGAGGAAAAGTTTAAAAAGAAAGCTTAGAAGTAATGGGTAATGTCTAACATAGGAAGAATGTTTTAAAAAGGATACTTGCAACTGGCCATTTCTAGTGATTACAAAAGACTAAGTCGAATAAAATTGCCTTTAGTTACAGCAGGAGAGAATTTCTATTGAATGTCAGGATATATGTCTCCCTCTCTGAACTCTAACTTCATGTATTGCCTGAATCAATCATTTGAGAATAAATCGAATATCACTTTATGACTTCGCTATTGCTTTATTAAGATGTTATTTTGCATCCTGTGATTTTAGTTTATGCTTCTGGTTGTGAGTTGGAGACCAAACGCTAATTATTTTATTTCTCATAAGATAGAGTTCCATTTCTTTTGCAAATCAGCCTCCAAGGAAATATATTCTTTTTAATTTGATTGATTTGGTCTTCACACCTGGTGTCTTGCAAAATTAGAAAAGAGTAGTTTGGAATGATCTAAGGTTATCGTGCTCAGAAACAGAGGAATGGACCACATGATCTTTTTGATGACCCAAGTGTTGTTTATAATATATAAAGTATGATAACCAGTCCCTATAATAGCCTCTAAAAGAATATAAATTGAGGGTTAAAAGTGTAATGAAATGCAAATGAAACTGTCCTAGAAACAACTGCACATTTTATTTGTTTCTTACAGAATCTAGGACATAGAGAGTGTTCATATTAAATACTATCCACTGTATTCTAGTTTTAAATAATGGTGGAAATAATTCGTAGTTGAATTGCAGTTACTAGCTGGAAATGAATGCTACCAAATATTTTGGAAACCAAATGTGGTTAAATCAAGTCCATAGTAAGAAGAGTTTTAAATATCTTATGTTCTCTTTTTATTTGCCTTATTTCCTAGGTTTGTCAGCACGTTGAGTAAAATTTAAGCTTGAAGTTAACTTTACATTCTTTCCGCATACCCAATATAAAATCAAATATAATTAAGGTTCAAAATATACACTGAATGCTCTCACCTAGGAGAGATCTCGCTCTCTTTCTTCCTCCAAAGATTTCTTCCTTTTAATGAGGAAGAGAAAAAGATATTAAAAACCTATGGCTTATAAAGTCCTTTTGACATTTACGCCCTTCCAGGTAGATGCTGTTTAAATGGCTTTTTTAAACAATGCATCTCTTGGGTTGCGCTTAATTAAATAAATGACAGAGTAGTGCAGCCGAAATATCACTGGACACAAGGCACTCTAATGTTGCCGTATCCACTCATTCTCTACGGGACCTTGCACAAGTCACTTAATCTATTAAGGGATGGGATTTTGTTCAGCTGCACACAGAACTGCTGGATGGGAACATCGTTAATGTCTTTGTCAGTGCTAAGCTCATGTGAATCCCATAATAACTTTGATCCTCAGTTTCTCATTTAGACAATGTGCTTCATGAGAACATCTTTCCTTTCTTTAGTTTTCTTTTGCCAACCAATGGAATGAAATTATTTAATTTTTTGAGTAACATACATTAGCAATGAAAATTGTTGTTATTGTCTTGAGTCACAGCAGGTATTAGCGACCTTGGGAAGATACAAAGCTACCTCAGGAAGACAGAAGGAGTCAGAGCAGCATTGATAAACATTGTGTGAATGACTCCCTTGTAAACTCTTTCAGATGAACCTGTTCCTCAACCAAGGTTTCTGTGAAGAAACATCATCAGCTAAATGACCATCAGTCTTAATTATGTCTGTGATACATGAGAAGCCTGCGTGCACCCGAAGTCTTCTGTTATTAGATGTTTCTCCATTAACTGAAATTAGTAACGGCTGCTGAAGGTCCCTCCACTCTATGGAGGACATCTTTCTAAGCAATCTCAGGAGATATTTACCATGGACACAGACCCCATCCTCAAATAACTTAGGATTTAATTGAGGAAAGAAAATATATTTTTGGAAAATAATCTTAATTTAAAAGATGGTAGAAAAGATGCTTCAGAGATGCTCATTATGATCAGGGAATCTTATTGGGAATTGGAGAATTTCAGAGGAGAAACAGTTGAGGTAGTGGGTTAAGCTTGTACAATAGAAGTGAATTGTGTCTGTGCTGACAAAAATTGACTAATACGGTGTCCCCCAAATATTCCATGTGCTCCCCTACTTTTCCTAGCCTTTTTAGTTGGGTTGGAACCATGGAACCATCCAGAGGATTGTGAGAGGTGATCTAGGTCTTTCCGGGACCAGAGCAATTAGGTGTCAGTGGGCCTCCTCCATGACTCTCCTCTGCTGCCTGGTACCCTGGGAGGGCACATGCTCCTCTAGATGGCATGGCTACAGGATGGAGGAGAGATACCAGCGCCCCTGACCCACTGGACATGACCTGAGGAAGAGAGAAATCTTTCCTATAATAAGCCACCAAGATTCTGGGTTTATCTGTTGCAGCAACAAATTTACTCTGACACAAAGGATAAGCAGAATTTAATTAGGTAAAGAGAAAGGAGAAGTCATTCTAGGCTTTATTCTGACTAACACAAAGGATAAGCAGAATTTAATTAGGTAAAGAGAAAGGAGAAGTCATTCTAGGCTTTTCGAATCATATAAAAATGTGTGGGGTTGGGAAATACAACAATATTATACAGAGATCATTAAAACACACACACACACACACAAAAACACACATTTACAAAGACACATACACACTTGATTGAAATAGAAAATGTAAACATGATTTCTTGTAGAAAAATCCAAAAGAATGTGGCATAAGATAATGCTTATTAAATAAGTTACCACAAGATCTACCTACCTATGGACTTGTGAACATACAAAAGCTGGTCACTTGATCTACTGTTCAGGTGTATGTGCCATGGGCCAAATTTTATAACTTTTAAACACTTTCTTCAATTTAATTTAAATCACTTCATAAATGCATGAGAAAAAAATCATGATCATGCTTTCATGTAAATTTCATGTAAATTACTGGACATATTATCGGTTAACTTGAGATAAGTAAAATTTTTGAAAATTGTCAAAGTAGTCACAGGATGCTTGGAATGCAGCCGTGATGGTACAAGTCAGGAAATGGAACTAGTGGGACCCTTAGTTTATTGTGCTTGAAAGGGTGACAAAGGTTAAAGCTGAGTTTACTGAGAAACCAGAAAAGCTCATGGAATGTAAAGGAGTACAGTAAATAAGAAAATCTACTACAGGACTATGTAAGATAAATGAACAGAATGGTAGTATTCTCTAAAGAATTTGATTACCTGAATGCATTAAATATTTTCAGAAGCAGAGCTGACACCTGCTGTTTAATAGAGCGATATAGTTTGAACCTTTTTACTTCTTTCAGTAAACTAAAGTAGCATAGTATCTAATTAAAATCAAAGTACTTAAAATACTCAGCTAGGCTGATTAAAGAATTTATAATGTATATAAGTGGCTAATATTTTTATCAGTTTAAAAATAGGTAATCAAATGGTATTGGAATGCTCTGTAGGATTAACAATATCTCATTTTCAAAAGGTATCCTGTAGTTTATAATTTAAATCTGGCTAATATATTCACGGAATTAAATACCTACAGAGAATGTTTCATTAAAATGATATATGGTTTAGACCCTTTACTCCTGGAATAAATGAGACAGGGATTAAAATTCAATGACAGTATAACTTCAGAAAAATAAATCACAAATGAATACATCCGATATTAAAATTTAGTAGATAAAAATCACAATGCAATAATGAAAAAAGCAAAACTGTTGGAAAGAGACATTTAAAATAATTCCAATATTTTGTTAAGAAGTCAAACATGGGTGTACCATTTGAACATTTATATTTGGATAGCAGAGACTGCAATTAAAATTTAAAAATCTTAACTTTCTCCAAATAATGCCATTCACCTACTCTTAATAAATTCTAAAATAAAAAATAACCTCAATTATCCAGTTGCCACTATTGGTTACCTTTTCCTTTTCAAACTGTTACTTTCATTTGGCTTCTATGGAGATGTAAGGAAGGGGTGTGGCTTGAGTAAAGCAAAGTGGAGGGGTTTAGGAGAATTAGAAGTAATGGGGTAGACAATATGATGAACTAACAGCCATTGTAGGGACTATGACTTTTTCTCAGAGTAAGATGAAGAGGTAAAGCAGGGTTTTGAACCAAGAGTGACATCATCTGACTCATCTTTTAAAAGGGTCATTCTTGGTACTGACGTAATCATAGACAGCTGGACAACAATGTGCTGAGTGGGAAATTAACAGGGTATTGCAATAATTCAGTCTGTATATGACTCAGACCAAGGTGATAGGAATGACAGAAGCAGAAATTGGTTGGATTCTGGTTGAATTTTAAAGCTGATACTGGTAAGACCTCCTGATGAACTGGATGTAGGATATGCTAGAAATGGAGTAGTCAATGATACTCGAGCTTTTTGGACTGAGCAATTGGTAGAAGAGATTTCCATCAAACTGAATTGGTAGAAAACATGTTAAAAAATGAGTATCATTCATTATTTTCATTTAAAATGTCTATTAGACATTCAAGTTTAGCCGTCAAAAGAGTAGTTGAATATTAGTATATGAGTCTCAATAAGAGAGAAGTTTGAACTAGAGCCATAAATTAATAAATCATTATTAACATATATAATGCTATTAAAATCATGAGACTGGAAGAGATCATTAGGTGATGTGTGTAAGAAGTAAATAGGAACAGAAAAGGAGACGTAGGAGAACCCACTATTAGAGATTATGGAGAAGAGGAGGAACCAGCAAAGGCTAGGAAATAGTAAGAGGGGAAGGAAAAACCATGAGAATATGTGGTCTGAGAGGGCAGTAAAGTGTGTCCAGGATCTACTGTCATGCTGCTGAAAGATCAAGGAAAGCATCATTGGGTTAAGTCATGTAAATGTTATTGGTGATCTTGCTATCAACATTTTGGGCAAATGGATAGAATGCAGTGAAGCTATCTATAATAATAAAAATGTGACATGGTAATTAGACCGGACAGCTGAACGACCTTCCAGATGTGCTTCTGAACGACCTTGTGGATGAAGCCACAGCTGCGAGGGCCGAGCCCCTTGCACGAATTTCATGCATTGGGCCTCTAGTTCTATATGCCAGTGTAATAGTGGATACATGTGATTATACATTTATCAAACTCATAGAAAGTTCAGCACAAAGAGTGGACCCTAATATAACTTGTGGACTTTAGTTAATAATATTAGATCAGTATCAACTCGTTATTTCTAAGAAATTTACTTCACTAGTGCAAAATGTTAATAATACAATAAAAGGGGAGGAGGTCATATATTGGATATTGGAACTCTACTTTCTGCTCAATTTTCTGTAACTGTGACAACACAAAAAGTGTGTGTGTGTGTGTGTGTACATATATGTGCATTTTAAGCCAATTTTTTACATATAAAAATTAAATAAAATAGTATTTGTATTATTATTAGCATTGCACATTGCAATCCCTTTGTAATTATAGGGATGGGTGATGTTGATTACAGGGCACAAACTTCCAGTATTCAGATGAATGAGTCTTGAGGATCAATGTACATAGATCATGGTGACTATAATTAACTATATCATATACTTCAAAGTTGTTAACAGAGTCGATGTTAAATGTTCTCAACAAAAAAAGGTAATTATGGGAAGTGATGGAGAAATTAATTAACCCTATTGTGGTCATCATTTTACCATATATGAGCATCAAATCCTCACATTGCTCACCTGAAACTCTGTTGTTATGTGTCGTTGAGTCGGCTCACACTGCGGGTGACTCTATGAATGTCCTGTCCTCAGAAGCCCTGCTCAGCTCCTACAGACTCATGCCTATTGCTTCCTTATGGAGTCAAACCAACTCATATTTGGCCTTCTGCCTTCTATTGGTCTCTGCCTTCTATTTTTCTTAGTATCATTGTCTTTTTCAAAGAGCCCAGACTTCTCACGACATGCTCAAAGTGGGACTGCTTCAGTTTTGTCATTTTTGCCTCCAGCTAGTTTCAGGTTAAATTTGCTCTAGGGTCTACTTGTTCATCTTTCTGGCAGGCAATCGAGCTCTTGTCCAGCACTGTATTTCAGATGAATCAATTTTTCCCCATTAGCCATCTTCAACTCTCCAACTTTTGCATCCATACATAGCAACTGCGAATACGGGGGGTGTGGATGACCTTAGCCTTGGTCTCTATTTAATGACATTTTTAAGAAATGTCTTTTTCACTAGTTTTGGTTACAGTTTTAGTATTATTAAGCACGCCCTACATGTAGAGTAGACACAATTCACATATCAGAAAGCCTTGAAATGCATCTAGGTATTTATTTCTTTTACAAAAGGCTACACATAATTATGTTAAATGCTTAATTTTTAATGGACTATAATTGTATTACTTAATGTAAAAAAAATCCATTATGTGTTCTAGAGGCAAAAGGATCAGAAGGTTCAGATCTTATATGTTACTGCCATCAAGATTCCAGTGACCCTTTTTGTGCAAGTGGTGATCTTAGGATGATAATTACGCTGAGTGAGATCACAGAGCTCTACATTCAGTATAATTACTGAGTATAAATGGACTTTATCTCAGCATACCTGAAAAATAAATTTAGTTACACATTTTTTGCTTTGAATTCTGTAGGTATAATGCAAATAGTGTGATATTGACAACTAGATATGAAGATAAGTGATAAAAACACAGTATGACATTGTAGTGTTGAAAAATGCCAAAGAGAGAGAGAGGGAGAGGGAGATGGAGAGGGAGAGAGAGGTGAAATGATCTAAGTGTCCATTAAGTGAGGTGAACGTGTTGATCTGAGAAGATTCTGAGTCATGCCTCTTGTCCTAGCTACTTTCACTTTCAAAAGTGTTCTGGTTTGGGCATTAAATTTCATGTTCACTCAACAGTCAAATGTTGCTATCTCATAAAAAGGAGGCACTTCTGGGGATAGATACTTTTATATTTTGTCCTATTGTGGTGACATACATAATTGTCTAATGTACTCTAGTCATTTGACACTGGATGTTCATTCCATTATCTCCCAAAGCTACTCAGTGGCAACAAGACTACACTTCCTGAGCAGAGCAGTAACTGGAATTCTCACAGCACTGTATGAACAGCGTGTGGGGCCGATGGAAATGGACCAACAATGATTTTATGAATTTTGCTATCAGATGTTTGCTCCAACTCCTCAAGAAAGAAGTATTGCTTTACCCAACCACCATACAATTCTCACTCTCAAAGGAAGAATTTGATGAGATTTTTTAAAAGAGGAAGTTCATACTAAACTAATTGTCTTGTTCAGCATGGTCACTCATTTCTAACAACACCCTTTACAATGTCCTTTCAAAGTACAGCAGGACTCCATTTCACCCTTAATAAAAACAATTGAAAATAGCTGGGACATTTGTCTTCAATTCAAAGTTTAATTTGGATTGTTCTTGTTTTTTTAACATGTTCATCTAAAAGAAATATAATAAAGAAATTGTTTAGAAGATTTAAACTATATTATGTTAAATGCAGCTAATACATTTTATATGGGGTACTAAATACTTTAACATTTTTGTAGTTTTAAACATGTATTTCCATAATTACTCCAAATAGGCTCAAGGTTTTTTCTGTTTTTAATATTTATACAAAAATAATTCATGCTAATGTTTTGAGTGTTCTGTTTATGTTTTTTTTTTATTTAGTTATTTCACTAGCCATCCTTTGTTAAGAATTTTAGTAGCTACTTTATTAACTGCTCATTGCTGACTGAAGGAAAGGTGCTCTTGATTACTGCATAGAGAAAAATATCTTTATCTGAGGAATATTGGAAAAAATTTCATGGAGATATCTCAATTTATACATTGAAGATTGGTTGCCAATGGCATTGCAAAACAAAACAAAGTGAAACAACTGAAAAACATAACTTTGCATCCTCAGTGTCTCTTTCTCATCACATGTAACATATTACGAACTGGTTCTTTTACTTATTTTCATAAAATTATTTTTTTAGTACGGGATGAGCTTTGCTTCTCTTACCAATATAGACTTAAGATTTATTTACTTAATCATTCAAAAAAAGGTACATCTCAAAGCTAATTCTATGGCCATTATTCTAACCTCCATGCTTTGTACACATGATAAAATCATTTGTTATGTTGAAGAACTTTATGATAAGTTTCCTTTCTGTCTTTAAATTAGATTGCATAGAATGTACAGTGCATTATACGCAAAACACATTATGGGCATGTGCTTCCATTTTTTATGCTCATACTATTGATGAGAGCTTCCTGTGTGTCATGAGATAGGGAGCCAACTCAGAGGGGAAGACTGTGCAGAAAATACCTCTTCATGGTAGATGGGTGGTACTATGGAAAAGGCCTTGCACTCATCATCATGATGTCTAAATAACTCATGAAATTTGAGTTATGCATTAATATATTTTTCAAACCAAAATGAAAAGTCAATTCTGAAAAAGGAGGATTATCTGAATGCCATACAATATTTTGAAAATTACCAAATTCCTTCTGTAATTTTGAGCCATCTTGAAATTTAAATGTGTTGATAGCCAGCTCTCAGGTTCTAGCACCACATAGTTAGCATGAGGATTTCTTAAGAAAAAAATATTATAGAAAAGATAAGTATTGAGTTTTTTTAAAAATGGGGAAGTCCTGTTTTACACTCTCCTTGGGAGATGGCAGAGTTATACATAAAAAGGAAAATGTGAGTAAAATAAAATTATACAGAACTACACATGATATAAAGAAAATCTAACTTAGAAAGCTATTTAAAAATATATAATACTAATAATTTATGCTTAATGTATATTAATGTATGCTTACTATTTGCAAAGCTGTTTCTCATAAATTATTTTATTAATATTGTTCACCCACTCCTCCCAAAAAATTCTGAGTATGATGAGACAGATACTATTATATAGCCTATCATATTCAAGAGTTATTTTAAAGGTCAAAATAAAAATGAGATTACACATAATTATTTCTAAGTAGCTTAGAATCTACCAATCTTTATCTTCATTTTACCTATTTCTGGATTGTGTGCCTAATATTTCTTTCTTTCTTTTTTTACATTTGTAACATAATATATAATGCCATGAATTTTAAAGCTCCCTCAAATACGTTATTGAATGAAATAAATATAAATACCATGGCATTATTTTCTCTATTTTTATCGATAAAGAAACAGGATTTGAAAGAGTAAATGACCATTATAAATAACTTATTAAAAGTTGCATGTTACATAATAGGAACTTCTCTTCCTGTGAAACCATGGTGCTTCTCAACATAGCAGTAATCAAGAGCACCTTTCATTCAGTCACCAACTATTTATTGAGCAGCTACTATGTGCTAGACATTGTGCTAGGGATTGAAAGCTAGTGGTGACTATGGCAGAGAAGGTCTTCCTCTCATGAAGTTCAGATGCTACTTAAGAGAGTGTATTAGTTATGATTCTCCAGAGAGAGCCAATAGGAGTCTCTGTTCAGTTGAAATTATCTTTTAATTAAAGACCCAAGGAACAGGAAACTCCTTTATTACATTAGCACATGGCTCTTCTGTTGAGTAAAATGAACATCAGGGAATTGAATGTTTATACCAATGCAAAACTCTTACTGTAGCAGGGAACAGAGATGCAAGTGCTCCTTTCCTGGCTTTGACATCGTAATATATTTTCACATGTGACATGTTGTTTGTTAGACTTAATATTTCAATGAAATTACAGAATTCCCAAAGGAAAAGAGTAAATATATATCATGTAAAATGTGAACATAGTACTTCTCACCATAAACTATTATACAGACTTCAAGAAAAAAGTCACTTCAAGAAAATATTTAGAATATTGCTCAAAACTTACCAATTAGCTTCTGTGAGCTCAAACACTAACACATGCATACATACACTCACAAAAAAAACCCACATACAATATAAATAAATTAGGGAGTTTTTAAAATGTATTTCATGATGTTTCTAGTAATGGAAACGAGTCTTAAGAATGTGAAATTCCTTGACCATCTTTGAACAGGATAGATCCTATTACTTCTGTATATATGTACATACTTACATAGATAGATGATAGATAGATAGATAGATAGATAGATAGATAGATAGATAGATAGATATTTAATAGATAGATGATAGACAGGCATAGAGATAGATAGAGGTAGAGATAGAGATAGAGATAGAGATAGAGATAGAGATAGAGATAGAGAGAGAGAGATAGAGAGAGATGAGAGAGAGAGAGATTATCAGAAATTGGCTTATGTAATTAAGGAGCCCAGAAGTCCAACAAGCTAGAGACCCTGAGAGAAGATGGTTTCCATTGCAGAGTCAGAGTCCAAAAGCAGAAGACTGTGTCCCAGCTCAAAGATGGGCAGAGAAAGACTGTTTTTGTACACAATCTTTCATTCTTTTTTAAAAAATGGATAAGGCCTAGACACATTGGGGGCTGGGGAACACTCTGCTTTACTCAGTTTGACCATTCAAATGCTCATCTCTTCCAGACACCCCCAGAAATATTCATTAACCAAATTCTGAACACCCAGGGCCCAGTCAAGTAGACACACAGAAGTAACCATAAAAGGAAATTATAATATAAACCAAGGGAATGAGTGAACACATCAATTTCACACAGTAGTAATTCTTTATACAAAGTACCCAAACAATATAATAGTGTCCAGCTGTGAGCTGAGCAAGAGAGAACTCCCTGAGGATGCAATATTTGAATTTCTACCTAAAGAATGAGAATAGCCCGATATATTATGCAGTAGTGAAGAAGTCCTCACAAGTTGTAAGAACATGTTTAAGGGCTGCAAGATGAAAAAGTCCTTGCAGTATCTAAGGGAAAAGAAAAAGGGTTATATGTCTGGAGTGTGGGGATCAATCACATCAGAAGAGGCTGAGAGGTAGGCAGAGGCCCCATTATCCAGAGCTTTGGAGGCTATTGTAGGGAGTATGAATGTTCTTTTTAAGAATCATGGAAACTATTGATGGAATTTTACACTTGCAAAAGTGGAGAATGATTAAGCAAGAGATCAGCCAGGTTAGGACCATAGGAAACATCACTGATATTTTAAGGTGATGGATAGATACAGTTGGATACATAGATCAATAGATGATATAGATGATAGATAGATAGATAGATAGATAGATAGATAGATAGATAGATAGATAGATATCTTCTATCATATATTTAAATTTATATGGAGATTTTATATATAA
The DNA here is from genome assembly GCF_963259705.1 of Myotis daubentonii. Classification (NCBI taxonomy): domain Eukaryota; kingdom Metazoa; phylum Chordata; class Mammalia; order Chiroptera; family Vespertilionidae; genus Myotis; species Myotis daubentonii. Next base: position 11,837,938 of record NC_081856.1, on the reverse strand, counting down.
ATCAGCAATTTTGTGGAGCTAAGGATACTGTTGGATTTCATTTATGTCCTTAAGAACGCGGATGAAGGCCACCATGGGAAGCTCAAAGAACTTCCCCTCTGCCTTGAGCTCTTGGGTCTCAGTGGAGTTTCCAGTGTAGATTATAGTTCCAGACCCGTAGCCCCAATAACCCTCCTGAGGTCTTCTCCCTCCCTGACTGACAGCCTAGATGTTCTCTTAACTGGACTACACATCATACTTGGAGCCATTTTTCCTGTAAAGGGGAGACTGCAGTCTCCCAAGGGATGAAGGAGTAGCCAGTTGCTGACTTTCAAATTTCACCAACTTCCGAATGACCTGTCTTCAGAAGTAACACTCTTTTAGGTAATGCTCAATGGCCTGAAATAATTTATTGATCTATTCAGTTACAGTCACCTGTACAAAGCAAGTGCTGGACACTGTAGAGGGGAAGTGCTACCTGTTCAGAGGCAACATTAGGTCTCCAACAAAGAATCACAATTCAGGGATGTCATATGCAACCCAGTGTAACATACAAGGTTCTTCTGAGCAGTAAATTCAGAGAGACAGGTTGTGAAAGGGCCAATGGAGTCACAGAGGAGATAGATAAGAACTGGCCTTTTTTGGCTGATTCAGAAAAAAATACACAAAACAGTTCTGCTTAGAGAGTGACAGTTGCATAGACAATGTCATTGGACTAAAAAAAAGTCATAACTTGTGAAGAATTATTTTTCTTTATGAACAAAATATCAATTAATAAGAGCAAAGTGATATGACTAGATCTGCATTTTAAACAGGTAATTCTGGGAGTTGTATGGAAAATCCAAACAATTACAATTATTGGAGGTCATATATCCAGCTTCCTAAAAACACAAGATCCAAACTCTCCCAATAATCAATGCAATCTTAGACTTTCTGAGAACAATAATTTATTGCTATTGATTTCAAAAAGTTTGAAACATATGGTTTGGAGCTTGTAGTTAAAAATAAGAAATATATTATTCACATAAATCTTAGTCTTCAAAAATGCACCAGAGCCTGATCATCTTTAAGTAAAATATTTAGAGTTTGTTTTTAAAAATGTTATATTTCTGCTGTACATATACTTAAATATTAACTAAAATAAGGGCCCATAAAGGAAGTAGAAGAGATATAGAATTTATGCTATGAATGGAGATATATATCATACCATATTAAAGATTAATAACATTTTAGTAGGATCTACAACATTTAACAAATTATAACTGACAGTGATACACAGTGTCCTTTATATCAGTCTTATAAGACTAAAATCTATACAAAATATTGATAAAAATATTATGTTCTCTAAACAAATGAGTGAAGCAAAAATTTATCAGGTCCATTAAATTGTAAATCTGACATAGTCAAATTGCTTTAAGTAGCAAGCAGTTAGAGATATGATGCATTTGGTGAGTGTTTCTAACTTTTTGACATAAATTATTGTCTTCTATCATTTTTAATGCAACTGGTAATAAGAGATACATTATTCATGGTATGATGCATGGCAAGAGTTTTAAGTATCTGTACATGAATTTGAGTAAATTTGCTTAATTTAAAGAGTTTAAACAGTTGTATCAACACTCCCCATGTTAGAGTTGGTGGACAGCATGGTAATGTGACCTCCTTAAATTAATACTTGTGACGAGGATGAAAATATCCACTGAATATCAGAATAAATAATGCATTGTCCTGTGTTTCTTTGCTTCTGCTGCTTTAGGCATCTGGGGAAATTAATAAGGGTTACTTGTGTCAATCAGGCAAATCAGAAGTAAAAAGAAATCTTCAATTAATCATGGTATTTTACAACAATCCCTTTGGGAAAAAAAGAGAGAACCCCATTAATAAAAAAGCATTATGCCTTCTGCTGCCGTTGACAAACAGTGATAAGCTTCTCAGGGGATGTTGTGTAAGAGAGATTCATAATGAAGTTTTCCCTGTAAATTTCTCTAAGATCATTCCAAGTGCAAAATCTTAGCAGTTCTGAGAAGTGAAGCCCTTTGGGACTTCATCTAAGGAGGTGTTCCTTCTGGCTCTTGCAGAGTGAGCAGCTGATTACTGCCTGGGTCCTTTGTAGCATGCTGCCAGCTGCTGTCACAGTTAAAAAGCTGAAGTATGCCCCCTGCACCAGCAAACCTGGTTAATCAGGAAATTTCCCATCCCAAGACTAACCAGTAGCTACTCCACATATTACCAGCCTCGAGACACAAGATGAACCAGGTTCGATTGGCTTTGTACACTTGTATGTGCAACTTCTTGGTCACTATTTTGGGATTTAGTCTTAGATGATCCAGGCTAACTGGTAATCAAGATTGACTTGGAATGAGATGCTCAGGGGTGAAGTTCCTATCACTATGGACCTATCCTGCCATAGCAATGACAGTGCCCTTTCTTTTGGGGTGCTAGCCTTACGTCTGCTCATCATAAAAAGCACATGTCCACTTCTTGTTAGGATGAATTTTCCATCTCTTGCCCATCTCAGGAATTCTATATTTCTCCCCACTCCCTATGATTTTAATTTCATTACTAAGGGAGAAAACAACTGTTGCTATCTGCTCTTTGTCCTAAAAATTGAACATCAAACAACAGCAGACATTTAGCACTGAAATAATCACTAGCTTTGGGACAAAAAGCAAATGAGGAGAGATCATTCTTAAACATCATTTTGAATGTTCTTGGAAAGAATTATTCAGTGACACATATATTTTATTTTAAGCAAATACCAAGACCTAGACCTAGGTCCTTTGCCCCATTTTTTATCACGCTGTGGGAGATCATAATTTTAAATTTTTATTTTGAAGAGAATGGAGCCTTGACTTTGAGAATAAGACTACATTTTAAAATAGCAAGAAAACGTTCTATAATGTTCTGATGTAGTCACCTTCAGAATTGATACCTTTCATACAAAGAGTATATTTGTGTATAATTTTAAGTGAACAGATCAAATTGAGACTTTCTTTACAGTACTTTTTCACTTTTTGCAATGGTAACTCTGAGGTACTCTTTGGAACTATTGTAGATCATGTTATATGTCTATGTATGTTTATATTAATAAAGACAGAGGTTTGTATATCACTAATAATAGTACTTTCATGAAATTTCAATATATCAGTGGTGTTTTAAAACTACTTGATACAGAAAAATACATATGTTCAAAAGTTTAATCATTTATCAAGATGTTTGAACATAAAATCCAGGTGTGAAAAAGTAATATACATTATTGACACAGCCTGCTCCTCAAATACATTTGCAGTAATCATAGCAGACTTTTAAGAGTATAGGAGATATAAGGTAATATTTCATTGTCACAGAAAGGAATGTTTTATTATAAAAATCAAGTAAGAACACTGAGTATGTATATTTTTATCACCATAAGGTTATGACCTTGGAACTTCATTTAAAGCTTTTTTTCTCCTAAGTTACAAGAAATCATCTTCATTGCAGTAACAAATCATATGACACAAGGCTGTTATTTCTTTTTTTAATATATTTTATTGATTTTTTTACAGAGAGGAAGGGAGAGGGATAGAGAGTTAGAAACATCGATGAGAGAGAAACATCGATCAGCTGTCTCCTGCACACTCCCCACTGGGGATGTGCCCGAAACCAAGGTACATGCCCTTGACCAGAATAGAACCTGGGAACCTTCAGTTTGCAGGCCAATGCCCTATCCACTGAGCCAAACTGGTTAGGGCTAGGCTGTTATTTCTTGTATTTATCTATTAGAGGCCCAGTGCATGAAATTCGTGAACTGGGAGGGGGGGGGTCCCTTAGCCCAGCCTGCACACTCTCCAATCTGGGACACCTTGGGGGATGTCCTACTGCCAGTTTAGGCCCGATCCCTTTCACAATCCAGGACTGCTGGCTCCTAACCACTTGCCTGCCTGCCTGCCTGATTGCCCCTAATAGCTTCCCTGCCTGCCTGATTGACACATAACTGCTCCCCTGACGGCCTGACCACCCCCAACTGCCCTCCCCTGCAGGCCTGGTCACCCTCAACTGCCCTCTGCCAGCCTGGTCACCCCCAACTGCCCTCCCCTGCCGGCCCAATGGACCCCAACTGCCCTCCCCTGCTGGCCTGACTGCCCACAATTGCCCTCCCCTGCCGGCCATCTTGTGGCGGCCATCTTGTGACAACATGGGGCGGCCACCTTGTGATGACGTGAGGGCGCAAGGGCCACTTAGGCTTTTATTAGTATAGATGGTGCTATCTCTTTACCTATCTAAGGCAATTTGGGGGTTATAGTGAGATATAAAGGCATACTGATTCACTATTAATAGAATTCTTTTGTATCAAGTAACTTTTAAAGACGCCAAGAAAAAATACAAATGAGATCTGAATATAAGGAAAGGAATTAAATGTGGATCTTGACCAAACTGCAAGTTTCCTATAGTGCAAAGCAGCAATAATGTATGTCAATCTATCTACTATGATTTTGCAGTTGTTGGTGCATAATGACATACATAGTAATAGCATTAGTCCTTATCCTTTGTTAAATGTAATTGTTTCTCTTGAAGAAGAGGCTCCCCAAAGAGAAGAAAAAAAAAAGATTAAGATACAGAGTCCAGGTAGGAGCATTTCTAGAATTACATGAAAAGACCATCACACAGAAATGGTATTTTTCTTATCAATAAATGATGGATGTTTAACAAATTCTGTGAAAAAATAAAGCATCCTAAATTAACAGTAATTGCATGTTGAAAACTACTTTTAATGGTCCTAGGACTCCACAGTCACAATTTAAACTCAGAACTGAAAAGGAACATAAAAGTCATTTGTTTATTGTTGATGGGACAATTAATTAATTAATCAATTCTTGATATGTGTTCAGGCCATGGTTCAGCCAAAAGACATTTATTGAATGCTCTAGAGCAGCGATTCTCAACCTGTGGGTCGCAGCCCCTTTGGGGGTCGAACGACCCATTCACAGGGGTCACCTAAGACCATTGGAAAACACATATATAATTACATATTGTTTTTGTGATAAATCACTATGCTTTAATTATGTTCAATTTGTAACAATGAAAATGCATCCTGCATATCAGATATTTACATTACGATTCATAACAGTAGCATAATTACAGTTATGAAGTAGCAACAAAAATAATTTTATGGTTGGGGGTCACCACAACATGAGGAACTGTATTACAGGGTCACGGAATTAGGAAGGTTGAGAACCACTGCTCTAGAGCAAGGCACTACATTTTATTTTGGTTTTCCTATTGAATCACGTTTAGATAGATATTTATGGCTACCAGAAGACTGCAGAAACTTTTAGATTTGGGTTGGAAGACACAAACCACCTCTATCAATCATCTACTACTACCTGCCTGGCACATCCTATATAAAACCGAATATTTATCATGTACCAAAATTTGCCTCCAATACTGCATTGGTGTTCATCTCTCTGGTTCCTTCAACATTTGGTGAATATTAACTGTATCACGCATAAACTAAGTCTTAAGAAAAAAAAAAAGGAAAGAGTGGCATTGAAGGAGACAGGCCTGCCTATACATCCGTTCAAGTCCCAGTATTTCAGAGAGGCGGGGGGGGGGGGGCAGGATAATAAGATTTTGGATTGTAATAATGTTTGTGGGAATTAGAAATAATTCAAAACTTTGGGGATACAAAATATAAGCAAGGAAGCTGAGGGGACAGAAAAGGCGACCGATGATAAAAGATCTCCAAATACATTCCAGAAATACAGCAAGTTCTTTTTTTAAAATATATTTTTATTGATTTCAGAGAGGAAGGGAGATGGAGAGATAGAAACATCAATAATGAGAGAATCATTGATCGGCTGCCTCCTGCACACCCCCTACTGGGGAAAGAGCCTGCAACCCAGGCATGGGCCCTGACTGGGAATCGAATCATGTGACCTCCTGGTGCATAGCTCGATGCTCAACCACTGTGCTATGCTGGCCCGGCTGGAAATACAGCAAGTTCTTGAAAATTATTTTGGCTAATGAAGAGTTGATTTCACCCAGAAGATATAGAAGTTCTTTGTCATAGAGCCTGGATCGAATTTGTGTATAAGTAACCTCATGAGTCTATGTTGTCTTTCAGCAGCTGCCTCCATGGGACTGTGGTGTCATTTTTTTGTACTCATTTCATCTCCAGCCACTGTTGCCGAGTACCTTGGTCATCTGCCCATTGGTGTTATTTTCTCCTTTTTCCTGGCTGAGAATTTGGACTTGGTGGCCAGTACCATTTTCTACCACCTGCCTCTCTAGCCTACCTCCTTACTTCCCTGGGAGGAACAAACTGCATTGGGGTCTTTTTTTTTTTTTCATGACACAGGGACAATTCAAAGCTACCTCCAAACCCTAACACTTAACTAGAGTATCACTTTCTATTTCCTATTTGTAAAATTCTCCCATCTTATATTAGTGCCCTCTCATTATTAACTTTTCCCCTCAGTCTATTCCAGTACTCCAGATTAGACAACAGATGACCCATGAATATACAACAGAAGTCACACAGAAGTTAGATTGCTAGAGTAACGTGCAAACTTTCAATTTACATAGGATGTTTTTACATGAATATTTCATTGCAAATGGACTAGGAGACTACAATCATGGGGCTGCTGTAAGAATCACCTATGTATAAGCTAATATGTAGAACTCTGGACTGCCATGGACCAGGTGAGATGAATTGATACCTCAAAGGAAAGAGAGAAACAAAGACAGTCTGACGTCTAAGAGCTTCAATGTTATGGGAGAAAAATGACCTTTCTTTCTTACTCTTGGTAATAACATTGAAACATTGAGTAGAGATCAAGAGGTCAAACAGTGGACCGAAGTTGGAGACCTTTAGTCTGGACGTTGCCATTTAGACAACATCACAGACTCTTCCTTGAAACTATGCTGATCTCAGAAAGACCAGTTTCTGTCACTTTTTTCTACTTATGATTCTCACATCAATTCTTCAACTAATTCTAGGTTAAGTAGTCATGTTCTGGAACACTGTCATTTCTAAAGTAAAGATTTTATGATGGATTGCTGTTTTGGTGGCATCTTTACATGTTATTATAATATGCATAGTTTAACAAAATTCTGAAATCCTAGAGGCAACATCGAACTCAATGTTCATCTAGAGATCAAATACAAAAAAATAATTGTTAAGTGTATTATTTCTGTTCTGAGGTAGGACATATTATTTTAAGAAATAATACATTACAATAAGCATACTTATCTTTTTATCTGTTAGCTAATTTACAGGTCAATTTCCATACTTTTTGCATTAAGTAGGAGACTTATACAAAAGAGTTTTTTCCTATTGATTGGCAATATTAAGTACACAAAGATATTTTATAATTCTTACCAAAACATGTTACTTATAGTATGGTATTTTAGCTCCACTATATTCTTTCACATATACCTGTTTTTTACTAATTTTTAACTACCTGAGAAAAATAAAATATTTATATTTTAAACTTGATTGACCCTTTGAATTTTTTCCTTACATTTATTCAAGTTGTATTGCAAATTAATAAAGTAAATTAGGGTATTTCTAAAGTTTTGTGATATTTCTAATAATTAAATTAAAGATATATCAGTATATATTAAAATAAAACATTTTTTAGGAAATGCAGGAGATATAGAGAAGAACAACTAACAGTAAAGTTACCAAGTGGATTTTAATAGTGTGAGATGAATGTTATTTTAGACTTATAACGGTAACAGAAAAATTCCTAAGAGTAAATGACTTGCTTGTCATAAATTCATTTTAATTCAATCTTACGGATTTTTAAGTAGTGGATTATTTAGAGAAATCTTAATGTCGTCTATTTCGATATGTGGTTCCACCAAACAAGAAGAGCTGGTCATGAATCTGCCTAAATAAAAGTGATTATAGCCCTAGCTGGTTTGGCTCAGTGGATAGAGTGTTGACCTGCAGACTGAAGAGTCCCAGGTTCGATTCCAGTCAAGGGCACATGCCCAGGTTGTGGGCTCAATCCCCAGTGTGGGGTGTACAGGAGGCAGCTGATCAATGATTCCCTCTCATCATTGATGTTTCTATCTCTCTCTCCCTCTCGCTTCCCCTCTGAAATCAATAACAATATATTTAAAAGTGATTATAGCTTGCTGATACTGCACATATTAATTTAAAAGGAATACTCAAGCCACACCAGTGATAGTGAAATGCCAAAATAACTGCATCTTTATCACTGAGTCTCATTTACTACACACAATGCACATTCTCATGCAGCTCAAAGGCTAGATTATTGGTGTGTTAAGAGTTAAAATGTAAGCCCTCAATATTCATATGTCCAATTCCTAACTCCAGTCCCTGAGAATGTAACCTGATTTAGAAACAAGATCACTGCTGATGTAATTTGTTAAGATGAGGTCACACTGGTGTAGGGTGGGTCTCTAGTCCACTATGATTGATGTCCTTATGAATACGGTTAATTTGGAGATGGACATAAACACAGGGAGAGCATCATGAGAACATGAAGACAGAGATGAGGGTGATGCATCAACAAACCAAGGAACACCAAAGATTGCCAGCAAACTACCAGAAGCTTGGATGCAGCATGGAACAGAACACTCCCTGGTGCCTTCAGAGGGAGGATGGCCCTGCTGACATCTTAACCTTGGTCTTCTAGCCTCCACAACTGTGAGACAATAAATTTCTGTTGTTTATCCAGTTTGGGATAACTTATACAGCCCTAAAAATCTTATAAAGGGAAATGCTATACCTGATATTTTATAAATCTCTGTACCAGGCTGTCCTTTAACTTAGAAGTTATAAATATCCAACCATAGAATTTTAGTGTGCACACTGGCTTGTTCATTTAATGAACTCACTAAATGCCTTTTCTTTTCCATCACAGGTCTTCTGTGAAAGTCAAATCACAAACTCACACAGCTGGGAATTTAACCTCTCCCAATGTGTTACTTTTTTCTATCCTGGGCTCCCCAATAAATAAGAGAATTAAACTTATTTTCTAGTGCAGTTTTTCCAATATCCTTCCTTTATAATTCCTTTCTATGAACTCCAGCAGATGTAATTGTTAAAGTACAGGTCTAAGCCTTAGCACTGATTCATTGTTTAGCAACTACTATGTGCCAGGAAGGATTCTTGATGTTGAGAATAAAGTAATAAAAAGAGAGATAAAATTCCTACCCACATAGAGTTGACAGCTCATTTATTGTAGGACTGGTCTCTGTGCACTTACATTCACCTGTTCAAAGTCAGTCCTCTCCATGTACCTGTTAGCTCTCTGGGGACAAGCAATATGCTTATCTTGTTTACAGTGCTTAGGAGATTATAACAATTTAATAAATGTTGGTCGAATGAGAGAATGAATGAATAAATGAATGAAAACATTTATCATTATATAGTAAACTTGTCAAACAAATAGACTCTGAGATATGTCAGTCATTTGGGACATGATGCCAGGAAGCACAGTGAAGACTAGAGGGAAGCCTATTGTTCAAGGGTTGATTGCATTGTTATATTAAATAGAAATTATGTCTCTATAATGTTGATTTTAAATAGCACTATGTATTGATTATATTTTTTTAAATGTTGAGCCTGAAGTCTCTCTCATGATTTATGACTTATATCTAGTTGGATAAAACCCTTTTCCATCACTACATTTATATAGCTTTATATATTTTAAGGAATGGGGAGTAGACTAGAGCCTGATATTTGGAATTATATCCTTTCCCAAAAGAAACGATTCTTCTATGTCTTTCATCTTATATTCATGAACTAAGCAGGTTGGTTTCACGTAATCTAAATGTTTGTTAACCAGACAATCAATCCACATGTATGTGAATTATTTTACAAACTTTCCCTTGATCTCATATCTCCCTTTTGTTCTGCTCCATGTCTCTTTCCTTACAGAAAAACTCACTCTTCTGTAATTACTCTCCACTGATCTGTATAAATCTACCCTAGCTAGCATTTTCCCCTCACTCCAGCAATCAACACAACTCTCTCAAATTCACCAGTGCTTCTGTGTTGTCGAATCCAAGGGCCCATTCTTTGTCCTCAACTCCTTTGTTGAGTTATCAGCATTGAACTCAGTGGGTCATTTCCACTGGAAATGTGGTGAATTATACTGCGTGGCTCTGGGATGACATCTTCTCTTCATTTCTTCTTCCCTGTGGGCAGCTGCCTAGTTTACTCGTACGCTGTTGCTTACCCCTTGTCTCCCCACCAGAAGCAGACTGATCATGAAGTTTATTACAGTTGAGTCAAATGTTCCTGATTTTAATGGGCCCCTTTGAAAACTTTGTATTTGATTTGTATTTACAATTGCCTATGATTTTTCTCAAAAAAAAAATGATCACCAAAATTATGAAGCTACGGGCTCCATAAAACCTGGCTCCATCTTAGTAAAAAACAAAAACAAACAAAAAAAAAAACTATAAATGTTGAAGATCTTTATGGCTTAGCCCTCCAAGTCTACTTTTCTCACTCCCTTACTAGGTAATCTTGGTGAGAGTCACGGTTTTAGATGTTATCTGGATATTGGTGACTCTCAAATGTTTGTGTCCTGTCTGGACCTATCCACTGAACTTCACATTCAAGTACCAAAGTGCCTGTTCAATATTCCAAGTTTAATATCTCTGATGCTAAAGTTTTGATTATATATTCAAACTTACTCCTCTGATAGTCTTCTCAATTTTAATAAGTTTAGAAACTTTGTAAGCCTCATTCATGGATATCTATCTTTTATAAACCATCCCTAGTTCATCAAGAAACATCAATAGATGCTGCCAGTTTTGATGTTAAATTACATCTTGAATCTGCCAATTTTATCAGGTCTGCCCTGTCACCCTATCCCTGACTTCAGTTAACACCTAGGTTATTAAAAACCACTTTCTAACTGATAGTTTCCCTTCTTCTCTTTTTCCGGAGTCTATTTTAAAGCCCACAGTCAGAGCCATCCTCTCAAGTCATAAATTAGATCATTTCACACCTTGCACTGGCCTGTTAATAGTTTCCTAACTGCCTTAGAGCACAATCCAAGCTCTTTACAATAGTCGACATGGTTCTACACCCTTTCAGCCTGTACAGCTTTGTCTCCTACCATGTTCACTCTTGGCTTTCTGACCTTCTTGTTGTTCCCTGAAAAATCCAAGTAACTGACTGAAGGTTCACACTATTCATTTTGCTTGGATATCCCTCCTCCAGGAAAAACTCATGGCTCAAAACCTGAACTTACCCTGGTTTCTGCTCAAATTATCAGAGAATTTCGCTCTTTGACATTTTTATATAAAATAAGTTGGAGAAAATTTTTCTACCCACCACCAACAGTACTAGAGCATTCCCATTCCTAACAAACTTGACTTTTCTATGGAAATAATTCCAACCTGAAATTATTTATATACATATATAAATTATATATTTATACCAAATGTAAACTCCAAGTGCACAAGTAATGAATTATAACCTCCACTGTACAGTACCTGAAGTGTGCTATGTATGGATATGTGCATAATTGATTAATTAAGGATATATTAAAAATGAAAATTTAAAGCATTTATTCCAAGACCAACTATAGTGAGTTCTACAAGGCCTTTGAATGGCATATGGAGAAGAAATGAACAAAGAATTCCTAAACCTTCTATTTAATTTCAGAAAGAATTTAAATGTGGAATCTAAACATTCAAAACAAATTAATATCTAGAATAAGAAAGAAACAGACCCACAGATACAGAAAACAATCAGATAGTTGCCAAAGAACATGGGGGTAGAGAGATGGGTGTAAAATATAATTTCAAATAGAAATATAAAAAGCTATCTCAGGCTGCTAATTTTCAAATATGAACACATCTTAAAATTCTGTGCCTAGAAAATGGCCAGTCTTCTCACTGTCATTTGTGATTCATAAATCAGTTGGTCTATGCTGTATGAATGGGCATGTTCCTCACCATGAAACTGGTATAGTTACTCAAGAGGGGAAAAGGTATGTCATATAGACCATTTTAGTATTCCTGGACTATTGCTTTCAGTAAATCAATAAAGATAAATAAATAACTCATTGCCATGACTGATGTAGAATGATTCAAGAAAGCAGTGAGAAATGACACTGGGCTCTAGACCTTAAAAACTACGGCTAATGAAAATCTTGGTGAGCATGGAATGATGTCTGTTTTTAAAAGTTTAATACTTTCCATAATGGAAAGCTCCAAACTGCTGCTTATTTCCAGTTACAACACTTAGCCTATTTAAGAAAGGGAAGTATATCTCTAGAGATTTAACTTTGTTAAAGGTAGCCAAAAGAAATTTCCAAAATGGATTTAAATTAGTACTTATTTTACTATTGCTCCAAATTATAATGAATTTGCCTTACCTTTCTCATAGCATATATAATACATCATACATTTTTAAAATATGGTTTTATTGATTTAAAAGAGAGGAAGGGAGAGACAGAGGGAGATAGAAAGTTCAATAAGAGAGAAACATCCATCAGCTGCCTCATGCATGACTCCTATTGGGGATGGAGCCTGCAACCCAGGGACATGCCCTGACCCAGAATCGAATCATGACCTCCTGGTTCATGGGAGGACCCTCAACCAACTGAGCCACACTGACCAGGCATATATCATACATTTTTATTTTACTTATACTTTGTAATTAAAATTTGTTATCTAAAATTCATAAAGATTTCCATAAATCACATTGTGAAAATAAATCCTAATTTTTGCTGTAGAAAAAATTCTGTTACTAAAAAGAATATTTATATTTCTATATGTATTACCTTTTTTAAATTCTGTTTTGCTGATTAAAAATAGGAAATCTATGATGTAAGTAAAACATCATACTAATATCTACAATCTCTTTCAGATACTGAAATGGAAGAAGTACTTTCTAACTCATTCTGAGGACAGAAACCTAACATGAAAATAAGACAAAGACATAGTAAGAAAAGAAAACTTCAGACCAGTATCTCCCATGAACATAGATGCAAAAATGTTCAACAAAACCGGAGTATATCAAACTCAACAATGTGCAAAATGAATAATACATCACAATTAAGTGGGATTTGTCCCAGGTATGCAAGACTGATTCAATGTCTGAAACTTAATTAATGTAAGAAATTACATCAACATACTAAAGAAGACAATTCATGTGACCATATCAATAGATGAAAAAGAGTATTTGATAAAATACAACAACCATTTATCATGCAAAATCTCAAAACTAAGCATCAACCAAAAAAGTTCAGCTAACATCATATTAATGGTCAGAAACTAAAAGTGTTCCCACTATGATAAGGAACAAAGCAAAGATGACCCCTCTCACCATTCCTTGTTAACATAATATGGGAAGTCTAAGTTCATACAATAAGTCAAAAATAGGAAGTAAAGAGACTATAAATTGAGAAGTAAAGAATAAAGCTATCTTTGTTCATAGATGTCCTAGAACCAATCAGCAATTATAACAAGGTTGCAGGATACAAAGGTGATATTTAGAAATTAATCACTTGACTATGTGCCAGCAATGTTATTGGACACAGAGCAAAAGTACTACAGAGAATCAAAGAGGATATTTTTAAAAAATAATGCTGGAACCACTGGACATCCACATGTGAAAAAATAAGTTTAGGCACAGACCTTACACCTTTCACAAAAAATAACTCAAAATGGACCATGGGCCTAAATATTAAGTGGAAAATTATAAAATTCCTAGAAGACAGCATAGGAGAAAACGAAGATGACCTTTTTAGATACAGCACAATAGTCATGATCCATGAAAGCAATAATTGATAAGCTGAACTTCATTAAAATAAAAACTTCTGCTCTGGAAACACAATGTAAAGAGAAGACAAAGCACAGAAAGAGAGTAAATATTTGGGAGAGGCATGTGTGATAAAGGACTAGGACCCTTAAACAAAGTGAAAGACCTAAACAGACACCATATATGCTCAACATCATATGTCCTTAGGAAACTTCAAATTTAAAGTTTTAAATTTCAGTACATGTCTATTGGAATGACCAAAATACAAAACACTAATGACACCAAATTCTGGCAAGGATGTGGAGCAATAGGAACTCTCATTCATTGCTGGTGGAGATACAAATTGGTACAGTCACTTACAAAATTAAACATCCTCTTACCATACAATCCAGCAATTTTGCCTCCTTGATATTCACTCAAATGAGTTGAAAACTTATGCCTACACAAAAACCCGCACAGAGATGCTTATAGCACATTTATTTATAATTAGCAAAACTTGGGAGCAAAGTGTCCTTTAGTAGGTGAGTGGATAACCTATGCCACATCCAGACAATGGGATATTATTCAGTGCTGAGAAGAGATGAGCTATTGAACCATGAAGAGACATAGAGGAAAATGAATGTTGCTGAACGAAAGAAGCCAATTTGCAAAGGCTACATATTGTATGGTTCCAACTATATGATATTCTGAAAAAGGCAAAACTTTGGAGACGGTAAAATGATCAGTGATTGCCAGGGGTTGCGGGGGGAGGTGGGATGAACAGGTGAAGCACAGAGGATTACTAGGATAGTGAAACTACTCTGTATAATACTTTAATGGTGGATACATATCCTATATAATAAAAGCCTAATATGCAAATCAACTGATTGGCAGAAGGACAGGTCGCTATGATGTGCACTGACCAACAGGGGGCAGATGCTCAACACAGGAGCTGCCCACAGCCCACAGGCCCCAGGCCAGCCAAGGTGGGTGACAGCAGGGAACCTCTCTATCACCCCACCGGTCGCCCCACAGTTCAGCCCTGATCGCTGGCCAGGCCTAGAAACCCTACCTGTGCACAAGTTTTGTGCACTGGGCCTCTAGTCATTATATATTTGTCAAAATTAACCAAATATATAACACCAAAAGTGAACCCTAATGCAAACTATGGACTTCGGATGATGATGATTTATCAATGTGGGTTAATGTATTATAAGAAATATCCCTCTCTGGTGTGAATGTTGATAGACAAGCTGTGTATGTATGTAGGGTATACATGGGAACTCCCTGTACTTGCAGCTCAATTTTCTGGTGAACCTAAAACTTCTCTAAAATTTCTTTAGAAAATAGGATAAAACAGGTGCCCCAGAGAAGGTTTCCTAAAGTCTAGTTTGCTCGATGTTCCTCTAGGCTAAACAAGTTACTGTAAGTTAGGAGTTATTATTCCCTTTGTTAGTTTTGTTTTCGTTTATGGATTTGGTCTGTTGCTTTCTGTGACACTTATGGTGATGAAAAATGACTGTTTCTAATTTGCACAAGGAAAGCTGTGTGTGATACCTGAAAGCTATGTTATGAAAATGAGTGTATTAGTTTCCTAGGGCTGCCACAACAAATTACCACTAACTTGATAACTTAAAACAACAGGAATTTATTTTCTCACAGCTCTGAAGGCCAGAAGTCAGAAATCAAGGTGTGGGTCTGGCTGGTTCCACCTAGAGGTGCTGAAAGAGAATTTATTCATTTCCTATCTCCTGTCTCCTGGAGGTTGCCAGCAATCTTTGACTCCAATCTGTGCCTTCTCTCCTGTGTCTCAATGTTTCTCCCCTTCCTACATGGAAACTTGTCTTTGGATTTGGGGGCCACATGGTTGATCCAGGATGGTCTTATCTTTAGATCCTTCATTTAATTACATCTAATATTTCCCCAAATAAGGCTCCATTCACAGATACCAGGTGTTAGGACTGGGACATATCTTTTTTTGAGAGGCCACTATCCAACTGACTAGAATTAGTATTAATAGGTTGTCTCACAATATAATGCCAACATCTTACTCTCCGCAATCAGCTTCCTCATACGTCCATACTTAAAGAGGAAAAACAAATACGAATATATTTCTTCCTGGCATGCATTGCTTTCTTTTAAATAGGAAGAGCCCACATTTTATAACCAGAGACAATGAAAATATATGTATGTACATGAGATATTTTAAACAGACAAAAATATCATACTTATTGATATCGCATCTTATATAGGGTATCCCCCAAAAAGTGTACATTTCAATGTTTCTTTTTCAATATTCATTTATTAAAAAGCAGTTTTGACTCATTTTATTTCTTCTTCAATATTTTTAAAGATCACATTGTTTTGCGGAACTTTAAGGAAAATTAAAAATAACAGAGTTCTACTGATAAATGGACATGGAGGTATTTTCGATTCTTCCATCATAAGAGTCACTAAATTTATTTAAATTTTAATTGGAATAACACTTTGACCTTATGATCATTAATACAGAAATTCAGATGTTATCTGTGTTTGAGTAAATTATATTTTAATTTCTGGCCAGAAAAACATGTTAAATTCTTGTTTGTTTGCTTTAAAAAAAAAACATCCTTATTTAAATAAAAACAAACTTAAGAAAAAAATATTTGAGCTAAATTTAGAGAATAGTGCCCACTATTAATCTCATAAAACAGTTAAGTAAATATTAAAGAAAATATGAAAACAAAACAAAAACAAACATTGTTTTAGTGTAGAAGAAAATGCCTCCTCTATTTCTTCTTTCAGATGAATTTAAGAAACTAGACAGGGGTGGGCAAACTTTTTGACTCGAGGGCCACAATGGGTTCTTAAACTGGACCGGAGGGCCGGAACAAAAGCATGGATGGAGTGTTTGTGTGAACTAATATAAATTCAAAGTAAACATCATTACATAAAAGGGTACGGTCCTTTTTTTTTTAGTTTTATTCATTTCAAATGAGCCAGATCGGGCCCGCGGGCCGTAGTTTGCCCACGGCTGAACTAGATGGATCTCAACCCTAAATTTTTTGTTTATTTGTTTTATTTTGTGTGGGGGTTTTCTTATAGTACTTTTTTTAAAAAAATAAATCTTCATTGTTAAAAGTATTACATATGTCCCTTTTTCTCCCCATTGCCTTCTGTGACTCACCTCCCCCCAAGCTCTCACCACTCTATTGTTGTGACTATGGGCTATACATATACACATATGAGTTAATTGGTTGATCTCTTCTCCCCCTCTACCCTCCCCTGCCTTCCCTCTGAGGTTTAATAGTCTGTTCGAAGTAACTATGTCTCTGGGTCTATTTTTGTTCATCAGTTTATGTTGTTCATTAGATTCCACGTATGAGTCAGATCATGTGATACTTATCTTTCTCTGGCTGGCTTATTTCACTAAGCATAATGCCCTCTAGGGCCAACCATGCTGTTGCAAATGGTAAGAGTTCTTTCTTTTTTACAGCTGCGTAGTATTCCATTGTATAGATGTACCACAGCTTTTTAATCCATTCATTTGTTGATGTTCACTTAGGTTGTTACCAAATCTTAGCTATCGTAAATTGTGCTACTATGAACATAGGGCTGCATATATTCTTTCTGATTGATATTTAAAAGTAAAGTTGTAGGGATCGCAATACCAAATATCAAGTTATATTATAAAGCCACTGTACTCAAAACAGCCTGGTACTGGCACAAGAATAGACATATAGACCAATGGAACAGAACAGAGAACCCAGAAATCAACCCAAACCATTACGCTCAATTAATATTTGACAAAGGAGGCAAGAGCACACAATGGAGTCAAGACAGTCTCTTCAATAAGTGGTGTTGGGAAAATTGGACAGATACATTAAAAAAAAAAGAAAGAAATTAGACCACCAACTTACACCATACACAAAAATAAACTCAAAATGGATAAAAGACTTAAATGTAAGACATGAAACCATAAAAATCCTAGAAGAAACAATTGGCAGCAAAATCTCAGACATCTCTCATAGCAATATGTTTACTGATACATCTCCTAGGACAATGGAAATTAAGGAGAAAATAAACAAATGGGAATACATCAAAATAGAGAGTTTCTGCACAGCAAAAGAAACCATCAATAAAATAATAAGAGAGCCTACTCCATGGGAGAACATATTTGCCAATGACACATTTAATATGGGGTTAACCTCCAAAATATACAGGGAACTCATACAACGTAACAAAAGGAAGATAAACAATCCAATCAAAAAATGGGCAAAGGACCTAAATAGATACTTCTCCAAAATGGACATACAGAAGACCAAAAGTTATATGGAAAAACCATTAATCATCCGAGAGATGTAAATCAAAACGACAATGAGGTGCCACCTCACACCTGTTAGAATGGCTATCATCAACAAATCAACAAGGGACAAGTGCTGGCGAGGATGTGGAGAAAAGCGAACCCTCCTACACTTCTGATGGGAATGCAGACTGGTGCAGCCTCTGTGGAAAACAGTTTGGAGTTTCCTCAAAAAATTAAAGATGGAATTTCCATTGGACCCAGTGATCCCACTTCTAGGAATATATCCCAAGAATTCAGAAACACCCATCAATGTTTATTAACATACAGTTCATTTCCAAAATTCAGTGAGGTATAAGCTGGTGTACACACTTTGAATGATTATAAAGTCAGTGTTTATTCACATATAGTTGATTTTTCAATTAAGTGAGTTATTTTATCCTGTGCTCTTCCCCAATAATAGACAGTTTAGAGCTTTATAACTCTAAGCAAACTTAATATTTCAGGTGTATATAAGTAATAAACTTTAAGACTGAACATTCTGGTTACATTATCTATTTTATTTGCTTCTCTTTCTGTCATCCTTTCATAGTATATACATTTTTACCAATGGTATATTGGGAATACACTAATGCCAATGCTCACACCATACCCTATTGCATTACACTAGACTCCAAAGAAACACCAAGAAGGATTTTTATTTAAGTAATAATAACTAGTAACATGAAAGAAAAGATTATCAAATTTATCAAATTTTCTTTGGCTCTAACAATGCATTTAAGGGAATATTAGTAGGAAATATTCCAGCACAGTCATCATACCAGAAAGGGTTACACTAGTTTTGAGTAAAAAAAAAAAAATCATTCCTTTTTCATTTTTCTTCCGACTCTACTTTTCTGTACTGTCATCATAATATAGAGCAGGAAAAGTATTAAATTCACTGTAGGAAACAAGCCTTCATGTTGTTCTTTTAAATAATGGGCTTATGACTATGCAGGACAAACCCTCCCTGACATTGACAACTTTAAAGCATCTCTCTCTCCATCTTCAGCTGAAGGAAGTAAGAGCCATTGTTACTGATGTATGTGAAATTCTGGGAAAGAAGCAGAGCCAGGGAAAACATGCATTCTCCCTAATCCCAGTTAGGGGACCAATTTGCAGTTTACCAATTTCCATACGGATGGTGGTATCCATGCCTCTGCTTTGATTATTTTCCCAGTTGCAAACTATTTCCCCTCCCCAAACACACACATTGCTTAGATTTAGCTGATGATGAGGTCTGAGCATTGCTGGAATGAAGAATAGAAGGGTGTTTGAATGTCATTATATTTGCCAGTGGGACATCGAGGAGGATGGAGTTGACTATGATTCCTCATCATCATCATGGAAAGCTACTCTGAATATGTCACCATGTGGTGTAATTGGGACAAGAAATTAGAAAAGAAAACGTTATTAGTGATTGAAATATAATCTACTCAAAAAAAAAAAAAAACTAGCTATGATTTCAAATGCTTGCAGGGGTGGGGAACATCAGGCCCTTGGGCCATATCATTTGGTCTGGCCCTGCCAAGGCAACTGCAGGCAGGACTTGAAATTTAATAAATGTAGGAGCTTTTTTCATAGCAACATAGTTTTTAAGTTGATAATTTTGTATGGCCCTCAAATGATGTTATCGATATCTAAATGGCCCTTGGCAGAAAAAAAAAGATTCCCCACTCCTGGTTAGAGTAACACTGTAGTTATTCTTTGCATTTAAGGGTTCCAAACAATGTACAGATTGAAATCTGAGATGAGCTAGATTGAGGAAATAGCCATACAGTAGGGGAGGTGGCCAAGAAGGTTGAAATTCCAAAGAGAATTAGTTATCTGAGACTATGGACATTTGAGGTGAATCTCTCATAGTCAACGCAGGATTCTCTGATTTAATGACTCATAATTATGTGGATACTAACAGAGTCACTTTATATTTATTTTACTTTATTATTAAAATAGTATGTAACATTAATATGTGCTATTTCTGTTGAGTTTTAATGAGAAGCAAACAGAAACAATAGTATTCTAGAAAATACCTTCCTAAGTCCATTACAACCTCTGGTCCATTGGTCAACCCCATCTAAATCAGGAAGATAACAACAAGTGTTGGAAAGAATATAAAGAAAGGGGAGCCCTTGTGCACTGTTGTTGGAAAGCACACTGATGCAACCACTAGGGAAAGCAGTATGGAGCTTCCTCGAAAAATTTAAAATGGAGTTACCATATGATCTGACAATTCTACTTCCAGGTATTTTTCCAGAAACTCAAATCACCAATTCAAAAGGACAAATACACCACTACATTCACTGCAGCATTATTTGCAATAGCCAAGATATGGAAGCAACCTAACTATCCATTGATAGATGAATAGATAAAGAAGAGGCGGTACATATATACAATGGAATATAACTCAGCCATAAAAAATGAAATAGTGCCATTTGTAACAATGTGAATGGACTTAGAGGAGATTATGCTGAGTGAAATAGTCAGAGAAAGACAAATGTTATATAATTTCACTTACATGTGGAATTTATTTTTTTAATTTCTTTATTAATTAACGTATTACATATGTGTCCTTATCCCCTCATTGCCCACCCACCCCCCACTCATGCCCTCACCCCCCTGTTGTCTGTGTCCATTGGTTAGGGTTATATGCATGTATACAAGTCCTTTGGTTGATCTCTCCCCCTTACCCCCGCCTTCCCCTGCCTTCCCTCTGAGGTTTGACAGTCTGATCAATGCTTCTCTGTCTCTGGATCTGTTTCTGTTCATCAGTTTATGTTGTTCATTATATTCCACAAATGAGTGAGATCATGTGATATTTATCTTTCTCTGACTGGCTTATTTCACTTAGCATAATGCTCTCCAGTTCTGGGAATGGTGTTGCAAATAAAACAAAATAAACAAACAAAAGAGAAACAAACGCATAGATACAGAGAACATTTTGATGGTTGCAAGATGGGAAGAAGGTTGGTGGATAGGTAAAAAAGTGAAAGGGATTCAGAAGTACAAATTGCCAGTTATAAAAACAGTCCTGGGAATGTAAAGTACAGTCTAAGGAATATAGTTAATAACATTTTAATAACTATGAATCATGTCAAATGGGTCCTAGACTGATCCAAGTGGACACTTTGTAAGTTATATAAATGTCTAATCTCTGTGCTGTACACCTGAAACTAATGTAATATTGTATATCAACTGTAATTGTAAAAGAAAAAATTTGAAAAAGGCTACTAATTTAATGAATCAGTTTGGGAAAGTTAGTAAATTTATTTTTAGACAAAACCTAAGTTACATAGAATATAAACTATTTTAGAAATTTGTGGGAAAAAAAATTACATCAATCTGGTACCATCACCACCACCCCCCCCCCCCCAAAAAAAAAGGTAATCACGCAATTCCCTGTGAGCCCAATAATGGATAGAGGTTTAACCCCTAGCGTGCCGGGGAGCGCGATGGCGTTCGTCCTGTCTTTCGCCAAAAGTGCCGTGAGCGCTATCATGCTCCTCCTGCAATGTCACTATTAGATGCTAGTAGTTCACTCTTTATGCGGGGGGAAAAAAAATTAAAAACTTTAACTCAAAATGCCTTGGCAATGTTAGCATAGTTCCTAGGATATTGGTTGGCACTCAAAGGGTTAAACCAGTCTATTTTTTTGTGTCATTTTCCCCAAAGTCACAGGTCTTCTGTTTGATATGTTGGGGGGTCAGGACTCACAGTGGTGTCATTTCATGATAAACTCAGTCCGCTGTGGTCTGTGGCCTTTGAGAAGCAGTCCTGAGGGGAAGGACCCAGGGTTCAAGGACAGCTGAGGAATCTGACCCCTGCCTCTGAATCTGCATTCTCTCCCCAACCAGAGACAGGCCCCGAATGAGGACCTTTGCTCTTTCCCCATCGGAGTAAAATTGGACTCTTCATGACAGGTTCTCAAGGCCTTGGTCATATATAGTCACTTCTTCGGCGCAGTTAAACAGATCTTTTTCATGCTTTTAAGATGAACCGCTAATCACCTTTGGAACGAGTGCATGCACAGATGAATTCATTCAAAATGTTGCTATTCATCTACCTGGGCTACTTCAACAAAAAGGTAAAACAAATGCATTGGGCAACTATGCACAGTTCAGAGGATAAAAACAATGCTAAGAAATTATTAGGACAAATGTAGTTTTGTAAAGGCTGCTTTTAATGGGGTAGCATTAATGCCATTTTGTTTATAAGCAAGGGTAATGTGCAATTTTATTTTTAAAAATTATCTAGAAACATATTGTTTCTGGACTATTAATCCCCCCCCCACACACACACACACACCCGCATGGATATTTAGATCGCAACTCCTAAAGGCTTAGCTGTATTTTGACAGGTACTGACAAAAAGTGCCATGGAATTGTGCCTCCACTGTCACCTTCAGAGTGCTCAAGCTGAAAACTTCAGGGTGAGTGCCAGGTACTAATTAGAACCGTTGTGTTAGGAAAGTAAATGCAATGGTGTCTCACATTAAACAAAGCAAGGCTCTCTCGTCAAAAATGGTTTCTTTTGTGTGTGAGTTAGTCTATAAAACTATTTTGTATGTTAATGAAGCACAAACAATTATTGCCAAAGTAACGAGTTACATGCAGTTATAAAAATCACACAAAGCCCTATTGTTTGTTGTCTTATGGTTTTTTAATGCTGATTTTCTCTTGATAACTTTGGATTTTATTTGCACCGCAGTGCACAATCGGGTTCTTATGTCCACAAAGGTGAAGGCAAGTCATGGGAAAAATAACTCTTCATGTGAAAAGTAAAAAGAAAGAGTCATTTCCAGAATGAGATGACCAGACAGCCTGAAAGATGGAGAAGCAATGAAGGAAATGTCCATCACATGAAAAGGCAACATTTATGTAGCTGAAAGAGAGGAACCTGGACTATTTCCTATAGGAGAGAGAAAGAAGGGAAGGGAAGGAGGGGAAGGGGAGGGGAGGGGATGGGAGGGGAGGGGAGGGGAGGGGATGGGAGGGAGGGGATATTGGGGGGAGAATTAAAAATACACACACAAACTCATTGGGAGGCAAGGTGTGGGAAGGGAGCTAGAATTAAGACATAGGCAAGATCATCATAGAATCACCACATTCTGTGGGAAACCATAAATACAAGTTGATAAACTGCTGTGATACAGGGGGTAGATTTACAAGAAAAAGTCCATGGAGACACTTAGGTGTCTTTGCAACACCAGTTAAGCAAAGAAATGCCTCTATCAAACAGTCCATGGGAGCACTAGCTGGAATTTCAGCGAATCCTTTGAGTAAGTACTGAATGGATGAGCTCTGCATGAGCATCAGGGGGAAGGGGCAGATTTGTGTTTTGCTGAAGCAGGTTTCTATTTCTGTCTCAGGTGAGCACAAGGAGAACATGCTCCTCATCTCACCTTTAACTAAAGTTTACTCTTGGCTCCAGTAATGCAGATATCAATGTGATTAAACAGTTTCTCCCTAAGAAAAGTAATATCAGAGATATGTGGTATAGTGCATTTCATTTGTTTATACAATCAAATAAAATTTTAAAGAATTACACACCATGGAATGACTTTGATCCATGTTTACCTCCTGCAATGTGTATGAGAACTCTAGCTTTTCTGATTGCTGTTACTTCTGTGACAATGTGACATATATCAGCTCTAGGTTTAGATTTAATGCCACCTTAGATGTTGGTGAATGTTTGAAAGGTCATATTTTGTTAGGATTCCATTCCTTGTTTTTCTTTACTGAAATTTAAAGCACATAAAAATTTTGTAGCTCTCTTTCATACTATTTAAAATACTAGAGGCCCGGTGCATGAATTCGTGCACCAGTGGGGTCCCTCGGCCTGGCCTGCGGGATAGGGCCAAAACCAGGCCTCCGACATCCCCCGAGGGGTCCCAGATTGCATGAGGGCACAGGCCAGCCTGAGGAACCCCACCAGTGCACAATCAGGGCAGGGGAGGGACGTGGGAGGTTGACCAGCCAGAGAGGGACCATGGGAGGGCTCCAGGGTGTGTCCAGCCCATCTCACTCAGTCCCAATTGGCCAAACCCCAGCAGCAAGCTAACCTACCAGTCAGAGTCTCTGCCCCCTGGTGGTCAGTGCACATCATAGCGACTGGTTGAGCAGTTGACTGTCTGCCCCTGGTGGTCAGTGCATGTCAAGGCGAGCGGTTGTGCAGCCTTAGCATATCATTAGCATATTACACTTTGATTGGTTGAATGGATGACTGGACACTTAGCATATTAGGCTTTTATTATATAGGACGGGGAATATAAGTAAAATGAATATTTGCACTATTAGAATAAAAGCTTCAAAACCCCAAACTTTTCAACCTGACTAGCTTAGCTCAGATTTTTTAACCCCCATATTCTTATTTTTCTGGGGTATGTGTATTATTATTTGTTGTTGTTAATCCTCACTTAAGCATATTTTTCAATTGATTTTTAGAGAGTGGGGAAAGACACAGAGAGAGAAACATCAATGCTAGAGAGACACATTGATTGCTTGCCTCCCATGCACACCCCAACTAGAGCAGGGGATTGAGCCTGCAATCGAGGTACATGCCCTTGACAAGAAATCAAACTGGAAAACTTTCAAGTCCTTGGGCCGATACTCTAACCACTGAGCAAACTGGCAAAGGAAGGAAGGAAGGAAGGAAGGAAGGAAGGAAGGAAGGAAGGGAGGGAGGGAAGGAGGGAGGGAGGGAGGGAAGAAGAGGGAAGGAAGAGAGGGAGGGGTGGAGGGAGGGAAGAGAAGTCTGGGACAGTAAATTGTTTCTACTACTTAAAGCAAAGAAAATCTCCAGGGTTTTTCTTTTAGATATTGTTAGCACTGTTGCTTAGCTGTGTGCAAATATGATAATATACATCCCTTAATAATGTGGAAGTCTATAGCAAATATTTACTGAATTAATCATGGACATTTTCAATGTAAAGATTTTTTAAACTCACTACACAAATAATTAAACCTGTGTTATGCAAATATATTTGAGGCAAAACTAAGAATACATGTGTGTCCTGAAATATATGACAAAATTATACCCACTTAATGTGAAAAACCATTTTTGTGTCACATAAAAATAATTGGTGGCTAGCTATAGTGTAACAATTTAGAGTTTATGTTCATGATTTATTTCTTCTGGTGTTTTATGGAGCTACAAAAATATATTTTAAAAATTTACCTGACATCTGTTCTTCCTCAGGTTCAGGCCTATATGCAGAGCCTCAGGTCCTAGGTGTTAAGATAACTTACATCATATAATTCAGTATTTATCAGTGTTATTAACAAATCTAAAAAAACAACTGAGTATTAGGGTTATGGAAAACCAAAGTGCATTTTGGAGAATGAATACTTTAATGGGAATTATACAAAATAATCACTCTTAAAAAGGATTAGGTGCATTAAGATTTTCAAAATCATTTTTCTTGCTAGTGTAAAGTAGGCAGTACATTTTCCATAACATTTTCTAAGGCTTTAGATGAAATCCAGGTGGTTAAAGAAGTCCGCTGAAAGGTTTCCTACTTATCATTCATAACTCATAAAGCCATCTGCCTATCTCAAATTTAAGAAATGATAAGATATCGGAAAGTAGAAAAAGAATGTCCCCTTTTTCCCTCCAAATGCAGTCTCCTCCTCTGAACTTGGTTGTTTAAAGTCTTCTAAGAAAGCCACTACCAGCCCAGCTTAGAAAATAGGAACAAGCCTGCCTTCAGCATCTCTTCCTTTTCTATTTCCTCCACCACTTCCTCTTTTGCAAACCCCACACCCACATGCGCGCACACGCACATGCACACACGCACACACGCATGGGCACACTACAGCAGCCAGATTTTTACCAGCCCAGGCCGGGGAAGAAACTTCCTGCCCCTCCCCAGTGCCTTTGGCTGCTATCTGAATGAATCCCTCCCACAGCTGGGCTGACTAGCCCTGGCCCTACTGTTTTATTTATGATGCAATCAGCTGCTGTAAGAAGGTGAACAGTAACTGCTATTCCATTGCATAAAAAAGCCTTTTTAGCCCCATGTTATAAACATTTACAACTCTCTCTTTTACCCTTTTAGAAAAAGCCCAGCAGGAGGTAGATGGAGG
Source organism: Myotis daubentonii (assembly GCF_963259705.1). Taxonomy (NCBI): domain Eukaryota; kingdom Metazoa; phylum Chordata; class Mammalia; order Chiroptera; family Vespertilionidae; genus Myotis; species Myotis daubentonii. The sequence continues at coordinate 11,811,837 of NC_081856.1, read as the reverse complement.
TCACTGGGAGTCTCTAATTCATCTACATTTATAGTAGGTGTTGCAAGCTCTATTAGCAGAAAATGTATGACAGTCAGACCCAAGTTTAATGTTGTACTTAAAATATCTGCCTCTCTAGCTAATACCAGAAGCTGTGCCCATGATTGGTGGCATGGAGACACTTACTGGCAACAGTTTCCCTTTTGGCAGAAACTATTCGTTGGGAAACTGCTGTTACTATCATATAGTTCAGTACCATCCCACAAAATCCTGCTTACGACAGATTTTTTATTTTTATTTTTTTGCACAAGCTAGCACTAACAATACACAATGTTTTCTGCCAATACAGACATTGACATGCACTAAAATACTGAATGGTGACCAAACATGTATGCATAGTGGCTTGCAGTTCACCAGTGGAAATTATTTTGAAATGGGAAAACTGCACTCTTATCATTGCCCCAGGAAGGGGCTCCTAAAAGTGGCTTTGGCACCAATATATGAGCATAGCCCCCCACACAGGCTTGGAAAAGCACTGCGAGCTGACTGACTTCATCCTGTAATTCTAAAGGCTTCCTTACTGGACCCATTTCTTCTCTGGACACTGCCATCTTTGAGCACTGAATACATCATCAGTGAGTCTCATTCTCATGTATTACACTAATTCATCATTGGAATGACAACTGCTTCTGATGATCTATTGATGCAATACATCAGAGTGAGGTGTTCGAATGGGGTTTTACTCAGAAATCAGTGCCGTCTACATAAAACCAGTTCCAAAATCCAATTCCATTTAATTACACAGAGCTCATAGCAGGCTAGAGGCAGACGGACACTCCCAAAATTCTAGCATTATCAAGGAATTATTTGCATTCTCATTCAATTATGAACAGAATCTTTTCTTTTCCTGGAAACAAATGTGTCTGGTAAGTCAGTGATTCAGACCCTATGAGCTCACCATCCCCTACGACAATGAGAATTATTTTGCAGTGGCCCATGAATAAAACAAACTCCTCACTTCTTCATAGTCTGTAGTCGCTAAAAAGAACATGAGATTTTCTCATCTAAAACACAATGTCTTTGGTAAGCATACAAACGCCATTGACTGATCCTTGTTGGTAGACACGAGACACCGTCTAAACATTTGTACTTCTGAACATGTTGTATACAGAGGAAGAAGAGACAGGAAGAAAGGGCTGGTGCCCCTGGAGAGGCGATGTTGCTGCACTCTGTGTGCGCGTCATTTGTCACTAAGCTATCATAAGCGCACCCAACCCCTCTGCTCTTCATTTCCAGATAAGACACGTCTATTTGTGTGCGCATAGCTTACTGTGAGATTTAAATTGTGTTATCTATTGCTCTTTGGTTGGTGTTATGAACATCATTTTGAATTGTCTTTACCATTCATACTTGAAAAATTGTATCCAAGCTTCATTAAAATATATATTTTTTTAGATATTCACTCTTTCACCTGCTTTTGTTGCTGTTGTTCAAGTTGGGATCCCTCGAGTGTTTTCCATGGTGTTTCATAACAACGATCCAATAGCATTTAAATGAAACGGGCTTCAAAGTTTTACAGCATTAACTTCTGAATTGCAGTGAAGACCACAATAAAGTAACATTACAGATCGGTGCTCTAGCTTCCGATACAATTGAAGTCTGAGTGTATGACCCTCCTACCTTTGTAACAGATTTCTCAAATGCACTATTTTGTTTAAAAAGCATTTATCTGTTGTTAGTGTCTTTGGAGAATTCATCTAGGGGCTTATACTGCAGATACATGCAGGCGTGTGAAGGTTTATGAAAAATGCGTCTGAAGTGACAGGCAGCCTGATATGAGTGAGCACAGCCTGTTTCACATGTGGGCACACAGGGCCTGCCTGCCTTGCATTCATTATATTTTCCTTCCTGTTATTGAGACTCTTTGGTATTATATTCTCTTAAATATGAAATGCTAACAGTAAGTCTGTAAAGATTAACGTATATATCATTACATTTTAATATTATATATAACGTATATATCATTGCATTTTAATATTATATATAATGCTATATACATAATGTAAAAAGAGTCACTTCATTATCAATCTCATGCCTCATATATACCTTTCACTTAAACTTACGACAAGAACAACAAATAGTTGTAAAAATTACTTCAAATAGAAGAGATGCTTTACAAAGATGCTACTGACTTTTGGGGCAGGAAAGGTGTTGTGGGGGGATGAGGGGAAAGAGAGTGTGTGTGACAAAAGGCACAAGAGCAATGTAAATAATACATGTCTTCTAGAAATATCGATTAACTAATCTAGTTTGAATCTGTGACAAAGCTCCCCGTCACTTAAAAAAATGAATGCAGCTGTTTTTAAACATGTGACCCTTTTACTGAGTTTACAATTTCTCGAAACTTACAGTTCTGCTTTCCATTTCTTTTTCTCTCCTTTACTTGTAACTACAGATTATCTTCGTCTCGAGGTTTTCTTTCTTCACATTTCTCAGAATAGCACTCACAATTAATGTAACTTTGCCTCTTGCTAATTGAAGGATTACCTTAAGAATTGGAATTCCATAGCACCTGGATAATATATGGTTATGTAAAGACATTTGCTCATGATTTGTTCGGGTATAATTGTGTGTTTTTTTCTGTTCCTTAAAGGGTCCCCTCTATTATTTAATAATATGCCGCTGCCCTTGTAACGGTGAGGTTGTCCATCTCCCAGCTCCAGTCTGTACCTAGTTACTAGTAGGTGGACATGAGGAGCAATACCCTGCCCGTGGCTGCCCTGGTGAGTCAGGACAGGCCTCCTGTGCTTGGGGGACCGGGGCTCCTGCTGTGCAGCTTCAGGATGTCGGAGGCCGGTGGGATGCTGGACTCCATCACTCTGGATGCATTCAGGGGCTGAGTGACTCTGAAATATGACCACATCTCCATGGAAGCATGGTCAGAAAGCCAAGAGCAACTCCTTCAGCTCACAACACGTTTAAATTACGTACTGCACGGGACAGATGTGGAGTCTCTGCGTGCTCGAGACTCTGAAAACTATATTTGGACAAAATTCGGGGAGGTCCCTTTCACAAGCTATTGGGAGAGGGGCAGAGAAATGATCGGAGGTGCCAACGGCATTCGGCCAGGTATTTCCAAAACCCACACCCCTGACCTCTGTCTTTGTTTGAGAAAGCCCGATTCGTTCACATTTTCCGTCACCTTGGGAAGAAAGCTGAAGTAAGTAGCTTAATTTATAGAGGGATGGAACAAACGTATTTAAAAATTCTCAGTATGTTATTATGAATCATGTAGGCCTATTACACTAATTGCTAAGTAAATTTAAGCAGCATTACCGTAGAATTCAGTCGAATTTATCATCCATCTGAAGAGATCTTTGGTGGTCTCATGCTGCCCCCCACAGATACGTCTCAGAACATTCATTAGGCCATAATTACAAAGTCTCTTTGAAGAGGCTAAAAATCCCTAGACTCCTCTCATCAATTATTTTCACCTGTTAATTCATTTTGTGTGAGGTAATAACCCCGGCATAATAACAAATGTGCAAGTAGTCCGATTTTGCAATTAAAAGCAGCAGGGCTTCTATTTTGATCATACAGACTGTGACATCCATCATAGAAAACAATTTGGGCCTAGCGGGATGACAGATGCCGCCCTGATGGCTCTATAGCTAACTGCCTGTCCTGGGGGGAAAAAAATGGCCGGGCTTCAGCCCGCAGCTGCAAGCTATCTGATCGCTCTGACCAGCCAGCAGGACGAAGCCCCAGTGACTAAATTACTGAAAGGTAATTTTACTGCGCCAAATGAGGACTCCGGAGCCATAAACGCATGCATTCCAGTGGCTGCTGTAATTTGGAAACAAATAGCCCTTTTCATTTGAAAATAACTGGCATCTCTGCCAGTGCTCAGGACGTTTCTGTTTCTCGGGCTTTTTCATGAAAAAATACAATGGGATACTCATTTCTTCCTGCCCCCTTCTCATCTGACCAGACACAGAAGGCGAGGTGGTATCTCTGCTCTCTTAGGCGAAATCTACACAAGGAAATTTGTGTGCGTGTCGCCACACTCTGGACAGGTGCCTAAGGAATGGAATAGTGTTCGTTTTTGTCCTTCACAGGGTATCAAGCCCAAGTGAGCTGTGTCTCAGAGTTGGATTCCATTGCCCCAGCTCATCGGAAAGACCCCCACACTAACCTGACCCCCCTACAAGGATGAAGCTGACTCCCTACATGTCCTGGCTGCAGGAATGGGAATGAGATGCTAATAGGGATGAGAGGTTTCTGCTCTTATTTTAAAAATAATAATATTTAAAAAGATTCCATAAAGCACCATGTGCCTTCTCTTGTCACTTCGTATTTAAAGTATTTGTGATCTTACTCTAGCCTTCCTCAGGACAGCCATTGTCTTTTTTTCAAACGTGTGCTGTTATGCTTGTGCCATCACACCGATGTGCGAAGAAGTTTTGGCTAATTGAAAACATAAATGTGGTCTCTGCTACCTATGACAGGAAAAGATCTCAATGGAAATGGAGGGGCTCTGTGCATCTTTGTTTCTCTGGCAAAACTAAACACAAGGAATAGATTCTGGAATGTGGGCCACTGAGTATAAGAAAAGCAGATATGAAATGCAAACAGAAACCATGTCATCAGAAATAATGTGTTTAGGATAATATGTTCAGGGTCCTCCTGTGGGAATCAGGACAACAGTGAATGCTGGGAAGACAAAAGGTTAAGCACAGTAAGAACTTTCCCAGCTGACATGCTCCTTGAGACAAAAGGATTGCTCTTTTGATGATATGAACGGATGATAATGCTTGCATTTCACACAAGGCTTCCACTTTCCTTGCAGACAAAGAAGAACAAACACTCTGTTTCTTGGGGAAAACCTACTGTTTCTTAGTTCATTGTATCAGACTCATAAACCCTGTCAGCAGGGAGGATGAATAGATGGATGGAGGTGGGGATGTGCTGCTGAAGAAACACAGAGCCATGAGGGAAACGCTCATTTTTTTTCAACGATCCAATCAAGATCCTCCCGAAACCTTTTGAAGGTACTCCACGGTTGGACATGGGTCTCCTTTGCCTTTTGGTAAGGTGATCCTTTCATATTCACTATTCATCAATCTTTTAAATGTGTGCAAAATACCTCTGCATCAGGGCACACTGCTCTGTGAGCAGCCTGGGAAGTTGTAACACACAAGTTCTTTTCATCAGGTTCCACAATGAACACTCAAATGGAAGAGATGCATTAGAAGAATGAAATCGCAATTACCCATCCGAGATCTGCTTTAATGGGATGCCAGGAGGACTTGCCCTTTCCGCACACGCGCTGACTGTAACTAATGCTCAGTAGCCATCAACAAATTATGACTCGTGACACTTTTGCTGCCGCAGTATTAAGCCCGAAGTCCAATGGAGAAAATATATGGTTTTTATTACAAAATTGTTCTTGTTTACAATTCTAATATCCTCTTCATAATCTACTTTCCCAGACATTTTAGGCAGTTCTGAAGACCTGGGGAAGCACCAGGCTTGTCATAAAGAGAAATTGATGTTGTTCAAGTTGGCCTGGCTGCCCTCTGGGACAGCTGAAGATGGGGAAATATAAGGCTCTGTTTTTAAAATGAAAATGATTAAAGGCACAGACACCTTGCTCTTGGAGCAGCCACTAAAACTTTTAATAAAATACTTGGACACATAGACACAAAAAAGCTCCTTTTGTTCCTTTCAATAAGTCATTATCTTTGTGCTCTCTCTCAAATACTTTAGTCTTGAAGAAATAGCTTGCTTGGAAGACCAGTAAGTATAAAAATGACCTCATCATTATAAAGAACGTATTCCTCTCATTCAGCAATAGCTCTCTCAATCAGCACCAGGCATAGGAAGACCAGGAGAACTTTCTCCAAATAGTAAGCGAGTTAGGAGCGCTCTTTAACAAGTTGTCTGGACAATACTGACAGGCTTCATCCAGCCTCCTGAAACACTAGGATTAACGGCCTAGTATTCACCACTATTGGAGGTGTGGACCCCAACTTGCCTCTTTTAGGATTTCAAGAAAGGGTTTCATCAGGGGAAGTAGGGAAGAAGCAGAAAGCCAGTGCAGGTTCCTAAGCATCCTTTCAGAGGGAGCCTTCTTAAAGTGCCTTGTACAGAATGGCTCATATATCAGGAGAAAATGTCAGGAAATAACTCAAAGGAAGAGAGCATCACCTTTGCCATCCATGGGCCAAAGAACAGCAGTCAAGATTTCACCTCTCTGATCCTCCCGACCGTCGCCATTTCATCAGGTTAAGTGACTGCTCCCCACACAGAGCTGGAGAGTGAAGTAACACCCCCACTCTGCTAATGTTTTAATTTTATTATTTTACTTCAAGAACTTTTTCATCTCCAACATTTTTCTCTCCCTTACTTCCTTTCTTTTCTCTCTCTCTCTTTCCCTCTTTCTTTTCTTTTTTTAAAAAATCATTCTACTTGCCGACATTCAACTCAGACACACATGTGTAATCCTAGAAATATGAGAGGAATAAAAGTTCTACCATTTTTTTAATTGTTTTCATTGTTTCATGGTTATTTGGTTGGTTATTCCCAAGAGTTCATGTAGATTCCTTGCAAGTATAAAATTATGGAAGGATAGTCAAAGTCCCTGAAGTTCGTCATCTACAGGCACACTTCTCTCATTCAGATAATTTCATCAAATGTCTGCTCTGTAAACAGACTAAGCCAACCTGTCATGCATTCCCACGTTTTCAAGCAGAGCTGTGCAGAAGCCAAGTGAAACTACAAATCATTTCAGCAGCATCTGAGAATGTCACAACTTCATACCAATAAGCAGCTTGAGTGTATACCGTCCTGAGAGGCTCCCTCTGCTCTTTCTTCAGTCTGTGCCCATTTCCTCCCATGAGCTTAGGTCTTGTTTGTTCTCTTGATTCCTTGCTCCGACCTCCACTGCAGACAGATGGAGAAAGCCAGGCACACAAACCACTGTGATAGCGACCCCTTTGGGTCCTGACACAGACTGTCTGAAATTCCACAATTAGATGTCCTGTCCTTAGGACTTTGAAGGTTTTCTTTTCTTTTAAAAAAAAAAAATTTTCTAATCTTAGGGAAACACCTAATTAAATATTAATGCCTTTAAGTATAAACACCTTAACTGAAATAGCTAATACCTAGTTGGAGATCAGTTGGCAAGTGGCTTGAAAAAGAAATCTAGCTTTGGGGTAATCATAGAAAAGCCATTCACATGATTACAATGCTGCTGGGTACCAGTCCCTACTCTAACTTCTTTAGCAGTTGAGCTTATTTAAGCACCAAGGCAGCCCTTTGTCAATGAGAAAACCAAGGCACAGAGAGTGTAAGACACCCAGCTGCTAAGGACTAAATCACAAATCACACCCACACATTCTGGGCCCAAATATAACTTTCTCAGTGACACAATGAAAACTCTGCAATTAAACTCAAACCTGCCATTAAATGGAAGAGTGATGCCATTTGAAGAAAAGAATACTTAAAGGCGATGTTCTAAAACCATGCTGCTTTCTGTAACCTCCTGGAAGACCCATTAAAGGGCTACAACACCTTTTAAATGCTGCTCACATGATGTCACATAATATCCAACTATCACTGTCTATTCCTGTCACCAGACATTTCTCCAGCAATTCAGATGGTGTTTTGCTTATTTGATCCTACTTTGCTGTAGCCTCTTTCTGAGAAATTGTACATCTAATCTCATTAAGGTGCAAACACATGTTTGGAAAGTTTCTGGCCAAGGATGAAAAGGCATCGGCTGTTGAGTCTGAGGTGTCTATTTGTCTCATTCCCCCAAGTTCTAGTTCAGGTCTACACTGCCACATGCATGAGCTGAGTCATGAGGTAAATTGCACAAACCTAAAGGCAGAAAGTGCCATAGATCAATTCCAGCATGCCATAATTTCAAGAGTTTCATCTGAAGGTTGATGAGACTTGGGGACTCAACAGGGTTGAGTCACACATGTAGTCACCTGCTGGAAATGGCTAAAGGCATTTCCCCAAACCTGAATAGGAAACTGACTGTGGCTGCCAGACAGTTAAAGGGCATCTTAATCTACATGTTATTGCCTCCTACTGGCCAAACACCTGAACAGCCATAGGCTATTCCCCAAACTGACAATGCTTCTGTACCCTTTGAAACCTTACCTTTGAAGTGTATTATCTCCACCTTGCCTTAGGACAACTTGTGTTAATAAAAGCAAGGGTCCTAGACAAGGAGGGAGTCTTTAGTTCCTTTAGCTGAAGGTCCTCTGATACCCAATGCCTTTCAAAATTATATCTTGTCTCCGGATTCTTTATTAGTCTCTGGATTCCTATGTCATCTACACACAGCCCCTTTTCCAGATTAATGAACCCTTCTTGATGCTGGGACAAGAACCCCAGCAAGAAAGCAGTGTGTATCCTTAGTAGATGCAGGCTTCTCATTTTGGACATGGAACAGCAGCATAAATTATATCTATTCAGTTGAGCATCCTGGACATACTTTAAGTTACAGAAAGGAAATCAATTAATTCTTATTGAATTCAATTGATATAAATTTGATTATATGCAATTAGAAGTCAATACTAGATACTTCTAGTAAACTCTATTAGCTTGTTGAATAATTCAACATATATGTGTAATATTATATTTTAATCAACAACCAAATCAGTGCAGGCATACCTTGTTTCATTACACTTTCCTTTATTGCACTTTCTCGGGTATATTTTTTACAAACCATAGGCAGGACCCTTCACTAGCTAAAAGATTTATTGCAATTCCCTTTTTGTGATTTTTTTTTTAAATTATGGAATGGAACCTGCATTATCTCCAAGGTGTGCCCTTAACATGTTGGGCATATGAACATGGTAAGTAGAAGGGAAAACCACAAGATGGAAGATTGTATTTATAAAGCAAAAGCAACAGAGAAAGACATCCATGGATCAAAATCCTAGTCCTGCTTCATACCGGCTCTCTGACCAGACTAAAGTTTCTTTAATTTCTCCACACCTTTATTTTCCTTGTTTTTTAAAAAAAACTATATTATCACGCTGTTTATTAGAGTCCCAGAATTCATTACTCTTACAACTAAAAGTTGTACCCTTGGGCCAACATCTCCCTATTCTCCTCATTCCCCAACCCCTAGAAACCACAATTCAATTGTCAGTGAGTTGACTTTCTTTTATATTTCACATACAATCTATTTTTTCATCAAATAGGAACCAAACTAAGATTTACTTCATAGTATGATTGTGAAGAATAAGCAAGATGTAAATTGATTTATGTCTGACATATAAGGTAGAAATAAAATAAATATTTATTAATATATTTATGTTACATGGTAGAAATAAAATAAATATTTATTAATATATTGGGGTGTACTTTTTCATTGATTCTGCATGTTACAGATAATCATTTTAAGTTTATAATTTCATTTCTCCTTTACCTCAAATAAGTTTTCATATTTAAGATCAGTGTTTCTTTAATGTAATTTTATTTTTGGAAAACCAAATAACTATTTTATATGATTTCCTTTTCTTCCATATTACTCACTTTAACCATCTTATGAGCGTTTCTGTCTTTTTGCTTTGCTTTCCTCTGTATTGAAGAAGAGCTTTTAAACTTTACTCTGCTACCATTAATTCAAATTTCTACAAGACTGATCAAGAAAAAGAAAGAAGATCCAAATTAGATAAGTGTGAGAACTGAAAATGGAGATATTACTACTGATCTTTCAGAAATAAACAGATTATAAGGAATACTATGAGCAATTGTGTGTCAATATATTAGATGATCTAGATAAAATGGAAAATTCCAAGAAAGATACAAATACTAAAACTGTCTCATGAATAAATTTTAAAAATCTGAATAGACCTATAAAAATAAAGAGATAAAACAGTAATACAAAAAAAATAGATAAATAGATGTCAGATGAAATTCCAATAATGAAAAGTCCAAGACCAAATGGCTTCACTGGTGAATTCCAAAATATGGTCAAAGATAATGAACACACAACTTCACATATTCTTTAAAAAAAAAATACAGAGGAGGGAACATTTCAATTCATTCTATGAAGCTAATTTTACTCTGGTAATTTTGACAATATTGTCACACGCAAAAACTAGAGACTAATATTCTTTATAAATATACATGCAGAAATACTCAACAAAATACTACCAAATTCAATTTAGAAATATATAAAAAAAGTTATATACTGCCCTAGCGGGTTTGGCTCAGTGGATAGAGCATCGGCCCGCACAGACTAAAAAGTCCCAGGTTCGAGTCTGGTCAAGGACATATACCTCGGCTGAGGCTCAATCCCTAACCCTGGTCTCGCATAGGAGGAAGGCAACCAATCGATGTGTACTCTCACATCGATGTTTTTCTCTGTCTCTCCCTCTCAGTCTCTCTCCCTTACTTTCTCTGTAAAAATCAATGGAATAATATCCTCTAGTGTAGATTAACAAAACAAACAAAACAAAACAAAGTTATACACCATGACCTAGTCAGGTTTATTCTAGAAATGCAAGGTTTATTCAGTTTAATAAAATAAATCCATATAGCATGTTAATAGAAAAATGGACAAAATCCAAATCATCCAATAATCCCAATTAATGCAGAAAAAAATTAACAGAATTTAGTACCCTTTTATGCTTAAAAAAATTCAACAAATTAGGAAATGCCAGAAATGTCTTCAACTAAATAAAGGCCACCTACAAGAACAAATAAACAACAACAACAAAATACTATACTACACCTGATGGTGAAAGACTTAAAACACCTCCCCTAAGATTAGGAATAAGACAAAGATGTCACTTTCATCTTTTTCATTACACTGTAGTGGGTGTTCTAGCCAGGGCAATTAGTTAAAAAAAAGAAAAAAAAACAACCTTTAAAATGAAGAAGAAAAATTATTTCTATTTTCAAATGGCATGATTTTATTATAATATAGGAAATCCCTCCCTAAGTAATAGTAAAACAATATAGAAAAAATTTGTCCTATTTCTATACAAAAGCAATGAATAATCTATAAATGAAATTAAGAAAATTTTATTCACAATAGCAACAAAAATAAAGTAGTTACAAATAAATTTATCAAAAGAAATACAAAACTTGCACACTGAAAAGGACAAAAACATCTTCAAAAGAAAAAAAGACCTAAACAAATGAAAAGACATTCATAGATTGGAAGACGATCTTGTTAAGATGGCAATACTCCCCAAATGTATATACAGATTCAACACAATCCCAACTGAAATTTCAGTTGCCTTTTCTGCAGAATTAGATAAGCTGGTCCTAAAATTCTTATAGAAATTAAAAAGAACCATAATAGTCAAACAACCTTACAAAAAAAAAAAAGAGTTTGGAGGACTCTTACTTTGTTTTCAATTCTTACTAAAAAAGTACTTATTATCACAAATAACCAGTATTTGTGATACTGGCATAAGGACAGAACTATCAATCAATGGAATGGAATGGAGAGTCCACACATATAAACCCAAATATCTAAGGACACTTGATCTCAACCAAATGCCAAGATAACATGATGGGTAAAGAATAATATTTTCAACAAGTAATGCTGGGGCAATGGAATATCCACATGCAGCAGAATAAGGAACTATGGAGTGTTGGTTCTTAGCTTTGGCTAAGAGCACTTTCTTACTCTTGCAATGTAGTTCATATACTAGTTGAAAATTCTGACCTGGTGTTTCTTCCACAAGAAATTATTATCAAACTTTGTATCATAAAGAGGACATTCTTTGGTTATGGACAAAAATGAAAACCTTTTTATTCTCTCTCCAATGCACAGTGGTCTCATGGGAGAAAGGAGACCTGTAGTGTACATTGCAAAATGTACGCTATCTCATGTCACAAAGTTTCAGGATGGCATTAGGAATGTGGCCATAGGCACAAAGGGTCATCCTACCTATGTATTTCTTTTCTAGAGGAAATTGGCTACTTTGGTAAAATTTTTACTTCTTTCACCAAGCCCCCTTCTTCCTTTTTTTATAATTAACATAGCCCTGATTTCCCAGTGCATCCAGCAAAAGAAAAAAAAAAGTGTAATATGCTAATTAGACTGAACAGCCAAACGACCTTCTGGACGTCCTTTCGGACAACCTTCCAGACGAAGCCAGGGCTGCCAGGGCTGAGCCCCTTGCATGAATTTCATGCATCGAGCCTCTAATATATATATATATATATATATTTTTATTGGGGTGACATTTGTTAATAAAATTATATAGGTTCAGGTGTATAATTCTGTAATACATAATCTGTATGTTGTATTGTGTGTTCACCACCCCAAGTCCAATCTCCTTGCATCACCATTTATGCCCCCTATACCCTCTTCTATCTCTCCCCATCCTCCTTTATCTCTGGTAATAACCATACTATTGTCTGTGTCTATGAGTTGTTGTTTTTGTTTTGTTTTTTTTGCTTAATCCCTTCACCTCTTCACCCAGTCCCTCACACCCACCCCTCTGAAACTTTCAGTCTGTTGTCTGTATCTATGAGTCTGTTTCTACTTTATTTTGTTCATTAGATTCCACATAAAAGTGAAATGATATGGTATTTGTCTTTCTCTGACTGGCATATTTCACTGAGCATAAACACAGATAGTTTTAACCTGCCTTGCAGCTAGGCATAGTTGCAAGATCCAGTTTGGGCTAATCCTATATAATAAAATCCTAATATGCAAATTGTCCCCTTGACCATGAATTCGACCACTCACTATGATGTGCACTGACCACCAGGGGGTGGCGCAGAAAATGGCGGGTGTTGGCGACATGGCGCTGGCAGCAGGCAGCAGTGTAGGCACTGCCAGCCCCGATGGGTCCCGACAAGTGTGGGACCACAGCGTGATGGTGGAGCAGGTGAACAGGCAGTGCCAGGCCAAAGCAGGTGCAAGTGAAGCCCGTTCGCCCCACCAATTGCCCTGCAGATGGCGACCAGTGCTGGTGGTAGGGGGCAGGGCCACTGCCCGCCTTTCAGGGGCTGAGAGAGCCAGGTGGGGGTCCGATGACTCAGGCAGAGGGGGATGCGCAGGGGCTTGGGGGCCCAGGTGCTGCCCGGGGCCCAGAGTTAGCTGGGACCTGCCCTTCCTTGCCAGAGGCTCGCGCTTCAATATCAGGCCAGGCCTAGGGACCACACCCGTGCATGAATTTCGTGCACCGGGCCTCGAGTATAATATAAGTGGAGTCCACCTGAGAATTTTACAATAAATGTGACTCATTTATCCTTATTCCTGACCAGAATCAATCAGGAAGTGAAGACCAGAGCTTCAACATCCATCTTGTGATCACAAAATCACCACAATGAAAAGGCTGAGGGAATCCCAGAACCCATTCCTAACATTTATGAGCCCCTGAAACCATATCAACAGGCAAACAATTTTCTATTATGTGAGAAAAATAAAATTCCAATTTCATTAGGCTACTATATTAGGGTCTCCTTTACCTGCAGCTATACATAATTTCTAAACAATATAGCTAATAATGAAATCTAACTGGTAAATGTCATTATTTCTGCCCTTTCATTACAAGTTGTTCTTTTTCCTGATATCACTTGAATAATTTCCCCATATATCACATATTAAAAATTCTGATGTTAGATTTGTTTTCTCATTATTACAATGTAGCAACTTTATTTTCAAGAAGTAATGAAAAGATGTCATACTGTTTCATAAGAAGGATATAAATTAATAAAGGGAATTTCATAACCATATTACTGAAATAAATTGTCCTCATTGGTTTAGTACATAATCAAATGAAAAGTGAAATAAGCATGGTGATTCAAACTTCCTTGTTATTGGAAGTAATGTATACACATAAAAAATGGTCAAAAAAATCAAAATGCATAACATCAACATCAAGGGACCTTACTGATTTAACAATACTGTTAATTCCCAGAAAGATAACACTATAGAATAAGAATTAAATGTCTTCACTTAAGCATCAGACTCATTCTTCATCACTCTGATGTCTTGATTTTCCAAGGGGCTGAAATATTTATATGGGTGTTGCCTATGGGTTACTTTGAAGTATCAACCAATAGTTCTATGCATCTATTCATTCAGCTAGTAGTTGTCAAACACCTACTGCCTGCCAGACAGGCCCTGATTTGAGGCCAGGTATCAGAGGTATTAAAAGTATATTGTACCCCTATCCTCATCAGGATTATAATAGAGGGTGATATGACTAAAGGAACCAGAAATGTATAACAAAAATTATAAAAGTGCCATGAAATAAAGATTAAAATATTTCTGTTACAGGTTTCTGTTATTAAAAAAACTAGAGGCCCGGTGCACAAAAATTTGTGCACTCGGGGGGGAGGGGGGGCCCCTCAGCCTGGCCTGTGCCCTCCTGCAGTCTGGGACCCCTCGGGAGATAACGCCCTGCTGGCTTAGGCCTGCTCCCGGGTGGCAGAGGGGAGGCCCAATCCCTAGGTGCAACCCCTGGTCGGGCTCAGAGCAGGGCCGATTGGGGGGTTGGGGCACCGCATCCTGTCATTCACAGAGCAGGGCGGATTGGGAGGTTGCAATGCCACCCTCAGTCACGCTCAGGGTAGGGCCAATTGGGGGGTTGGGGTGCTGCCCCCTGTCACACTCAAGGCAGGGTTGATGGGAGGTTGCGGTGCCACCCCGTCACGCACAGAGCAGGGCCGATCAGGGGGTTGGGGTGCCGCCATAGTCACACTCAGGGCAGGGCCGATAGGGAGGTTATGGCTCTACCCCATCACACACAGAGCAGGGCCCATGGCGGGGGGGGGGGGGGTGGGGGGGGTTGGGGCGCCACACCCTGTCACACAGAGCCGAAGGGAGATCAGGGGTTTGGGGAGCTCCCCCTATCAGGCACAGAGCAGGGCTGATCAGGAGGTTGGGGTGCCTTCCCCTGTCAGGAACAGAGCAGGGCAGATAGGGAGGTTGTGGCCCCGCCCCGTCACACACAGATCCAAAGGGCGATCAGGGGTTTGGGCCCTGCCCCCTGCCATGCTGATCCCGGTGCCTGGAGGCCTCTCGGCTCCGCTGATCCCGGTGCTGGGAGGCATATTACCCTTTTACTATATAGGATAGAGGCCTGGTGCATGGGTGGGGCTGGCTGGTTTGCCCTGAAGGGTGTCCTGGACTAGGGTGGGGGTCCCCACTGGCGTGCCTGGCCAGCCTGGGTGAGGGGATGATGGCTATTTGCAGCTGGTCACACACCCTTCAGGGTGGGGGTCCCCACTGGGGTGCCTGGCCAGTCTGGGTGAGGGGCTGAGGGCTGTTTTCAGGCTCGCGGGTGACTGAAGGTCCCAACTGCTCCTTTTTTTCTTTTTCTTTTTTATTCTGGGCCAGCTTTAGCTCTGGCTCCAGCTCTGAGGCCTCTGCTGGGTTCTATAATCGAAACAATGTATAACTCCAGCTCTGAGATCCCTGCTCGCTGAAAGCAGGTTTCTGGGGTTTTGTTTAGCTTCTATATTTATTACAATGTTTCAAACTGCAGGCTCAGAGGCCGGCAAGGCAGGCGGGGAACGTTGGAGTCTTCCGTCACTGAAGCAAGCAAACCTCATGTTAGTTTCAAGCTGCCTGGCTGCTGGCCACCATCTTGGCTGGCAGTTAATTTGCATATCGCCCTGATTAGCCAATGGGAAGGGTAGCGGTTGTACGCTAATTACCATGTTTCTCTTTTATTAGATAGGATTAGTGGGGAGATCTTTATTGGCTATAATATTCAGATACAAAGTATGCCGGAGAAGGGTCATTCAAACTGAGACCTGCCTGGTTAGAAGCATGAGAAGACAATAATGCTTAAATATGGCAAGTTCTGGGGAAGGGTGATTCTGATGTACACTCAGGTAACATTTACAACAAGAAGAGACAGGAAAAAAAAGCAGTGCTTCTCTGAAGACAAAGAAGAGTGGTGGGAAATGCTGTAGCTAGAGTCCTATCTCTGAAGATCTTCATAAGTGGCATTTTGTCTGCCCGAGTCTTACCTCATTGTCACAGTAAATAAGCAGCTGTCCTCAAAATCAGATCCTAACAGAAGGAAAGGGGGAGATCAAACGACCTTCTCCCCATGAGGATCCTTTTCTTCTGTAAATAACACTCTTAACAATAATTTGTTCCAATAGTGACATTTAGGATTAGGGTTAGGTCAGGGACAGTGCTGTTGCAAGAGCCAAATCCATGGATGTCTGTAGAGATGGTCAACGTTTTCTCCAAACCCCCCTCTGTGTGAAATACAGATTTTAGCAATTAGGTTAATTTTAGGAAGAACTACAAGTGAAGCTGCTGAAAGCCAGAAGAAAAGATCAAAGATGTGATCACAATAATTTCCCCTTCTTTACCAAGATTACTGGAATTTCAGTGCTACCTCTCCATTTCTTTACCTCAGTTCTACCCAGTCACCTTATGTGATGCAATGATTATTTTACCAGGATTATGCACATTCCTAGAGTGAAATAATATAATTCAGAGGGCTTTCTGTAGTTGATCAAAATTCTTGGTGATTACTGAAATGTTAGGATCTCTAATCATATTTCTGCCACTTCCTTTTTTAAAAAATAAGACTTTTTTGAAAACCAACAACTCATCTTAATGTGTCAAGATCATCAAACTCTGATTTCCCCAGAGTTTTGATTCATTTTAATCTGTGAACATCTGTGTGCTTTCAAGAAACAGGACTCATTTAACTTGATTTAATTTTCCCATCTAATAGGACATCCTTATTACAGTAACTTTGAATTATCTACTTTCTCTTTTTTGCTTGATGGTATTAGCAGTTTTAGTTTTCAAAAATATAGCCATTTAATGTCCAAACCACCACTTCGGAATACTCAGTGTTCTCCCATTTCTTTATAAAAAGTCTTCTATCTGGGTTATAATTCCCAGGGATATTCAAGTATATCCAAAGAAGGCTGTCTTCTCTGTCATTTTTGTCTTTGTTTTTAACATACGCAAGGGTGGTTTGTACTCTGTACTCCAGAATTTTCTGAATAAGTCAGGGCTGTATCTGGAATCCTAGTTGGAGTCCATGATTCAGGGGTGATGGTTCATATGATGTCATCAGCTGCCAAGAGAGCTTTGGGTAAATGCATCTTCCATCTGCATCTATTTGGGCTCCTGTTATTTTCAGTTTTGACCTATTTGTACCATATTTCAGAGGGTCAGTAGACATTTGAACTTTGATTCTATCATTCTGAAGGGTGTACTCCCAGCCAAGATGTATTGGAAAACGAGAATTAGAAACTTCAAGGATTGATAAATATG
The DNA here is from genome assembly GCF_963259705.1 of Myotis daubentonii. Taxonomy (NCBI): domain Eukaryota; kingdom Metazoa; phylum Chordata; class Mammalia; order Chiroptera; family Vespertilionidae; genus Myotis; species Myotis daubentonii. The sequence continues at coordinate 11,794,604 of NC_081856.1, read as the reverse complement.
AGCTTAAACCAAACGGATTGTCAAAGAAAAACAAGTTTGGCATCAAGAATGAATTGTTTCTGTTAAGACTTTGGGAAGGGCAAGGGCAAAGGAGAAGACACTTTTGATCACCCTGTGATTTATACTAAATTTAATTTCAAGTGAGCCAACCTCGAACTCAGAAACGTGAATTGTCTCATGACTTCGAAATTCCAATAACTATAAATAAAGAGTTTTTGCATATGGTTTAATATCTGTCTAACTCCTCAGCCTGAGAGCTGCTCCATTACTGAAATGAAATGTAAGAAAAAACAATATCCTATAACCCTGAAAAGTCAGAGCATTCTAAGAAAAATAGGGATGCAGGATAAAAAGTGTTCATGTACCCTTGTGATGGCTGCATTGGAGTTGATTTCCATTAGCCTGGCTCTGACAGAATCCATGTGGATGTGGATGCTTAATAGATTTTGTTTGGTGATGGTGGGGGTGGGGCTGGTTATTTCTGCAGCTGGTTTTGTGCTGAAGCCAAAGAAGTATAAAATCCTTTTAACTAGCTCCCAGCCCCCATTTGTGATAAACATAGGAGGCTACCTCACTAGCACCGGCAACACGTACAGTGCAGTTTCCTTCTGCAGGGAGATAAGAGGATCTTAACGGGTGGCTCTGAGCTCTGCTTTTCCTATTTCACGCTCAGTGCATACGACTTAGGTTAACTCTCTTCATATGTCATGGATTCTTTAACAAGCTCCCACTGCCCTTCCCAAGACACAACACTGCCCGTTTCCCCTAAATGTGCAGTTAATTGTCTTAGTAAACCATATTGAATGTTTAAATTCAGTGATCAGAGGTGTGAATATTTAACTAGTTTTATCTAACAGATTAATACCTGGTTTCTATGGCAATAGCACAACACTCTGCAGAATCAGGCAACAGAATATCTGTAATAACTATTTAATTCTGAAGTTCAAGATCCAGTTGTCAGATGTATCAGTAAACATGTATTGAAGGCCCAGATATGAACTAGTGTCCTGTGATTTAGATGACAGTCCCGGGCCCCAGCTTCAATTATACAAGATGTTCTTCCTGCTGGGGACGCATTTGCCACGCACACCAAAGGATCCCTGTCCTTTTTAAAGTCTCTGTCAAGCAAAGGGGATGCCTATTATTGATCAAAACTATGGAGGAAATATAGTCCACCCCATGTCACTAGATGCTGTATTGTGAAGTGGCATATCTCGTTCCTGAAATTATCATCTGCGCAGGTCATAGTTTATGGAAAAGAGCATTTGCTTTTATAAACAATTTCATTTAATGAGTATGATCAACATAGATAAACTTATTTTAAAAAAATTAAACAGTGCAATAGGAAATTTCACTCTGACTCTGAGAACCACTTCTTGGGAGTGTACCAGGAACATTTCCTTGTGCATGTCCCAGACATCCATGTCACACACACACACACACACACACACACACACACACACACGCCTATGTTCTGCCTTTTTCATTTAATAATGTATTAGCACATACAACCATACAATCTATACAATATACATCATTATTTTGTGTGCCTGCTTAATATTCTATTATATGAACTTACCATATTTAAGTAAATGCTCCTCTAAGGAATCTCTCACATTTACAACAGAAAGAATTCTGCCATGCACATTGGTACATGTATCGTTGGGCTAACTGGTAAATATGTCCATAACCTACATTTCTAAAAATTGATTCTAAAAGTTGAAATGATGAATCAGGAATATAAGGATATATGAAAGGGTTTTACTGTCTATAGGGTATGTCTTTTATATTCCAAATTCATATTATACTGATTACCCATATAAATTTTGGAATCCACTGAGTCAGTTTGAACAAATGGATGAAAAGAAATAATGCTAGCTTGAGTAAAACAATGCAGGAGCACTTGCTATTTTTTTTCAGTTCCTGTATCATCACAATTGAACATAACTCCCTCCATAGCCACCAGGTTAAAATAAAGCATCATTCATAAATACATCATTCCCACTATTTCCAAAAACATGAACAAGAGCAAGTTTTATTCTTACCTTCAAATTCAGGCTTTAGACTGTCTTGGGCATTGGTGGGGTAACATTTCTTCAAGTCTGAGTTGTCCATATTTTTCGTCCCTAAAACAAAACATAGGAGGATATTTACTAGTCAGCAAGGGAAGAGCTGAGGGAATGGAGCTGAGGAATGTAGTGCGCAGGGCTGTCGATGTCTGCTGGTCATCCCCATGGAAATTAGGCTCCTGCCTCCACAGCTAGGGGCCCTATATTTCTTGAAGGTTACATTTTAAAAGGATTGTTCCCAGGACCTAGAAGGAGACACCCCTGGGTTCTAGAAGATACAACCTCTACCGGTGGTAGAAAATACCCACAAGGAACTGGACCTTAACAAATTATATGATGAATCATTACAAACCTCTGTACTTGGAAAAACAAATTTCTAGAAGGAAAGCACTTCCAAGCAAGTCAGATATATTTGTTATTCAACTTATGTTGGTGCAAAAAATATGTTGTGTTTTCACCAGGATTATATAGTAAAAAAAAAAAAAATGATTTTCCTATGGTTTAACATGAACCCCATAATCAATTCTATAAAGAAATAAATTTGGTCTTTGTGAAACTACATTTATTAAAGGACTAGAGGCCCAGTGCACAAATTTGTGCACTCGGCGTGGGTGTCCCTCAGCCCGGCTTGTGCCCTCTCACAGTCTGGGACCCCTCAGGGGATGACCACCTGCTGGCTTAGGCCCACTCCCTGGGGGAATGGGCCTAAGCTGGCAGTCAGACATTTCTCTGAAAGCCCGGGAGCCCTCAGGAGATGCCCACTTGCCAGCGGGGAGCAGGCCTAAGCTGTAGTCAGACATTCTTAGCACTGCAGAGGAGGCAGGAGAGGCTCCCACCACCATCACTGTACTGGCAGCCATCAGCCTGGCTTGTGGCTGAGCAGAGCTCCACCTGTGGGAGCGCACTGACCACCAGGGGGCAGCTCCTGCATTGAGAGCATCTGCCACCTGGTGGTCAGTGTGGGTCATAGTGACCAGTCATTCCCAGTCATTCTGCTGTTAGGGTCATTTTGCATATTACCCTTTTATTATATAGGAGCACCTGGCCAGCCTGGGTGAGGGGCTGATGGCTGTTTACAGGCGAGCCACAGCCCTTTCAGTGTGGGGGTTCCCACTGGGGTGCCTGGCCAGCCTGGGTGAGGGGCTGAGGTCCATTTTCAGGCTGGCCAGACCCCCTTCAGGGTGTGGGGTTCCTGCTGGGGTGCCTGGCCAGTGTGGGCGAGTGGCTGATGGCAGTTGGCAAGCTGGCCCAAGCCCCTCAGCGGGGACCCTCACCCCATGAGGGTGTATCCAGCCTGGGTGAGGGGCTGATGGCTGTTTGCAGGCTGGCCACAGCCCTTTCAGGGTGGGTGTCCCCAATGGGGTGTCTGGCCAGTCTGGGTGAGGGGCTGAGGGCTGTTTGCAGGCTGGCCACAACCCCCAGCCACCCAAGCTCCCAGTGAAGGCTGGCTGGAAGCAGGTATCTGGGGTTTATTTTTCTTCTATAATTGAAACTTTGTTGCCTTTTGCAGAGGCGACAGCAGGCTCAGGGCAGGCAGGAAGCTTGGCTTCCTCCATCACCCAGGCAATCAAGCCTCCTGCTTGCTCCAGTTCCGTAACTGCCAGCTGCCATCTTGGTTGGGTTAATTTGCATATGGTCACTCTGATTGGCTGGTGGGCATGGCTTCGGGCATAGAGAAGGTATGGTCAATTTTATTAGTGTAGATCAGTGATGGCGAAACTTTTGAGCTCGGCGTGTCAGCATTTTAAAAACCCTAACTTAACTCTGGTGCCGTGTCACATGTAGAAATTTTTTGATATTTGCAACCATAGTAAAACAAAGACTTATATTTTTGATATTTATTTTATATATTTAAATGCCATTTAACAAAGAAAAGTCAACCAAAAAAATGAGTTCATGTGTCACCTCTGACACGTGTGTCATAGATTCGCCATCACTGGTGTAAATACACTGGTGACAGATTTTTACTATGTTTCATACAATTATAACTTTGAAAAATAATTAATAGTTTGGAATTTTGAAGCCTTGACATACTTTTTTAATCTTGAACTATTTAGTCCACTTTTGGAAAAAATTAAATTTCTAAGAAAAAGAAAGGAATAGTGAATGTTTTCATTAAAGAAAACAAAGTGTACTATGAAATGTCTATGTTGTGACCAATCTAATGTTTACTGTCTAGGACTCAATAACAGCATTTCTCAAATCCAGTGGTTCTCAACCTTCCTAATGCCGCGACCCTTTAATACAGTTCCTCATGTTGTGGTGACCCCCAACCACAAAATTATTTTTGTTGCTACTTCATAACTGTAATTTTGCTAATGTTATGAATTGTAATGTAAATATCTGATATGCAGGATGTATTTTCATTATTGGCGACCCACAGGTTGAGAACCGCTGCAACTGTCCTCAAATTCAGCTAGCTGCCCAAAGAGGTTTGCAAGAATGTATTTTATCCCAGCTGGTGTGGCTCAGTGGTTGAGTGTCAACCTATGAACCAGAAGGTCACGGTTCAAATCCAGGTCAGGGCACATGTCCAGGACTCAGTGTGGGGTGTGCAGGAGGCAAGCAATCAATGATTCTCTCTAATCTTTGATATTTCTCTCTCTCCCTCTCTCCCTCTCCCCCCTTCATCTCCAAAATCAATAAAAATTTTAAAAGTAAGTAATTTTATTAATATGCTCCTACATTCTTTGCTATGACTATGTAATAGTGTAAAAAATGAAAGCATGGATTTGCCATGAGTCCATGAATGTAGGAAGTAAACATAGACCCTCTGCCACAGTTCTTAATGCTTATTCACTTTTACTCATTTGTTTTAGCATGAATTTTATATTTTATGAATTAATTCAACAAATTAACCAGGTCTTAAGTTGGTTTTGAAATGTCCAGTCTTTCACTCGAATCTGACAATATGAGTTATAATAGCTGCTTGAAATATTTGGGGAAAATAAGCACTAGGCCAATTGTCTACAAGAATATTCTTTGGCATTGTTCTGTATAAGGATACTTGATTATAGTCACACTTTTCCCCCAAAATGAAAATATATATATATATTTGGAAGAACCCAGAAGCACAGTTGAACCATTTTGTGTTTTTATTATTTATAAAAATTGTATACATTATATGAAGAGATAATAAAATGCACATGCAGAGTTGTTGACCTTGTCATGATATTAATTAAGCCAAGTCCACCTAGACAATGCCACACTTAAACAAAGGCCTCTATTGTAATGGGTTTGGCACATACACCTGTTTTTCAGTTTTCTTATTCAACATTAGGCTTATTAAAATGACATCAAGTCATCAAGAACAAATAACTAGTCATGTGAATTGTGAATGAACACATTAAATAGTATATTTTTGCACTGAAAAATATATGTACAAAGAGACTTACTGATTTCAATAACTTTTGAATTATTGGGATATAGAGTTATTCAATAATTCTATATTAATTGTAGCCTTCTAATATCCTACCTTGCTTTTAGGAAAGGTTGTATTTTAGTATTGTGTGTACCCTGAAATGTAATTCTAACTAATTGATCAACTGTCTAACATATGCATTAGCCTCAAGGTGACATATAAATTATGCCTTCATATTTGAATAACAAAAATTTTTTTCAGTCTTACTACTCTAATAATTTTCAAATTGAGTTTCTCATCCTAACTATGTGACACCCAGGTTTCTTTTTAAAAATGTGGGTTCAAATCACTCAAAACCCTGTGTTCACAAGTGTGCAGCTTTCATTGGAAAGCCAGCTAGTTCCATGAAGGTTTTAGACTATGTGGTTTCAAGCTCAGGGACATAACGCTCTGGATCTGTTTGTCTATTAAATCAATATAAGGTTTTGTAGTTTTAGTTCCAATTTCACTTTATCCATAATTTCCATGGTTAATCATTAGATCAAAGTCTGAATAAACTTCTAAACTATAAAATATCTCATGACATCTGGTCATAGCATTTATTTTCAATAATAATAATGGTAATAGTTTTCCTATGATCTATATTATACTGCCTCTGATTTCCACATCATCCCCCCTTTGAGATTAATAACATGATTTTCTATCTCTGGTACTTCATAATCACTATATCTAATTAAAATGCCCTTTTTAAAATCCATACTCACAACTAATACTTGTAAAATAACAAATCAGTCTTAAAATATTGAATATTTTGTTCTCCATAATGTGATAAATATTTAGACGAACTCCCAATGCTTAGGGCTATAATTTTTAGTCAGATGTCAGGCTTCACATTTTGTTATTTTTAAAGTAAAGGTATAGGAAGGGGAATAAACTTGAAAATTTTAAAAAATATTTTGAATTCCATTCATTGATTCATTCCACAAATAACTCTGAAGTACCTATGCTATGCCACTCACTGAACTAGGAACTGGGCATAGAGGTAAATCATAAATAAATAAATTAATTAACCATTTTACCAATGAGATAAATTACACAGCAGAGTTAGGAGCAAAGTACTGTGAAAGGACAGTGTGGATGGAGGTCTTTGTTAAGTTCTGCCCACTTTAGCATCAGGGCATTTTCTGGTGAAGGACGGTGATGGATCTTCTCAATCCTCAATTGACAACAAACCTTCCCTAAGTTTTAAAGACATACATAACAGTGGACGATAGCAAAATTTCACCTCTATTACTGAAAAATGCTAAACAATGGTTTTTTTAATCCTGAACCTCCAAGTTAGATTGATGAGCTCATCTAGTCCCCATCAGAGAATAACAGTCAGATTATGTGATGGTCTCACCTGTAAAAACTTAATATGTGAATGAGTTCCTGGGAAAAAGTGGGAGCAGAGAGCTGGTCACAGATTCTAATTCCTCTCCTGATCTCATCAATCAGATCATCTATTCCAGTTCATGAAAGGAACAGGTATACAGCTGATGACCAGGAAATATTAGAAATGATGGGAGTAGGAAAAAGAATGTATCCTGTTAAAATCAAGACGACGGGTTCAAGATAGAGTCATTTATGCTAAGTCCCACATCACCAAACTTAGGCTTAATCACAGTTTGGGCTCCCAGAGAAATGAAGCTTAAACCAGTCTACCCGGAATCACCTGATCAGCACCAGTTAGGCCATCTATCTGCCTGAGAGACCTCTAGCATCCCCTAAAGGACAGTGACCTTGCCATCACTAATCTGATTTGTCCAGGATACTTCCTCATTCCCGATCTCTTCTGCCTGTGCAGGTCTTTCCTTTTGTATGGCAACTCAGAACTCCTTTCTATCTGCTATATCAGATTATTCACTCATGAATTGTTGAATAAAGCCAATAAGATCTTTGAAATTTACTCAGTTGAAAAAATTTTAATGCCATGTATATATGTTGAAAATCCTGAGTACTGTAATTACTTTTTATCTTTTTAAAAATATATTTGTATTGATTTCGGAGAGGAAGAGAAAAGAAGAGATAGAAACATCAATGATAAGAGAGAATCACTGATTGGCTACCTATTGCATGCTCCATCCTGGGGATGGAGCCCGAAACCCAAGCATATGCCCTGACCAGGAATTGAACTGGGAACTCCTGGTTGATACAGTAAGTAGACACACAACCACTGAGCCACGCTGGCTAGGCAATTACATTTTATCTTTAATCCCCAATCTATCCCTATCAACCTTCATAACTTTATGTTTTAATTACTTTTTATTAAATTTATTGGGGGGTGACATTAATTTAAAAATATATATAGGCTTCAAGTGTACAATTTTATGATACATCATCTGTGTATTGCGTTATGTGTTTGCCACCTAAAGTCAAATCTCCTTCAAACATCATCAGATAGATATAAGCACCGCCACATTAGAGTCTGTGCCCTTCTAGATTTCAGCACAGACGTGTTATCTTCGCTGTGCTACCATCAAATCTGCACTGTCTAATGTTCAGAAAGCCCTCAGAAACCTCTGCTGCATCACTTATACTTAAAAAATGTGAGAAAGCATCTTTTCTGCACGAGTAAAGGAAAATTAACCAGTCTTTTCTCAAAAGAGGAGACTTTGAAACTTTTCCTGACAGCAAATATTTTTATTCTTGCTGAGCACTGTTTAAAACTCTTCCAACAAAAATAACCATCCATAATTTTGTTATCTGTGCTACTGTTTATAAAATAATAAAGAAGGACATAAATAAACAAACATTAATAAAAAGCAGATGCTTGACTAAAGCCTTACATAATTCTGCAGAGCAGGGAGATTTTCAGGGGCAAAGGCTGTGGCACTTCAGAAATAAAGGCTTTTTAGTTTTGTTTTTTATTAAAAGACAATGATTAGGTTAAAAAGAAGAAGAAAATTAGAAACAAAACTGCAGTACACACTGACACAGTACTTGGTGAGAACGGCACTGCTGTAAATCAGATCGTCTTTTAAATGAGGTAGGGAAACATTTAAACCCTGGCATCTCCCCAACAATCATCAGCCCCAAACCTAGATCCCGCCCACTGCCCCTTCCCTTTTCCACCACAAGCTGTTGCAAGTCCCAGCTTGTCCTGATGCTAGCGCACTTAGCAGATGACCCATTTCCTGCCACATCAATAATAAACAGGGTACCAGCATGGCGCCCAAGCTCCCTCCCAAACACTCTCTTCACTTCACCTGACCTTGCACGCTTCTGGTCCTTCTCCTCCTTTCCAAAATTCATACTGACTCTCTGGGCTCTCCTCCCACCTCTACACCTTTTCCTGTTTCCTCTCAATGTTGGCGACACGCATGATCCCTTCTTTCTCTTACAAGGGCCACTTTTTTCTCCAGGAATTCCTACCTTCATCAAGCACAGGTCTTCCGGATCCTCAAAATCCTCTATCATTTACCAAGTCTTTCATACTATTGACCATGTCTTCTTTTGAAATCTCCCTCAGCGTCTAAAATGCTAGAATCTTGGGGTCATTTAAATGGCCTCTTTCTTTCACTAGCTCCTTTTACTCTGAAGTTCCCTTCTTCGTTATTTTTCTATTATTGGCTATTTGTATTTCACCTATGTATGCCACATCTAGATTATTTCAAATATGGTCATTACTTGACAAAATACCAAATAATAGCAGACTTATAAATTGATCCCTAATGGATTGTTTCAAGCCCTGCCTCTTTTGAGGTCCATGCAAGCATTTCTGAGTGCCTACTAAACTCCATTTTTTTTTCTATAGATACAGACAACTGAGCGAGCTTTAGGAGTAGGGCCAAACATTTATTCACTCACCAAAAATTAATTGGAAGAATAACTATTGTATGTGCTGAGTATAAAGCAGCATTTGGCTCACTGCTATTTTCAGGTAAATAAACACCCAGGAGAGGAGAAATAGATTAATTATTGGTGATTTTTCATGTAAATTCTGTGCCTTCAGCTGCTGTTTCTCTTTGGGAGCTGGCTGCCAGCATGGAGTGTGGGTTCAGGGCTGCTTCTCCAGACTGTTAAGTTTTACAAGGGCAGAAAATATACTATGAGAGTTTGGCCTAAATTGTTCTGGGAACACATATCTAAAATAAGTAATCACACCCAGTAAAAAGTGGAAGTCAGAGAACACTAAAAAGAACTAGTAAAATGTGAAGACCAAGTAGATATTTTCCAGTTCAAGAGTGAAATCTCAGATATTTCCAATATAAGAAACACAAAAAAAATAGCGAAAATGCTGAGCAGAAAAAACAAGGTCCCTAGAAGATGAGGTACGTGAGGGGACATGTGAGACTAGAGGACATAGTGCTGGAGGTCTGGGGAGGAAACCTGAGGCTGTGACAGTGAGCTGTAGACCAGGTCCTTCAGGCAGACCAGGGGCAGATCTGAGTCTTCCTGTGCCTGGTTAAGGAATTCACGTCTCAACTGGTGGGCACTGTGAAGACATAGAAGGCATTAAATTCATTATGTAACAAAGTAAATTCTAGGTTTTAAAACAATATTTTAACCATAGGGAAAATTAATTGGAAGAATAACTATTGTGTGTGCTGAGTATAAAGCAGCATTTGGCTCGCTGTAGGACTGGCTGCCAGACACAACTGTTGAGTAAGTTGAATAAATGGGCAGAGAGGCCAAGATAGATATCAGAATGGTTTAAGTTGTGGTAATAATAAAAAGAAGAGAAGAGGCAAGGCAGAGTTTGTTGAAAGGTACTTTCAATAAGAAAGGTGGGACTAACATGATTTTATCTTAATTGCATGTCCAAAGCTGTTTTGCATGTTCATTCATTTAGTCTTCACAATATTGCAGTGTGAAAACCAAGATCCAGAATGATTCAACTTTTTAAAGTCATGAGGCAGGGAAATGACAGAGAATAACTCTTAATATCCAAAGGGCAATAAATTGTAGTGTTTGGAATCATTTCTTAAGGAAGAGAGGATGGAATCTGCATTGTTATCCAGCATTTAAGCACTGAGAAGAATAATATATTAAAGGGAAAAAAACATTTAATAAAACATTACTTTTTAAAAAGAATGTTGGTTCACCAAATAATAATATGTAGATGTGTTGCTTATTAGTGGAGTTAATTATATACCCCAAATAACAGGCATATCACTCTCCATAAATAAAACATGTGGAGTATTTTTATTCTCTCCCCAAAAGGATCTTTTTATATAATTACTTGAGATATCATTAAAACTGTTTCTGTAAAACAGAAAACAAAAAAGATTCAGACCAGCTGTACACAACACTATGTCCCTTTCATGCTCATAAATGTATTCTTTCATTAGAGAAAAAATATTTATATTTCCATTAGGTTAATGCTGATATAAATTATTGAGCATGAAATAAAAATTGCTTGTAAATATTAACCAAAAAGAGATCTTTTGTGAAATTAATAGCCTTTTCTATCCTAAGCATGTCCAATATGGCAGGGAAATCACTCAGAGCCCCAGGCTAAGGAGTTATGGCTTATTTCTTTGACCTCTTCTTGAAAGGACTGTAAGATCATTTGAAGTGAAGGTTGAGCATTGTCGTCACCCATTCTGATTTCACATTTCTAATTGGGCCAAATGTATTCCAATCAAAATATAATAAAAGTATATTAAAATACCCTCAAACAAGCAGATTTCAGGATAACAGTACACAAATAGCAGGATAGAAAAAATGAATTAAAGAAAGTGCCTCACTCAAATGACTTTATTGATATATAAAGAAAACCATAAAGAATAAAAGTAAACAAAGAAAGTGCTAGTGGCCCCGTGATGGTCAGATAATACAAATGTCTCTTTCAAATAAAGTTAGCATAATTTTTAAAAAACAAGAAAGGTAAATGGAAGGAAGGAAGGAAGGAAAAACAATATAATAGCAGATTGTCTCTTATTGTTTGTTGTTTAGTGAAAAAGTACAAGTTCAGCCTTTTTATATTTTTATAAGCTAGAAAATTGGCAAATAGAAAGTAAATTTATATTTAAGATTCAGTTGGATGAACTATCATATTTCATAGAGATAATTTTTGTCAATATATTATTGCTAAAGAATTGTGTTAAAAGAGCAAATGTATAATTTACAAAAATATAAAATAAACATCAAAAATTTAACTCATTAATAAGTGAAGGAATCAGCAAGATGTTAAAGCAAGTGCAAAACAAATCCAAAGACACACACAATTAGGAAAACTGAAATTAGTCTACAAATAGATGCATAACTCTTAATATCCAAAGGGCAATAAATTATAGTGTTTGGAATCATTTCTTAAGGAAGAGAGGATGGATTCTGCATTGTTGCCAGAAAAAAACTCACTAGCATCTTTATAAACAGGAACTATTTGTATAAACATCATCCCTATATAAGTTAACATCTATCTCTAAAAACTACAAAATAAACAAGGTAAAAACAATGACAGGAACAGAACCATATAGAATAAGATAGTTCCAAGGACCTACTTGTCAACATTGAATATTGCATTGAAAGGATCACCTGCAATCTTTTCACCTATTTTAGAGATTTCACACTTTTCTCAACACTATGCTCCTTTCATGTCCAGAAATGTATTATTTCATTATAGAAAAAAAATATTTGTCTTTCCATTAGGTTAATGCTAATATAAATTAGTGAGCATACAAAGCTGAATGGACATGGACTCGTCTATCAAATATATTTTGGTAAATATGAATAGAACCAAGTAAACTATCAATTCCATGAGATAAATAATAGGACAGAGGTGTGAATGTTAATAAAACATTCTTAGAAAAACAACATTTGAGATGAACTCTGAAGACCACCTAGGATGACCAGTTTAGTTAGATTTGTGCTTCTCACTATTCTGGAGGCTAGCAGTCTGAGCTCAGGGTGCCAGCAGAGCTGTTCACGGTCTCTCTGCTTGGCTTATAGATGCCTATTTTCTCCTTCATCTTTCATTTGTGCGTATGTCTGTCCCAGTGTCCTCTTCTTATGAGGTCACCAGTCACATTGGATTAGGGTCCGGCTTGATGACCTTCTTTTACCTATGTCTCCAAATATAGTCACATCCTGAGATACTGAGCTTTGTTAAGGGTTGTCTTGTAGGCATTCTTAGATTGAGCAGTTATGGACTGTACTATCTCTCCTTCCAAATAAATAGTACAATAATTAATAAATAATAATACTAGAATAAACTCTGTGTTTCATGTACTGACAACTGTAAACTTACTTTGCCCACCCTTGTACATAACAAGCAAAATAAGAGAAATAGTATGGTATATCCATGAACTGGCTTAACTAGAAAAAAAGTTTAGTTGAGTAAATGTATAAAAACAGGCACCTGTCCATATAGACTGCTCATAAAAAGGCCAAATTTGTAAAGTGAAATCCTGACATAAAATATTTATTTTTTTACAGGATACAAATCAAATACTTCTTCATAATTCTATAAAAAAGTAATGACCCACTTTCTAAAATCTGTGTTTCCACTCCAGTAATTTAGTGACTCTGGGACTAGGAAACAAGAGTGTTTCAATAAAGAGGTTTTAAAAATTATAATAACTACTTTTCTTATGCAACTTTAAAAAAATATAAACAACAAATTATCTTCAAATAAAGCTTCTCTGTAACTTGTTTCTCAGTTATCTACAGTAAAATAGTTTTTATATAAAATATTTATTTTACTAGAAATCTATTTCTTCCTTAATTAGATTCCTTTTGATTTTTAAAAAAATTTCTGTCATCATTATAAAATAAGTGCCAAAAATGAATGTTTTGTGTGTACACTAAACTTTAAACACACACGTACTTACATCTATGTCTGAATCTATATTTCTCTACATATATACAAGCTTAAGCTATACGAAAAGCTCAAATTAAAATGCTAAGTATGAATTCAATTTATTTTCATTGTGGTTCATTAAAACTCTGTTTAGTGCTCCTAATTTATATCCTAGATGTACAAAATAGAATGAGAAAAAGCAGATCCAGTTATTACTTTAATTGATTTTAGAATCATTTTCAGAATATATGTATATTATTATGTCTTTGAATGTGAATGTGAAATTTAATTAAGGTTCAACATGTACTGAGTAAATGATCTGGAATTTGTTAAACTCTTTGTCCAAAGGGTAACACACATTAGAAATGTTTAAGACAGGCAGCCATTCAGGGGGTTTCAATGAGAAAGTGTTACTTTTATAAATACAAATCAAATAGGTATGTAAAAAGGCATGGAATGTGCTGAGTATTATGAAACAATGATAAGCTTGTACAGTCTTGAAAAAAAATCTCTAACCAGTAAGTAATACTATAAGTGGCTAACCTTTAAGAAGGTCAGAAAATCTGAGACTAGTTAAGGAAATTATGAAGTTGGAAGTGAGATATGCAGAATTTAAATTATGAAGATCAAGTTTTCAATGTCAAGAAGTAGAATCATTTCAGCATTAGAAACAGCAATGTAATATAAACAGTTGGTTAGATCATTATTCAGCCAACATTGCAAAGGTTGGACCAGAGAGAATGGAAGCTAAAGGAAAGGTGATAAGTTAGAAAGTTATGGATAACTAGAGGCCCGGTGCCCAAAATTCGTGCACTCAGTGGGGGAAGGGAGGGTCCCTCAGCCCAGCCTGCACCCTCTCACAGTCCGGGAGCCCTCAGGGGATGTACAACTGATGGCTTAGGACAGCTCCCCGGTGGGGGAGCTTGCCTAAACCGTCAGTGGGACATCTTTAGCACTGCCACGGAGGCAGGGGAAGCTCCCACCACCGCTGCTGTGCTCACCAGCCGTGAGCCTGGCTTCTGGCTGAGCAGCGCCCCGCCTGTGGGAGCACACTGACCACCAGGGGGCAGCTCCTGCATTGAGCATCTGCCCCCTGGTGGTCATTGCACATTATAGCTACTGGTCGTCCTGCCATTCGGTTGATTTGCATATTAACCTTTTATTATATAGGGTATGCAGATAAGAAGTAAAGAAACTCAGACAAGGGAAGTGGGAATTAAAGGAGAAAGATATATCAAGAGATATTTGGAGATAGAATTAATATGATAGTGATTACCATATTTTACCAATTTTAAGATGCACCATTTTACATTTTTTAAAGTTCTAAAATCTTACAATGGACTGACAGTGTCTTATAATCACTGAGGCAAGGTGGCTGCCATGATTTAATTATATGAAAGTATAATTTTCAAATGCGTAATGTCATGACTAACCTATAGGTTTAAAATGAACTAATGTCTAACAATTATTAAATTCATTAATTAATTAAGTTACCATTAAGATGCTAAAACTTAAATTTACCAATTTTAAATAAAAAAGTTTATATAGAATGCTCTTTTCATAGGTTTGGCATTTATTTGTACACATGAGCACTGATGTTAATTCTGATATTAAGAATTACGATATTCTTATCATTTAATATGATATGAACTGGAGTATTCATCAGAATTTTACAGAAAAGGATTGCTTTCAGGTTTTTACTTTTTGTACAACATTGAAAGTGTTGATGAATTTCAGCTGTCTTTAGACTATTTGGAGTTTGTCCTGGACTCTTCTTTGCTCTACACATGGCATTTCTTTATTTACTCAATGATTCTTGGAGAATGAGTTCCATCTTCTTAGCTTTATTTAGAAGATCTAAACTACATAAGAGCAAAGGTCAAGAAAAAGACTACAGATCAAAAATCTAATAAAAGGTCAACATTTATAAAACCCAAACATTGATGGAACTAAACTAAACTGGAGATCAGAGGTCAGGTGAAAGGCTAAGGATGGATGGAAACAAAGAGGTCACAAGGTGCGCTGTCCCAGCATTGCACTCAATTCCCATCCAAAGAGCAGAGGGAGATACCTGGGCCCATTCCCTGAAGTTTAGGCAGCAAGATCTCTAAGAAAGATGCCCTCATTTAATAAAGCAAAATTTCTGAACAATCGTTTGTGTCTCAAACCTGTTGCTAATTCAGAATAGTAAGAATGCTTAGGTAACAAATTCAAGGATGTTGCTTCAGCTTCTCAAGCAGAACTTAGCTTCAAGAACTTCAAAAACTGTCCCTGACCTATGCCTTTTCTGCAGTCCTCCGAAAAAATTAGTCTCCAAGGCATTCATAATAGAAAAGTCTTGGATAGGATACACATTTCTTTCTCCAAAGACATAGAACAAAGTCATTTGCTGGCACAGCCACCTCACTGTTGTGTCTTCATCTGTATACTGGGAATAGTAACACTTGTCATGTAGGATTAATCGGCATAATGTTCATAAAATACTTTGAGCTTCTCAGATAGAGGACTCTTTAAATATGACATATTAACATCAAAATCATTGCATGTAATGGTAGAGTTACTATCCAGTGGAAAAACTGGTGATCTTTTCCACTGATCCATGGATTATGGCTATATTTAATTACTGTAAAGTGCACAGAATGTTTTACTGAAATAAGAGCTGAAAAGACATTTTTTTGGCTCAGGTGCTAGTGGAATATTTTCTTTACTCCAAGCCAAGTGCAAAACATTATAAAGAACACTGAAAATGAGCTAATCTTCAGCACATATTAGGCATGCAACCTAGGGAATAGAGTTATAGAAACCTAAAACCTCCTTCTTCAGAAATGTCTACTACTTATTTATAGAAACATAACCTAATAGTTCACCCTGCCTTTTTTTTAGAACTCCTGCTACTTTTCCCTTACACATACATTCTTTGAATTTTTCATCTACCAAATGAATATTTATTACATAATGATGAAATAGTATTTTTTACTAATTTGTGCTAATTAGTGCCTACAGACTCAGAGGTAATCAACCTTTTCTTTTAATTGAATTGGTATAACAATAACAACTGCAATAACACCAATAAAAGAAAACCATATAGCTATCAGTGTATCCAATATGAGTAAGCACACTTTTTTTCAGTTCTTATAGAAAATTGTAAATACCTTTATTAGCTAAAATATTTCTAGGAAAGCTTAGATGACCCCAGATTTGAAGTCAATGTTACACAAACCAAATTTAAAGTCAGGATGACAGCTCTCATAAAGAACAATTTTCTTGAGACACTGTTTAGAGTTTAAGATGTATCCAACACTGTTTTAAGTGCAATAAATGTGCCAAAACTCTTAATCTTTACAACATCTCTGAGATTAACTATTATTGTTCCCATTTTCACAGATGAGGAAACCAGACACATGGGATTATTCTGATATAGGTCAGAAACTTGGATCTACATAAAGAAAGAAAGAATACTATAGAATGCATAAAAAAGCATTCTCTACAGAATAATTTAAAAAGCAATTTATATTAAAAAGAAAAAAATAGCCCCACTGGTATGACTCAGTGGTTGAGCATCAACCTATGAACCAGGAGGTCATGGTTGGCTACCCAGTCATGGCACATGCCTGGATTTCTGGCTCGATCACCAATAGATGCGTGCAGAAGGAAGCCGATCAATGATTCTCTCTCATCATTGATGTTTCTATCTCTCTCTCCTTCTCCCTTCTTCTTTAAAATCAATAAAAATATTTTTTAAATGAGTAATGGTTCCCACAGATAGCTATCTATACATTTAATGTTCACTAAGCATTCAAGTTCCTTGAGTTTTCATTTTCTCCTTGTATATCTCCCAATAAGAAGGATAACAATCAATTCTTTCTAAGGAACATCATGCCTTCCTTATTATTTACTCCCCAACTCTTTCTCCAATCTATATCCAGTAATTATCAGTACTAACTAACCCATTCCCCTCCTCCGCCTATAAGCACTGTCCTGTCAGCAAAATCACCTTAATTAGCTTTCAAGATCAATCAAAGGAATATGGATTATTCTGATCAGGTGAAGACCATCCTTTCAGGCATGTGAGGTGGGTTGGTCCTGGCACACTACACCCTTTATTCACTCACCCACTTACAAATCACCACTATATGACAGCCACAGTGGAGAGCATTCTGAGGGTGGATGGTGACAGGAAGAAGATAAAACCAGTAGAACCCTGATCTCAAGCATTCATGAACTACAATAAAATTAATACAAGATGTTGAAATGTATTTTTTTTTTTTTACTGCAACACTTCCTTTGGTCAAGCTTGAATTCAATTGCCTCCCCATAACAGCAACAAATGGCTCAAAATATCCACCCACAAAGACTGACTACATTATTTATATCCAATGAGTCAAAAGTTAAAGCATCTATTTAAAAATATTCTAATAGAAATTCAACTTTTCAACTGCAGGTATCAGGACATTTGGGAAGGGGGTAAGACTTGGAGAGATTCAGGGGTTGCCTGACTTCCTGCCTTCCACACTCTCAGCCTCCCTCCCTCGCTTCCTTCCATCTTTCTTCTCTCTTCTCCATCTCTTTCTTTCTCTCTTACCCTTCCTCCATTCCCTTTATCATTTCTTTTAATTTTCTTAGAAAAGACTAGACTCGCCACTGGAAATATCTGAATAACTACTATTCTTTTAATAATTAAAATAATAATTCTATTTATCATAAATAGCATGTCTCCACTGTTTAAGCAACATAATTATTCTATCACTTTCGTAATATAAATACAGGCAAGAATAAATAAGGAAGCATTGATTTAAAAAATTAAATTAAATAGGGAAATGGAGACATATTTTACTTTTAATTTTTTGAACACCTGATCAAAATCATCAAGTAAAGAAATTCATTGCCTTTTATAGAAACAATAAAACTTCTGGTAACTATTATGAAGTATATTCGAGTCCTGGCATTTGCTATATAATATTCTATGTATTGAAATTGTTTTAAAAATAAAATGCTACAAGCTTTTGATGAAGTTGGTAGTATGTATACTGCAATGTTACTGAATGTACAATAGCAATATGAAAAAAAATAATAAACACCTTAGCTTGAATTTCATGCATAATCCTATTTTACAATAATTACTTGCCAAACTCACCATCCTATAAGGCAAGTACTATGGCTATCTTTCAGAAATGTGAAGAAGCAGTTTGTTATCCTCTCCTACATTCTCTGGGTTTTATAGGCCAGTTCATTTTGTCTCCACTGTGAAATACCTTAAAAGGTAACCTGGTATTCTGACTCTAGAAGTAATTTATTACACCCGTTAATCTTGTAAAATTGCCCTCTGGATGTAATAATTTGTTATTCTTTTATTAGACCTTCTTCTGCATACTGTGTTTATCATAAAGATGTCACCGTTGTGATGCCTAGCAACCATTACAATGTTCTGGAGGCGTTTGCATCAATTTTCCTGGGGGAGCGAGTCGCCTGGGCCCTGCCTGGGAGAGCTGTCAGGGTATTCTGATGTATGAAGACGAAGGCCCCCTGCTGCAGACTCCAATCAGCTCAAGTCAGGGCCTGAAAGCAGTGACTTGGGCATCACTATACCGTGTTAGAAAATGTGTCAATTATCACATGGACCGCCTAAGGGTATTGCCTGGGTCTAGGTCATAAAACCATCAAGACTGAAGGGGGGAAAAATTGATGAAGAAGTCAGTTGAATTAATTGATAACAAGGAAGCCTGTATATGGAATGTTCCCGGTAACTCCAGAGCCCTAAATTTTTGTCTGGGAAGCTTCCCTATGGATGCTCCCCTGAGTGAAAGGAAAGCTGTCTATCTTCTTCGACATAAAGTATATACAACTGGCATTTTTAGGCATTTCCTTAAAAAGCCAGTAGGTAGTTGTCAAACTAGTCAAAGAGCCATAAAAATACAAATAAAATCATGCTAATAATGTTATGGTTGTTTTGCTATTATTGCTATTCCTCAAACACGAAGCCACTGTTTATATGTGAATACAGTAGGGACCACTTAAATATGTAGCCTAGGGCCTAAGTCATGAAAGCTTTATGCACCATTTATGTAGGTTTCTGTGCAGTTTGCTCAGGGAAAGAGGAGAAGTACACATTTTCATACATTTGCAGTGATTTCCGAGCTGCTTCAACAATCCCTTTTCAAACTTCCCAATTTTCCTCTTAAATTCCTGAATAGTATTCAAGGCATTTGCATCAGATGAGTTCCCCCTTTAAGAAATAACTGCTTAAGGGGCATGGGAGTAATCATTAAAGGAACTGTCTACAGAAGATGCCAAGACTTCCAATTAAGCAGATTTGTTGGAAAAATTAGATTTTATTAAACAACAACAACAAAAAAGCATTTTTGCTTGATAATACAGAATAGGCACTTTGATTAAAATATTCAGGCAGCAGGCCACACACAGATTCTGAAGTATCAGGATGATTTCCCCAGAGTTTTCAAAAGAAAAGATATTCTTCTCCATGAACATTATCATAGGTGCACAGGACAGAATGGTATCCACCATTCTAATGGTGTTAGATAAACAGGTGCCCCTAGCCCAGCCAGTGTGGCTCAGTGGAATCAAATCTATGAACCAGAAGGTCACAGTTTGATTCCCATTCAAGGCACATGCCTGGGCTGCAGGCTCAATCCCCAGTGTGGGGTGTGCAGAAGGCAGCCGATCAATGATTCTCTCTCACCATTGATGTTTCTATCTCTCACTCCCTATCCCTTCCTCTCTAGAATCAATAAAAGTATATTAAAAGAGGAAATACTAAATTTCCAGTTGTATAAATACATATAAAAAGGCATTCTCTTTTCACTTAAAATATAATAGATAGTAATTGTTATAATGATGATAATTTTGAGTAATATTTTCCAGTATAGGTTTACCTTCTGGCTCTTGAAAGTAAAAGCAAAATTTGCATTAGAAGAAGCCATATCAGGAAAACCTAACTCTACTGAAATATTTAATTAATGTCTTTCATGTCTTGAGCTTGAAGTATGCTCCCTCTGCTGACCAAAACTCCAGTGAAGCAAGCAGAAGTCTTACTGAGCTGGCACTCATATATTCTATTTTTGTATCATTGGTACCATCTTTCCATATGTGCAAAGTTAGACAGGAATGCAAACTTCCAGAGAGAGATTTTCAGTTGTTAATTTATACTCTCTATGCCAGTAGAAAGATGACAGGCCCTGGAACAGGAAACTTACCTTTGCTGAGTGCTAGCTATCTAGTCGCTCAAGTTATAGGAGCTTTAGGTTACACATATAAAAAATATGTCATATGCTAACACCTGCTCACTCTGCTTCATAGAAATGCAGTGAAAACCAAGTGCAATAATTGCTGTTAAAATGTTTCAGAAACTGTAGTGTAGCACAAAATATGAGTTATATTCATCCACACTGGACTGAAATTATTTTAGTCCATCACTTATCTGTCACTATAATTTTCAAAGTACAGTCAATTATTAATTGCCTACTATTTTGTAAACAGACCCAAATCTTTCTTTTGATAGCTAAATAAAACAAGAGAAGGGTTCTTCCAGATATATATCAGTGTATCAATTTATAATTTTTATTATTTCTTGATTATGGTAATAGAAACTTGTTCTAAAATGAGAAGGGTTGTAAGGCTATCCCCCAACCATATGAAAAATCCAAATCTTGGCCCAAGACTACAGAAAGTGAGTTCAGAGACAATTCTGGTTCCTTATCTCCAGAGGGATACCACATAAAGTTAGAGTCGGATGAGAGGGTGGGGATTTTGGAATCTGAAACTCTGTTTCAGAGATATTACACCAGATTCTATTAAAAAATAATAGCAAGAATTGTCTCTGAAAACTAAAATCTAACTGTACTTGCTCCAATCACATGTGGGAAATACACTTTAAAACTGGCCTCAGTTTGTGGCTGTGGTTTTCAAAGAAGTTTCCTTTATCTTACTGCAACAAATTCATCTTCTAGGGATATCCCAGGAAAGAGATAGGCAACTCTTCCAGCAAGACAAATGGAAACTTGGTAATGAAAACTCCTGTATCTCAGGTTTTCAACAATACCCACTCCCTCTTACATGTGACATCATAACTCATGAGGAAGGATGGCCTATGGAAGGGCCATGCTCTTGAGCAATAAATAGTGTGCTGAGGTCCAGACGGGGGGCAGCCTTCATGGCCACAGCACAATTGCTTCTGAAACGACTCTAAAATAATTGATAGAACGTAAATTCAGAGGTTCTCCAACTTATGATTTTTGACTTCACAATGGTGGGAACATGATACTCATTCAGTAGAAACCGCGATTTGAATTTTGAATGTTGATCTTTTCACAGCTAGAATATGCCGCATAATACTCCCATGATGCTGGGTGGAGGTAGCAAGCAGTCATGTGGTCTCAAGGGTGAACAACAGCATTCTACAGTGTACTGTGTGGCCAGCACTTTTTGGACATTGTGTTTTCACATCCCATCATGTCTACAAAATGCGCAGCTGCATCTCCTGCTTTTGGTGAGAAAAGGAAGGCAATTACTCTTGAGATGTATGTGTTGTGAGCAGGTTTAAGGTAGACTAGGCTAGCTATGATGTTAGGCACACTAAATGCATTTCGGATTTATAATACTTTCAACTTATAATGGGTTGATTGGGATGTAACCCCATCCTAAGTCAAGGAACATCTGTAATTCAGTTAGTAGGAAGTACAACATGGTTTATTAATTGTCATTAGAATCAGTTCAAGTGGTAGAAACCCAAAATAAAAGTGGATAAAATAAAGCCACTGTTTTTTCACCCGTTCACATCAAGTCTGGGGATATGAAGCTCAGGGCTCTTATGTGTTTCAAGATTTAAAGTACTCTTGGCCCCTTATGTCATTTGTTTTACCTCATCGTCCAAGATGGCTGCTCAAGCTCCAACATTGCAAGTTCACATTCTAACCAGAAGGAAGGTTGAAGGGTAAGGAAATGTGCCTTATTTAGGGTCAAAGGCTATTACATATCCCAAATATGTGATGAAGAAGCAAAGACTTTTGTTTTCCTTACACGCAACGCTCCAGGTGGAGTAAGCTGCTGCTCTACGCTTGAGAGGTCAGTAAGGGGCGGACTCCTTTCACCTTTTTCTTCATCATTCCTGGTCTGGGTTTGTACTGTGGAACCTGGGACATAGGCATGTCCACCTTTCAGTTCACAGGAAGGGGGCAAAGTAGAACATGCATGCAATGTTTTAAGTCCCAGACCTAGAAATGACACACATCCATCAACTCTACTCATCCTTCAGTGGCAAGAATGTCATTACACGGCTACATTTAAGAGTGATTGAGGATGGACACGGCAGAGTCGGCCTGGGCATCCACCTCCCAGCAACAAATTTATTATATAAAAAGAGAAGAAAACAAATTTTAGTTATATTTAGTAGTCTGCTCCACAAATGGCCTATACATTCCTTTCAGACACGAGTGACAGAAACAATACTTCCACTGACTGGAACGTAGTTGTGTGGCCACATCTACTTACAACAAAGACTGGGAAATACAGCCTTTAGTGTGGGCAGCTGTCAACCCTGTGAAAGAAAAACACACACATTCTAGTAATAATAAGAAAAAAGAAAATTGAGGCTCTTCCTCACCACACAGTCACAGTAAATGTACTAAGCAAAGAACATTATAATTTAAGTTTAAAGCATAATATATAGGAAAAAACATTTTTAATGGTGCCGAAATTAAAGTGACGGTGGAATAATAGAGCAAGAATATGCTTGAGGACAAATAGAGATATATAAGCCTGAGTAGTTTAGATCAATTTTAACCAATTTAAATAGCTTTTGTTAACACTTAAAATATTATTTTGTTACTATAATCATAATATGCCATTTCTTTGCTTATCCAACTTAGTAGATTCCTCTCTGTATAAAATTTATCATTCTTACTGTACTTTGGTTCATCTCTATAGAAATAATAGCTAGCGTGTTTGGGATAATTGTCAAAATTATTTTACCAACTCATTAATGTAATCTCCTAATATTTGCTGATAATACCAAACACAGCTTAGGCATTCAGGATTCAATAACAGAGAAAGTAAAAGCCACTGTCCTACGGCACTTACCCCATAGCAGGGAAAGGCGGATATAAACACAAACTAGAGAGTACATCATTTGAAAATTAGAGCTACTGTGGGGGGAAAAATATGAGGACATAGAGTTATGCGGTGAGGCAGGCGGTACTGTAGTTAGTGAGGTGAGGAAAAGCAACCTTGGTAAAGGATGACATCAGAATATAGATCCAAACGGGAGGATGTAGGAAAGAGCGAGGTAGGGAAATGGGAGGAAAAGAATCTGAGATGTGGGATGGGACCAAATCAAGAGAATCTTTTAAGCCAAACTAAGGACATCACATTTTACTCTAAGTGAGATGGGAAGTCCTAAGATGACACATGGAAGTTACATTGAAGTTACCTACTTTTCTTTTATTGCAATAGGACTGCTCTGACTGCAGAGCAACTAGTTAGGAGATAGATAATGCAGTTGTCCAGATAAGAGATAGTGATGTTGACCTCCAGATGCTGTCAGGTACTGGACAAAGTACACTGATGGTTTGCAAATGGTGTGTGCCTGACGATAAAGAAAGTCTAGCTTGGTCCAGGTACTTTAGAGCAATTGGAAGAATGGACGGATGTGCTATTATGGGCATGGAAAACCGAGACAAAAACAACTCTCAAGGGGGGAGTAGGAAGTTAGACTTGGGAGATGTTAAGTCTGAAATACACATTTTTGTGTAGTGTTCATGACCACACCTTGCAATCATTCTGGAATCAGACATCCTTGAAAATTTGGTTTCCGAGAAAAAGGAAAGCCATTATTTTTCAAAATAAAAATAGTTTTGATTTCGACTTGAAGTGAAGTGTGTGGGCTAAGTCTTATTCCATCAAACCAATTTTCTCAATATTGTGCTTTCTGTTTTAAAGGTGACAGCCATGAGGCCTAAACAATTTTTCATTTTTCTGACAAAACATTTATGTCTGCTCACCATACCTTGGAGGACTCCACATCAAAAAGGGAATGAACGAGAATCAACTAGGAACTTAGGAAGGATTGGAAAAATGATATCTCCCTTCAGAAGGGCAAGAACTGAATTTAATTTACCAGGAAAGGTAATTTAGAAATAATACTTCAATCTCTAGGTTCATGTACATGTAAGCAAACTAAACACACACACACACACACACACACACACACACACACACACACACTTAATCTATTTCTAAAAGATAAACTAGGACAGGAAAGGATACTATCAGGTACAGTAAAGATCAGACTAACACCATTTAGTATTCAAAAGAACATTTCCAGAGACAGATCATAAGGGAAAATATTTGTTAAAAATAATATTATAGACCAAGAACTCTTTGTCTCTAATCTACAAGAAGTAGTCCAGCAATCTGCCAGTTGCTCCACCTCATGGCTTAAGGTGATAGAAGATTCATAGCAAACTGAAACCAGCTGGACATATGTGTAGAGAACACACGGACTGACGCGGGGTCCTTGAATGGATGTACGAACACAAATATGTGTGTGTGTGCACGCTCTGTGTCTGCTTCCTCTCAACGACCCTCATTAGGAGGGATAAAGGCTCAGACACATGTTTAATGTAATTGCTTGTAAATATGGTAACTATTTTCTTCTACTAAAGTTACAAAAATTCTTTGAATTTTATATCAGGGACTTAATTTGTAATGGAAAATGATGTTTGACGGTGTTTAAATGCAGAGTGTGTCACTTTATAAAGCATAGGACTCTTTTAAGTTATTTTTTTTAACTTCTTGACATGTGTCACAATTTGGAATTCTGCTCTCATGGGATAAATGCCAGATTACATGGTGTAGTATTTTTATCCTCTGCACTTTCCCTGTAGAAGCATACAACATCAAAGGAGAGGCGATCACTCACATCGGCAGAAAATGGAATAGGACTATAATGTGCTGGCTTTGATCTTGCCTTCTAGTAATTATCTTGGCTACATGCATGTATTGAGAGTAAGATTTAAATTAACAAGGCCCAAGAAATCCTAGAAAATGTAAGAGGTATCCCTGAATATAAACTTCCCCTCTCTTCAACTTGATTCATGACAACGGAGTGCACGAAGCTGTGAGTTGTTAATTTAACACATTAATCCTGAAATGCTGGTCTTTCAAAGTTTTCACTACTATATTCAAGACAGCAATATTGGCAATTAAGACATTATCACTTTTAGGTCCAACCAACCTCTAATACAGAGTATTTAACTAACATTCATCTGGTTTCATGTAGGTTTTCATGTAACAGAACCTAAGGTAAAAAATCATTAAATTTATTTTAAAGTCATTTTCATAACTCAGCCCACTATCATTAAAAACTAGTCTAACATTGCCTTAGGAAAGATATTGCTTTTGATATGGAAAGTAAATCAAATCATCAACATCCACATAGGATTCATACACTGTGTGTAAGGCTATTGTATTCTGAGTCAGTCTTTTCAATTTCCTATTTGTTTGTTCATGTGTTCATTGATATATTAAGTTGAGAGGATTCCATTTTTCTCCTCTGTGAGTAAAAATTACCATGTCTATTGCAGGTTAATAAGGTGGCTAGGTTTCTGAAATATCAAGGGCTAATATGTTCTACAGATTGGAAAGCTTTCAGCAGCAAAGTATTTCCGCAATATTTAAGGATTCAATTCACTTTGTAATTGATTAGCTACCACAGATGAGAGGCAAGGCATGGGGCTCAGTTGACACCAAATAGTAGGTGTTTTGCTTGGATATGAAATTGTCTCATAGACATTGTGTATTATTTTAATCAGAGACATGCTCACCTACGGTGGTATCAAGACCGTTATTAGAGACTCGCTAACTTATTTGTCCCTAAAATAAATTAGAAACAGTGTATTCCATTTTTACCTACCAAATGCAAGTTAAATGCACATGAATAGAGCCATCAGATAGAATAATAGGGAAGCAGCCACGGCTGCCTTCCACATTACACAAAGGGATCTTTCAAACCCTACAAAGCAGGGTTAGAGGCCATTTGTGTAACAAACTGACAAAGAACAAATTCCTTTGAAGAGACATTCTCTCTGGGGATGGAAAATAATTCTTGATTCCCTCTAATGATCCAAACTCATTTTGTAATAACGGAGGGTTGAGAAATGGAGGATTTCCTCCCAAGAAAACAGCAACCACAGCTTTTATAATTTTTCAAGTGTTGTGCATTCTACTTTGTGGTATTAGCGATAATAAAATCATCTACTTCCTAAATGCAGTGTTCAAGTGTATCCAGTGACTTTTAAGCGAGCTGAGGAGACAGGGTAGCCTTCAACAGATGTTTATGTATATTTAGCCAGTCAAGTTGAAAATCATGGGCACGGCAGAGTTCTGATAGGGAATGATATAAAGTCTTGTCGCCTCTGGCAGACTTCCCCTATATCCCTGATTTGCTCAGGAGGTGGTGCGAATCTGCCTCCATGTTGCCGTCTATAAACTGGGATGGGAGCCAGATAAGAACTCAAGTCCAGTGAAAAGTGGTGCTTTGCATATACCCACCTCCAAAAACGCTGAAAGGCAAGAAAACAGGCCTTCATATAAGGACGGACTGGCTTGCAGCGGTTCTCAACCTGTGGGTCGCCAACAATGAAAATACATCCTGCATATCAGATACTTACATTATGATTCATAACAGTAGCAAAATTACAGTTATGAAGTAGCAACGAAAATAATTTTATGGCTGGGGGTCACCACAACTTGAGGAACTGTATTAAAGGGTCGCGGCATTAGGAAGGTTGAGAACCACTGCGAGAGGGTTCCTTCTTCACTGTGGGCAAAATGAGAAAAGCTGGAGTCCACAGACCAGCAATTAGCTAACCCAGAGTCAGCATCCAGCCTTCAGAAAGATGAAAGCACCTTGCAGGCCAGGTGACTGCTCACTGTGAGGGGCCCCTGGGAGGAGCCTAGGAACAGGTGTACCACCATGATCAGAAATACGCCTTAAGAAAACGAGGCACATGTATCATTGAGCAGGATTCCTACGCTGACAGGAGGGAGCCCCCCTATGCACAGTGGCCTCTTGCTGCAGAAGTCACATGGTCTCAGTAGCTCTTGGCCCTGCCAACCCAAATTCTGAAAACTGTTTTTCCCCCTCTCCCACATCGCCGAGCTCCTTGCAGCCTTAAGTGCTGGAGTAAAGGTCACTGGAGTGAAAGCAGTGGCTGGGCCGGCTTCCCATGTAAGCAGAGCCCATTCCCAGTGGCTGTTTCATGCTTGTTTTTCCAGCTGAGTGCAATCCAGCGGGGGCAGGCTTGTCTTGAGGCGAACACCACCCTGTCCCTCCAGCAGGCCCTGGATGGTAAAGTGGGGGTGATTTAGGGAGCAGTGCAGGTCGGCAGCCAGCCAGGGAAGTGCAAGCACTCAGATCTGGGAAGCCATTCAGCTGGCTGTGTGTTCGCCCCACTGCCTAGCAGTTGGAGCAGATTTCTTCCCTTGTGCGTTGAATGACTGTGGCTCACTCTTCAAACAGAAGGAAATATGAGACATCCAGGGTGCTTTAGGATCCCTGAAGCTGGTTTCTCTGGCTTTCGCTTGGACATAAAATGTATTTAAAATGCCTAAAGTTATTTTATACCAGAAATGTTCAGATTCCAATATCAGCACCAGATATAAAAGTAAATTATTTCAGTCATGCAATGTTGCGGTGAGGAAAAAAAAAAAAAAAAACCTCAACAAACAACAGTTCCTTGATGATCTCTAAGCCTATCAATTACGTTTATTATTTCTCTGAATTGTGGCATTGAAAAGCATTTCAGTGTTAGGTTGTTTATAGCACTTGCCTATTTCTACAGAATGCCTAAAACAAAGAGACCTTCCTGCAAATGACAGACGGTAATTTCCATATTTCTACACATCTCTTTCCTTTCCTACAGAAACAACAGAAATTTCTATCAGATCTCCTTGACCTGCTGACTCGGCCAGTAATTTAAACTCCTAGTGGCCCCTGGGAGCAACATTTTGGAGACCTGTGGATTTAAGGGTCCTGCTGGCAGGAACAACCAATTCAGGAGGACAATGGTGAGTTTTCATTGTCACTGATAGAGACCTATCTGGGCTGATATTTGGCTCTCATCAGGGGAGAAACAGGACCTAGTGGTGGCTTTGAGTCCAGTATTTATTCCTCTGAGTTTGCCAATTCATTTTGCTTAAAATACAGGCACCAGGCACATTCTATTCTGGGATATCTAAGGATAAGTGTGTGTTATTGTTTTCCTGTGGCTCCAACCACAGGGCATCATTCCATAGATGTAATTATTACCATGACCTCGGGCTTTCGTACTGAATTAAATGCTGCAGATTCCCATTCCCACACCAGCTAAAATGACTTTGTTTTTGTAATTTCACCAATAATATAGTCAACTAAAAATTAAACATAAGATTAAAAGATATTATAGTTCTTAAAAAAAATAAATTCTGACCTGAGGTTTAAAAAATGTTAAAAAATATAAATAATGTTACTGCTCCAACCTTCAGATTATGTTACTTAAAGATACATGATAGTAATATTAAAACCTTGAAATATTTGTGACTTTATAAAAAAAAATACTAGAAAAGTTTGGGATCAGGTGTGTATATGCATAAAAAAAACTACATACAAGTATTTTGCCTTCACTAAAAGAAAACAATGAAGAGCAAACTAAATCAAGAGAATAGCTATGAGGAGGTATGCATTTTGAAATATTTGTAATTAATTTGTTTTGCTAGACACTGGAAATGTCCAGGGTGTTGTTGTTTTTTCCTGCAGAATATAAATAGAAATTCTTGTAACTTTGTTCCTTCTCATGTGTTTTCTGGCAGATAATGCGAAATGCTTCATTTACTTGGTAACATAGGAAACCAGATGTTTGTATTCTGCCTCTTTGATGCTACTACAGTTTGAAAAGCACCAAGTAACTTAACTATTTGACATGAAATAAAGGCTTTCGGTGACCACTAGTCAACCTGTACATCTGAACAGGTGTTTCTCAAACATCCTGGAGATAGCCCTCACTTTACCTGTGACAAATGTTTTGTCAAAATAACCATGAACCTTCTGATAAGTGGCTCATTCTCCCTAAAAGACCAGTTCAAACGCCAGGTTCTATTCCTCTCTTCTCTGACTCTGACCTTGGTCTTGCACAGTTGGCACTTATTAATAACATATATATTTAAAAAGAATACAGGGAAATCACTTTATGTAAACATTCTGAACAAAACCAGAGTAAATCCTTTACAACCAGAGTGAGCATAATGGTGTATTCGACAAACACAATCAAGCAGTTAATAATAATAATAATAATAATATGCAATTTACATCTCTTTTGTACCTCAGTGTAGAAAGTATCAATAGGGACTTATCTGTGATGGTCAACCATACTTGTAAAATATCTCCATTGCATGTGTCTGTATTCTCACACAACCTATCTGTAATCCAGATCCTCTCATCATCTGGTCATCTAAAGAGACAGACTATTCTCTTTTGAAAACCCTCAACTTGGTCTAAAACTTAATGCCGGGCTGTGGTAAGGCTGTAGAAGCCTATGCTGTCTTCTTATGCAGAGCAATTTTTATTTTTTCTGCAAGTAAGCCATTCGATAATTCTTAAGGAATTAGGGATTTGGGTAACAATATTTACCTTAACTCTGCAATGGCCTTTGTTCTGTGTTTGTTTCTTTGTTTTTTGAGGGACAAAATTTCTCAAGGACCTTAAGTTTCTTAGAACACACACTTATCATGGCTGGTTGTATTTGTGAAATAGATCTCATGCTCTTGAAGGTCCTTTCCGATTGCAGCTGCTGACCTATATATGCTCTTGCATCTAGGACCTTGGACCAATTCTCGTGTTGTTGTTACTAAAATACAAGATGGGATGAGTAAGTTTATAGTTGTGAGTATGTGAAGCACGGAGTTTATTCTTGTATTATTATTTATTTATTATTTTATTATTTTCCATACAAACAACTATAAACCTACTTTTACCTCACGCTATGTTTATGTCAGATCCTGATACTTGGCCTCTAAAAAAATATCTGTGAAAAAGGTGAGTGTTGTACTTGGTCTTATGTGCTCAATGTCTAGTGAGAAACACAGACAAGTAATCAAAAATTAAAACACACTGTGATAAAAGCTATATTAGGGTTAATATAGCATTTCATGGGAGCATATCACCTAATCCAAATCTGAAGTTTCAGAGATATCTTCTTAGAGAACATAGACGTCTACATTGAAATCAAACAGAAACTGAGACAGGTGCCAAAGTGGCATAGCTCATTGAAAGGTGGAGTAGCTGGGGTTATAAAGTGAAGGATTGGGTAGATGACAGGGACTGCTCTAGACAAAAGATTCATCATAAAGGTCCAATGGCAACAAGAAGTAAGTGCAAGCATCAGTATGGTAAAGGAGGACACATCTGGAATCAAGTAATTCAGAGTCTTGAAAGCTAAAATGAAATATCTAGACCTCAGTCCAAGAGCAATGGAGAACTGTTGATGGGGATCGTAGGAGAGTGGTGACACGATAAGAATGTGTTTTAGGAAAATGACTCTGGCAGGAGTATGTGTATAATAGAAAGGATAATGACAAGACAGGAAGAAGGACAACAAAGTAACCCTAGTCTTGGTGAAGACAGAATAGTAGGGACGCATGAAGGCCTAACTTTATACAGGATGTGAGATATATACTGTCTCTGGCCGTGGTTGAGGGGAGAGGGGCAGAGATAAGAACATACAGAGGGAGACAGACACTTTCAAGTCAATACCTGAGGGCCCCTGTTTTCTCAAGCAGCTATTAAAATCCAATAACAGCGTTAAATGGTCAGGAATAAAATTAGAAATTGTGAATTAGTTATCATAGCAGTCTTCAAAGCTGTGTTGTTTTTTATCCAACAGTTCACTCAGTAGCACAACTACATAAGATGAAAGGGTGACTTTGTACTTGACCTAGAATTGTGTTTTAGGAGTGAAGAGATACCAATAGGTGTATGGTTCTCTTGACCACCTGTGTCAAGGACAAAACCAAACCTTAGTAACAGCAAAGTCACATGCAGATATGTTAAGTATATGGCAATCAAAGATGAATTCTGCCACATTATACTACCTTTGAGCGCTCTTTGCATAGATCAAGAAGTGGGTAGCTTGGTAGACTTGTTGCTGGTGAGTAGGGTGCAGTGTGTGGAGAAAGATGTAGGTAGGATGAATGGAAAATGAAGATCCTGAAAGGCACCACATGTCAGTGAGAACCTAAGAGAGTCAGAATGATTATGTAGCTTTGGATAAAGGCTAAAGAATTTGAGTTCAAAATTTTTTATCGGATGACATTTTTAGATGACAAATCCCTTATGTACTCATGGGAATGGCTGGCTAAACTGAGTGTGTTATCTGTGCGTCTGTGGGTACGTGGGTGATGGGGGGTTGGGTTATCAGGGGACATCAAAAGTTAAGAATCATGAATATGTATGGTTGGATGGACAAGCTGTGTGAGAGTATAGTCACAGAATCACGAACAGCAACACAAATCTTTAACTAGAGGGCAGTTACTAGGAAAATGGAGGATGGCAGCAATGAGGGAAGGCGGTGGAGTGTACTGGGAAGGCAGGCACCTGGGCAGCATGTGTGGTCGGAAGCTGGCAATTAGGAAGTGGGAGAATGCCTTTCCAACCTTTGGATCCTGTAACACGTAATTAGTTAAGGACGAGTATAGAGTGTTGAGCATTGGAAAAAGATTCAGAATATTCCTTATGAATGCAGGAAGCAGAAACAGGGAGAAATACAACAAAGAAACAGCAGGACAGGGAATTCCCAGGGGGCCTGGAAGTTTAGGTATTGACCATGGATCACAGGAACATGAGATGTGATGAAATCAGGTTATATGCAACTAGAAAATAACATTGGACATTGGTCAAAGGAAGGGATTAGGGGAGTTTGCCAAAAAAACTGTTCCACTGGGTAACTCACAGCTCCGCTAGCATCTCAACATCTGAGCACATCAAGAACCTGGACAGACTCAAACAGAGCAGAGTCTGACATCACTTTCACATGACTGAGAAAACAAATTAAATTCAACTGGACCTATTATGAAACCACACTGAGCTCCATTATCATTTAGGAAAGACCTCTTATAGTATAGCCAAACAAAAATTATGCTGATTTCCTCATTTTTTCCTGCTTATTTTGGCCATGGAAAAGCCAGAAAAATATTTAGGAATGTTGGGATTTGGGAAAAGAAAGGGAATACTCCTCTTCAGTCTTAGACTCGGATTCATTTCAGCTTCCCACCCATTGCTCCCCTCTCTCTGTAAATAAGGAGGGAAAAGGGAGGCAGAATCAAGCCTATTATTAGGAAAGTGATGTTTTATTTCCTCTGCATTCTCTTTATTCAGTATATTTGAACTACAAGAAAGTAAAAATCAGCACATGACCTGCTTGCTCTGAAAGACCACCTAGAATGTGAGAAATAGCCTATTTGAGTGAAGTCTAAGAATTTTCTAAGAAATATTTAACTATGAAAATTTGAGGATAATATAAGAAAAATAATATTTTTTAAATTTTTCTTATCATTTTTATTGTGCAGTACCCACCCCTGTCTCCCAGGGGTCTTGAGGCTGTCCAGGCTGAGAAATGGACTGCAGCCTATAGACAGGCCATTACAACACTGTGCTGACCAGAATTTAGTCCTAAGCACACAGCACCACCAGCTGGAAGGGTGCTGTAGGGCAAGGACTATTCAACTTCTCTTTTTTTTTAATTGATTAAATTAATTGGTGTGACATTGGTGAATAAAATTATATAGGTTTCAAGTCTGTAATTCTATAACACATCATCTGTATATTGCATTGTGAACACATAACACAAATTCAACTTACCTTGATTAACTCTCTTGAGAAGTATAATTTTTGCTAAACTTTGATTTATTGTAAAATTGGATTTTAGTATACTTGGGAGTACAGGACAGTTGGAGATAGTTTTGCCATATATCTTGCAAGTCAAATTTTTATGACATTGTCACAAAGCAGGAATACTTTCCCCGTGGCTAACATTGTCTACAATTCACCATTAAACTAAAACATTGAGTTTGATGATATAGAAATGTTTATCAGTGGTAATTATTATTTTTTTACTTATCACCCTGCATAAATTGACTTTACACAATGAGAATATCAATGATCTGATTTTCCTTACAATGCTAGAAGCTTTGTCCATTGAGCAATTAGAATGAAAGCATTTTAAGAGTTGCATGTATTTGAAGCTGTAACTGAACATAATATTTAGGTGATTTTTAATGTGTCAATAGGCGCTGACATATCTTTCTGATGACTCTTTTATATGTATAGTTTAATAAACATCTCTTAAATGCATTCAACTAGAGAAGGACTCCTTTATCTAACATCTTCTTCTGGGATTCATAGGAGACTCTACATATAATTCTCCATGGTTCCTAAAATTCTCAGACTAGGAAATCCAAGCTGTTATGATGGCACCTTTCAGTGGTTACAGCATGTGAATTGAGAGTTTACTTTCTTTTGTCAGTATTTTAAACTAAACCTGTATCTTGTTGCTTGTTTCACATAAACACTGTGATTTTTTTTTCTTTTGTTAAATTTATGTTTCAATTACATTTCACATACAATATTACATGAGTTTCAGGTGTGCAACATAGAGACATTTACATACCTTCCTAATGAAGCGATCCTTCTGATAAGTCTAGCACCCATCTGGACATTATGGCTAATAAAACAGAGACAAACAGAAACAATTCCTTCTTTTCCTTCAATCTCTGGACTTCACACTTGCTGCACCTCATTCAATTCTTTATAATGATTGTAGATTTTAGATTGTGTTCTTCTATAGAGGCTTAAGTACATATAAGAAAAAAATTTGAAGTAAAATGGAATAGAATGGTACACATAGATAAGAAACGGGGGCATAAGTCTAATTTGTCGCCTTTCATCAAACAGTGGATCCTAGTAATTTCAGTAAGATAAACTTGCAAGATGAATAGACTGGCTAGTAATTTCAGAACTGGAAAAACAAATATGGGGAGACTGTCATAGAAAAAATTTTTAAATATTTACTTCTCAATGGAAGTGGTATGCAAATAGAAGCAATATATAAGTTGAAATATTCATTTTCATGAATTTTATAGTCTAATCAATTGACAAATAAGTTCTCCCAGTTTCTGGCCATGTGTCATTGGGCAAGTTACAAAAACTTTCTCGACCCAAATTTCCTCATATATAAAATGGAAATATTGATAGTTCATAAAGTTGTTTTGAGGAGTCATACAGTTTTTAAGTCAGTTCATGAATTTAGAACTGACTTGGTATGCAGTAACACAATAATCTTAAGATCCACAATCTTGCTAGTTTCCTTAAATTGTCTAAGATTTTTGACACAATCATTTCAACAGGTTTAAGCCTTCTCAACCAATAAAACATGTCCTCATCTGAAACTTCATCTCACTGTTTTTAATTTCCACTTAAAGTTCTTCTAAATAAAAACCTGTTTTCTGTTCCCTATCTGTGCATTCCTGATTTCACCCACACAATTGCCATTTTGGATTCATGGTACTTGGGTTGATAGCTAAAACTACACTTAAGCTACTTGGACCTTTTTATATTTATGTCCAAGCCAATCAAAATGTTTAAGTTGATGACAGCAATAAAACTATCTATATCAAGGCTTGTAGCTTGAATACAACCCAAAAATAAATCAATCAGAACTACAGAGACCAGCTCATTGGTTAATGAACTAGCCTTTCACACACACACACACACACACACACACACACACACACACACACACAACAACAACAACAACAAAAAAGAAAACACTTTGAGTTCCCAAGTGAGTTGGTTCAGTAAAGAAAAACTGTAATCGGAGCCCTGTTTATTCCAGTCAACCTCATTCTCATTGTCACCTACCCAACTCTGTCTTTCATTCCTGCCTCCTCTGAGCAGATATAAACATACTCCACACACACCATTTGGTGTGACTGACAGTTCCCACTGACAATACCAGTTAGGGACTGTTTCAAATGAATTGGTTTATGTGAGAGAAGAATTTTGCTATTCATTTACCTATATGCTGCCAATCATCTCTGATGAATTTCAGTGATTTCTACGATCAAGGCAAGAAAGAAAGAATATATTTATATTCTCCAGGAAGATAATCTGATCACAGTAATTCCTTAAGAATCATGAGTGAAACTCAGCAGGGACAACCTTCATTGTCCTTTATAGCCATTTCACAATCTCTAAGTTTCATTGGAAATCACCCCATGGATTCTGCCCAATGTCTTTCTCTGTATTTATTAGTTAATTAAATTACTTATTGTATTTTATTTCGGTGATCCCTTTGAAAATGAAAATGTGTAACTACACGATGCATTTGGCCTGCTCAGGTTAAAGTTAAATACTGCCTTTTTAATTTTCACATCCAACTGAAGATATGTGACAAGTGACATAGTAATTTTCCCATTTCCTCATGTTCATAAAACATTGATAACATGATTTTTACCTTGCTTTGTTCTCAATTAAATGAAATGCTCCAATACAATTAATGTGCTCTTGCAATTTTGGTTTTCTTTAGAGGTTCCTCTTGTCTCTGATTAACAGCATTTTCCATCCATTCTGAGAACCCCCTGATTGCTATTCAGAATGTTCCATTATGCCTGCCAGCTATAAATACAATTGTGAACCAATATCATTTTAATTGTTTCACTAATAACTTGTTTTAAATGATTCAACAGTCATCAGGAAAGATAAGTGCTCTTGTACCCTGCAGGCTTATGGGCATGATGGCATGAGGCTGTGCCGAGTGCTGTATCAGAATAATGAAACCATATGCACAAGATAATGACAGAGCACTCACATTGCTGGAAAGATAAATGAAAACAGTAGATCTTCTTTCCTCGGTGATATAACATCCATTTCCAGCTCCCATTTCAATCATTAGACCTCACAAACAGATTAATGCCCAAGTACACATATGCAACATGTCCTATGGAACAGCCATATGCTCCCACCCTTGCAGGCGGGCTGTGAAGGATGGAGTTAACGAGCTTTACAAATGCTCTTGTTAATTAACAAAAATTGTTACTTCCTCATTGGAGGGGGGCTTTATAAATTAGACTTAATTACACCAGATAATTGCAACTGCCAGGCTCTGAACAACTCCTTCTCGTTGTGAGCTTTCGGTGGCAAATCAACAACTGCAACCCTTGCCTGTTTGTGTCGATGAATTTAATAAGCAAACAGCCCTTTTATGTTAATGGTTTACTGGTATCCGTGGGCCTGGCAGGAGAATGGTGAAGGGGGAGGGTTTGCTAATGGCAGCACGTAATCACATTAATTAAAATATAACTGCCATTTAAAGATTTGTAGTGTGGAATTAGAGCATGTTGGGAACTGAGAAAATCAAGGGAGAGTGCATATTAGCACCATTACGGAGTGCTCCTGCCCAGCAGTCAGCAACCTCGTGTGTCATAAATGTAATTTATGAGCGCTATTTGCTTTGAAATATATGTTTTTAGTTCACTCATTAGAATGTAAAAATTTGCAGTGTCTGCTTCAGGGGGTTCAAAATAAATTCACTAAAAGCTGAGACCCATGATCTGCTTTTAACAAATCCCTCGGCAATGATATTTTTAATGATGACTTCCATAATTTCTTAGAGTAAAACCAACCATCTCCTTTTCTGAAAACAAATGGAAGTCTTGATGCTACGATAAATTACACACTTTTAGGTATGTTTCTATAATTCAGATAATTTTTATTGGGAATTTAATAAATATGGCCCTTTGTTCTGTTGCTTTGTTCTGAAGAAGGTGGTGGGAACTGCTAAATGCTTCCAAGTTGGGCACATGCAGAGAAGATAGTTGAGGAAATTTCTGGTAAAGCTTTTTATTAGTCTGTCCCTGAGATCCACTAATGAGTTTTAAAACTATCCTGCATCTAAATCAGACCTATTTATGCTGCACCTACGAAGAGGCAGTGAATGTACAAACCCTGGATAAATTGCCAAGGAACCATAGCAGTACCTAGGGAAACAATGCTTAATTGATTCTTAACAACCTCAAAAGGATTTTAGTTTCAGGAACCAGTGGACTGTGACCAAATCTCACTTCATCAAAGCCTTAAACCTTTAAAAATGTAAAAAAATTAACAGTAAATTTTCATTTCTATGTGTTCACCAGCCCATAAAGACTCCAAATTTTAGAACTACAGTCTTAGCCTTCTAAATAAGGGAATTGGCTGAAACGCCGTGTGCATGACTCCTGTGGGCCATGTGTTGCTATTTTTGTGAACTCTATGGATGGATGGCTTTCCAACACCAGTAACTCGAGCATATTGTTGCTGAAGAGATGAACACTGTGCCAGCCCCAGAAAACCGACAGCCTGGCCACATGAGTGAGGGATCTTTTCATGTGGAATCCAGTCCCATAACTGATACTGTTTCCCAAGCTAACCCATTGTTTCCCTGAGGAAGAAGGGCTTTTTGGAGCCAAGGATGGCTGCTCTGGAATCTTCAGCCCTGTAAGGTTTCAGTGGGCTCCTTTCGTTAGTTCTAAAGGCAGAATGCGGGACCATTAGACATAGAATAAGGCATTAAAAATACATGAAGACTATGCCCGAGCTCAGTGGTTCTCAACCTTCTGGCCCTTTAAATACAGTTCCTCATGTTGTGACCCAACCATAAAATTACTTTCATTGCTACTTCATAACTGTCATGTTGCTACTGTTATGAATCGTAATGTAAATATCTGATAGGCAGGATGGTCTTCGGCGAGCCCTGTGAAAGGGTCGTTCAACCGCCAAAGGGGTCGCAACCCACAGGTTGAGAACTGCTGCCCTAGCTGGTTTGGCTCAGTGCATAGAAGTCGGCCTGCAGATTGAAGAGTCCCAGGTTCAATTCCAATCTGGGGCACATGCCCATTTTGCGGGCTCAATCCCCAGTAGGGGGCGTGCAGGAGGCAGCCCATCAATGATTCTCTCTCATCATTGATGTTTCTATCTCTCTCCCTCTCCCTTCCTCTCTGAAATCAACAAAAAAATATTTTAAAAAAATCTTTAAAAGGAGAACCTATGTAATACTTTCAACAATAAAGATTTTAAAGAATTTCTTCTTTTTACCGCAGTGTAGTATTCCATTGTGTAGATGTACCACAGTTTTCTAATCCATTCATCTGCTGATGGGCACTTAGGCTGTTTCCAAATCTTAGCTATGGTGAATTGTGCTGCTATGAACATAGGGGTGCATATATCCTTTCTGACTGGTGTTTCTGGTTTCTTGGGATATATTCTTAGAAGTAGGATCACTGGGTCAAACGAGAGTTCCATTTTCAGTTTTTTGAGGAAACTCCATACTGTTCTCAACAGTGGCTGCACCAGTCTGCATTCCCACCAGCATGTATGAGGGTTCCTTTTTCTCTGCATCCATCCCAGCACTTGTCATTTGTTGATTTGTTGATGATAGCCATTCTGACAGGTGTGAGATGATACATCATTGTCGTTTTGATTTGCATATCTTGTATGATTAGTGACTTTGAGCATGTTTTCATATGTCTCTTGGCCTTCCTTATATCCTCTTTTGAAAAGTATCTGTTTAGGTCCACTGCCCATTTTTTTGATTGGGTTGTTTATCTTTCTTTTGTTAAGTTGTATGAGTTCCCTGTAAATGTTGGAAATTAAACCCTTATCGGTGATAACATTGGCAAATATATTCTCCCATGCAGTGGGCTTTCTTATTGTTTTGTTGATGGTTTCTTTTGCTATACAGAAGTTTTTTTTTTATTTTGATGTAGTCCCATTTGTTTATTTTCTCTTTAGTGTCCATTGCCCTAGGAACTGTATCGGTGAAGATATTGCTTCGGCATATGTCTGAGATTTTGATGCCTGTAGATTCCTCTAATATTTTTACGGTTCCCCATCTTATGTTCTTACCATTTGCAACAGCATGGATAGAATTAGAGAGCATTATGCTAAGAGAAATAAGCGAGTCATAGAAAGATAAATATCACATGATCGTACTCATTTATGGAATACAATGAACAACATAAACTGATGAACAAAAATAGATCCAGAGACAGAGAAGCATCAATCAGGCCACCAAACCTCAGAGGGAGGGTAGGGGAGGGCGGGGGTAAGGGGGAGAGATCAACCGAAGGACTTGTATGCATACATATAAGCCTAACCAATGGACACAGACACCAGGGGGGTGAGGGCATGAGTCGGGGGGGGGGGGCAATGAGGGAATAAGGACCCATATGTAATACCTTAATCAATAAAGAAAAAAACAAAGATATTTTTTTAATTTTAAAAAAATCTTTTTAAAAAATACATGAAGCCCTAACTGGTTTTGGTCAGTGGATAGAGCATCGGCTGCAGACTAAAGGATCCCAGGTTCAATTCTGGTCAAGGGCATGTACCTTGGGTTGCAGGCACAACCCCAGATGGGGGTGTGCAGGAGGCAGCTGATGGATGTTTCTCTCTCATCGATGTTTCTAACTCTCTATCCTTCTCCCTTGCTTTCTGTAAAAAATCAATAAAATATATATAAAAAATAATTGCTTTAAAAAATAATAAAAAAATACATGAAGACTATGATAGAGCCTCCGTGCTTAGTGTGTGCTTTCCACCTGAGGTGCTGTGCATTTTTCTATCCACATTGCCTTACTTGGTTCCTTCTAACCACTGGCGTGTCTTTTTAAGATGGATTGTTGGGTCAGGGCGGCAGTTTCTGCCTATGAAACGGAATTTTTATTTTGTTTTACTTTTTCTTTGTGTATAGATCTTGTCTTGATTCACACTGTGGCCTCTAGAAGAATCCTACTTCCTGAAATGTCATTTCCGGTACAGCAGGGTTAGAAATGGTAACTGTAGAGTTTGGGGCTGGAATAATGTCCAAGGATGATCCAATACAACCCCTGTAGCTAACTAGGAAATTGAGCATCACTTCGGATCCTGAAGTGTTCGGTCTGAGATCTCATAAGAGGTGAATGCAAAGATGCGGGAAACCTGGGAAAAATACCCGCCCTGTTGATTTCTCACCTAATTCATTTGCCAAAACAGTTCCTATGTTTTACTAGAAAAAACAGGATTTTCTCTGTCTAAGCTCTTAGTTTGTTGGTCAGTTCATTTTATTGTCAGTTGTTTTACTTCTGTTTAGTAAACATTTATTATTAAGCCTTTGTCTAGGCACTAAAGGTTCAAATACGAAGAGACATGGACCGAAGTAGTCCAGCTTGCTGGGAGAGAAAAACACGAAGATATGTATATTCAATCTCACACGGGAAGTGCTAAGATGTGTGCTGTGTGCTGGGTGTATCGGAAATAGAGAGATACTTAAGCATCCAAGGAGAGAGGAATCACATATGTAAAGGAAAGGATAAATACGATAGATTAACGTATGTGGGAAAATATATGTTTTTGTACCAGGAGGGACTCTAGTGGAAAGCAACTGTTTAGCAGGAGAAGAAGTGTGGGGCTAAATCTCATGCCATATGTGGGGCACTGGATCCGATGATGGAAGGCCACTGACATGTGCTCCATGTGAAGGTGACACAGTCAGATCTGCTTAGTAGACTAGTCATTATGTGATAATGCAGAGGATGAATTAATGGGACAAAATCTGAGGCAGAGAAACAAGTCAGGAAGCTGTTGTAACAGAACAGCACTAGCCAGAACAAAGAGGAGAAATACATGGAAAAGACTTACGTGTGAGGAATGAGGAGAGAATAATCTACCGTGTGGCCTAGGCTTCCGACGCAGAGGCAGGCATCATGGTGCTTCTCACCGATCATTTCCCTACTTTGACTCTGCTTTACTTTGAAGATGCAAGAACCTCAGTTTTGATTTAGTGCTTTGGAAGCTGTAAGAATATAAGTTAAAATAAATGACTCTGGAGTCAAACAAATCTGAATTGCGGTCCCAGTTCTGTCATTGTTCTTATTGTGATATCATTTTATTTGCTGTCTGTGTTGCTTGGGGCAAGATATTAAACCTCTCTCAGGCTCAGTTTCCAAATGTGGAAACTGGTGTTTTTTGTAAAGATGATAATGCAATCAATGAGCTGGTTTTAGAAGGTGCTTAGCCTGATGTATGGAACATGATGAGTGATCAAAAAGAGGTGCCTGTCATCACTGTTGCTCAGAAGTGAGGTGAAGGGGAACTCCAAATAAAACGGAAGATTTCCAGGTAACCATCTCTACTCTTGAGGTCATGAATGATACTTCCCTATCTCCCTTAGCAAATGTCATCGTGTTGGCATACAGCAGGTACTTAAGGAGATGTGTCCATATGTGCACAAATGAATGAATGCCCCTACCCAGCCTTCCCTAGAGAAAGAGGACTCTTGACTTGTTGTTTCAAGCCATGTATTTAAACTGAAAGAAAATTTCACCTGCAACACTGCATGCTCCACTAAATGTTAAATGACAAGGCTGAGTTTCCAGTAATGAGACTGGGGAATGCCATCACTCCACAGGCGCTGAGCCAGGTTCATTGCAATTCAGCACTATGGCAGGGGAACTTGGGATCCTTAATTTAGTGCTATCATCATTTTTATATGAAAAAAGACTTCGAGTTGGAAACAGACACTCACCTGACTTCCTGGAGTGACCTTGCTCTAGGAATGCGTAAGTGGTTTCTTTGGGCCCTCACTGACACATAGGTCTCCACATACCAACACCTTCGGTACGGGTACCTGGCAACTGAACACAGCTGTCAGGCTGGTAAAGGCGAGGCTTATTTACTTCCCGATTCTAAGGATAAAGATGAAGCTGAGTCATTATAGAAATTTACTTTCCATGTTGAAAAGCAAATTTGGAACTAAAAATAGAGAGCTTCTAGAGATCCTATTGCTGCCTTGTTTCTAGCCTTCACACTATTTCTAAGAAGAGGTTTCAAATGGATATGCAAGGAGGTATTTAAAAAAACGAATCGCTGTGTTACCTGGGCGGTCCCTCTGTGCACAACCTAACACTACGGTAGGAAGCACTACGGCCTCTGAGACATCACATCCCCTGTGACATAAAGCATTGACTACAAAAGGGGAATGTTTCCAGAACTTTGCAGAATGCTCAGGGAAGATGAAAGTATAGTGACTGATAGCCGCAAGCTGTCTTGTTCTTTAGCAGATGAACTGAACAGCAAGGTCTTCGCTTACTGCCTTGAATGACCATCTGAAAATATGAGAATGCCACTTGGCATCCGATTTCACCGTCACAGCGAAAAGAGAGTCTTTATCACTGACCCGGAAAAGTTCAAGTTAAGGCACCTTTCCAGAAATAAAATGTCCTAGATGAACACTTGACCCTAGACCAAGTATCAAGAGGTAAAAATAATGCCTAGGAAAGGCGCTGTGCCTCTCATTCCCCTCCATGCTGCTCACACACAAACACACATGCCTTGTGGCATTTCTGGGGTTTGATTCCATTGACTTTATTAATTCTCGCGTATTGAAATATTTAGTGACATACGTGTGCCTGCATACCTAGCATCTACCTATGATTACATTTTGTCATTTTGTTGATCATTAGGACATTGAGTGACTGGCACAAGATAGGAACTCTATAAATACTACTGCATGTTCCATGGAGGGGATTTACCTGTACAGTTGAATGTTTGGGGATGTGGTTGGTAAGAATAAAAGGTGCAGATATCTGGTGAGAAAAATAACATATTTTACAAGCAAACTAAACTCCTCAAAATCTTCCATGTCATGGATTGAGCCCACACTTCCAGTCTTCCATTCCTGCTCTAGAACTCTAGAAATGACAGCTGTAATACTACTTTACAAACCATAACTGTGCAAAAAAAGCAAGAGGAGTACCACTTATCTGATCAGAACATAATGTCAAGGTTCTTCATAAAAATACAGAGGATGAGATCAGGTTGAAACCCCTGAAAAATATAACAAAAATTTTAAAATAGTCTCTTTCAAGTAAAGACCCAAAAGAAGAGAACAATTGCCAAGAACACTCATGTGAAGGAAATACTAAGAAATACATGTGCCATCCCGTGTTGCTCATCACTCTCCTGAGTGGACACTGAGGCAGAAGATGCTTCTACAGCAGATTCCCTCAGAACTACTGGGCAGGGTCCCTTGCGAGAGCAGCAGAGGTTGGGAAGAAAGCGCGCAATGCACACCGAAGGCTGTGGCCCATGCACTCAGAAAGCCTGGGTGTGTGTTCTCTGGAATTTGGAAAGTCGGGGTGGGAGTTTGACTTCTATGGTCTAATTCTTACAACATAGAGCTGGCAGAGCACAGCAAAGAAGTCTGTTTAGAATAAGTGATTTTTATAAGAAAATATGCAGAATTTTGTATTATTTTATTGACAAACTTGAACCTTGTTATGTACAGTAAATAGGAAAATAAATATCAACAAGGTTTTAAAATTAGGAATGTCTACTACTAATGCGTTTTAATTTACACATTATCAATTCAAGAAGTATTAGCTTGTTAACATCCATCATACTTTTGGGAGGAAATAGTAAAGATAGAATTCC
Organism: Myotis daubentonii; assembly: GCF_963259705.1. Taxonomy (NCBI): domain Eukaryota; kingdom Metazoa; phylum Chordata; class Mammalia; order Chiroptera; family Vespertilionidae; genus Myotis; species Myotis daubentonii. The sequence continues at coordinate 11,750,841 of NC_081856.1, read as the reverse complement.
ATAGTATTAAAAGAAGAAGATGGCTAAATAAGCAAATTTAAATACTGAAAACATCATTTTGAAATTAAACTCTTATGATATTTCTGGATGTTTTAACTAACATGTTATTCCACAGTTATTTTCACTTTGGTTTAACTGATAGTTTGTCTTCCTAGAGTTCTTTTCTTTTCTAACTAGGCTATATATTCAGCCTCTATAATTCTTTGGCAAAGTTCCAGATCTTCCCTGACTCACTTAATGTAAGGCGTAGTCCCCAATTCATAATCACTTTTTTACAGTCCCAATTCTCTGTTGTAATCAGTGACATGAGTTTAAACTGATATTTCTCTCACATCATTGAAGAACAGAAATGGCTCTAAATATTGACATGTACTGCATAAAAGGAAAAAGAGAAGCAGATGGGATCCCAGGAGTAAGAAATGAAGTATGCACCTCCCCACACAGTAAATTATTTTAGTACAATAGCAATTCCGTGTGTTTCTTCACAGTTAGTGTCCACACACTGTCTGTGGACAGAGTAAAGCACCAGTCATTCCTGCTGCCCCGCATTTGATCTCAGTGGAGTTGCAGATAAGGTGAACCCTGGAGCAAGGTGGTAATTTCACCGTTAGTGAGAGGTGCACAAATGCTTTAGCCATCATGGCTAAGGTGCAAATAAACCTTGGTGTCTCAGGAATGGCGGACTTCTCACGTGGCTCCAACAAACAGAAATGGACAAGTCTTTGTTTTTCTTCAAGATTTACAGATTATTTTCATCAACGACTATATGGACAAAGTAGCCAACAAATTCAATAGCAAAGCTGAACATCAACTGGAAGTCCAATGTGGTGTTAGGATCTGTGCAAACAGTGGGTAGATTAGTTAAATGACTCTGAGATAGTTTGTAAATGTGAGACAATTTATAAATTTAGTCTTAATGTTCACATTGATCTTCAGTAAACATTTCATTGTTGTTAAATTAGGGCAAATATGAAAATCATCAAGGAAGTAGAGAGAGCTTTATCTAAATGAAGTAAGTCAAACAGAGAAAGATAAGTATTGTATGACCTGACTTATAGGTAAAATCTGAAAAAAAAGAAACTCATAAAAAGAGAGATCAAATTAGTGGTTGCCAGAGGTGGGAGGTAGGTGGTTGAGAAAATGGGTGAAGGTGGTTAAAAGGTAGACACTTCCAGTTTTAAAATAAATAAATCTGGGGATGAAATGTACAGCATGGTGACTATAGTTTTTCATATTTAAGGGGTAGATCTTAAAAGTTCACATCACAAGAGAATAAAGTAAAACTATGTGAGGTAATAGATGTTAACTAAAATTACTGTGGTGATCATTCGGCAATATACATATATCAAATCATGATATTGTTCCCTTGAAACTTATACAATGTTGTATGTCAATCATATTTTAATAAAGCTAGATAAAAAGTAGAGAAAATACAAAAGCCATCATACCATACCCTCCATAATCAGAGATAGGATTAAAGATGAGATAAAATACCCAATGCCTCCATTCTTTTAGTGTGTCTTTTCTTCTTTAAATTATATGCAGGAAATGTGAGAAAACATAAAATGCCACGCAACAGAATGATATATCAAACAGGAAAAGATGGCCTTGCTCCCATGGATGGATAGGAAATATGCCAAGACTAATAAGTAGACTCTCTTGGCCAAAAAAATGTATGATCCTTTTTTTCCCAAAAACATTATATTTAATTTGTTTTACATTGTTAGGGAGAGTAATGATTTTTGCATTTGTACCAGTGGGAGGTTAATTCATACATTTCAATAGTTAGGACAAAAACAATCTGTATTTTTATTAAATTCATTTCAGAGCAGAAATTGACAGTTAAAAATACTTTACGCTACCTATTTACTGAAATTACATATTGTTTAAATATGTAATTATATTTAATTATATTTATGTAATTATATTTAAACAATAAAAGAATTAACATGAAAACAATACTAGAGAAGAGCCCTGGCCAACTGCTTTAGGTGGATTTGACTTCTGCAATCCCTTAGAGCGTGTCCACGTGTGCTTGGAATTCTTCCAGACACCAGACCTCAACCACCGCTCCTTCACTCTCATTTTCAGTTCTCCAAATATCTTATGTCTTTCTACATATACAGGATAGGTTTAAAAGATGTTAGGAAACCTATACTTGCATTTTTTAAATTTAATATATAAAGTGGTAGAAGTACAAAGGAGCAAGAGTTCATAGGTTTATACGTAATTCAATAGGAATGAAGAACATGGGGTGAAAACAAGTAAAAATTTAATAAAAGGAAATGTAGCTCTTGAACTGTTTCAGGGAGACTGTAGAATGCAGTGGTGCACTGTGAGAGGGAACACGATCTCAGATGTACACCCATCTTTCATCAAGCCCCTCTGCTTTGCCCCCTGCTTCCTGGTCCTCTGCTCGGCCTTCACCCCAGCACCATCTCTCCTTTAGGGACTCGGACACCCTCCCCAGGTTCTCCCAGGAGCACCCTGACAGCTCGGGACTGCCATGCAGGGAACTGAACCCTGAACTCTTTCATAAGCTGCCAGCTGAAGACAATGACAGAATTCATCTCCTCCCTCTTGGAAACAGAAAGCCAGAAGCTAACACCTGCCTTGATTTGCCCAAGTCTTGGACCACTTGCGGCCAAGAAAAAATCTGAATAGGCATAAAAACTGTCGGTAACTGTCCCAATAATTTGCATATTCATAGTAAGTTAAAAAGCAAAGTCCACCAATAAAGCCTCTTGGATAATAAACACTCCCCACCACTTGGGGAATGTTTTACAGTCAGTTTTAAAAATGTATTTACCTGTATTATGGGTCATAGTTGTTAACCTACTTCAACATGTTGCTTAAGTTCAGTCCTGGGCGGTAAGCTACAGTTTACTAATTCAGAAACAGGCACTCAATCCTTGTACCCTCAGTTAGGCTCAGATGTGTTACATGATTACTGTGTGACAGCCCGGGCTGCATGGAAAACATTCAAGGACAGATAAACCAGCCCTTTTCCTTGAAGAGTCTACAGCCCACCCAGGAAAAGGAGACGTTGATGGTACTGTTGAAAACCATGTAATATGAAGCCCTTTTAGACATGCTATCTTCGGCACTATCAGAGAGCAGACATTATCTATTGGGAGGAGGTGCTCCTGGGGTCAAGGGCTTCTAGGAGTAGCTGATGTTTGACTTGAATCTTAAAAGGTTATTAGGAAGATAGGAGGTAAGGGAGAGAGATCAACCAAAGGACTTGTATGCACGCATCTAAGCCTAACCAATGGACACAGTCACCAGGGGGTGAGGGCATGAATGGGGGGTGGGGAGCAATGGGGGGATAAGGACACATATGTAACACCTTAATCAATAAAGAAAAAAATAATAATATATAAGGTTAAAAGTCTAAAAAAAATGATAGGATGCCTGGCCATGTAGCTCAGAGGGTTGAGAGTCACTCCATGAACCAAAAGGTCATTGGTTCAAATCCTGGTCGGGGCTCATACCCAAGTTTTGGGCTCAATGCTCAGAAGCGGGTGTGCAGAAGGCAGATGATGGATGTTTCTCTCTCATTGATGTTTCTATCTCTCTCTCCCTCACCCTTCCTCTCTCTGTAAAATCAATAAAAATGTATTTTTTTTTAAAAGAATTGTTAGGGGAATGGGAAGAGAATGACATGACAAAAAGATGGAGGACCTACACACAAAGGCAACAGTATGTGCTGAAAGACACAGAATTCCTGACCACAAGAGCATAAAAGCAATGGCAGGGTGAGGATGAAGGTGGAGAGGGAGGCAGAGGTGAGATCATAGGGAGTCCATTTATTGCTAATAATGATTTGGAAGGTTAACTAATATGAACTAATTACTCAACATTGTAGATTGATTGATTCCTTATAATTTAACAGGAGAATGGATTTTACTGAGACAAGACTCTGCTATCCTGTAAGAAAAAATTAATACTAAAGGTACTAGAAAGGACATATAAAGACACATTCCTAGGTCTCAAGCAGTTTATATTTGATTAAAAAACAATCTTAGGAATTTGCACATGCAAACACAATCTACTTACAAGAGCAAAAGTAATAATATCTCTATTAATTACTAGAAAACTTGTCTGAAATGTCTAAAGAAAGCTTCATGGACAAGCTCAGATGTGAAAGGTTGCTAGGATTGTCATTGAAAAGAAGAAGAAGAGAAAGAATATTTCAGAGGGCAGAATGGGATGTAAAAACCATGGGTGGAAATAGATGATAGATTACTGTGTTTGGGCCAATGAGAAAATCAATGTCGCTGGAAGGATGGGCAACAGATAGTTGCAAACCCTGCTTGGTGGTTACTGCCAACAGGACTCAGATTTCTCACCAGCAGGAACTGGAATGGCATCCTCTCCATGAGAAAAACATAGGTTTCCTCAATGTTTCATGCAGACATTATTGATGATATATTTTAGCAGTGGTCAAAATTACAGTCAAAATTAAATCCAAAGAGCGAGAAAGAGGAAAAAGGAATTAGCCATTTTTACTTTAGCTTGGATGTGACATACAAAATAAATACCACAGGAGTCCGCTGATATTTGTAAATTCTGAGACAGTCCAGAATGTGTGGGGAATTGTGGGAATTAGGCACAGGCAAGAGTTTGACAAAGATGTTTCTTCAGATTCTCTTTGCCTCCAAACTGACTGTTTCTCCACTGTGAAGACATGGTTTCATACAAAGCAGAGGTCATGGCAAAGGTCTACTGCATGTCCTTCAGTTATTCAAATTGTATATTCTTTTCCCTCAGAATATGAGCACTATCAATACCACTGGCTGAATGTGAGAATATAAATGTGCCTGATGCTTTGATTGAAGGGTTTTGAACTTGGTTTCCCTTGAGAAATTCTCTTCCTATCAGTCTTTGTTTTCCTGGCATTTTACTCAGTATATCATAATGCCCATCAGAGAATTCAGATCAGATCTAAATACTGGCATTTGACTGTAAAGTGTTTTATCTAAAGGATGCTGTTGGGCTCTCTGTAATATAGAACTGCCAGCTTATTTCTCTGGGAAGGGTCACAGAGAATAAACCTGTAATTTTCTTTCCCTGACATCAGTGGAAAATGCTTCCTGCAGAATCAATGCATAATAATTCAGTTTTAATGTCTTTACACACCTTAACATTGGCGTCTGTATGTTTAGAAATGAGTATTGAAAAACTTCAATGTATTAATAACATTTTAAAAATGATTTAATTATAAGTAGTATATACAATACTATGATTATTATTGCTAGTGATGCTAACACCAAGAGATGATCCAAGGACAAATGAATACATATTTTTCTAATTTATATGTTGATAAAGTCACTTAAGTGAATTAAAACGTGGAATTCTCTGCAGGGCAGTATGTTATTCTCTATATATGTGAATAATTAGGAAAGAATAAGTCAATTGCAGAAATTTATTATGCATAGTGTTCTACCTTGCATCTATCATGTAATGAGACATTAAAATGGAACTTATGGGAAAAGGAATATTTTAAATTATTGAGTTATAAATACTTGGCAAACCATTTCCTTTGATGAACTTATTTCCTGATCAGAGCGATGCTGTATAAATTTTGATCATCTTATATATTTTTTCCATCTGTACCTTTTCCAAGAATGGATGTCTTGAGTTTGTGGCTTGTCCCCATTAAATCGCCTGAACCCCATCTCAAAGCCTGAACCATGCTCATGTTACATAATACCCAGGGGAGACTTTGTTTCCTGCAGGGACTCAGTTAAAAAGATGCCTTTTCCACATAAAAATCTTTAATATTTCTGAAATCGCATTTCCCCTGAATGTTAAGGTCTGCTTTCCATTACGAGGTAACGGTAAATGTTTTTGCCTGGGCATCTGTGATCCGAAGGTTGCCTCGGCGGGGTCACTTAACAGTCTCTTAAAGTAAATGTGAGGAGCAGCCCTGGGGCGTGGCCACCAAGCTCCTCTCCGCTGAGGGGAAGCAGGTCTGCGCTGCAGGGACTGAAACCAGATCGATACCAGCACATGGGCTCTCGCTGGGCTGGGCCACTTCACCAGCTAGTTGTTTGTAATCAAGTCCACATTTCCAAAGATAACCCAGTTAAGAATTTATAATTTTAGGAGGTGAAAAGTGAAGGAAAGAAAGCCAAGATATAAGCTACCCGAGTGGTTAAACTCATACTGACAGAAAGTAGGACAGTGGTCACAGGGGCTGAAAGCAGGAGGGAGGAATGGGGAGTTATTGTTTGGTGGCTACACGATGGGATGAGGAAATCACTCTGGAGATAAATAGCAGTGACTGTTGCACAATAATGTGAATACAGTTAACACCACTGCACCGTACACTTAGAAATGGTTAACACAGTGCATTTTCTGTTATGTATATTTTGCCACAATAAAAAAAGTCCTTAGAAAAAGTAAGCAAATAAATATCTGTAATAATGACACTCAACTGCTAAATTTTCTTCTCATCCAAATTAAAAAGAAAATGTTATCCTTTGTTTTTCATAATTGTCCAGTTTTATTCTTTTATTGAGGTGAGAAAAAACATTTGCTGATGCTTTGTATCTCGTAGGCTCCTATGTTTTCAGCTTTATCAGAAGCATTTATCAGTCCCGAAGGTGCCTACAGAAACCTCAGGCCCTGCTGAGGCCCGAGAAAAAGATGGCTAGTGCCTACAACAGTTTCCAGTCTGGAGATACTTCTTACTGAGGCTTAGGAAATGGCTAGGTAGCTTGCAAAGCTAACCCCCATGAGGGCTCCCTCCGGTGAGTGGTTGGCACCTTCATTTTCCATGATGACAGTTTCCCATGCTGAGAGCCCCAAAGTGTCAGGACCTACAGTTTCTAACAAGTGATTGACTGGGCTATGGTATATGGGGGGAAATGCTGCTCACAGTCCAGAGGGAGAATCACTTCTCCTGAGTAAGTAAGCAGTCTACAACACAGACGGGGCCATGATAAAGTCTACAGATTATTTGAAGTCATAGTCTGCTAAGAAGTTTGTCACTAGGCAATTATGATTAAATGAACAAACTTGGGCCTTGTGAAAGCTGTGTTTAATGGTACTTGCAAATGGAAAATTTGTTTTTTTTATTTATCACCAAATATCAAAACCAGACTTTCTTAAAGGAGGCAATAACCTTAACTCAGTCATAATACAAACACACAGATGTAAATGTTAAGCATACACTTAAACCAGAAAGACTAGGGCCTGATCGGCCCTGCTCTGTGCGTGACACGGGGGAGCTCCCCAACCCCCTGATTGACCCTGCTCTGTGTGTGACAGGGGGCAGCGCCCCAACCCCCTGATTGGCCCTGCTCTGTGTGTGATAGGGGGTGGCGCCGCAACCTCCCCATCGACCCTGCCTTGAGTGTGACAGGGGGCGGTGCCCCAACCCCCCAATCGGCCCTACCCTGAGCGTGACTGAGGGTGGCATCGCAACCTCCCAATCCGCCCTGCTCTGTGCATGACAGGAGGCGGCGCCCCAACTCCCCAATCGGCCCTGCTCTGAGCCCGACCAGGGGCTGCACCTAGGGATTAGGCCTGCCCTCTGCCACCCGGGAGCAGGCCTAAGCCAGCAGGTCATTTTCTCCCGAGGGGTCCCAGACTGCAAGAGGGCACAGGCCAGGCTGAGGGACCCCCTTCCCCTCCTAGTGCACAAATTTTTGTGCACCGGGCCTCTAGTTCTAACATAATCTTCTTTTGGCGGGGGGGTGGGGGGGGAATGATTATCCAAAGAATAAATTCACAAATTCTAATTTCAGTACCTTTTCATCATCAAGAGGAAAAGTGATTAAATTTTTAGCACTCACAACTCCCTATAGAGTAGTTATCATCATGCCCATTATAAGATGAGGGGGGAAAAAACAACAACACTAAAAAGGATTAAATAAATTGCCTAAGGACACACAGCTAGACAGTGGCACAAACAGGATTTAAATGTGTGTCTGACTATGACATATCCTCTTACTTCCTGTATTTCTTCCCAAGAAATCATTATTGAGATTGTGTTTTATTATGGATACTGGAAAGGGCCTACATAGACTACAAATAGCATTTGGATTACTTCCTATGGATTAACTGATATAGCAAATTTACAGACACAGTGATACAATATTTATATTTGAAGAAGAGAAACTGATCATTAAGACTAGAACATTCCAGGAAAGTTTATATGAAGCTAAGAAAGAAGGACTTCCCGGCTGGAGGAAGAGCATGCTTCCCACTGAGGGGGAGGAGAGCCCTGGCCTGGAATTCCTTTGAATCATCACAGACAGAAGACCAGACCTTATACAGAGCAGGTGATAAATAGATAGTTGTCAAATTAATGGGTATGAGGACCGATTAATAATTTGGCAGAAGAAAGGCAAAAATTAATGAATGGGACTGGATCAATGGAAAAGCTTCTACATAGCAAAAGAAACCACCAACAAAACAAAAAGGCAACCAACCAAATGGGAGAAGATGTTTGCAAACAACAGCTCCAACAAGGGGTTAATATCCAAAATATAGAAAGAAGTCATACAACTCAACACCAACCAATAAACAATCCAATTTAAAAAATGGGCAGAGGACCTGAACAGACAGACAGGTTTTCTTTTCCTAAGAAGACATACAAATGGCAAGGAGATATATGAAAAAATTATCAACTTCACAAGCTATCAGGGAAATGCAAATCAAAACTACAATGAGACACCACCCTACACCTCTTAGAATGGCTATTATCAACTGGACAATAATAAAAAATAAAACTGGGCAGATAAATAAAGGGTGCATGTAGAATTTTTTTCACTGTAAGACTGTAGTTCTGAACTTCATCCTTTAGAAAACGGGGGAGGACACGTTACGTTGGATGATAATGAGAGCCTGGGCTGGGTGGCTGTGGAGAACAAAAGGAAATACCTCTGCTCATGAAATAGTGGAGACCTCTTTCAAGAACAAGTATGGTAAATATATTCCAACATAATGGAAATAGCCCTATTCACCAATATCTCTTACAATTGAAGATAAACAAATATTGGAAGTAAAATGAATTTACTTATATTTTAATAAATAAATTGTAAAGCAGTTTTGTTATTCAATTAATATTTATTGTCACTTACTCAGCTGCTCACATCTACTTGCATATATAGGAACTCACATGTGATTAGTGATTGATTCTTCTTTTTGAAATATGTTTGTTTGTTTTTTTTATTTCAGAGAGGAAAGGAGCAGGAGAGAGGAACAGACACATCAATGATGAGAGAAAATCATTGATGGGCTGCCTCCTGCATGCCCACACTGGGGATAGAGCCCACAATCCAGGCATGTGTCCTGACTGGGAATCCAAACCGTGACCTCCTGGTTCATGGGTCAATGTTCAACCACTGAACCACACTGGCCAAGCTGACAGATTCTTATAGAGTCTACACTGAAAAGGGGCATCAGACTTCAGTTACTTTAACAAAGAACTTGTTCTTCTCATTGTAAGGAAAAACCATGGAAATAATATCTTAGGTCAAAAAGATCATCTTTTACCTCAGCATTTGATGAAAGTAAAAGGGAAAAAAATAATGAAACTATATTGGCTTTCTCCAACTCCTTTTTACTTTGAAATAAAAGGCACAGTCCAGAACTGTAAGATCATCCATTATTTGGACTGAATATAAGTTAATCTTTAAGGGAATATATTCTTGCTAATCCTGGCCTCCTACTATGATTAAAATACGGCACATTGGTTACTTGCCAGCAAAAGTCAAGTCTAACCCCACAGTCCAAGTGCATTGTATTGTTGTCTGACCTCTCACAGGGCAGCCAGGCTGAAGTAACATCCAAAAGTCATCCAGAGTTGCCCTTCAAAACCACTTGCAGATACATGTTATTCCATCTTCACAGCGATGCTTTTGTGACATGGGTCAAGATCTCTTTGTAGTCAACCAGGTGGCCACGTCAAGTGACAAAAAAGTAGGCGCTTTAGGGCTTCATTCAGCTGCTCAATTTTCAATTCTTTGTTTATTAGACCAAAGTAGTAAGACTTAATCCAACTATGCATTCAAAACACATGATCATAAAAGATAGCTGTCTTGGCTGCAATAAAAATTTTAAACCAGAAAGATAAATAAAAAGATGTTCCATATAGCTATGGAGTTGGAGTTTATATAAAAGTATTTGTTAACACAATAACAATCTTGGCATTAAGAGCTTATATTTCTTAAAAGCTCTTCAGAGTTTAGAATACTTGCCAATACACTGCGGCAGATGCCGTATAAACCAGCCTACTGACTACTTTGCTTTTAAATTTCTGTGTTAATCCATATAGGAAGCCAAGAGAAGTGTTTTCTATGGGAAAAGTTGAAGTATCAAGGCCAAGTTTATGAATATAAAAAATAAAGCCAAGTACAAGAGCCCGGCTTGAAATAATGGGAAATAAATTGCTGGTAAAAAAGGAAAAAATAAGAAGGGTGGATTTTTCTACTTTTGATATCAAAATAGAAATGCTATTCATCATCAACTATTAAACCCCTGACGCCCCTCTCCCCAAATGTGTCAATTCTGAAGTATAATATTTAATGCCTATCGATGCAGTAGGGCCAATGAGATTATTTGTCTATTTAGATATCTACAAATATACATTTACATTTAAATTCAAAACATCATCTGATGCATTCATTTTTTAAAATGCCAATGTTTCATTTTATAGAGAAGACACACACACAAAAATGTAAGGGAATAAGAAGAAGGGTCAGAAACAATGTGACACCATAACAATGACACAAAGGACCCCGGGGAGCCATATGGACCTTCATCTATCTGTTAGAAGCCTGCAGCTTAGGAATTTAAGATAAATACCTGTCTCTGCTCTCTTTGTGCACATTCACAAAGCAACAGACTAGGAAGCGACACACCAGCTATCCAATTATTTTTCTTTCTTTTTTAAATGATTTTTTTTTCTTTTAGAGAGAGACGAAGGGAGAGGGATAGAGAGATAGAAACATCAATGATGAGAGAGTCATTGATCGCTGCCTCCTGCATACTTCCTACTGGGGATTGAGCCCACAACCCAGGCATGTGCCCTGACCAGGAATTGAACCAGGACCTCCTGGTTCATGGGTCCATGTTCAACCACTAAGCCACACTGGTCAGGCCAAATTCTTTCTTTACTATTCAATAACAACACTGTTTGAATAGCCACTAAACTGTTCTGTGCCTCAGGTTAGCCATATGTCAAACCATTGCATTGCTTGATAAACCCTTAGGTTTCTTCTATCCCTAGGAGTCAGGAAGTATAGATTAAAATTAAAGAGATTTTTACTTTCTTAAGTTGAATTCAGGAATTCTTCCAATAGCTAATAAATAAACTTTCAAGAAAAAAGGCCAAGTTTCAATATCAAATGCAGTATCTATCTTTGTATGTTTTGCCAAATATTTCCAAGAAGAAATGCAAGCATGTGTGTCTATTGTGTGTGTACGTGCATCTGTGGTATTTGCCCACACCTACATACACGTAAGAGTACAAAGTAATGAAACAGCATATTGAATATGATATGAGCACAAAATATATACCTTCTCATATAAATATTAAGCATCTTAATTCTATGAGATATATCATTGGGCTTGTAAATGTCTAAGACGTAAATCACAGAAGTCATCAAAATACAACAGTCCTAAATAGAAGGCGGTTAAAGTCATATGTGTAAAAATTGGCCTGGTCTTATTCTACAATTGACGCATTAAGTAAAGACATTTAGGCTTATAACCTAAGTGTGTAGTCATTCCTACTGAGAGTACTATCTTTTTAAATTTGACCTATCATGAAAAGTTGGAGTGAAAACGGGGCCAATAAAAACATGATATATGAAAAATGCCTTTAAATGATGTGTTGCAAATATATTGAAAGAGGGCAAGAGATGATGAAATTAGAAGGCTGCTGTTGCAATAATCCAGACAAAAAAAGAAGGATAATATATTGGACAAGAGTAGTCATGATGAAGATGGAAAAATAATTTGTATTCTGGGTATACTGCCTTTGGAAATAGAACCAACAGAGTTTGTCCACAGACTAGGTGTGGACATGAAAGGAAGAGAGCAGTTATAAATAACTTCAATGTTTTTTGTATAAGTATCTGGGAGGATGGACTTGACTTCATGAGTCAGCAAAATGGTAAGAGGGGTAGGGCTGGGGAATCGGGGAGAATCAGGAGTCTGGTTGTGAAATTGTTTAATGTGAGATGACAATTAGATATTTACCTGGTCATATCAAGGAGGCAGTGAGGTACACTGTCAAGATGTGGTTACTCTGGGAGCGAGATCAATGAGGTGGATTCATAATTGTGAGGGTCATTTGTCTCATGCAAGTGAGTAGGACAATAAGTAATGAAAGTATCTTCACTTCAACCCCATCCAACCTGTTAGCAGACATGTAAGAGATCATCTTTGCAAGCATGATGGACAGCTGCCTAGCGTAAGGCAAAGGAGCAGCCTTATCAATTCTTAGTACCGTTTTTTTTCTACCTCTTCACCTTTAGACATTATTTGCCTTAGATTATATCTCTGAATCCAGAGCTTGTTGAACTTCATTCTTATACAGAACAAGAGGTACAGGGTGATTATTGATTCCAAACAGAAGGAGAAAAAATAAAACAAAATAATTGACTACTATTCACTATCAAATTTAGTCAGAAGAGTGATCCCTAAAGAGGAAGATACCCATTTTATATATTTATTTTATTTTATTTTTTTGTTAATCCTCACCCAAGGATATGTTTTCCATTGGTTTTTAGAGAGAGAGGAAGGGAGGGGGAGAGACAGAGAGAGAGAAACATCGATGTGAGAGAGGCACACCGATTGGTTGCCTCCCACACATGCCCCACTCAGGACCATTCCCTGGACTGGAATCAAACCCAGGACCCTTCAGACCAAGGGCTAACTCTCTATCCACTGAGCCAAACTGGCTAGGGCAAGATATGCTTTTAAATCATGTTCATTGCATCAGTCTAAGTGTGTGTTCCTCCTGTTACTAGTTCTCACTTTTTCCTCTAACCTACCTTTACTTTCAATGTTTTCCTGTTCTCATCTAAGTATATTCAACTATGTGGGAATAAAATTTTATCTACTCCTGAGAATTCTGATGACTCATTAGCAGGGACGGTTTCGTACACTTGATTAAAATGCTTTGTATTGCAGGCTATGGGATAAAAGCATGTTTTCTTATTTATGGAGGGATCCGAGTTATTCCTGAAATACTGGGAGATTATTTGAATATGCAGCTATTGCTTAGGATACCTCCTGTAAACTTCCAAAACATGTCTTTCAAAACCCAAATGTATTTCTCATCTAGTTTGTATAATTTTTTTTATTTAAGAGTTATTTCTAAATACATATACAAATTCATAAGCAGTGCCCGCTAGGATTAGAACTGCAACACTTTGTATTTCATATAGATTTTTTTGTGCCTGTTCTTTCTTTCATTTCATTCTATGCCCATTTATTTTTAATTAAATATAATCATTTCTCACCAGGATGCTTCTTTTTACTCAAGGATATTGCTTCCAAGTTCTTCAAACTGCTCAAAATCCACTCAACATTTACTAACAGTTGGATCCTTTCTTTGGAATGTCTCTAAAACAATGAACGTTTTATGCGCCAAATCAAAATATGCATACCACTGTCCCTAGATTTCCAAAGCTGTTTCTGATTACTGATCGAAACTCTCCTGTTCTTCATTAAAGGCTGAGCTTCTTTTAAAATGCTTATTTACAGCTCCCTGGTCTGCAGGGGCACACTGTAGATTTAATCACCTACAGCACCAAATCGCTTTTAACATTTGGCCAAGTAAGCATTAGGTAACTTGTTGGCTTGCGGGGAGGACGGAGGAAGGTGGGGGGAGGGGCGCCGTGTTCCTACTGGGTGTATGGATAAGGTAGCCACAATCCAATATGCTCCATTTACTCCCAAGTAATATCAAGGCCTAATGAGCATCACATCCACATATCAAGAGAAGATGAAGATTTGGGTCCCTGGTTCTCAGACTTCATTAAGCTCAGTATTGTTTCATTCAGGGGCAAGTCTCTAATTTTAGAATGTTCTTTAAAGACAGATGAAAACAAACACGCTGTAATTAATAAAAAGTATTGCTTCTTTGTTTAATAGGTAGCATGCATTCAGCTACAGCTGTGAGTTTAAAAAGATACTTCCTGGGGGTAAAAGAAGGAGATAATTAAGTGTACTATAACAGAAAGTAATTTATTAAATTACAGTGAATTTTATTTTCTCCTGCTGTAAGTGAACCAAGCAAGTGTCCACATTAATTTTGTATCTTCTTTTATGACTATGATCTATTACGTGAGGTTCTCATTTAAATTTTTGTCTCATGATTAATATTATATTATTTACTCTATGTGTTTGCTGTATGTAGAGCTCTTAGCTCTACATCTACTATATAATCTCTAAAACAAATCTTCCCCTTTGGGATTGTCAGTTTATTTATTTTTTCTTACCCTAAATCCAGAGTATGTTTTCAAGGTCTCTTCTAAAAAGATAATCTTCATATGAGTCATAGAAGTTTAAGAACATCGCTGGATTAGTCTGGCTTCAGTGAGGTTAAACGCAGCAACACTAGTGCCTACAAAGAGATACGATAAGCAGCTATAATGGGTATCACTCAACACAGCACCAAATATAAATCAAAACTAACAAACACCCTCCCCCACAAATCCTCTCAAGCTAAGTTCCTTGAATTTAATTATTATAGCAAATGGTAATATAACAAGAGCGTCTACTGTCAGGAAAATATGTTTAAAACAGATGTGAACAATACAAAGCATATGTAAAACACATGTGATCCACAGCGAGGTCACAGGACCCACTGAAAGAGCACATGTGCAGTGCGTGAACCACATGTGGACACATGTTGTGAAGTCACGTGTTTCTGTTCATTGCCAAGACTCGTATCATATTCTAAAGAAATCAGGGGCTCTTAAATAAACTTTGTACTTCTTAAGGTAAACGGATACCTTTCTGTTTAAAATCCCTTAGTTGTAGGCAGACAGGGGTCCTCAATTCTAATACTGGGCTTGAAAGTACTCAAATCCCTTGTTTCACTCCTGTTTTCCTATCCCATGGTGACTCACTTGATTATTCTAAGGGAGTCAAGATTTTATCCTTGCCCACAGCTAATTCTTTGAGGATGACAAAATAAGACCTAAGCAAATAGACCGTAATTGTGTGAATTAGGAGCAACTGGGACTTGAATGGACTTTTTCTTTTCCTAAAAGACTCAAACTAGCCGGACATGATGCCTTATCTGGAATAAAATTAAAATCTTCCATACTCATAGGAAATCATAAAAGTGTAAAAATTCAAGGAGAACATTTACCTTATTTTATAATTTGGGGGATGAACATGTTTATATAATTTGAGGTGAATTAAAAGACATACCTATACATGGAAATCAATACACACATGTCACATGCCTTTCACCCTTAATTTCAATAGCATGATAACAATAACTGTACTTTATGCAAAGGTATTCATTTAACCATAATATGAATATATTATTTCTTTATCCCCGCAACGAAGCACAACTGCATGGTATTGTTGAAAGAACCTAGGATACAACAACAAAGAGAGGAGTCGACATTCCACTCCCTTAGCAATTAAACTTGTGGCTTAAAGAAACATACAATTGCTTACTTATATGTATGCTGTAAATTTCAGAAACTATTATATGCAAAATCATTGCAAACACACATATATTATATTAATATGTGTTCGTTATTTTCATCAACAATTTGCACATAGAAACGCTGAAAGGCAAGCCAATTTCTCATGACCAATAATTGGTAGGGCTAAGATGAGAAAACAGGGATTTCAATTTAAGATTCCTCCCTTATCTTTCAAAGGCAAAGCTGAGCAGAGCATGTTTCTCATTAACAGGACATTCATCCTGACCCTAAATCAACAGACATGCATTAATACCAGAGATCATCATGATTACAATAATGTCACATTCATTCATATTTATAGCACTTCATGTTTTCCAATATAAAACAGGATCTATATTTGTATTTGTCTCTTGCCATTTGTACAGTAGGTAAGCCAGGAAATTGAAAGACTAGTAACCTAATGTTCTGAGACTATAATAAGTGTGTTGCTTGAATTCATATATTTATTAAGAAACAAAACTAAGAATCTAACTCAACACCTGAAATTCTAACTGCAGTAGTTATTTTCCATTAAGCCTAAATATTTAAATATATAATTGGAACACTCTCAATATTATGTGTTTATATACTCACATCCAAAATAACATTTCTAATGATGCTACTATTAAAAATGGGGGTGCAATGGGAGAAAATCATGGCCTTTAGGAGGAGTAATTTTAGCACTGAATGGAACAAAACATTTTCCTTTGTTACTGTTTTGGCAAATGCACTGGACTGCCTAGCACCTCCTGAAAAGATAAGAGACCTCAAGCTGCTTACTGCGCTTCAAATGTATCTGTTAGTTATTGCTTTTTAAAGCAGAATTCTATTACATCTCAAGATTTTAGAACTCTAGAGATATATTTTTAGCTATAATTTCTTTGTTAGTATGATTTTCCCTTTAAACCAGGCTCACAGTCTCTTGTAGTTCAAGACAAAATTCTTGTATCACTTCTGTGAATCCTTCCTGGACTACACTACACAGGGTTGCTAAGTCTTCCAGTTGCACCTGCCACATTATGTTACGATTTATCTATTTGCATGTCTACCCTTTACTCCACTATTTTGAAAATTTCTCAAGGATAGAGTCATTATTTTTATTAGCCTTGTATCCACAGTTCCTGTAAAGTAATTTAAAATATAATTATGATGAGTAAATAATGAATGAATGAATGAATGAATGAACAAATGAATGGTAGATATGTTGTCACTTTTCCTTTTTGTTATCAGTCCACTTAAAAACTCATACACGTCATTTCAGGTGCAATGTAATAACCAGCCACATATAGTAGTACAAAATTACTTTCACCCCAAAAGAAAATAGCTGAGCCACTGGACTTTTGTTCATTTCTCTTAAGTTGTCTATTTGTGCAATGTCCCTTTAAATAAGCAGCCAGACAAGTTGGCTGCCTCTTCTTTTTGATGATTATATGCTGTACATCATCTACCATAGTATAATATTTCAGGAGACACCTGCCCCCATGGCACTGAAAAGAATACTTATGTCAGGCTAACGCAGAGAATTGTAGACAACATCACCGCATTGGGTCTGGAGTTACTTTTCTGGATTTTGACACTAGATTATGTACACACTTTCATCATACCCTGTATCTTCACTGGAAATACACAAAAGAGTAATATTTTGTCATTCCAATTTGCCACAACTCATTGACAGATCTCTATTAAAGATGTGGAACTGAAAATGTGATTCTCGCCCCTTTTCGTCTCATCTTAATGAGCCATGAGGAATGAGAATCACTCAGTATTTTGGCTGTACACTATCTCCCATGTGCGAGGCAGACACAGCAACAGCCAGCCTTCCAAAGGGCATGCTGCTCTTGCATGCTTTCACATTTGATCAATGCAGATTTACAGTCCGCTGCGTGGTTCCTTCCCAGGTTGGGTCTTCTACAATAAAACAGTAATAAAGTTTCCAGCTCAGTCAGAACTGATTGCTCTATCCCCTCACCCTCATCTAATTCTCTCCCCATCACAAACTATGCACTTTCATATGACCCCAAATATGTTTTCAAACCTCCTCTTGTGCATCAGGTGAGGCACAAATTACCTTTGTACACAGGCATGGTTTGTCCAAACCAGACCCAACCTATCTCATCAGGGTTGCCTTTAACCACTTTCACTGCCCCCTCTTATTCAACTTTCTTCTCCAGCCACATGAAGTTCTTATGGCTTTTGAACTATGGTCTCTACTTGTGCCTGGCTTGGCCTATATCTACCTCTGCCTGTAACAATCCTTACTGGTCCTTCAATAACCATCTAAGAGATGAGCTATCTTGTGAATCTCTTCATGTTTAAAGGGCCCTTTCTACTACTGCTTCATAAGACATTTTTACATTGTAATAGAAGTATTTGCCTATGCATAATATTTTGCCCTCAATTGGAGGATTTATCAATGTAAGGAATTATACCAATGCATATTTCATTCATCTAGTGATTAAAATGGTATACAGTAAGAGCTTGAAAGATTAAAGGAAGCAATGGAGGGAGGGAGCAGCAGATCTTATATGGAATGGAGACCTTAATGCACACATTTCAAAATAGGCTTTGATGAAAATTGAGAATTTGTCATTCTTAATCATTTTTAGATAATTCATTTTTAGATTTTAGATTTGTAGATTGTAGATTTGTAGATGTAGATTTTTTATATTCATTATTAGGTAAGGGTGCCCCTGAACATAAGGATCCATACTACGAATTCTGAATTAAGTCTTCCTTCGCTCTTATAGAGCATTGTGTTTGTTTGGGGGGAGGAATGGTTTCAGGCACAGCATGATTTTTTAACTTTTGTTTTTATTATGACATGATCAGATTCCAACACTGGCTCAACTATTAAAAGCAAATAACCTTTTCCTTATCTGTTTTCCTTATGCACATCATGATCACAGCTGATTCATCGCTGACTTCTGGCTTCCTTACACAATGCTGAATGTGGCCCTGATGAACCCATCTTGGGATGACATCACCCAGCAAAGCATAATGTGCAGCCATATATGCCTAATAAAACAGATAAATACGAGTGTCTGCAATGTGCAGGCTATCCTGGAAAAGAGTAACTCAGCAAAATACCTGTCAGATCCACGTTAGTAAAGGTAAATCCTGAGAAAAATTCATAAATAGTTAAAAGTTTGTTTTTCTTTCAGTTTTTCTGAGGATGTGGATGCTATGAGTAGTGTGAATGTGAAACAGTTTTAACCTCTGAGAAATTCCCAAAGATAGGACTGTCCTCCTATGTGTCCCCAGACTATGTGACCCCAAGTGAAATTTCCACTGTCCCCAAAATAACACATGCACACACATGCACACACACACAAACACATAATTGATAACAGAATAATTATTGATTTTGAAATCTAGTTTGTTACCAATCAAAATTCACTGAATTATGCACGGAAAGCTGCATGTGTACTTAAATGTACCTAAAATAAGACTTGCTGTTTCCTAAAGATTGCTGCATTATTCTGGGAGATATATATTTATAAAAAACACACATTTAAATTACTTAAACCATATCTGGCCTTGTAGTTATGTTATTGCAAATATTCCTTCAACACACGTTTCTAAAATCAGTGAGCACTAGATTGAGAAAGTACTGCTTAATGTAGTGTTGCTGCCTTTTAATCACCTCCACAGTCTTCAAAAGGATTTTCATTGGATCAAAATTTTAAATTGAGTCACTCGGCTAAAGTTCATTCTCTTGGAACATGCCGGAGTTTTCCTGAGACTCCATGCATATCTAAGCAATTATAATGTGAGAAGGATGTGCAGAAGGCAACAGGAAGATGGTTTAACTTGATACCATTGGGTGCCACCAGGGCTTGTGGGAAAGCATTCTCACAAAAGAGGTTGCAAGAATCATTTCCGGGACAGTGCATGGGAATTAGGCACTTAATTCTGACTACAATAGTAGGAGTGGTGAGCTTAATTCCACCCACATATTTTTGTTAACTAAAATCATTATTTCCGAGCTGCAAGACTTCAAAATTCTGGTTCCAGCAGCAATGATATCTGCCAGTGTCCCATAAAGCTTTATTTCCCCTAGGTTCCCAGAATATGACATATTTGGATCATGTTCAGTTCTATCTTCCCCAGTGTACATTTATTCAGTGTATTTTTATTGTTCTCTTAATTATCTGCAGGTAGATATTAATTCCAGAATGTACAAATGGGTTCCATTGCGATTTCTCCACCACACTTTATATGATAACATCCCTTATGAATGCTATTTACAAGTTTCCAGGCCGACGTGTGGTTGATCTAAATTGGTGGGACAACAGCATTCAGATATCTGCTTTCAATTTGTGTGCATGTTTTTCCCGGTTATTTTCCCGTTTTTATGGCCGTATTAATTGTTACCAGAAGTCTCTCTGAAATGACTGAGCAACCCAACAATGGAATGTAGCAGATTAGAAATTACCCCTTTGCTCCATCTGAGAAACGTGTTAATGCAGCCTCATCTTTATGTCTTGGGAACATTCCTGGAACCTTGCACCACTTGCTTCTCAGCCTGTGGGCACTAACTGACCATTGGGACATGGACTGCCCTAGCGTGGATGCTTTTATCGACCCATTTGACACTTACGGTGCTTGCAGAAATGATGAAGCGAAAACTAACCCATCACTAAGGGAAACAGGACGTGTGGGAATTGTTATGTTTCAGCTCACTAAGTCTTAAGGCATTAAGGCTAAGGATTAATCCAAAGAGTCTGTGGCTGGCATCTAAGCCAGATATAAGCAGCATGCCTCGGTGAGTTCAGCAGCAGAATGGGGAGCAGAGGGCCCTGCAGTCTAATCCCCAAGCATGGACTTACCAGTTAGTCAGGTTTATTTTTGTAAATGTCTTTGACACAAGGCAATATTTTCTTTCATTAAAAAACAAGGACTAAAAAGGTATATTTAAAATTGCTATAATTTGAAAACATAACTTAAAGGGATACGAATAAAAAACCAGCATTTGCAAAATATGCAACTCTCATGGATCTAGGCTGGAAGACCCCCGCAAAGCTACAGTGAAATCAATAGTAAGCACTAGGATGTAAGCAATTAAAAAGTATGGCTGGGTCTTTAGATTGAAATAAAGTGTAACTTGAGCTAGTCAGTCAAGAAATTAGATGACAAGAAAATGCCTCTGAATGCTTCCTGGTGCAATATAGTTGTTATTTTAATATCTGTCACCTCTGTAGTCAGTTCAGGAGGATACAACGTTCCATTAATCTAGAAAATGGTAGTCTCTCTCTCTCTCTCTCTCTCTCTCTCTCTCTCTCTCTCTCTCTCTCTCTCTCTCTCTCTCTCTTCTCTCTTCTTTCTCAATCCCAGCTGCATTTTAGAAACATCCAAGGAACTACTAAAAATATGAATGTCGACTCCATCCAGACTGATTTAGTCAGGATCTCCAGGGGCATGGCCCAGCCAAAGCTCGTTCTTCAAACTCCCCGAGGGATGCAAATGAGAACATGTTTGAGGTGCTATTCAGCAGCTTACTCAGTGTAAACAGCCGTATGATATATGTGGACGAGTGTGCATGTATCTACAAACAATTCCCAGCGTGATTCCAAGCTCCCGAGTAATAATTTGTTCCACAGTAATGTTGAGCACTTGTTGCCAACAGTTTAGTAATATTGTTATGCTTGACTATTTTGTTCTTTTTGCTTCTTTCCCACTTTTCCTTTTCTTCCTTGACCAAATCAGAGGGGAAATCCCTCGGACTTCCTAAAAACATCCAGCTTGGTTGACAACACTCCACTTGTATGGAGAGGATTGTTTCTGCACCATGCTACTGAGTGACAACGGCTGTCCGCTTGGGCCACCCTCACTTTGTCCCTTCACAGGATACAACTCTCAACACCCATGGATAGAGTCAACTGCTATTGTCACTCAACCTTGAAATGAAGGGTCTTTCTTCCTTCCCTCCTCACATACAGGCTCAAAGCTGGCTGCATTCCCGCAGTACAGAAGATGAAATATGGCAACATGGCAAGCAGCAATAAATGATGACTGCTAGTCTTTGCCCTCATGCACATTCCAACAAAGGTTCACTCAATAAATACTTAAGAAATATTTCTGGATAGAGCATTGGCCTGTGGACTGAAGGGTCGTTTGATTCTGCTCAAGGGCACATGCCTGGTTGTGGGCTCAATCCCCAGTAGGGGGCATGCAGGAAACAGCCAATCAATGATTCTCTCTCATCATTGATGTTTCTGTTTCTCTCACTCTCTCCATTCCCCTCTGAAATCAATAAAAATATTTTTTTAAAAAAAAAGAAGAAATGTTTCCTGAATGCCCGTTAGATGCATAAGAGAAGATCACGTTGGGTTCCCTCAGGCAGCTCAATAAGTTCATACTCTGAGTTACTGTGGGTCCATGGGAAAGCCAATGGTAAGACAGGATTAGAGTTGAAAGAATCTTATTAGGAGAAGGAGCATGAAAAGGTAAGGAGAGACTTCTGAACATGACACAGATCTGATGGTCATGCAAGGACAGAAGAAAGGAAGGGAGACTGAGGAGGAAGAATCTCAGACTACATTGCAGTTCCAAGAAAGGTTTGTCAAGGCCAACGAGACATTCCAGAGCCAAATCTTGTCTTGTGTTTGACAGGGGTGGTCTGATTCACTCGCCTATCCAGGCTTTGTCCTGTACCGGGAGGAGCCTGCAGAAAGTCTGACAGTCACTGCAGCCATCAGTCAATTATGGTCCACATAGGAGTAGTTTTGAGTGTCATGTTTTCAAAGCTACCCCAGGCCATCCCTTATGCTACACATAACCAATTCTTCATACCATTGGGAGGAACAGCTCCTCTGTGGTTCCTATGGCTCATTTTCCTGAGGGCAACCTTAAATGCGGAGTGTTAGTAATTGGAGAAGAGGTTTTTGCAGTCTCTTCCCAAACACGAGAAGTGCTAGCTCTTGGGATAAAAAAAGTAACACAAGCTAAAGAATTTAGACTATAAACGCTTAGAGTTCAGGAGTCTGCACAGTCCCATTCTCACTTCCAGGCATGCTTCCAGGACTCCCAACCCCACTTTCGGGTTCAAAGGTGTTCAGATCTGCTCCAACAGATCTCTGATATGCTTCACAAAAACTTGACTGTGGGGGATGAGAGCCCTTTTGTCAGTTATCAAAGAGGCCTCTAACTGCTTGCTAATCAGCCTTGGTTTCTCATTATCTCTCTGCAAAATGTCAGTATAGACTAGCAGTAACCAGCACCTCTGCTGTATTTACAGGCATAGTTCCCATCATATCTTACAAATGCCTGAATGCCTGAATCAACTACAACCTCAAGGACACTTCCCTCCATCAGGATATTTTCCCAGGTCTTAAGCAGGGAAATTATTAGTAAGTAGGTGACCATCTTGTGTTAGGAAGCATCTAGGCCCCAATTTCCACTCAGAAAGGTGTCATTTTTACCAGCATGGTGGACTGTAAATTGATCCCAAACCCTCATCTGGCCATTAGTTTTCTTGAACTACTGTAATTACCAATTACATCAGAGTTCTCCAAAAAGCAAAAGACAAAATGGGGTTAGGGATGAAAGTGACCTGGAGGGACAGCTGAGAAAGTGGAGAGAACCTTTGGGGTTTATGATGTAAATATGAGTCTTGTGTAAGTCAATAGTGATGCAATGAGGATTGCTGTAAGAGGTGCCATGATTGGAAGCCTTACTTCAGAGAAGGCTATGGCTAGGGGACTGAGTGTTCTGCAGACAAATCTATGCCTTAGGAGCCTGGCTTTTCACTGGGATGTGTCTGCCATATGCCCCAGTCATGTTTAGTCACTGGCTGGGAGGAGAACATGAAAAACATACCCTCAGTGCTAAGAAAATATGCCCTCAGTACTAGTGCAAGTGATCCATAGGGGCAGCAACTGGGATAATTGGGCACTTATGTTCCTCAGAGCATAAGATCTGACCGGTGTATTTTCATAACCACTTTCTACATGTAGGTCTGAGTAAGTTGTATCCACTTAGGTCCCTGATTTTAAACCTATGAAGGAAACTCAAAAGGCTTCAAGTAAATCAAATTACTGGTTTCTACAGGAGAGCTCCGTGGGAGATCAACTTATGTACCAGAGAGAGAGAGAGAGAGAGAGAGAGAGAGAGAGAGAGAGAAGAATGTCACTTGACACATATTGGGTTTATGGTACTAGAGGGGAACTGAAGGATCTAGAAAATGTCAAAAAGAGTTGGAAGAATGTAATGCAAGCTGGATAAAAAATTCAGGAGAAGTAAGTTCTTTCTATATCCTCTCATGGAGGTGCCTTGGTGGAACACCTAGTTGATATAAAAACCCAGAGGAACCACATAAATATGGGGGTGGTGGTGGTAAGGAGGGAGCCATATAGCATCACTAATTTAGTCTCATGAATTACAATAATTTGAAAGTTGATATGCAAAAAGTAACTTATAAAACAAAAATAACACTATAATTTGTTTAGATTATTTTAAGTCTCATAAACTGTTGATGTACAAAACCCTAAATATACCATTAGCTGCTAAGAATCCGTTTTCATTCCTCAGTGGACTTATTTAAAAAAAAAAAAAGATATGGAAGAATCACCTTCAATTTCTGATCTTGACCAGCACATTTTGAGTACCCATAGGTAGAACACACCCAATATTTCTGTTTTAAGAGTGAAAACATGCACCATTATAAAAACCTTTCATCACTCTAAACCCCACAGAAAAATCTAGATCACCACATTATAATGTGAATGAATTAGCTGTGGTCCAGAGAACAGTCCGGAAAAGTTTTTGTAATGCTAGTAACACCAGCAAATTCTTTTTATGAAACACATATAGGTATTCAGACATATGTATAACTACATCTAAGAAATTATTAAATAAGATTTTTTATTTGAAATAAGAGCACTGGTTTATGAAAAACCCTGCAAAAGACATAATGCAAGGGTTTTGAGATAATTTTTTTTTAAAAAGCAACAAAACCATTTCAGTCTTAGAAATAGACAGGGAAAATGAAAAATTCAAAAGTTTTAGGTATGTAAATGAAAACAGCCATCCTGAAGTGGGGAAAGAAGAGAAACCAGTTAAAAGTATCTTCTCAAACACTTGAGGGTGCCCTAGGATGAACCATTTAGAAAGCCCAGATCAGAGAGGATCTCTGAATGGAGATCAAATTTTATCAAAGCCTCCTACTTGGTCTGCAAGTGGAACAAAAGACATAGTTTAACAAATGCAGAAATAATGAGGGTTTCAGATTTCTAACCAAGGCACCAAAAGATATACTCTAGTCTCAAATTTCAAAGCGTGGGAGTTCACAGCTGAAACTCCACCACCGCCACCACTCAGAAATTCCATAGGCAGAATCCAAAAAAGCAGAAACTTCAGTCACTCTCTCATTGCATTTCTGTAGTGAGAAGAAAATATATGCTGGACCTAACAACCTATGAGAAATTTGAAAATGATAGTCTTTTTGTTGATTCACCAAAGAATTCAGTTTATTCTATAGAAAATGAGACTTGACTTGGGGTAGTGAACACACAATATAATATACAGATGATACATTATAGAATTGCACACCTGAAACCTATATAATTTTATTAACCAATGTCACCCCAATATATTCAGTTAAAAAAAAAAGAAAATGAAACTAACTGCTCCCTGAAGATTCTCAAGATGCCTACGTTCAAAATACTGATATCCATCACCTAAAGAGCATATTTCAAAGTTGCACATTTGAACTTGTGTCGTGGGTGATGCTAACACTTTATAATAAAATACAAAGATGTAAATAAATTTATAAATGTAATTATTAAAATAGCAAAACTTTCTTTTCCTTTTCATTTTAATGAGATCCTAAAAGTAACTTTGCTCTCCTTGTTTATTCTGATTAGAAGCACAGAAAATGAAATCTACATCATGAGAATTGATCTTCCCTGTGTTAGCTAGGTGATCCAATCAAATAAATCTCAGTTTCCATACATTAAAACCGAGACTACTATTATCACCTTGCCTTGTAATAATATGTTATAACTAAACTACATCATGTACTGGATGTTTTAAAAATGTAGTCATCATTAAATTGTTGTTAATCATTAAATTGCTTCATTGAGGATGGAGCAATTTGAATGTTCAGTTAATCACATAATGACTTCTATATTAAAAGATTACACATTTTTAAATTTTTGTTGTTGTTGTTGTTAATCCTCACCAGAGGATTTTTTTCCCATTGATTTCAGAAAGAGTGAAAAGAAGAGGAAGAGAGACAGAGGGAGAGAGACATCTATGTGAGAGACACATTGATTGGTTGCCTCCTACATGCAGCCTGACCCAGGTCAGGATCAAACCTGCAACCCAGGTACATGGCCTTGACTGGGAACTGAACCCAAGACTTCAGTGCAAGGGCCAATGCTCTAACCACTAAGCCCACCGGCCAGAGCAAGATTATGCCTTTTTCATATTTCTGCTTTTATGAAGTAGTCTCTTGGTTGCTTAAATGTTGGCTATATTATGACCAAATGCCAATGAAACAACAGTTAAGAGTTAAATCCACTCCCACCTACTCAAACTAAGATAAATCCAACTTGATTGAATTATGTTATTTCCTTACTGGTCTGATGCCTAAGGACTCAATTATATGTTTCTCAGGTTGCCGTTAAAAATTTTATGCTATGCAATTTTTTCAATGGATAAAGTATCTTGCATTTATTTCTATCACTATCTTTACTATAATGTTTTAATTTTTCCATATTTATATATAGATCTTCCATATACTGGTAGGCCTTGAATGGAAGGACCATCTCATCTATTTTGTCTGTTCTAAGAGGCTATTTCACACAAAGTTATTGCTCAATACATGCTTATTTATTAAATAAAGGAGGGCACTCTGTGTCCACAGAAAAATAAATTTTTCCTTATTGTTTCCAAGAATTTTATTACTTTCACTTATAAATACATATACTATATAATTCTTAGTGTCATTTGTCTATACATTAAATATTGAATCAAATAGAAATGAATTATCATTAACACAGTTATTGTATCTACCTGTTCCACACTTTTTTCCATTTTAGCCTCAATGTTTTTTTGAATATTGATATTTATAGGGAAAAGTCCTATGAGTGACTGACAAATAAAATATATTTACCAGTGTAAGGTTATAGCAATGTCAAAGACTAAAAGCTAACTCGTAATGCCAATTGATAAGCTTTGATTGAATTCCATTCCATTCAATTCAATTCAATGTTCAGTTCACATCACCTGGACAGCATGTATTGAATATCTACTGTAAGAAATACAATCTGGGGGGGGGGGGCTAAGAAACACAGATATAATAAGTTGTCAATAAAAAAACACTTAGATCTCTCAAAGTTTGGTTTTGAAACATGAATCTCCTATTTTAACATTATGTTAAATAGATCATTAATAAACTCAACCGATAGCTGGTCAGGTCATTATGAATTTTACAAGTATGCCTTCAATACTGCAATGCAGCATGTAAACAATTATGAAGTATTAGTAACTCAGTGTGCAAAATTTGTGCATGGGGTGGGGGGTGTCCCTCAGCCCGGCCTGCGACGACACCAGCGTCCCTGGCCTTGGCCTCCAGCCTGAGGCCCCTCCCCTCCCCTCGTTCTGTGCAGCCAGGGCGGGGACACTAGGCTCGTGTTGCCAGGGCGATGCCACCAGCATCCCACCCGGCCACTATGGGCACCGCCATCTTTGTCACAGAGTGATGGTTAATTTACATATTACTCTTTTATTAGATAGTACATGTATAAACATGGTGTTGTAATTAATCTATGGACAAATCCGTGTGATATCAGATTTGAGACAAAGAAAATAGAGCAGTAAGTTTTACCCCAATGTGTACTCACTTTGGAGCTGCCTCCCACTGTTTTGGCAAGACTTTTCAAATATTTTCTTGCTCCATCATCTTCCAACAAGAAAGCCAATAGCTGTGGCCAAGGCAACAATTTTGGCAGTGAGAGTGCCCAGATGACAACCTCTGGAGTATCTCTCTCCAGCAGTAGCAGTGACATCTGGACCACAATCTACACTTGAGAAGATGCTGGCTCAAGTCCACACACACAGCTGTAGAGCCATCTTGAGTGCTTTCTTCAAGTAGGGAAACATTATCATGACAGTTATGTCCTCATCCTGTGATTAGGAGTTTATTCACATTCTGTGTGTGTGACTTCATAATTGTTCTGTGTGTGTATGTTTTTTAAGTAGGGTTAAGACCACAATTTATTTAGAAAAAAAAAAAGAGAAGTACACTTTATGTTTTCATTGCACTACATTTAGCTTTGTATGTATATTCAAAATGTCCCAAAAATGTATACACACTTTGAGTTATTATAAAGTGTTTATTAACATATATTAACATACAGTTCATTTTCAAAATTTAAAAGATTCTACAGAAATGAATAATTTTTTTGTCAACACCTGTTTTCAAACTGATTGCCATTCAGTCCAGGCACTGCTGATAACACGAAGCAAAGGAATATCAAACATCAAGAATCATTTCATTTGATATTTGTGTGCCTGGAATTTGTCAACTGTTAATCGTTTTAAATAATAACTTTATCTTTTATGTTTCTCTATAAAAAAAATCTAGTGGGTAAATTTTCTTTGTTCAAAGCAATATGCCCAGTTGGGATCAAAGCACAATTTCAAATGATTTCAGTGGGGTGAAGTTTCAGTGTCTACAGTGCTCTTCAGAGTAGTCACACTGATGCACTAGCCAGTCGGTGACCTAGGCAGTGGTCTTTAAGTTTAGTTCTCAACATCTGCTATTTAGGGTCAGACCCATCAACATACAATACCTGAGTAAGCACAGAAGTTTATATATAAATCAAGGGGATAACTTTCCTAAAATACCCCCTCCCACAATCTCTCTCGTATTTTCTGGTACCCTGGGCTCCCTGGGTATTTTTGGTTCTCTGAGCATAAATCTGGGGAGTTTTGTTTTACCCTGTTCTGCCATGTACTCCCCACAATGGTGGGACAAGCAGGGAGAAGTCAGAGAAAAAATAACAGCAACACAGCACCACACTCTTGAGACCATAGCTCCTTCCATTAGAATAAATTTTTCTCTCCTTCTCACTTGCATGCCCCATGCTACCAATGGCATAAGGACCTACTTGGTGGCTGAGACACAACAAAATAGAAAAAAAAATGAAAAGAAAACAACAATGAAGATTTCTTGCACTCTTCCTGAGTGTTAGAGGACCCCCTTCCAAGTTCTCACTAAAGAACCACAGGAGGTATGTTGGAGCTTTTCTCTCAGTGTCAATGCCCACTCCCAGGTTTCCAATAGCACTGAATCCAGTCCAAGAGAATACTGCAAGGAAGGAAAAATAGTAAACCCACTGCCAGTTTGATATGACTTTGAATTCTACTCTTCCCCAATTTGCTGGCTACTATTTGCTTTCAGAGTCCTCAAAGAGTATCTCTAAAGCATTTATATCCTGGCTTTATAGCTACATTGAGTGGGAGAGGCAGTGTTCTTATTTTATCTCATCCAATATGTTTTGCTACTCCACCTATGTCTTCACCCATAAATCTAGTTGAGAATAGTATGTGGTGCAGTTTCTATTTCAGCAAGTTGTCACCATTGGTGTTCAAACTCTAGTCTCACATACATACACACACACACACACACACACACACACACACACACACACACACACACACTCCATCCCCAGAAGTACATTAATATTGTTTAATACGGCTTCACACAGGTCTCCCTTATTCTTTTCTGCCAAAGTGTAATCTGAAGACAGTTCAGTTAATCCATTGGGAAAAAATAATCTGCATCTAAGCAAACCCTTTTGGTTATGAGAGTGTCTGGTATAAGTGATTTTTCACTCCTTTTTTTTTCAGCATGCATGCCAACTTTTTCCTGGAATTGAAACCAATTTACTCATGAAAGGATAACCATAGGAGTCCTCTCTCCCCCATCCTCCATAGTGGAATGCATTGGCTCTAGGTCACAACATTCCTGCCAGGAAATGTACTTTTCTGAGCTACGATTGTTTGCAGAGCATATGATTGTAGCCTGCAACTTGAAGACCTCCATGTCACTACTTTCTGTCTCAGTATTTGACAAATTAATCACTGTGACTAGTTTGGCTGAATGAACAGCCAGAATGCCGAGTCTTCTGGGGGTTAGGCGACTCAGAAGACCTTGGAACATTTTTGGGCAATGATTACTGAAATAGCTGATCCCGTTACTTAAAAAGCTTTATAGGGCAGTGACATTACCAGCAAGAAAACAAAACAAAACAAAAAAACAAAACCTTAAAAACTGGTCTCCTTTGGATCCAAAATATTTATTTTTAAGTCACTTATTTTAAAGGACATGACATATTCAAAAATCTCTTTCTTCTTAGTGTCTTCATATTTCATCACCAAGTTACAGTATTTACAGGACATTTGGAAAGGGTTATAAACAGATTTTTTTGGTGTCGCTAAATGAACACAAAGCACCAGCGAAAGCAAAATCATACTTGTTGGCACCAAAAAATATAGTCATGTTTCACATAGCTTTTTTTTCTTAATTGAAAGAGAAAATTATTTAAATTGCAGGATGGTTTGCATACATTTTAATAAAATGTGCTGAATGAATAATATTGGGAAATCGAGTTTATCTATAGCACTCCTGATGTTGAGCTTTTCTTGCATACATACACATGTTCATGATCATCGACTACTGATATTTTGCCAATAGAAGAGAATGTTGATTTTATTTACTTAATCTAACAAGGAGAGGAAGTGTGATCTTGGGAGAACTCAGACAGGGACATATTTTGGAATAAAAAATAATAACTATTTTTGGATTTATAGTTTCATTTGTGGCTTATTTTCAATCAAATTTAAAGTTTACCTATAATGTATATCTTACTTCTTGATATACTTATATTTTAGGGCCTAAGCTGAATCTTACCAGAGAAATTGAAACATGTGGCAGAGATTGCTAGTTCCTTATCCAATATCCCCTCTTCTTTTGTTTCTTTTATTATGGGTTCCTGAAATTTTAGGAGCTAGCAATAAGCCCAGCAAAAAAAAAAAAAATTCTAGCCTTGAGAAAGGCTTGAAAATGTGTCTCTAATGGCAAATTCCTTCTTTAACTTAGGCTAATTTTTCCCTTCATCCTGCAGGGATTGCAGGCATGCAGAAATCATCTTGGGAGCACAAAGAGAGCTCACAAATGGAAACCACGGGATAAGGAGGGGACAGGAAAGACATAAGGAGCCTAGCCCAATGAGGTCATTGTGAAAGCTAGGATATAATTTTGTTATGAATAATTGTAAGAAAGTACTATTTTATTGAAGTTATAGTCACTTTGTGTCCTTGTTGTTCACAGCCAAAGACATTTTCTCCCAGATAAAAAATATATACGGTTGACCCGTGAACAACACAGACTTGAACTGTGTGGGTCCACTTACACAAGGATTGTATTTTAATAACTATAGTGTCGGCTCTCCATATCCTGGGATTTCGCACCCATGGATTCAGCCAACAACGAATTGAAAACACTAGTACTTTCTATTCTCAGCTGGGAATCCACGGATGTGGAGCTCAGACTCTATGCATTGCTCTACACCGTTTTATATAAGGGACTTGAGCATCTACAGATTTTGGTATCGTCTGGAAGTGTCTTAGAATCAATTCCCTAAAGGGACTGAATGATGACTGTCCTTAAGTTTTGTGGAAATCAAAAGTTGTTTGTGGATTTTCACCTGTGCATCAGTCAGTACCCCCAACCCCTGCATTGTTTCAAATTGTAATATTTGAAGGTAGTGTGCTAAATAATAAAAGGTAACCAGAACAATATATGTGATACAATAAAGGGATACAGGTAAGAAAATTTCCAGATTTCTGATTTAGTAGAGTTGACAAATTT
Organism: Myotis daubentonii; assembly: GCF_963259705.1. Classification (NCBI taxonomy): domain Eukaryota; kingdom Metazoa; phylum Chordata; class Mammalia; order Chiroptera; family Vespertilionidae; genus Myotis; species Myotis daubentonii. The sequence continues at coordinate 11,719,287 of NC_081856.1, read as the reverse complement.
TGATATTTTTAGGTTTAAATTAGTGGTGACCATTAAAAAAGTATTTAAAATACAGATGTAACAGATCAAGTGCAGAAGAATGAAGGTTTAGAGAAAATAGAGGAGAGCGTGCTTTTAAAGAAGTCAACAGCAGGAATGGGAGATTGGATGGGGTGGTGGTGGAAGGTTTTCATGAAGAAGGGAGTAATTGATCAACAATGAGAATTGCTAAAGCTAAATCAATTGAGATCTAGACTATATTACATGTGACAGAGGTTTTGATGACCAAAAGCATTGTGTTTTTCTGTTTCCTGTTCCTACATGCATCCAGACCAAATGTCACTCCTTTGTACTGCTCAATTCCACTTGGATTCTAATTTTACTTCATGTATCCATGACCACTCTGCCAATCATGAAGGGAGGATGGGAATAGCTCATGGAGGACTTCTGAACTCCTGGCAGCTCAGAAGTCAGCAGAATCAGCATGTCAGAATTTCTCTGCCCTACTTGACATTTAGCAATATTAGCCTGGATCTTTAACAGGAATTAAAAAAAAATATTTTACATGACCCATTCGCACTTACAAATCTCATTGCTTTAATGAAATCATAATTGGATAGACTATTTGGAGCTATGAGGCTTACTTAGGGAAACATACCAACTCCAGATATGAGAAAAAAATACTTCTTTCCATAAATTAAGTCCAAACAAATATCCAGTGTTTGAAAGGAATAATTTGTAACTGTTACTTGTTGTATGGTTGGAGAATATAGATATAAAATATTAAGTATATATATATTGGAGTGACACATAATTTACATAGTTACTTTAATAATGAATGTATAATACATGATTATAATATATACTAGGGGCCCGGTGCACGAAATTCGTGCACTGGGTGTGTGTGTGGGGGGGAGGGGGGGAGTGTCCGTCAGCCCAGCCTGCCCCCTCTCACATACTGGGAGCCCTCAAGCGTTGACCCCCATCACCCTCCAATCGCAGGATCGGCCCCTTGTCCAGGCCTGACGCCTCTGACAGAGGCGTAGACCCCCATCACCCTCTGATCAACTGATCGGCCCCTTGCCCAGGCCTGACGCCTCTGCCAGAGGTGTCAGGCTTGGACAGGGGACCCCCATCTCCCCCCAATCACTGGCTCTGGCCCCCACCCAGGCCTGAGGCCTCTGGCCCAGGAATCATGCCTGGGCAGGGGACCCCCATCTCCCTCTGATCGCTTGCTCCACTCCCCGCCCAAGCCTGACGCCTCTGACCCAGGCTTCAGGCCTGGGCATGGGGACCATCATATCCCCCCAATCCCCGGGTCAGCCCCCCGCCCAGGCCTGATGCCTCGGCCAGAGGAGTTGACCCTCATCACCCTCCGATCACCAATCACCGGATCGGCCCCTTGACCAGGCCTGAGGCCTCCGGCAGAGGTGTCAGGCCTGGGCAGGGGACCCCCAGCTCCCCGTGGTTGCAGGCTCCGCCCCTGGGGCCGCCTTTGCCCTGCCCCCCAGCTCTTAGCTCCCCCCTGGGTTTCCGATCACTGTCAGTGACAGGGGGCTTCTTCCTGCTTTCCCTTTCGCCTCCCTGCATTGTGCCTCCATATGCAAATTAACCGCCATCTTGTTGGCAGTTAATTTGCATATAGCCCTGATTAGCCAATGAAAAGGGTATCGTCGTACGCCAATTACCATTTTTCTCTTTTATTAGCGTAGATTAACTTAAACATTAAATTCTTTTCTAACTTTTTAATTCTTTTTGTGGTTAATTTTGAAGGAAAAGAATAATATTCTCTCTCAGGAGAAATATATATACACACACACACACACACACACACACACACACACTAAAGGCCCAGTGCATGAGATTCGTGCACTGCGGGGGAGGAGAGTCCCTCAGACTGGCCTGCACCCTCTCACAGTCCAGGACCCCTAGGGGGATGTCACCTGCTGGCTTAGGCCAGCTTCTGACTGAGCAGAGCACCGCCTGTGGCAGTGCACTGACCACCAGGGGGCAGGTCCTGCATTGAGTGTCTTCCCCCTGGTGGTCAGTGTGCATCATAGCGACCAGTCATTCCTCCATTCGGTCGATTTGTATATTAGCCTTTTATTATATAGGACTAGAGGCCTGGTGCACATAATTCATGCACGGGGAAGGGGGGGTCCCTCAGCCTGACCTGCACCCTCTCCAATCCGGGACCCCTCGGGGGATGTCCAACTGCTGGTTTAGGCCTGATCCCACAGGGGTTGCAATCTGGGATCACTGGCTCCTAACCGCTCCCCTGCCTACCTGATTGCCCCTAACCACTCTCCCCTGCTGGCCTGATAGCCCCTAACTGCCTCTGCATCAGCCCCCAACCTCCATGACTTTGTCTGGAAGGACGTCCGGAATAACGAATGGAAGGTTGTTTGGCTGTCCATTCTAATTAGCATATTACGCTTTTATTAGTATAGTGTTTCTTTTCTTTTCACTTTGAACTCTACTCCTTAATCATAGTGATATTTTAATTCAAGTAACATAATCACTAAGTCTTTTTAAATCCATTAACATCTTGCTTCCTTAAAATGTGTAATATATAGATTGTTAAACAAGTCTTTTCTTTAGTCACAGGTTACCTTTCTGAGATTAACCCTTGACCTTAATTTTCCTAATTTATGTTAACCTCTTTAGTGACTCATAAATAATAAAATATATATATATATATTTCTGTATCTAGATCACCTACATGCATTTTTTTCTCCTCAGCCTATTGTTTCTTTAGTCCACAATGCCTTATATCTCCCTTCCTTAATTGGGGAAATATGCTTATGGGCTAGGAATGAGATGATATTAAGGACTTATTGTTAATTTTCAAGTAGGCTAATAGCATATGTTTGTGTAAGAAAGTATCCATATTTTGAGAAATGCATATTGAATTAGGTACTGCTGCAAAAGCATAATATCAGAAGTATGGTATACAAATGGGCTACTTAAAATGTGGTCCTTAGACCAGTAGCATCAGTCTTATCTGGGACTTAATAAAAATGCATAAGCTCAGGCACCACCAAGACTTTTGCATTCTAGAAGATTCTCTAGTGATTTTTATGGAAATTAAAATTTTAGAAATTCTGATTTTATAAACTCCCACAAAGAAAAAAAAAAGAGAAGAAGGTAAATGGAGACAAGGTGGCAGGATTTTCATGTGCTAAATCTGAAAATGACTTGCCTGACAAGAGCCATTGTACCATTTTTCTTACTTCTGAATGCTTTGGAAATTGTAATAATTAAATATAAAAATACAAAAAGAGATAGAATTCAAAGTCCAACAGAAACATTTGGATAATTTATTCCATATCTATTCTTACGCTAGCTCTGAAATCTATATAATTCTAAAATTCAATTCTGCTGTATTGATGCTAAAGAGACATATGTTGCTCTGCTACTTAAAATATATGTTGTATTGGAAAGCAGGAAATTCTGATAAATAAGGCTAATTTTCCCTGAAACATGATAACTGGAAAATTATGTCATGAAATTACTAGAATGTTTAGCATTAATGTCTGAACACAAGTTGTGGTTATATGATAATATAATTATGTTTAAAACATAACTGTAAAAATAGGATATTTTCATTAAATACTTGGCAAGGATAAATATTAAGTCATACTGTATTTTAATTTTTATAGAGTCAATGTCATAATCACTGAAATAGGTTTAGCTAACATTGAATTAGATAATGCTTAAAATATCAGAAAATAACCATCAAATTGTATTTTTTTGTGTAGAGATAACTGTGAGGACAAAATCATTTTGTGTTAGGAATCTGTAAATGCACTTTCTGGATGACATTCTAAATTTATCCTTTGTGTTTGAAAGCATTATTTTGTTCACTAATATTTTTTAATTATTATGATAAGGTAAATATTTACCCAGGAAAATGTCTAACTTTCCTTCAAGTAATGTGATGGACATATACAGAAAATTATCACTAAACTCTATATTCAGGGAATTAACTAATCAAATTGGAGCCAAGAGTTTTAATTGAGTCTTCTAGATTAGCAGTGGGGTTTTTTTGTTTGATTTCTACAAGGAAACCTTAAACTTTTATTATAGGCCTCAAAAATCTTCAGTGGATTTTTTTGTGTGTGTTTGTGTGAGGGGGTATATTTATTGACATTTTATGTATTAAATGTTAAATTTTTAATTAATTATAAAGTAAAAATGAAGAGAACATTATATTAAATAACATATACTTTAAGAATAATGGCTATATTTGCAAGAAGAAAAATATTAAGAATAAAAGTGGCATTATTTTACAAATCTCTTTAACTCCTGGCTCAATGTCTATTTCTGCATCCAACTGGTTGTGATGTGCGCAACATGGAAAACTCAATTTACAAAAAAAACAAAACAAAACAAAAAAAAAACAGCAGTAATGTCTAAGTATTATTTGGAAAATTGTTTGAACTCATGGACCCCAAGAGTCCCTGAACCAGAAGGAAAGATGAGACAGCGCTCATCTTGCTTTTGAGGAAGCATCGGGAAAAGCTCCTTGCCAGTTGTCACTGAAGCGGGTAAGACAAAGCAGCTACGTCTTTCATGAGTTGTTGAAGGTCATCTCATGAGTTGTTGAAGATCAACAAAGTTAGTTAAAATTCAGAGAACAAAATCATTTTGCATTAGGCATCCGCAAATGTGCTTTCATGAGCTACGTCTCATGAAACATAGGTTAGTTTTATCTGAAACATCTGGAGAAATGGGAGGGAGAAGGAGAAGAAGTAGAGGAGGGGGAGAGAGAGAGAGAGAGAGAGAGAGAGAGAGAGAGAGAGAGAGAGAGAGAGAGAGAGAGAGAGAGAGAGAGAGAGATGCAGAGAGAGACAGAAACATATAGTGTACTGAAAGTAAATTTAAAGTTTGGAGAGTTTAAGCAAGTTTGTAACTGCAAAAAATACAAAAGATAAGTGAAGTTCCTTCAGATAAATGAAGGAATTCACATTAGTACACAGAATATTGGAGGACACAACAGAAGATCAATTCCAGTCATGCATCACTTAACAATAAGGGACTTTCTGAGAAATTCATCAGTAGGAGAATTTGTCCTTGCTCGAACTCCATAGAGGTCATCTACACAAACCTAGATGGTACAGTTCCTCAGCAAACACTTCTGGGCAATGCCACCCTCATCCACACCCAATTTCAACTCTATATACAAGGTTTTGTATTATCCGAGGTTTCAGTCATCTACTGGGGGTCTTGGAATATACCCCCTGAGGATAAGCAGTCTACTGTAGTTCACAGAAATTTGTATCAGTAACAACAACAATAGAAATGACAATAAAAATCACCCTGGGGGACCAAATTTATATCACATTACCAACTTTTTACTTTGCTTCATAAAAACTTTTTACTTTGCTTCATAAAATAAAACTATCATCAGCATCATTAGAATGAAAAAGGGCATTCTACTCTCAAAAATAGAATATTTTATTTACCTTAATAAATTTAGCAATTATAAAAGGATTCCTCACAGCATCATCCTTCATTTCCTCAACACAGACTGATATTTGGGGATTTCCGTTGTAAGTTATTTGAGACTGGGACAATGTTATTCATCTCTGCAGCCTAGTATAATGCTTGGCAAAAGGTAGAATTTTTTAAAAATGCTAAATAAATAAGTGATGTAATCCAGGTGCTCAGTCCTGAGGGTCTTAAAACTTTAAATTAATATTTAATTCTCTGAGAAAGTCAGATAATTTTTGAGAGATTTCCAGATCTTGTTGAAGTGCCAGCCCACATTTCCTTATCCCGGGATTGGGGGGGGGGAGGGGTGTTGGGGGGAAGGGGGGCGAATAATGGATGGCTCTAAATTCCAAGCTCTCCAAGCTTCCATTTCTTTTAAATATTCATGATTTTGATCTTTATCGTATTTAAGGTTTGCTAAACTATTTGAGGTGATCCATGCTCTTATTCAAATTACAGATATACTCAGCACACTGAGTATATTAACATATAACTTACTGATAAATGCTAATATCTGAAGCATCAGTATAACCTGATTTCCATAAAATGAACATGAGTCATAACTTTGAAAACATTAAAACATCTACTAAGGGTTAGGGTATTTATACAATAGTGCCTAAAACATTTCTCTTGATGCTTTAAGGCTATTCTCCTAGAGGATGGTAACAGGAAAACTGATAGAAAAATTAGAATCTTAATAATAAATAAAAGAGGGATCCATATATTTGGGTATTTTGGAAAACCAATTCACCGTTATAAATTCAGATAAATGGCTATGATAGCTATAATGTAACCCAAATTATAATAAAGAGTTCTTTGGAATAAAAGCAATGGCTCTATATTCTACCTGTGGAAAGACAGAAAATCTGAGTTCATGGAAAATTTGCCTCATGACCCTGTGATAGCTTGCGCCTGCCCAATGCAGAGGACCCTAAGTAAGAACTATCCTATCATCTGTACATCAGAGGAGAAAGTACCTGTGTGCTGTGTTGATAGTCACTCTAAACAAATATTTACACAGCTGAGATAAGAGATATAGAATGTCAGTTCCCAATCCACCCATGATGGCACAGAGAGCAGACAGATGACAAAGTCTGGCTCGGGCTGTAAAGGCTTGTGAAATACTTGAATCATATTTTGCAACCCTTGAAAGAATTCAAGTTGGAGATTAGCAGAAACCAGGCTCAGTTCTGTCCATAATCCCCTTTATCTGTCTTCCAGCCAACAAAATGAAAGCCTTAAAGCCAAACTGACAAATGCACTGTGAAGGGCCTTCTCCTGCATTTAAGGGAAAACTAAAACTGCCTTAGAACTTATCTTTTATATTATTACTGCTGTTTTGTTGATTGTGGAAATAATGAAATAAACGCCTAAATGACACTATTTGCTGGATTTTTACTATATGTAACATTCAAAAAATTAACTTCCTTCATGTTACACTGGGTATATAACATAAACACTTGCAAAGAACAGAAATCAGTCTCTGTAAAGATAAATGACTTAGTGGTGCAGAAATCTATTATTTTAAGGCCAGGTGATAGGATCCACTAAGGGGTAAAAGTGTTTCAGGACAGTGTCTCTGTTACAAGTAAAAGTTGGAAGTAAATAAGAAGGGAGAAACAAAGAAGAAATGATGCTTGTTAGATCTGTAGGATAAGATTATTCTATGCATATGAGACAGATGGGAACCCTGCATGAAGTTGCACGTAGTGACTATTCAAGCTATGTTCTCCAAGCATCAACATTTCAAGAGAGGGAAAGGGTATAATGAATGCAAGGCTCAGAGCATTTAAGTTAATTGTAAAAAGGAGGAGGAGGACGAGGACGAGGAGGAGGACAAAGAGGAGGAGGACAAAGATGATGAGGAGGAGGAAGAGGAGGAGGAAGAGGAGGAGAAGGACGAGGAGAAGGAGGAGAAGAAATAGAAGGAGAAGGAGGAGGAGGAGGAGGAGGAGGAGGAGGAGGAGGAGGAGGAGGAGGAGGAGGAGGAGGAGAAGGAGGAGGAGGAGGAGGAGAAGAAGGAGAAGGAGAAGGAGAAGGAGAAGGAGAAGGAGAAGGAGAAGGAGAAGGAGAAGGAGAAGGAGAAGGAGAAGGAGAAGGAGAAGGAGAAGGAGAAGGAGAAGGAGAAGGAGGAGAAGGGATAGAAAGGGAATAGTAAATTAGATAGGCTGAACTCATATTAGAAACCCTTCCTCCTAATCGAAATACATAATCATGTTGACTAAAACAGAGAAACAAAGAGCAAAAGAACAAACAATAAATGAATAAACTTAGTAGTGAGTAGGAGCTAAAGCCAATAAATTCATGAGGAGACACATCTGTTATCTTCTCCAAAAGACAATAGAATGGTATCTTCAAAATGCTAAGGACATATAGCCATCCTAATTAACATGCTATATCTAGTTAAAAATCACTCAGGAACAAGAAATAAAGACATATTGATTTAGAGAAAAAGAGAAATTACCACATGCAAACCGTAACTGAAAGCAATGAGTAAAAGAGTGGTGGCAGCTATTGAAATCATCAGAGGAGCATTAAAATATATTTGGATGCCTGAATCCAATACCCCAAGATTATTTTATTAATTATTCTAGGGTGAAGCTTGAATATTGAGTTTTTAAAACTTCTCACAGGCTGTTCATGTGTTTTAGCTGAGACTGGAGACCATTGTATAAGGGATATTTTTTGATAAAAAAAATAAAAACAAAGGGTGCACTGAACAGTGATGAGCAAAGAAATTAGTAATTTGAGGATAAATTTAAATAAGTATCAGGTGTAAAAGATAAAAATAGTAAATAGAAAATAGGTACGAAGTTGAACTGAAACACCAGATAACATTCTGAAAGATTGGAAATCAGAGTTAACATTTTGGGAGCCCATAAAAAAGATGAGATGATGATCAATTTTGGACTTTGTAAAGTTAGGAATGCATATTGAAGTTATAAATGACTAAAAGTGAATAATGCATATATGATTATGAAAAAGATAGCCCATAGAAAAAGAATGAAAAGTATAAATAAATAAGCAGAGTACAACAATGGATAAAACATGAAAAAGTACGAAGAAATAAGTCAACAGACATCAATAATCACAGTACATTTGACTACAGAGACAATAAAATTCTAGTTATTAAGTGCTACTTACAGAAGACATATGTAAACCACTTTTAAAATTCAATGCCATACTTCAATCAAAAGAATTAATTATAATGTGATAAATGTCTTTCAAGATTACATATTTGGCATGATGACATATATTCAAATTTTAATAACTCAAAGCTATCACATTGTTCCTGAATATATTTGAATATAGTAAAAATAGTAAATTAGGGAATGAAAATATTCATATCAAATTCATTGTACCAGTTATTTTAGGAAAGGAAAAATGGGAATAAAACTGGAAGGTAAAGAAGAAAAAGAAGACATTCAAATAACAGGGCAAACTTGAAAAATGAATTTAGGAAAATGATTTTGGTGATGGGTTTATTGCAAATATCACTTCATTATTTTGCTTTTCATTCCAAAAGGGACAATGAAATTCTTATTTCCAGTACTGAATTCTATACCACAAATTTGAGAAGACCACACCTCAATGACTTGTCAAAATGTGATGCATCATATTACTCAATATTTGTAGCCATTTTCATTGCTTTTCTCACAGCATGAGTCACAGTCTCCACTGTGATATTAATAAGATTTCAAACAATATGAGCATTTATGGAGAAATTCCCATGCAAATGTGAATTGTGCAATGAGCTTCCCTTACTGTCCCCATCCATTCTTCAATTAAAATCTAGAAATGAGGATGGGATGTGATAGTTTAGTTAATAAACCAATTATTTTTTACTGAACATACAGGTTATGCACAGCTTTTCCTTTGCTTAATTATGTTTTATAATAGCAGGCATTCATTTATATCTCTAATTGATGGTTATCATACACAATTTGAAAATTCTTATTAATAGTCTTGAAATGTATTTGTTTGAATCATTGGAAAAATATTTTTTGATGTCTCCCCAAAGTCTACTGAAAATAGCATTTGTATTTACCTTTCCTAAAGACAATGGCACGTTTCCCAAATGTAAAGTAATTGTTTTGGAGTTATTTCTAATGTGAAAGCATTCATATTTGTGAACACAAATTTTCTCATAAAAATTCCAAAATAAAAATAAATAAATAAAAAACAAGAGTAGAAATTTATTTAGAGGGAAACTGGAAGATTGAAAATCCAAATTCCATTCTAAAAGGAAAGAGGTTAGTCATTATAAAGAGAAAGGCAAGTAAAATACAAAAATCATTAGGACACATTTCGCTCAGGTACAAATAATACATAGTAACTTGTAGCATCCATTATTGCATTGTTTTTAGCCTTTTTTTAAAATGTTTTTTATTGATTTTAGAGAGAAAGAGAGAGGGATAGAAAGGTAGAAACATTGATGAGAGAGACACATTGATCATCTGCCTCCTACATGCCCCCTACTGGGGATCAACCCCACAATCTGGGCATGTGCCCTGATCAGGAATCAAACCTGTGAACTCGAACTGGTGAACTCTTGGTTCATGGGCCGAACACTGAGGCACACCAGCCGGGCTGTCTATGACCTAATAAAGGCCAGGTGCATGAAATTCGTGCACTCAGGAGTCCCTCAGCCCAGCCTGCATCTTCTCACAGTCCAGGAGACCTTGGGGGAGCCCATGGGGAGCATGTCTAAGCTCGCAGTTGGACATCCTTAGCTTCTGGCTGAGTGGTGCTCCCTCAGTGGGAGCGTACTGACCACCAGGGTCTCAGTTCCTGTGTGGAGTGTCTGCTCCCTGGTGGTCAGTGAGCATCTTAGCGACCGGTCGTTCCACCATTCGCTCGATATACATATTAGCCTTTTATTATATAGGACTAGAGGCCCGGTGCACAAAAATTTGTGCACTCGGGGGGAGGGGGGTCCCTCAGCCCGGCCTGTGCCCTCTCACAGTCTGGGACCCCTCGGGAGATAACGACCTGCTGGCTTAGGCCTGCTCCCGGGTGGCAAAGGGCAGGCCCAATCCCTAGGTGCAGCCCCTGGTCGGGCTCAGGGCAGGGCCGATTGGGGAGTTGGGGCGCCGCCCCCTGTCATGCACAGAGCAGGGCAGATTGGGAGGTTGCGATGCCACCCTCAGTCACGCTCAGGGTAGGGCCGATTGGGGGGTTGGGGCACTGCCCCCTGTCACACTCAAGGCAGGGTCGATGGGGAGGTTGCGGCGCCACCCCGTCACACACAGAGCAGGGCCTATCAGGGGGTTGGGGCGCTGCCCCCTGTCACGCACAGAGCAGGGCCCATCAGGGGGGTTGGGGCTCCGTACCCTGTCACGCACAGAGCAGGGTTGATCAGGGTGTTGGGGAACTCCCCCATCATGAACAGAACAGAGCCCATCAGGGGGTTGGGGAGCTCCCCCCTGTCACACACAGAGCAGGGTCGATCAGGGGGTTGGGGAGCTCTAACCTGTCACGCACAGAGCAGGGCCGATCAGGGGGTTGGGGAGCTCCCCCTGTCACACACAGAGCAGGGTCAATCAGGGGGTTGGGGAGCTCCCCCCTGTCACGCACAGAGCAGGGCTGATCAGGGGGTTGAGGAGCTCCTCCCAGTGACTCAGAGAGTAGGGCCAATAGGGGAGTTGGGGCACTGCCCCCTGTCACACACAGAGCAAGGAAGATCAGGGGGTTGGGGTACCGCCACTGTCACACTCAGGGCAGGGCTGATGGGGAGTTTATGGCTCTACCCCATCACACACAGAACAGGGCCCGTGGAGGGTGGGGGGGAGTTGGGGCGCCGCACACTGTCACACACAGTGCTGGGGTGATCAGGGGGTTGGGGAGCTCCCCCCTATCAGGCACAGAGCAGGGCTGATCAGGGGGTTGGGGCGCCTTCGCCTATCACGAACAGAGCGGGGCGGATAGGAGATTGTGGCCCCACCCACGTCACACACAGAGCCGCAGGGCGATCAGGGGGTTTGGGTGCTGCCCCCTGTCATGCTGATCCCAGTGCCAGGAGGCCTCTCGGCTGTGTTGATCCCGGTGCTGGGAGGCATATTACCCTTTTACTATAGGATAGAGGCCTGGTGCACGGGTGGGGGCCTGCTGGTTTGCCTTGAAGGGTGTCCTGGATCAGGGTGGGGGTCCCGATTGGGTGCCTGGCCAGCCTGGATGAGGGGGTGATGGCTGTTTGCAGCTGGTCACACACCCTTCAGGGTGGGGGTCCCCACTGGGGCGCCTGGCCAGTCTGGGTGAGGGGCTGAGGGCTGTTTTCAGGCTGGCGGGTGACTGAAGCTCCCAACCGCTCCTTTTTTTCTATTTTCTTTTTTTATTTTGAGCCAGCTTTAGCTCTGGCTCCAGCTCTAAGGCCTCTGCTGCTGAAAGCAGGTAACTGGTTTGTTTGGGTTCTATAATCGAAACTCTGTATCAACTCCAGCTCTGAGATCCCAGCTGGCTGAAAGCAGGTTTCTGGGGGTTTGTTTAGCTTCTATATTTGTAACAATGTTTCAAACTGCAAGCTCAGAGGCCAGCAGCGGCAGGCGGGAAACGTTGGAGTCCTCCGTCACTGAAGCAAGCAAGCCTCATGTTAGTTTCAAGCTGCCTGGCTGCCGGCTGCCATCTTGGCTGGCAGTTAATTTGCATATCACCCTGATTAGCCAATGGGAAGGGTAGCAGATGTATGGCTAATTACCATGTTTCTCTTTTATTAGATAGGATTTTAACTAAATATTATTGCATATATTTAAACAAGTCAATTGTCATTGGAAAGCATTTACAGTGGTAGAAGTGATACAATTTGCAGAGAATGTATTAAAATGGTGCTACAAAAGACCTGGGACGATATATACTTCATTCTTATTATTGAAAATTACAAACCAGTCAGAGGAACATACATTCTCCTCAAGTGCAAAAGGAATACTAATTTTATACACACATGTATGCATCTTATCGCATTGATTACGTAATGACTTCATTTCTTCTGTAAGCCAAATCCCAATAAACATAAGTCTGTTTGAAAATTTTGAAGAAACACATATTTTATGTATTTTTTTCAAGCACTAGAAACAATGTCTATAATTTGTCATTTTCTTTAGAATTTCTCAGATTCCTGAAAGTGACTATGTTAAGATATCAGGAAGTATCCTTAGAAAGCAACATAGGACATGAGAATCTAGACACCTACATAGTCTTGCAATTAGAAAAGAAAAAAAAAAAAGACTTCAAGGTCATCCAGAGTTGCTCATACTATGTCATTTTAAATTAAATAGATATTAGCCATAATATGCATAACCCCTCTGATTCCTCATCAATTCCATTCTAAGTATGTTATTCTTAGAGTTCAGAGGGGCCTTTAATTTCCCCTCTGAGGACCGTTCATACCTCCACATTTGCCTACTTCATGGCATATCAGTGTTTAATTTATTAAACAAATATTTATTGAGCAATTACTCTGTGTGCTACACACTGGGGATCAGAGATGAATGAATATTCATTTGTCTTTAAGGGATACAGTTCAGTGAGGAGAGCAACACTCTGAACAGATGGCTGCATAAGGAAATAACATAACATCTTGTTATCCAGAGGGAGAAGCCCCCAAAAGCAAGCACCAAGGAAAATCATGTCATTGTCCAAGAGGGGGATTTGTGATTGAGACTGCACAAGCACGTTTACCTCATTATCCATCAAAGATTATCACTCATTACAATCACAGAGACTTCTTCATGTCACAGCAGCTACAGAAGGACATAATGCATGAAGCTGTCTTGTTCAGAGGAAGAAGGTAGGACAATGAGCCCTGGCTGGGTTGCTCAGTTGGTTGGAGCATCATCCACTGTATCAAAAGGTTTTAAATTCTCCCCAGCTGGGGTTGCTCAGTGGTTGAGCATAGACTTATGAACCAGGAGGTCATGGTTCAGTTCCCAGTCAGGGTTGCAGGCTTCATGCCCCAGTGTGGGGCATGCAGGAGGCAGCCCATCAATGATTCTCTCTCATCTTTTATGTTTCTATCTCTTTGTTCCTCTCCCTTCCTCTCTGAAATGAATAAAAATATATTTTTTAAAAAAGGTTGTAAGTTTGATTCCTAGTCAAGGCACATAACTCAGTTGCAGGTTTGATCCCCAGTCATGGCACACACGGGAGGCAACTGATCAATGTCTCTCTCTCCTCTCTCTCTCTCTCTCTCTCTCTCTCTCTCTCTCTCTCTCTCCCCCCCTTACTCTCTCTCTAAAAATCAATAAACATCCTCAGGTGAGGATTTTTTGAAAAGTAAAAAAATAGAAGAAGTAGGACAATGAGAACAATGTGAAAAAGGAGATAAGACAACATATTCAAGGTTTATTTTAACTGGTTTTACTATTATTAATCTATTTGGTCAAGTCATTGCTAGAATTTTTCATCCAAAGTGTGTTATCAGACATTAAATATCAATATTGCAAAAATATTAATAACTGAATCCATCCACAAATTGATAAAAATGGGTCATAACCATAGACTCCTTTATTGGAAGCAGAGTATGTAGAATGATCCAAACTCATTAATAGTCCTTTGTCATCTGAGGCAGACAGAAGTTTTATTAGGAAGAGGTCAAGCCTGGGCCAGAGGCTATTTAATATTTTCATCAATGACTTGGATGATAGAAAAGTCTGTAAACTTAGTAATTTACAGCTCTCTGTAGTTGGAAAGACTGATTAACACTCTGAATGTCAAGATCAAAATTCAACATGACCATAATATAACCTTGACAAATTGGAGAAGTGGTTTAAAGCAATGCAATTCAATAAGACCACAGGTCAGATACAGACTTTAAGGGAATTGAGAAAGAAATGAAAATTATAATAATGTATGTGATCCCGTGCTAGTGAGAATGTGTGTGGGTGGAAGAGACATAGGATATAATAAATAATATTTAGCATAAATTGAGTCAAGAATATAGCAATAGCTTTTAATTATTTTTCTCTCTTGCCTTGGCATGGTACTTACTCATTTAAAAATGTTTTTATACCTATTGTCATATAGGAAATCTTATATTCCTGCTGGTAATATTAAATGTAATTTTAAGATATGAAGATACACATAAATGGATGAATATTTATGAAATGACTTTGTAAGGGTATCATGCATTACAAATACTATTCATCCATTTATCTTGTCACTAACACATTCATTCATTCATTCATTCATTCACTAATCATAAAATATTTATGGAGTTCCTACCATATCTCATGCACTACATTAGGTGCTGGTAATACAAAGTTGAGAAAAGTAAGCAGTATTCATATTTTCTTAGAGCCTGAGGCCTAATGAATAATGAATAATGACTAATTCTAGTAAATATAGACAAGGTAGAATGAGCCATGGAACAGGAAGCCAGTCGACATCTGGACGGATGAAGGAAAGCATCCTGGTGAAATGTCTTCTTAACTGAAGTCCTCGGTAGGTGGGTTAAGGGGACAATTGATACGGGAATGAGTGTTTCTTGCAAAGGGGACAGCAAGTATTGTGAATCTGAGCTTCCGAAAAGAATGCTTCATGTTGTTTTATTCTCAATCAATCCAGTTAAATTCTTGGTTGGTAAGACATGGCACAGAAACGGGGCAGTGGCTTTCTGCCACAATGAGGGTATCTGATTAGGATGAAAAATGTGCTCTGTGATATCAGGGACCTGAGCACGAGATGGGACTGGGATGAAGGGCACACAATGGAAGAGGCTGTCCTCTCTGGAGCAATGGCACTGCTGTGACCAAGGTCTGTGCTGAGCCAGTATTCCTGCTATAGGTCGAGAGATGCTGCTCAATGAGAGGCAAAGACTTCAAATAAGAGCCCCAGCCTTGGGCTCGGAAAGACAACTGCTCCGTTGTGATTTAAATTTGAGCTGCTGCTGGAATAGGCAATTTATACTTGAGGATAAATGGAAACTGGGATTGCTCTCTTTAATGATATCAATGATCCATTTTACTGTTAAATTGGGTTTAATATGTTCATTTTACAAATCCCTGACCTCAAAATTTCTCCAAGGGAAAATAAGAGGAAAAGGATAAAACTATCTTGTTTAGTTCCATTACCTTGAATTTCAAATTCAAATTGAGTTGTGTTACCTTCCTCAGTGCTTCAGTAGAAGCACGTGCTGTGAGTAGCGGTGATGGAGGAGACTGGTTCATTCTAATTGCCATTTCTTATGGGTCTGAAAGAAATTCAGGGAACGTAAGTCCTTGCATAGTTCATAGTCAATTATTTATCCTTAATGGAAAAATGCCGAAGCCTTAGATAATGTAAAATGGTGAATAATCTGAAACATTTACATTTTATCTTGAGGTTTTCCTGAATTGTACAAACTAGATGAGAAATACACTTGGGTTTTGAAAGACGTGTTTTGGACGTTTACAGGAGGAATCCTAAGAAATAGCTGCATGTTCAAATAATCTCCCAATATTTTAGGAATAACTGGGATCCCTCCATAAATAATTCATGCCTTGATTATTATAATTGGTCCCAATGAATACTTAAATATTTCAGGAAGATATGGCACATTAAGAACATGACACCATCTCTATGTCTTATGAGAGCTTTGGGAATGTCTCTGTTAAGAATTTAATGCATTTTGCCACAACATTTTTATGTCTGTCTTCTCTTCCAGGTTAGGTGCTTCTTAAACAAAAATAGATTGTGCCCAGATCTAACTTTGTTGCCTCCATATGCAGCACTACAAAAAACAATTAAAATAGGAGATCATTTTGCAAACACTGCCATATTCCTGAGTTGTCTTAAAGATTGGTCAATATAAACTTCAATCTCTAAGGTAACTCTACAACACATCTGATGAATGATCATGAGCTTGTACATGAATTTCTTCACTGCCAATGAAATTGCCACCTCAAATGTAAGCTTATTTTATTTTTAGAGAGCTCAATTGTTAGAAAACTCAGTATTGCAATAAAATCTATATTAGGCAACGTGTGCATTTTCCTGTTGTTGTTGTTTTTCCTAATTTGGAGCAACTTGATCATGTCTTGATTTAAAGCTTTCACATAGCTAAAGTTGGCCCTTTGTCCCTTACCTGTTTAAAACTATTTTTATTAAAAGAAATGAATTGTGGTTTGATACATATAAAAATATACCAATTTACACATACCCTTCAATGAGTTCTGACAAATGTCTACATTTGTGTAACCTAGGTTACCATCAAGACAGACACTTTTCTATCACCCAAAGTAGTTCTCTCTTCTTCACAGTCACTCTCCACTCCATACCTGATACAGGCAGCCAGTGACATGCTTTTTGTCACTATAGATTAATTTTGCCATTTCTAGAAATTCATATAAAAAGAAACATAAAGTACATACTCTTTGTGTATAGCTTCTCTTGCTTAACATAATGTTTCTGTGATTCATACATGTGGTATGATAATAACTCAGTCATTTTATTGCTGAGCGAAATTCCATTCTATGGATATACCACAACCAGCTCAACCATCTAAATCGTGTTGGGCATTTGTATTGTTTCTTGCTTTAGCTATTGTGATTAATGGTGCCTTTAAATGCTGTGTACAAATTGGTGTGACATAGTCTTCATTTCTATTGGATAAATACCTCAGCATGTGATTTCTGGTTAATGTGTAAATGTACATTTAATTTTACAATCTAGATTTTTTCTTCATTTAATTTACTATCTCTCATTGAAATCTTGTTAACCACTGTTTATTAACATATCCACTATAACCATCCCTAAGCTCTTTTGGTGAAATGCATTTTGATGGCCTTTATAGCTTTTTCAGAAGTGCAACTTTTAGATTGTTTGAAATCTGTAGGTTGAAATGTGAATATCATTCATCTTATGTAAAAGTTTTAAGTGTTAAACAACAGTATGCAATATTTATGGAGACTAAACAGTGTACGGTTATTCTTCCTCCAAATGCTACTTGATAAATTCTGGAAAGAGCAAATAAATTACTTCTTATGTTGAAGTAACTTCAATATTTCTGTTCCCAAATGTGAAAGGGAAATATACATAGATGTATACACACACACACATACATGCACACATACATACGAGGACCACTGTAGTTCAATTTTGATTCATTTGTATCATTTGTTTCCCTGTAAATTGCTGCACTTACTTCTCCTGGGGAGCATTGAAAATGTTACAGAGGAAATTGTTCATTAACACAAACTAAGGATACCTTTTTGGTCTGATGGTTTAAAAAAACAGCTGCCAAAGATCTGAGCCAGTATGAGAAATCCAAGATTATCAGACTATAACCTGTTGACTACATCTGGCCATTCAGAAAATATTCAGAAAATAGATTCTTCTCTTAGTACCCCAGTCTCTAAGCAACAACAACAACAAAAAAACCCACATATTTAAAATTCTTGTTGATTTATTTCTGTGACCTTAAAATATTTTCATAATGATACACAGTGAATTATTATTTTACATGGTGATCTGAAATACACACATGGATATATATATATAGATATATAAATATATCTATATATATATATAAATTGAAAACAAGTGTTTCCCAATAGAAAGTTTATCTTTACTTTGAACAATACATGCTAGTGTTTTTTCACTTTGATGCTTCATGCTACCTACCCGCCATGCTCACCCTCACTAGGTACAATGCACTGACAGTCCCTTCTCAATGCTCACCTCCCAATGCTCGAACTAAATTGGTATCATAAATCCACTAAGTGGTGGCCTACCTATAACTTGAAAATCATTGACATCAGTGGAATTTAGAATTCATTTTTGGTATGGCCATAAAATACTGGATAACTAACTCCCTAAATGCATAAACAAACACATATTCTAAGCATAGACCAAACATGGAAAGGTTACTTTTCCCAGGGAAATGGCTTCATGGTGCTTGCCTGGGGCTTTTGCCAATGAAGACTGTTCTGTAACAATCCTGTATCTAATGCAGAGTAAACCTTTAAATTAAGTGATGAGAGCGGCATGAGTTCAATTTGCTAGAACACTCCCAGTTGCTTCTTGCAAGCAGAAGCTTCATTTACAAAATGGCAGCTGATGAACTCAGAGGGAAACTATGTTGGCTCAAGGACAAGAACCACGTACTCCTGAGGAATTACTGTTTTCAGTGAGTTCTCTCTTCATGTGTTAATTGTAGGGTAGGAAGTGATTCATGTTTCTCTTATTCCTTCTCTACTCTTCCTTGCCAAATTCCCTTAAGGTGGTTACAGAAATAGGAGAGATGTTTGTAGAGATATATGTAGAAAGTGAAAGGACAATAGGCTTGGAATAATCTAATGCTAAATGCAAAAGGAAAGGCTGCAAAGTCTGTGTAATCTTTGACTCGTAGGATCATGATAAACAGTAATGCTAATGAGACTGCTCAGGGGATCTTGATAATTCTTTTTTTCCTTTTCAATAATGATAACCAAGTATAAAAAAGAACTAGGAGAAATTACAATGGGATACAAATGCACAACTTGGCATAACTATCTAAATCATTGGGATTTCAGAAAAAAAATCTATTAATGTGGATAACTCATTCATACTTTTATGCATTATAGGTGAGAAAAAATAACATCAAAAGAAAAAATATCTACAATGTGGGCAAGAAAATTTTCCAGAAAAAAATGTTATCATTATCATTATAGAAGATAATTTTATTTTATTGATTGTTTGGGGTTGGGAAGAGGAAGGGAGAGGAAGAAAGAGAAACATCGATGTGAGAGTGAAACATTGATCCACTGCCTCCTATATGCCCCCCACCAGGATTGAGTCCAAAGCCCAGGCATGTGCCCTGACTGGAAATTGAACCAGCAAGTCTTGGTGCATGGGACAACACCCAAACCACTTAGCTACACTAGCCAGGGCTAGAAGATAATTTTAAAAGAAGGTCACCTTCTTCCCGCCCCTGCCCCAGCATAGTAATGAACCCTTCAGGGAACTTATGAGACAATGATTTTGTCAAACCGTGGTCCCCATTGAACCCAACTCTTTTTCTATCTTTAGGGAATTTGAATGCAAGGGAGGTATATTCTCTCCAGTAATTCTCTGGTGATGAATAATATTTGCATAGAAACTTAAATTGAGCAAAAAAGAAGAGCCTACTTAGCTTCTTAAGTAGAATGAGTTTCTGCTTATAGCATGGAGGAATGTGGCAGAAAAAGCAGGAGTTGCATGAATAGGGACCTGAGCTCAGATTACACTGTGGCCCATCACTAGCTGCTTGGCTGTGATCAAAGTCAAGTTGCTTCTGAGTCTCCTCAATCAAAAGTGAAATGGAGAGGAGTAATACCTACCTCAGTGGCTTCAGTGAGGATTTGGGAGAATACATGCAAATATCTGGGATACATTATGTTCTCCATAAACGTAGTTCCTTTCTCTATAAAGGAGCTAATTCATTATGACTAAACTAGAGGCCTGGTGCACGAAATTTATGCACAGGCGGGGTGGGGGTGTCCTTCAGCCTGGTCAGCACCCTCTCACAGTCCGTGAGCCCCCCCAATTCATTGCCCCACAGAAGGAAGCCCCGCCTACCCACTGCAGCGCCACTGCAGGGTAGCCAGGGCCTCCTTCTTTGGGACAATCGATCACAAGGCTCTGCACTCCATTGCCCCAAAGAGGTAGGCCCTGCCCACCTGGCTGGGGCTTCACAATGGATCGCCCCCCCTCCTGCAGAGGGAGGTCCCACCCACCTGCCGCAGCCCGCTGGTGGGTGGCCTGGGCCTCCCTCTTTGGGGCAATCATGGGGCGATGGCCGGGCCCCCGATCAATCTCATCGCACCCACCTTGGTTGGCCTGGTGCCAGTAGGTGTCATAGCGTGGTCGGCCAGACAGTTGTTCCACTGTTTGGTGGTTTGGTCGATTTGCATATTATGCTTTTATTATTATAGACTAGAGGCCCAGTGCATAGATTCATGCACTAGTGGGGTCCTTCAGCCTGGCCTGAGGGGATCAAGCTGAAATCAGCTCTCCAATATCCCCCGAGGGGTCCCAGATTATGAGAGGGCACAGGCCAGGCCAAGAGACCCCAAGGGTGCATGATCGGGGCTGGGGAGGAACTGCCAGAGGGCTCCAGGGCGTGTCCAGCCCATCTCACCGAGTTCCTATTGGCAGGACCCCAGCAGCAAGCTAACCTACTGGTCAGAGTGTCTGCCCCCTGGTGACCAGTGCACGTCATAGCAACTGGTCGAACTGTTGAACAGTTGGACACTTAGCATATTAGGCTTTAATTATATAGGATTATCTGAGCCTCTTTCACACCTCTAGCACATGAAGGACACCAAGGTGATGATGAAATACTGGCCGGGCCTGACCAGACTTATTCATGTCAGTTTTTATTACTTAAGTTAACATAGAGACTTAAAGGGGTAGCCAAACAAATAGTTTAAAAGGTCTAAAGCAATGCTATTGGTGAATTAGGTACAAGATAACACTAATATTCACTGTGTGGAGAGAGAGAGAGAGAGAGAGAGAGAGAGAGAGAGAGAGAGAGAGAGAGAGAGAGAGAATGAATAATGGCAGGAAGAAGCCAAGTAATAGACTTAAAAGAGGCCAGGACCCATATCTGTCTACTCCCTGCCCCAGTCTGAGGTTACTGTCTGTATTTTTAACCCCACTTCTTCTATAAAACTGTCCCTTAGCCAGAGCTCAATGGATCAGGTTGTGTACTGAGCATTCGATTGGTATGTAATTTCCAGATGGGTAAACCTGGCCAGAGAAGATGATATGGGCGATCTTACTTTCTTGGGTCTTTAGAATCAGGCCCTGGAGACAAAATAGGACCCCACAACTACTCGAGTGGCAGGCCCAGGCAACATAGAAATGGCAAAGTAGGAGGCTTATGACAGACAAAGGCAGTGGGAAAACCAATGGACACTTTATTGCTTTCAGCCAAAACTACAATATGAGTTTGTTGAAAGAGAGAGATTGAGAGAGAGAGAGAGGAGAGAGAGAGAGAGAGAAAGGAACAAAAGTTGTCCTCTGTAAATAAATTAATAGTTCGTGTGGGTGGAGCACTATTTTTCTCAATGTGTGATTCATAAAGGAAAACATTTTAAATTATGCGGACACACAGTAAAATGTGGTGAGGGTTTTAGAGAAGCTTGTATTTTGTGTGGAAATTAAATCTAGGCACTGGGACAGCCCTTGCTGTGTACACAGGCTGCCTGCATGTGAACATATGGAACCTATTCCGGTTTCTGTAAACTACACATGACTTCCTTCTGCTCCATCCCTTATGCAGCCAGTCAGCAAAAGAGATGTGTGGCTGTCACCCTGCCTTTCAGCGTTTCTCCCAGTTTTACGCCGCACATTGACAAAGGCCAACAACATGTCAATGGGCACGATGCACCCGGAAGCGCTCCAGGGAATCTGGAAAGAAGGGCTGACTATTGAAGGACCGCAGAGGAGGGGCTGCTGATAGAACCCCAGTGAAGTCCTCCATCGGTTCTGTCACCGGGAACTCTGGGATGGGGGACATCATACAGCCTGGGCTTCTCGTTTACAGCCTGGAGAGCATGTTTCTCATTATAGCCACTTCTCGAGAATGCCAGGGAAGATATTTTAGGCTTCTACTTGAAATATTTCTGGCACCTTTTTTTGTATAAAAAGTAAGTGCATTTGTGTTTATAAAGCTAAATTATCTGGTTAAATAATTCTATCCAGAATTCTTAGTGAAATGATGAACCAATATTCCTGAAATAAATTACCCATGCGCAACAGTATAAAGATAAATGTTTAAAAGAATATTGTTGCCAGCAGAGTTAACTACCTCACAAACTACCTTTTATTTTCTTTTTAAAGAGAGAGAAAAAAAGGAACTTGGAAGGGATAATGATACTATATACAACTTAGATTCTTCAAATTAACATGAAACCAGTAATTATAAAATGCGGTAGGCTCTCCACCTAGCTCAACCCCACTTCCCACCCACAAATCAGTCCCCTTTTTAATTCATTCAGGAGAAGGGCCAAGAATTGCACAGATCAAATGCCTTTGGGGCCCAGTTAAGGTACATCATTTCAAAAGTGGAGCATGTACTTACACAATCTGAATCCATTCTTACAACAACATTCTGACCACAAAAACATTGTTGTCCACAGATATGTCAATTCAGCATTCTTTACCAAATTCTCATAGGCAATAAAGAGAGAAACTAACTCTGAGTTTATCAGACAAAGATTTAGCCAAATATTAGTAACTAAAGGCCTGATGCACAAAATTCATGCAAGGGGCTTGGCCCTTGCAGCCCCACCTTCGTCTGGAAGATTGTCCAGAAGGACGTCCGGAAGGTCATTTGGCTGTCTGGTCTAATTAGCATATTACACTTTTATTATTACAGATAGCTAAGGAAAGCACAGAATTAGGAGTATCATATTAAGACAAAAAATTCTGCAGTCACCATGAGCTAACTTCAATATCTGGCTTTCATATGGATGTGTGTGACTTTACACAACTTGGCTTCTCTGTGTTCCCTCTCCCTTAGTGGTCACATGGAATTAACAATCAGACCATGTGAGAATTACATGAGATAAGACATGCAACATACATGTGCTTAGAATTGTGATGGATGGGCTCTAGGCACTAGTCACACATAGCTATAGCTCACTCTAAATATGGCCGGTGTGAATCAGGAATAATGCACAGAGTTAAATGCACAAAAGATTTCAAAAAGTTATTACCAAAAAGGACATCAAATATCTCATTACTATTTTATCATGGTAAAATTATAATATTTTGGATATTTAAAACTAATTCCATCTGATTTTTTTTTCTTTTTTAACAGACATACACATTTTAAAATTATATTGCAATTTCTCATTATAATTCAGTTTGACAGTGTCAGCATGGAACAGAGACATGTTAATAGGTAGTAAGTAAATAAAAACACAAGCTATAAATTTTGACTTGTATTTTTTCAAAAGTATGGCAAAATGAAGCTCTGTGGAACAGGAGAGGCGTCATTTGTATTTTTTGCTTTAAATAGTTAAGATATAAACAGAGAAAAAATAAAGGAATCTAAGTTTGACAGGTGTCTTCATCATGTCCAAGTTCACATAAGTTCAAGACAGAACCTTGTTATTTTAAGCAAATACTGAAAGCAAAACATTAATTGGCCTGCACAGTTTTGAGAAGCAAATGTTTTCTGTGTAGATCCTAGCTGAACACATTTAGACAAAAAACAAAAAACAGCTAGCTAGCCGGCTTGCTCATTTTTCAGAGCAGTTTAACAATAGCGCCTCTTCCCCAAGAAGGGGGCCCACAGAGAAGCAGAGAGATGGAGGAAAGGAATCTCTGTGGAGAGAAGGACTGGACAGGAGGGCCGCCAGCACCTAAAAAAGACAGAAATAGCAAAACACCCATCCAGGTAAAGAAAAAACAATGATCGCACTTTTTTAAGAAAAATAATGAAAGGTCATCAATTTTAAGTTGCTACCTGCAGTGTATGCTAATATTCCACTCCCAATCATCAGAAATCTGTTTAACAGAAGAGCCTGTGTTACTACTGCTCTACAGCAAAAAGTAGCAATGTGGGGGGAGGGGGGACTTTCGGGGTGAAGAATTTACAGAGATGCCTAGAGATAAGGAGCAAGTGAATATGAAAAGACTGAATTCATCAGAAGCAGGGAGTCACTGTGAGCAATGCCACAGATAAATATATCTCTTGGAGAATATGTGAATCTAAGTGGTCCGCATTATGGTGGGAATTAACCTCCGTCTGTTTAATGAGATATTAAAGGAAAATTGACCTTAGATCAGTGGAAGATGTGGGACTTCTATGAACCATCAAATAAATTCTATTCACTGATGCATTTGGACCAGGAATCACAGGAATAACATTAGCTACCATTTGTATATTGAATAATTTACAGTTTACAAAAGTCTTCCAAAAAGTAGAGTATCCTATTTAATCCTTAGAATAGTTATAGGGTAGGAATTATTACTTTCCTCATTTTAAAGATAATGAGATGGAAGCCTAAATGAGGCAAAGAGACAGAGCCAAGATCACTCACCTATTCCGTATCAGAAATAAGCATTCTCATCTTCAGAAGGTAAATCACCTCAATGTACATGCGATTTCTTTTATTTGTCCCTGTAATTATGATTCACTGTTGTGCATGTTCATTTTTAGTCTCCAGTTTAAAACAATAGTATTCATCTTATTAGATGGTGGTGGTGAAGATGAAATTGTTGATAATGAACACCAGTTTCATCAACATCATCATCACCACCATCACCATAAAAAGCATCAAAAAAAGCTGATTTTAAGTAACTAGCAATTTTGAGGTTCTGATACCATTGATAAAAATGTATTAATATTCCAAATAGCAGAAATATTAAATTGTAGGTAGATAATAAGGAACCAAAGCAGCTCCAAATATTATCATGAGGTTGTTGATTTTGAAAGCATTCATTTAAGCAACAATTGTTGTGCAAATTTTAAACATTACAATGTCGATGTGCTGAAATAATGTTATGTGCCTCACAGTAAAGAAATAAATATAAATCTGAAAATCTCCAGATACTCACAGAAAGAGGGAAAGAGATATGAAAATAATTAACAGGCAACTGAAAAATCACTTGAGGATCATGGTCATTACTGTCAGAGAAGATGAATAAAGGCTATTCTGGGTCATCAGCTCTATCAATATTTATCTGAGTGACAATGCCTTTTTTTCACAGGAGATGAGATATAGCAGCTGATATGTTTAAGTTAATACACAAATAATGTCCAAGTGGAGGGTGGTCTTCCTTCCTTCCTTCCTTCCTTCCTTCCTTCCTTCCTTCCTTCCTTTCTTTCTTTCTTTCTTTCTTTCTTTCTCCCTCTTCATCTCTCTCTCTCTCTCTCTCTCTCTCTCTCTCTCTCTCTCTCTCTCTCTCTTTCTCTCTCTCTCTCTCTTTCTCCCTCCCTCCCTCCCACCTTTCCTTCCTTCCTTCCTTCCTTCCTTCCTTCCTTCCTTCCTTCCTTCCTTCCTTCCTTCCTTCTTTCCCGCTTGAAAGATGCAATCACCAACTCATTAGACAACAAGCTGGTAGATTCTGTGTTTACATTTGACATTTTCATTGGTGATGAAATAGTTAACTGTATTTTTTGTGAGCTAGATTTCTTATTTCATTTTTTGAATTAAGGAAAAAGAAATTATAAAGCTGCTTGCAAAAATAAGGAGCCACAAGGAGTTCCCAAACTGACAACATAAATATGTTGGTGTATGCTGCTATGGAGAGTATAGAGCAAGGTGAGCAAAGAATTTGAAATCATTCAGACCTAAATTTAAATGTTGGTTCTACTATTGGGCACATGAATGTTTTCAAGTTACTGAACTTCTAGAGGCTCAGTTTCCTTCTCAATAAAAGAGGAGAAAATAATTTTCAACATGCTATGTCGAGACCTGAAGAAGACCATGTTTATACATACCACCTGGCACACACTACATATCTATAATATGTTACATTAACAATATAACATTAACATCAGTCTTAATTCTCACAGAAGAGATCACCCAAGCAGATATTCTCACTGAAGGTGCCAAGGTTATCAGAATAATATTAAATGTACTTAAATTAATTTACAATATAGAAGGATTCTAATACTTGAGATAAGCATTCTAGAAAAGTATTTTTTGTTCCTTCTTAACTACATCATTTTTCTTTATCTGACAGTGAGACATGATCCTATTTCATTGGTTTTTTTACTCAATCAGTACTGTGTGTCTCTTCTCCATGTATGGATAAAAACAGCCCTTCAGCAACATGTGTAATTTGTAAGAATGCAATAAATGCCTCCAAAAAACACAATCTGGACCATCACCACAAAATAAAAGCAGTGTAGCTAACTATGCACAGAACCCACTAAACTAAAAGCAGCCCTTGCAAAACAAACCATTCTTTTCTTAAGCAATCAGTGCAAATTGCAAAAGCAACAAACATTTTAGCCGCAGTCGAAGGAGCCACAGACAGTCCGCAAAAGCCTCATGTGAAATTCACCACATACTACAGAAGTGGAGGCCATCGGGTGGTGGTGAGAGGTGACTGTCCCAGGAGTTGCTAAGAGATACTTAGGACTTTTCATATGCATGAGCACCTATCAGAATCAACACTTTCTCAGAGGGTGGGGCATGGCAGAATCTTTATATAACGAATAAGAGAAGGCATTGATAAAATAAATATAAATGATATATCAAGGTATACCTGAAATTTACGGACAGCAAAATAAGGCATTCAGAGAAAGACAGAAACAAAAAGTACTACTGAGGAGCACACAGACAGTGAGATGGATAAAGCTCTCTATTCAATATATTCTACTCTTCTATTGGAAACAGAAGATAAATGAGCAACTACTACATTAAAGAGAGACACGGCGCACTCTCACATACACATGTGCAAACACATACATCTCTTGTAGCCTACTGGCCTTGAAGATGGCAAGATGATCAGAATTATCTTTAGTTTGTTTTTCCTCACATGTGTCCCTTAAAATATAGCCTCAACTATCACTCTAGTTCAGGGGTGGGCAAACTTTTTGACTCGAGGGCCACAATGGGTTCTTAAACTGGACCGGAGGGCCAGAACAAAAGCATGGATGGAGTGTTTGTGTGAACTAATATAAATTCAAAGTAAACATCATTACATAAAAGGGTACGGTCTTTTTTTTTTTTTTTTTTTTTTTTTAGTTTTATTCATTTCAAACGGGCCGTAGTTTGCCCACGGCTGCGTCTAGTTTGTAGTGAAATGTTTTCCAGGTTTGTATTTCTAAGGTGATGAACCATAGCATATAGGGTACCTTCACAGCAATGTAGGGCGTGGCCCATTCTATAGGGTGAATTACTTACTGTTAATATATTATTTTACTCTACTTACTATTGAGCTGCTGCTTCATAAAAGAATCTAAGCATCAAGAGTTCTGATTGTCCACAATGATCGTACCGAGTTGAATTTTCAGAAAGCCTCGAGGTGTCTGTTGAAGAGTAACCCTTACTTGGATGGACCAAGATAGTCTGTTAGGCATTAAGTAATGAGAGTTCCAAAGAATGTTTAATTTTTGCCTAGAAGCAGTTTTACCAACACCCACTGTACGTATTTAGGGAAAGTATTCTTGTGCACTTGTGTCTGACGTGATGAACAGGAACACTCAAGTAAGTAGACAGCAAAGGGATTCCCAGTTCTAACCTGGTAAGCCAGAAGAATTCTGGGCTAGCTTATTGCACGCCCGTGTCTCGGTCACCTAAAACGCGGCCTCTTTCTAGCAGCTGACGCCCTCACAGATGCAGAACTTACCCTCTGGGAGAGAAGGATTTATTGTCATGAGCACAGACCCCTCTTATTTTTGAACACTCTGAATTACAGAGTAGGCAATGGCCACGGTATGAAGCCTCAACTTCCCCATGTTCTCCGTTCCTTGGAAGAACAAAGAAAAGGAGGACTTTGTTAGATGAGCCAAAGTTCTGTAGCCTTCTTGCAAGATGCGTGCTGTATTTGGTAAGCAGTAAAATGACCAGAAAAGAGCTCAATGTCCCTGCAAGTTTCCAACTTGAACAAAGTTACAAGGTGAGACAAAGAACAATAAACGTACTAACATTTTACTGCAGCGACACCTTTATAACTTGTATATTACTCTGGCATAACTATGTGGGTTGAAATAGCGAGAGGAGGATGGGGGTAGAAAGAGGAGGAGGAGAGGGATGGGGTGAAGGGAAAGGAGGAGGGAGGAAGAGGGAGGGGGGAGACAAAGGGAGGGGAAGAAAGCCAAGATGTCCCAAGTTATTTTTAAAAAATGGGGGAAAGCCCATGCATTGTGGCTGGGTGGTTGAGCCCAGGAGGTCACAGTTCCATTCCTAGTCAGGGCACATACCTGAGTTTCAGGGTCAATCCCCAGTGTGGGGTGTGCAGGAGGCAGCCAATCAGTGTTTCTCTCTCATCATTGATGTTTCTACCCCCTCTCTTTCTCTCCCTTCCTCTCTCTGAAATAAAAACGTATTTTTTAAAAATGGGAAGAATTGGGCTGGTGAACACATAATACAATATACAGATATAATACAATGTACAGTATTATAGAATTACACACCTGAAACATATAATTTTATTAACAAATGTCACCCCAATAAGTCCAATACAAAGAAAATAAATAGGAATAATGACTCAGATACACCAGATTGGAGCACTGTGATTTCCAGAGCATACTTGGCCAATAGGAGAACAAAGCTCCCACGTCACAAACACCTTTTCCAGACAGAGCACATTCTTATCTGCAGAGGGCAGTCCACTTGGGTTTGATGGAGTGATTGCAATTATTTTAAATAATCCCCATTATTTGCAATTGTCATTAGAAAATAATCATTGTTGGACTTGAAGTTTTAGGATGACTTTTTTCTTTTGCATACTGCTTAGTGATTATGGACTTACTTTCCTTTAAATAGCTTCCTTTTATTTATTTGTGGTTATAAGTCAGTGTGCTGATTTTATTCATCTGGGCTGTTCCTTATAGAGGTTTCAAAGCTATTCTCCATCCCCACAATATGCAGCACACCATTCTAGAATACATGTACCAAGGCCAAACGAATTTTAGTCAATGTTATGTGAGTGATCTTGCTTTTGTCTGTGTTGACGTGTCTCTCTGCCTCTTTCTCACTTTCCCATGAGGCTGTGCTCTAAGTCAGGTAACTAAGTGTTAGGTATAAATTTCAGGAGTAAGTCAAAAATTAACCTAAGACATATCAGTCTGGAAGGGCTTGGCAATACCTTCATTTTTAAATAGCAATGTTCCCTAAAAGCGATGCTAAACCAACTAAAAAGATAGCAAGAGCCTGAAAGAGAGTGTCTGCAATATACCAAAAATAAAGTTGAAATATTCATGTAATATAAAGCAATAAGAAAGAACAAAAAATACAAAAAAATAGATAAAAGACATGGGTATTTCATAGATAATGAACAAAAATATGAATGTATGGAAATAGGTTCATTTTTGCCCAGATCAAAAAAAAGAATATCAGAAACTAAAGCCTAAATGTTCCTTTTCTTTAATTAAGTCTGTAAAATTAGAATGATGGAGATCTTATACATTATACTGATAGAGATAGAAATAGTACAATAGTTTGGAAGAAAAATTAGCATGACTATTTGATTCAGCACATTTAGTTTAAGAATCTGTCATGCAGGAAAAAAATCACATGATGGCAAAAGGAAGACTTCTGAAGCTGTGTTGCTGCTGCAAGATTGTTTTTAATGGAAATATATTAGAAGTATAGGCATAGCCCTGTCTGGTACGGCTCAGTTGGAGTGCACTCCCATGCACCCAAAGGTCTCTGGTTCAGTTCCTGGTCAGGACACATATCAACACTGCAGGCTCCATCCCCAGTAGGGGACATTCAGGAGGCAACTGATTGACGTTCCTTTCTTTCTCTCTCTCTCTCTCTCTCTCTCTCTCTCTCTCTCTCTCTCTCTCTCTCTCTTTCTCTCTCTCTTTCTCCCCTTTCCTTTCTCTCTTAAATCAATAAAAACATAAATACAGGTATTAAAAATAACTTACTAAGAAAGTAATATGGAAAATATTTTGTAAGATAAAGGCCAATTTTTATTATAATACTGAATGTACACATTAAATATATGCATATACAGCTGAAGAATTATATGTCCATAAAAATATTTAAATGATGCAAAACAAATTTTTAGTGGTGTACTTTCTGAAGAGAGATATTTATGCATATAAGTATACTTAAGAATATTTAAAATATGTTCAAAAGGGAGAGTTATAGATATATACATATATTTCCATTAGCCATTAAGCATTGCCTTTTTATTTATGGGCTGTATAAAGAAGTATCTTCTTAAGAACCTTGAATGTAGGGTGTTTTGTATTTTGATGCCATGAAAAATACAATCAGAAAAATACTTGGTCCTCTTCTCAATTATTTTTTACTTTATATTAAGAATATTAATAAAGACGCCGAAACCGGTTTGGCTCAGTGGATAGAGCATCGGCCTGCGGACTGAAAGGTGCCA
Source organism: Myotis daubentonii (assembly GCF_963259705.1). NCBI lineage: Eukaryota > Metazoa > Chordata > Mammalia > Chiroptera > Vespertilionidae > Myotis > Myotis daubentonii. The sequence goes on along the minus strand of NC_081856.1, from coordinate 11,688,843 downwards.
GGTTCGATTCCGGTCAAGGGCATGTACCTGGGTTGCGGGCACATCCCCAGTGGGAGATGTGCAGGAGGCAGCTGATCGATGTTTCTCTCTCATCAATGTTTCTAACTCTCTATCTCTCTCCCTTCCTCTCTGTAAAAAATCAATAAAATATATTTTTTTAAAAAAGACCAAAGAAAAGAATATTAATAAAGAAAGTAACTCAAGAAAAATTCAAAACAAAACAAAAACTATGAAATAAATTATTTCAAAACTTCTAGTTACTTATGGCCAGATATGGAATCACTGGAAATGAGAAATTATGATACAGTGAATGTGAAATGATGTTACATGGGGGGTAAAGATATGGAAGAATCAGAAAAAGGGCAAGTTTAAAAAATATGAAATGATGGCATTTAAACTTAATATGTTGTGTGTTTCTGTTAAAATTGCATATGCAGAGATTATAAATCTCTGTGACTGATGTATCTTGTTGAAGAAATGGAAAAGAATCTTTGAACAAAAGAAATGTGTTAAAATGTGGATCGGAAATTAAAAGAACACACTGGAAATTTCTGATGGTGATGCAAAATGAACCCAGTTAAAATTTCCCTCTGGTCCTGGCCCCTGTGGCCCAGTCGGTGGCAGTGTCATCCCGTGCACCGGAAGATCACAGGTTCGATTCCTGGTCAGGGCTCATGCCCAGTTGTCACTCTCCAGGGAGGCTACTGATGTCTCTCTCTCACATTGATGTTCCTCTCTTACAATATTGGCAAACTTTTTGAGACATACATAGCACACACATACTGGAAATGGCTCCATCAGTAGATAAAAATCACATTCATTAAGCTTTTAAAAATGTTTTCTGTCTCTGTTATCTGCCATGCCTTTGCTTTCCTTGAAATGCTCCCTCCAGGGAATATGCACAGGTCCCGCTGGATCAGAGTGTTGGGAAGCAGAGGATGACAGAGGAGAGGGAGGAGAGAGAGATAGTGACTGCTTAGTGGCTCTTATAGGCTATTTAGGCTTGAACCCATTGTCCAAATAGCATAGATTTCATCCCTGTCATTTTTCAGATTAAATTATCCAACCAAATATAAAGTTACATATTTTTAAAACATAATTTTATGATTTGCATAATTTAGAATTGCAGCTTGGGAAAATTTAAAGGAACAGGGTGGTCACTCAGAAAAACCTAATTATCATAAAGTGGTTATTCAAGTGTTTCAATCTGCTTATGGAACTATACCATTTAAAAATAGATAGTGGTTAAGGTTTTTGATTGTTAAGTATGAAAATATGAAAAGGGTTTTTTTAATAGAATTAGTAACACTTGCAGTCCATCAGGCCGCTCTCCTAAAGAAATGCAATTTAGCAAAATGAGTGCGGTTGGAAACTCCAGCCAGAATAACTGGTACTTTCTTCAGATCCACCCAAGACTTACACAGTGGCCACTCCAATTAGCATAATAGTTCCATGTTCCTTGGAAAGTGAGGTCTTTTGTTTGGGATATTTCCTAATTAAAGAAGCCTGTTTGAAGTGGGATCTAATTTTAACTTTGTAATGCCAAAACATGGCTTGAAGAGTCTGTTTTTATTTCAGGAAATATTGGCATTGCATTTCCAAGTGGGGATAGCTGTGATCAAATATCCACACAACTCCTATTTAAGACAAGAAAATGGAAGGGCAGGGTACGAAGTGACTGACTTTAAAAGCCAGCTCTCTACTCGGGTTAATTTTATTGCATTGATCATTTGTTCTATTCACAGTCTTCCTGTTATAAATGAAGGCCATGTACTAATCAGAATCCCCAAAGACACATAAAATGACATGAAACGCACAAAAGGGAAATCAAGAACTGACTGCCAGTAAATTATTATGCAACCTAAAATGTACCATGAACTTCAAGTGCAAGAATGGCTCTTGTTTATAAATTACTGGTATTAAAACCACTTAGATAATTTCAAAGTATTGCTGTAAAGTGCTCTTTCTAAAAAAAAAAAAAGAAAAAAAAGTGGTATTCATAATCCCACTACTTGTAAATTGAAATTGTTGCTCCCTTTTTATAAATAAAATAAAAAACAACTATTTAGCACCTAGGCAAGGGAGAGTCAAGAGTAAGTATGAGATACCTCCCGGATGAAAGACAACAAGTCTTGTAATTTCCAGTCCACATCCTACATCACAATGTTCAGGACAATCATTAAAATGTTATAATTTTGCCTAAATTTATATAAATGAGGAAGCCTTAGGAAATAATTGCAGTAGACATTATAGAAAGTATCTTTAAAATTCCAACAATATGGAAAGAAGCAGCGTTGTATATTTAACCTGTTTCCATGTGTGCAGCATGATTAACAAGGCAGTTCTTACTCATGACATGATGGCCATCCTCTTGGATGACCCCAACCACCCTGGCCTCCTGGGATTCAGGCCTTTCTGGAATCTCCTCACCTCCAGTGAAAGTCAGACTTCGTGACTTGCTTCTGGTGAACAGAAGGTGGGAGAGGTGAAGGACTGTCATTTCTGTCATATCTCTATGGAGACACCCACTGACAAGGGGGAGGCCTCCTGCCAATGTTCAGAAAGCATTTGAGATCCTGAGTGTGACAACTCAGGAGGAACTGAATCCTGACAACAACTTGATGAGTCACCTTGGAAGTGGACTTGCCTCAGGAACACTTTTGGACGAGACCTCTGATGGGACTGATAACCTGGGGACAGCCTCCTAAGAGACCTTGGGCCTGAGGAACCCAGCGGTTGTGCCCAGACACCTGACCCAGGAAACCATGAGATACTGGATATTTACTGTTTTAAGCTGCTCATTTTGTGCTAATTTGTAACACAGCCATAGGTCACTGACACAATGGATCTTCTCCAGTCTCACTTGGGAGGGAAGGTTAGTCTAGAGCCGTGGTCGGCAAACCACGGCTCGCAAGCCACATGCGGCTCTTTGGCCCCTTGAGTGTGGCTCTTCCACAAAATACCACATGCGGACACCCACATACAGTGTGATTGAAACTTTGTGGCCCATGCGCAGAAGTCGGTATTTTGTGGAAGAGCCACACTCATGGGGCCAAAAAGCCAGATGTGACTCGCAAGCCGCGGTTTGCTGAGCCACAGTTTGCTGACCACTAGTCTAGAGGATAAAGAGATGAGACATCTTATATAATAAAAGGGTAATATGCAAATCAACTGAATGGTGGAACAACTGGTCACTGTGATGCGCACTGACCACCAGTGAGCAAACGCTCAATGCAGGAGCTGCCCCCAGCCCACAGGCCCTGATCACCGATCGGGGCCTGCTGGTCAACTTTTTGGTCCCTTCCCTCAGCCAGCAGGCTCCGATCGCCAGATGGGGAAACTGGAACCAGGGTGTGGGTGTCAGAAGGGGGCGGGGAAGATGGTCCTGACCACTGGCCAGGCCTAGGGACCATACCTGTGCATGAATTTTGTGTGCCAGGCCTCTAGTTGAAGATAAGACACAATGTGTTGCCCTAGCCGGCTTGGCTCAGTGGATAGAGTGTCAGTCTATGGACTGAAGGGTTCCAGGTTCGATTCCGGCCAAGGGCACATGCCTGGGTTGCAGGCTCAATCCCCAGTAGGGGGCATGCAGGAGGCAGCCGATCAATGATTCTCTCTCATCATTGATGTTTCTATCTCTCTCTCCTTCTCCCTTCTTCTCTGAAACCAATAAAGAAATACATTTAAAAAAAAAACCCCACAATGTGTCTAGGGGAGTCCATGGTATATTGTAAATAATGGCACAATGAAGTCCAATGAGTGACATCAGACAGTTAAGCCTAGCAAGAGTGAATGGGGACAAAAATGCATTTTACTACTTCTATTGGCCATAATAGCTGAGATATGCAGTTCTGAAAGAAAGGTCCCCATGAAAGTATTATGACATCAATTCTATTTCTAAAAATATTTCATTCTATTTATAAGCCCATCATTTAAAATTAGAAACAAATTAAAATTAGAAAGATGTTAACTAGAAAGGTATTCTATTTTAATGCCATTTGAATACCATGCCATATTCTTCTCTTTGTAGTAGTGAACCCAGAATTATGTTCTAATATTTTAGTATAGTAATAATAAGCATTCGTTTTCACCGCATTAAGTGCTTTTTATTCATTAAGTCAGCCATCAATACTTCTAATAATTCTGGGAGACAAATGTTCTTACCATCCTACATTTAAAAAGGGGGAAATTGAAGTTCCCAAATATTAATTGATTTGTGAGAGTCAACAGCTGGAATCTGGTGGTCCTGGGACCTGAACTCATTTGTTGTTAAAGTGACATGCCATAACCACAACCTTATAGTTCTTTTCTATAGAGTAGAAACTTATAATTAGTGCCACTTAGAAGTCAGCCTTAGTGACATACAGATTAACTGCATGTCACTGCTACAATTGATGGATCGTTGTGAGTTGAATAACTCCTATGCTACATACTCTAGTGAATGCAAGAGTAACATAAACATGTCTTGAAAATTCTTCAGTCTACTTTGGGAGGCATGGGAACAGTAAGAGAAATTAAGCCCTTGTATTAGCAGTTGCTGAATCACAATGACTTAATCCACCACCAGAATTTCAATACTGAGGGCACTCATGAAGGGAATGGTCCAGTCAGAGAAGACGTCTTGTATGTTGTAGAATTTGAGCTAGCATTTAATAATGGTTATGAGCCTGTTATGATTCAGAAAAATAAATAAATATCGCTTAATGTCATTTTCAGTTCCTTAGTAGAGGCCACCCAGAGATATAGCTTCCATCCATCTAATGATATAAATCAGGCATTAAAGGCAAATTTTTCATAAGTGACATAAACAGATATCGACCAAAAATCTACAGAAAAAAATAGAAAGTCTGAGACCAATCATGGGATCAATGTTCTGGAACAAATGTAAAACGAAATTTAAGGCCAGCATGTAAAGATTGTTATCATTTTTTAATTAGGCCTAGCCTAGAAACTCTGAAGAGCCCTCTGAAGAACAATGCTCTTTCGTAAGAATTACTCAGCAGTAGAGTATGTAATTACAATTTCTAGTAATATCCTCTGAGCTTGAAGACTGTAGCCCAAAGCTAGAAGAGATGCTTGGGATGACTCATTGGACTGAGGGCAGAGAATAAAACTAACTGATCCTGATGTCAGGACCCTTGCGTTTAGAAGGACATACTTGTTCATGACTTGAGAAGCAGCCTCCTCTATCATCACTGAAGCTACCAGCACCCCTACCTTAGATTGAGTTCTTGGGAAACAGACTCAGGAAGAATTGTATTTGGAAGGTTTATCAGGGAGTACTGTTGGCAGCTACACTGATTAGAAAATGGGGAAGGGAGGAAGAAGTTGATCCTCAGTGTGATGGACTCAGCTAATTCTATGAAAACCTGAAATGGCTCTTCAGAATGATCCCAAATGCAGACAGTGGGTCTTTAGTCCGTCATCAGCCAGTCAAGGGACATGACCATGGGCAATTCAGTCCTCTACTTCCCAGGGCAATGCCCAAGGAAGGATGCAGCTGTGAGCCCAGCACGTGATTTACCCGGCATCGGGTGGAAGGCTGAGACAGCCTTGGAGAGGGTATTTGGACAGAGAGTCCTATAGGGCCCTCTACACTCCTGAGGACTGATGATAGCTTCCTGGTGAAGAGAGGTTTAAACGCAGGTGAAAGAAGAATCACAATGGAGAAAAGGTAAAGTGTTTCAGCAGCCCAGCTCCTCGGTTCTGTAGCTACCCACAGAGCAGTGCCTGTTCAAGCCATAAAAACATGACCACCTACTGTACTTTCTACTCTCTCTCTTTTTTTTAGTTGTTTTTTTCATTGAATTGATTGGGATTACATTGGTTAATAAATTGTATGGGTTTCAGGTGTACAGTTCTATAATGCATCACCTGTATATTGTATAGTGTGTTCACCACTCCAAGTCAAGTCTCCTTCTATCACCATTTATCCCCCATTTACCCTCTTCTACCTCTCCGACCTCCTTTCCCTCTGGTAGTCGCCATACTGTTTTCTTTGCCTCATCCCTTCACCTTTTCACCCAGCCCTGAAACCCCTTCCCCTCTGACAGCTTCTATTCTCTTTTAACTTTGCTCCCACCACCAGTAATAATAACAATGAATAGCTGCTGTTGCATCTTTTGCTCCTCCGCCTCTGGCCCACTCTAAAAAATGACTCATGATTTATCCACACTGAATCTGACCTCAGGAGATGCAGAGAACTCCTTCTCTTCAGTGCAGTGGAGTCTACTTAGACAAGGCATTAAAGTCCACTTTTAGTCATTGCCGTTCTGACACTGGATTTATCTGGCCCAGTCCACCCTCAAGTCAGACAAAACCCTGCCCTAGACTACAAGCACAAGTGTTGCTAAGAGTTTTAAAGTAAGAGTCTGGTCTGTGCCTATAGTGCACTATGTTCCCTTAAAGATGAAGCAAATAGCAACAAGGAAATTAAGAGGCACTACGTCCCTATCTGCCTCTGTATTTATTGTATCCTGCTATCCTTTGTGGAATGTTTTCATATTGCCTTTATGCCAGTATGACCGGATAGATAAGTGTATGTCATTCGATAAGTGGCAAGAGGAGGCCCATGACTTCCCATGAAATGGATACATAAAATAATGGAAACATTTCTAAATTGTGTTTGTTTTTTCTTTCTAGGAAAACTCCAGATAAATGTTTCTTAGATTGATTCTTATAGTAACCATAGTAACAGCAAAAAAGTAAACTGCATTCCTTTTAACACATATGATGTAATTTGAGCTTCAAAACAATTCTGTAAAGCACTTCTAATTCCATTTTATCAAACTGCAGTTTAGGCAAATGCATTATTTTTAGAAGGTCAACAACTCGATAATGTACACCCTGGGTTTAATTCCAAGCCCTGGCTTTCATAGGAGCCATACTGCTCCACAAATCGTTTCCTTTGTTTATCTCGAGAGTCACAAATAGTTTATGAAAGTTGTGGAAAATATTTAACAAGTAACTATTAGTGAGTACAGTAAGTATTAAATAAAAATAAAATTTATTTTACTTAATTGTTGGATAGTAATGTATATAAAAAGTCATGAATGTCATATCTCACAGGGAAGGTGGGAGTGGGTGGGTGGTGGGTAGGAAGAGATCAATGAAAGACCTTGTATGCATACATGCATAACCCATGGGCACAGACAATAGGGTGGTGAAGGCCTGGGCAGGGGGTGGGGGCGAGCTAGGAGGGGTCAATGGAGGGGAAAAGGGGACATATGTAACACTTTCAACAACAAAGATTTTTCTTAAAAAATCACAGTGAAAATTTTACTCCATTCTCTTTTCCTATTCCTAATTTCTCCAAAATAATCATGCTTTTAGACATTTCTCATGTTCTTCTACTTTTTGCCTCTTTTTTAATTTTTAATTACAGTTTACTCTCAGTAGTGCCTTGTATTGGTTTCAGGGTACAGCATAATGGTTAGGCAACCATATACTTTACATGGTGTTCCTTCCCCTCAGTATTTCCAGTACCCACCTGGCACCATACATAGCTATCACAATATTATTGATTATATTCCCTGTTTTATTTTACATCCCCATAGTCATTTTGTAACTACCAATTTGTACTTCTAAATCCCTTCGCCTCTTTCACCCAGTCCCCTCAACCCACTTCCCCTCTGGCAACCATCAGTCTATTCTCTGCTTCAATTTCGTTTGTTCATTTATTTTTGTTCATTAGATTCCATATGTAAGTTAAATTATATGGTATTTCACTGACTTATTTCACTGAGCATAATAGCCTCATAATAGCCTCTGAGTCCATCCATGCTGTCGCAAATGGCAAGATTTTATTCTATTTTTGTGTTTCTACTACTTTCTTATAAAAATACAAACACATACAAATCTTCACCACATTTGTCACCAGAAAAACACACATAATCCCACTCTTTCATGCCTGGCTCTTTTTTACTTAAGGTATCATGAAGAATTTTCCATAGCAATACATAAGAAGTTTTCCCAGGTTTTTTGAAAATACTATGTGTGTGTGTGTGTGTGTGTGTATACACACACACACACACACAGTATTCAATTGAATACCTATGTTGTAAATTAGCCTGCCACTCCCTATTGATGAACTTTGGGCTTGTTTCCAATCTTTTACAGTCACAAATGATACTGCGTATATATCATTTCACTTTGCATACAAGGGAATCTGGGAAATAGAGTCCCAGGTGCTGCATTAACAAGGAGATAATTAAGATCAGTTGTCTGTGGAATGGATATGAAAGTGAGTGCAGTCTATAAAAGATACTTCTTTTGCCTTTGTTCTAGACTTTTGACATTCACTAATCTTGTAAAACAATCTCCTGTGAGGTCTGATTTCATTACCCAAGGAACGCTTTTGGACCTAATGTGCAATGGCTCCAGTGGTAACGAAGTGCCATTTTACCTTGTTCAGTGCCTGTGCATCTAGTCCTCTGCGTGAAGATCCAGAGTCGGGGTAGAATTTGTATAATCCTGTGCCCTGACCAAATACCATCACTAAATACCTACCACCTTGACAGAAATCTTTTCCTTTTTCATAACAGCAAAGTGAACTTCTGGTTAGAAGAAGACGCACTTGTCCACCGTGTGTAACCTTTTGGACCATCTCCAGGTCCACTGGCACGCAGTAATGACTCCAGGAGCACTGATCTAGAAGGATATGCATTGGAACTTGATAAACTCTCTTCTCATCTACTGACAGTTGGAGATTCTTTTTGAAATTATTGAAATTCTTCTATCACAATTCAACCAGAATTGGAGTTTCCACTGTGGTAGGTTCTCCGGTGCATGTTATTACCTAGTTGCCTAGGTAATTAGAACAGGGCGGGGTAAGAGCTCTGTCTCCCAGGAATCTCTCAGTCCCTTCCTGTCTGAAGGATGTTTAGAGAGCAGGTTAGGCTCATGATGCCGTTTCTCTGGAGGTAGAGTGCTGCTCAGCATCCCCGAAGTTAGTATTAAAAAACCCAGAAAGTGCTTGCTCAATCCATCAAATTCATAAGAAATCTCTGTAGTACGAGTGAAAATGGGTCATCAGAAAGTGACACTTCCTAATATTGAGTGGATAACTGTTTACTTTATCCCTGCTCTTTGTCTCAAAGGAAAATATGACCATTTAATATTTATATTTACACAATTCATAAATGACAGAAGAGAGTCAAGCATAAAACCAAGGTTTTCCCCTTTGGGACCAGTGCTATGAGTGAATTGCCAACTTTCAGCGTGACGGAAGAGTGTTGATCGACCGAGGGATAAGATCCAATCAAAAGGAATTCTGTCTTATCTGGATTCAATTTTAGCAAACTTTTGGCGATTTCCCCACAGTAAGCCAGCCAGCCAAATAAACAGATCCACTGCGAAGAGCTCGTATAAAATTTCCCGAAGCGGAGTGAAGTCTCTGCATGGGATCTGCGTGTGGAGAGCTGAGCAGTGTGTCTCCCAGAGCTGTGCGCGTGTTAACGTATAAATCTCTAACCCTAGGGCAGCCTATTAGGCAAGGGCCATCATCTCTCGGTGAGCTCTGGCTGAAGGAAACAGGAAGTAAATAAAAAATGAAACCGACAAATAATGCCAGATACACTTTTGCAGGATTAAAAATGCCCTTTTTACTGTATTTCCTGTCAGAAGGCAGCAGCTGCCCAACCCAAAGACCCCGGGTAGGAGCAGAAACTCCATGAAGAGTGTCAGTGAGACCATCAGCCCAGTTCCAACTTTAGGAAGTGCAGCTGATGTGCTATGAAAAGAGCAGAATCCTGACTGAAATTTATTCTAGATCTGATGACAGTTAAGATACTGCTAGAGCTGATCGGCAATGATTTTCTTCTCCTGAGCTTAGTTAAATTAAAAAAAAAAAAAGTGATATAAGTTAGTCATATGGTCCTTTGTGAGCAGGATTTTTTTTTAAGAAAAAAATTGCAGATTTTAAACATGATGGCAATTTACCAGAAGTCAGAGATTAACTAGGAGGTTAAACTGAACCTAAGAAACTAACAGCCTTTCACCAGTGAGGAAGCCAAGGATTAGGGCCTGGAAGTAGACGGCTAAAGCTTCAGGATAATGTCATTTAAATCCTCAACAGAAAGCAAATTAAACTCAGAGAAATCTTGATTGCCAGGTTTATATGGACTAAGGGATACAAAGTAAATTCAAAACTCTTAAGGATGCCTATGTGCTGGCAATCAAAAAATGTCATCGGAGCAGATATTGAAATCTCTAAGAATAAGCAATTTCAAAGATTTTAAGGTCACAGATCCAAACTAATGAAAGAATTCCAGAAAAGAGGATCAGGCAATCTTAGGAGCCAGGGAGACGAGCAAAGCTGCAAAGAATACAACACTTAAAGGGACAATATCACATTGAGCTTAATAACATGCACCTTTTATCATTTCTAGTAAATTTTATATACAGATGAAAATGGTTCTCAATCGGCTCTCTCCTTTTGCATCTGAAGTAAAATAGTTTATCTCCTGTTCCGCATTTTTTCATCTACACCTTTTATGAGGAAACACAATAGCTTTGTTTACCTTTTATCCTTATTCCTTCCGTAGAAGATGTTGGATATTACAGAGCTCTACCATCCAAACATTTGTCATAGCTCAGTCCAAGAAGACCCCAAAATATCGTAAGTATTGCAAATAGTGGTCATTATTTTAAAGGCATAGAATTATTAGTGACAGAAAACAGGATTTTTTTTTTTTTTTTTAGAAAGGATGTCTAGTATATAGTATCTAATCATCACTCTCTGTCATTTGTGGGGAGGTGATATTTGGTGACCAAAATATTTGACAGAGTTTTTTTAAGTGTGAAATAAAAGCCTGATGTTCACAAGAGCCATGGGGACTGATGGAAATCTGACTGATTTTCTTCGACTGAAGCAAAGGAGGTCTGCAAGGCTGTCGCCTTTTCCAGCACTTCAAGGGACACAGGAAAAGCCAGAACACTCTTAGGACAAGATTCAGGACAAGCTAAACATGTCTCCTTCGGTGATCTGAATTTCAGGCAATGCTGCAGGTGCCCTTTAAGGTGGAACATGGCATCGCCATCCTGTGAGGAATGGAGAGAGCACTGGCTACTAGGACAGGGCACTCCTGGCTCTGATGAACTAGTCCACCGTATCGGGGTAGGCACACCTATGGTCTAGCATGTACCAAACATATGTAGGAATGGAGATGAAAACATGCAGGGAGCTGGAGGTTTCTCCTGCCTTGATCAATGAGATTTCATGCAAAAGAAGACATTTGGGAGAGGCTGCAAATTTGGGAAGGGGAGGGTCTGGTGTTGGCCGGAGGACAGTAATGTGACCTCGTAAACCCTTCTAATTTGGGATTTCTCTGCCACTGGTCATCTAACCCAGGGCCACCTGACGCCCGCACTAGAATACACAAATGAGCGAGGTCTTGGGTGAGAAGAAAGGTGCTTTCTGTGTGTGTGGCACCGAAATTCTAAACTAGAGCTGCTCACCAGGAGCAGGTGTGCTGTGTGCAGTCTGCAATGCTCACCAAATGGAGCAAATGTCAGCACATGTGTGTGTGCACAAACTCTCTCTCTCTCTCTCTCTCTCTCTCTCTCTCTCTCACACACACACACACACATAATGCTCAAACATGCATTTGAGATGGGCCCCAAACATGTAAAAACCACCAGTTCCTTTCACCCTGTGAAAGAGAGCCAGAGGGAAAAGAGGAAATATCCAACAACTGGCACCCAACCCAGCCCCTCCCCCCACCCCCAACTCACTAGGAACAGCGCACACTCCTCCTCCTATGAAATCCCTTTCATATTCAGTTTAAACCCAAATCACAGAGTGAGTCAGAGCCCAGGCAAGAGTTAAAGAGTAACTGTAGCTCCTCACCGAGAGAGCTCCAGACCCACAGAAGCCACCAGGGGACCCACAGGGGGTCCTCCAGTCAGAGGCTCCAGGTCCAGCTGCAGCAGAGCTAAAGGCCACGCTGCCCGGATCCTCCTTAGATACTCCCGTCATAAAGGCAGAAACATGTCCGATAAATTAAAACCACGGCATCTAGAACGCGTGCTGTTTGGTGAAGCATTTACCATGCTGTGTTCTCTGTTTTGCCTTCATTGTGCTCTTTCTGGTGTGCTGTCATTCCTGTGTGTGTCTCCTTGCCCCTGGGCATTTCTGTTGATTGCAGTGACATCTACCGGTAGAAACACAGACCTTCCCAAGCAGGCTTCTCTTGCAAGAATCAAACTGAGAAGTTCGCCTGGACATCAGGAAGGCTGCCCGCCCCCTCTTTACTCCTTAGCTAACATAATGCATGGGACCACATTAGGGGAGACTCATAGGTTTCTTTATAAAGACCCCAGAATTGGTTAATTTTGCACCCTTTCTCCTTGTCATTATCATCTTTGCCACAAGAATGGCTACATTCTGAGAGATGTTCTGTCCTCCGAGCAGTCATTGTCATATGAATGAGCTATCATTCAACCCTAATGCCTGAGATGTTTTATTCTTACTTCCATGACATTTGAATTATAGTGACAAAGGCAGAAGAAAAGGAAATGATACAAATTCTATTCAGGCTTTATCATTTTCAATTCTCGTTTTGTGCTCCTTTCAAATCTAGGGGCTAAAAACTAGTTTTCCTCTTTAAAAAAAAAAAAAAAAACAGAATGAGGGAAAGAAGGAAAAGGGAAAATAACGAGTTTATGAAAGCAAAGTTCTGGTGTGCAGCTCTTTGAATGGTTTACCTTCACATTTAACACGCCAGGAAAAAATGTTACTGGAGGCATCAAAGCCCAGAAGGTGAGCCAGTCTTTTCCCTCACAAGTCTGCAGCCAGAGCAGCGCTTTGTTAAAGTTATGGCGTGATGCAGGACGGAAGGGGCAGCCTGCAGAACGTATTACTGAATACTGCACCGCTTGTATTCACCATGATGGGAAAGCCAGGATGCCTCCTACTTTAACCATCTCCCACCCCACATTTCTATTTCCTCAATATTCTTCAACATATAAGACAATATTTCAAATCATTGAAAACTCCAGATGTTCAATTTTACTATCTTTTTTCCCCTCTCCTTCCAAAAGCATTCTTGTAGTTCTAGTAGGTTGGGGATGGGGAGAAGGTAAACTAGAAAAGCCTTTACTTGAAACATGTTTTAAAAGGATGCATTGTTAAATAAAATTAAATCTAACTGATCAAATATAGGTTGCATTTGCATCACACAAATGGCATTTGCCAAGTTAGGTGTATTATAAATAGACACTTTTTCTTTAAAGTGAAACATTTTAATTAAAAATTTATAAATGTCTTATTTTAGGAATGTATTGTCATTGGTACTGGCATTATCGTCTAGTGACTATGGTTTGAAATAAAAGATTTTAGCTTCCATGAATTTTTCTAAATTTCCCTTTGAATACAGAGAAATACTAAATGAACTCATATGCAAGACAAATTTAGACATCTTTCTTAAAAGTAGAAAATCTAACTACAGGGCTGTTATTTAAGAAAATAAATATCTAAGGTAACAGATGTGTGAGAATTAATTTACAAGGGAGAAATAGAGGTGCAGACCTTTGTTAGTCATGAAACCTCAGTATTTCTCTAATCAATAACTACTCATGTACAGAAGAGGCTATATTTAAGAATCAAAATATCTTTTGTATAACATTTTAGGAAAAAATGGGCTCTACATTTTGTAGTCAAATGATTAATACTATTTGTAGCTGATTTTTCCAACTTCAATCAGTACATGAACAGTGAGAGAGTACTTCATTTCATTATAAAAGTTCGTTTTTTTTTCTTAAAACAATGTTCTCAGAAATTGAGGTGCAAAGTAGATTGAATGCAATAATGCTATTACGACAATAAACCAGGTTAGAGTATATGTTAAAATTACAAACGAAATTAAACAGATGAATTTTATTGGATTTTTAGTGTTACTACTCAGTGTGAGCTTTGATCACAGTGAATTCCTGCCTGTACATCCCCATAAAGTTGTATATCTCCATCTCAATTTAATTTGAGCTTAACTTGCAGTTTCTTTTGGCCCTGGAAAACATAACATTTAGCAGGCAATTTTGTGGCTTTTTGCAGTACACACATCAAGGGGGGAAATTGTCATAGCATCTCAAATGAAACATTCCTATTTCTAATGTTGAATTTTGATGACTTTTCATTCCTTCCCTATCCCAAAGATGGTATGAAATAATTGCTCTTCAATAACTATTCTACTGAATAACTATCAAAAATTAGTCAGTTAGCCCAATGTAAGGCACGTGTAAAACGAATAATGTTAACAGACCTTGGTATCTTTAGAGAGATGAAAAAAAATCGAGTAAGTATCCTACTCTGTTTTCTCAACAAAGAAACTTCTCTCATTTTGTTTTTGTATCATCTATAAAGAGAATTGCATTACTCTCTATTTTCTGGGTGATTGGACAGAAGTCAGCAGTGTGTATAACTGCAGATTTTACTTTGAAAACTAAAAGTTCTCATTTTTTTATATTCAGAAGTTATAAAGCTTTAATATCAACAAACTGTCTCTGAAAATAATATCCATTTGCCTAAGTCTATATTTTGATAGAGCAAGCAGTATATTTGTAAGTTTTAAAACTCTGTTGTCTAGGATGCATGCTTTATTTTAGGCATAACTCACATTCCTTCTTCATAGTCTTCACCCAGTGTGTGTGTGTGTGTGTGTGTGTGTGTGTGTGTGTGTGTGTTTCCTGATGTCAGACAAGCTAGGCTGCTTTCAGTCCCACGAAAGACATGGATAGACAGATAGGTAGATGGATATAGATGCAGATAGATATAAACTTTTAAGAATATCCATACATATTTTAAATCCTCATAAAAAAGTCCTAATCGTTTCAATTTTTCACAATTAAAACAAAAACAAAAAGGAAGAGGAATTAAAAAAGATAAAAATATGAACAATAAATGACAATATATACATGGCTATCAACAATTGAATCTAAGAATCAAAATAAATGAACAAGGACTCAATGATAAGCTGATGAATAAAATAGAACCAGAGGCTTGGAAACATAGAATAGACTGAGGAATCTCAGAGGGAAGGAGGGAGGGGTCCAGGAGGAGATTAACCAAGGAACAGGTATGCATATAAGCATAACCTATGGACACAGAAATAGGGTGGGGAAGGCCTGGGGCAGGGTGGGAACCCGGTGGAGGGGGGCAGGGTGGGGGAGGGGAAGGGGAACATCTGTAATACTCTCAACAATAAAGTTTTTCTTTTTTAATTGCAACTAATATTTTCTTTTATTTATCCCTTTTCACCTACATTCGTAACGTCCCTCACTTTTAGGCAGAATGAGGAAACCCTTTCTGGTTGTGTATGCCAGCATGTACTTATCCATTCATCGATGCATCTGTTTGTTTATTCTGATACCATGTGTTAACACGACAGCAAGGTACAGAAAAGCAGGATCATTAGAACAGGATGTGGGGCGGAGCTTCCTGGCACCAGGAGCATAAGAAGATGAGGCATCTGCCTCCCCAGAGCACAGTAACATTCCAGAGTCAGTGTTTCGGTCACAAGACCACAAAAGCAGTGCCCAGACCTCCCCACCTCTGCAGAGCATCCGGCAGACAGTACTTTCCGTCTTGGTGGCCTCGCATATATAACAGTAAACATGCTGCTATGCATTTGGGAAACCTGGCCTGTTAATGAAGGCAGATTCACATGCAGTGCTCTTGTTACAGGAGCAAAGCTAGCCTGATGCTGCCCTTTGTCCTAAGTAACAGTTTCCTATGGAGAGATTCTCTGACAGGCACAGTGTAGCATCACCTGCTGGAATCAACTTAAATGTTCTTCAAGGAGGGGGACCAGTCATCACCCACATTCCTGCCCCAGTCCTGAGAAATTCAGCGCTCCCACCAGTGAAGCATACAGCGTGCGTGGCTCTGGTATGCATGCACAGAACATGTGGGTTGGGTTACCATCTCTCTGGATCACATATACAGAAGCAGAGAGAAAAAGACACGTAAATCAATTCCATCAAAGACAAACCTGAGTTCAGTTTCTGAACTTTGTCACTAATATCATTTATTTCCTGTAACTAAGGAGTTAAGCTTCTCAAGGTAGGTAGAGAGACAGGAACGGGATATATAGCAGAGATTATAATTTTAAAACAATTAAATAAACTGTGCATTTCTTTAAAAAAGGAAGAAAAAGAATACTTCTAATGCATCCATTGAAGCTCATCAGATAAAAACAATAAAATGGAAAATGAATACTCTCATGCTATCTTCAGTGAAATGATACTTGAAATTATTTTATTATTGTACTGTCACTATGACTTACTAACTGGATGATAAGATATATAGGAGAAAAATGAGAAAAAAAATGGAATAGGGATGGTAAATGTGGAACACATCAGTGGAATCAGAAAGGGAGCTAACAAGTTTTTTAAAAGATGGAGCTGAGTAGGGATCAAATAGAGTCAGAAAAAAATATATCGGTATATATCCATAACAGAAAATACACATAAGGGGGGATCTAGATCAAAAGAAACAGACGAGGCAGAGGAATAAGAAGAGAAATGAAAATTTAATTCAAGTAAGAAAAGAGCCAAGTGAAGAAAGACAAGAACTGAGAAGCAAAATGTAAAAGACAACCAGAGTGGGCATAGTAAGCCAACAGCTAGGGGAAAAGAGAGACAGAGGCGAGTCCAGTGTGGCATGGGCCTGGGGGATGCCTAGAGAGAAAAGAAACAAGAAAGCCTAATAACAGGGAGAAAACAGGGAGAGAGAAAAGACAGGCAGAGAACAGAAGACAGGGAGATGGTGAAGAATAAATGAGAGGCAGAAAGAAGAAAGGGTTAAGCAGAAAAACCCCACTGTATTTATATAGGCTTATTATAGGGAACTCATTTGAATGTTTATGTGTTTTTTTGTGCCATGGAAGGAAAAGTCCTGATTTCTTTGAAACTACTTGAACGTCTGTTCTGAGTTCAGATTTGGAATATAAAATTATAAGCCTTCTCAGGTTTTACTACATGGTTTTATACAGGTCAACTGGAAAGTTTTACTATTATTAGAACAGTAGACTTTGTAATGCTATCTAAAATTGCCAAATGCTATTAAACAATTTATGAAACATAATTTGGATGTAAATGTAGATGATATTTTGATTGTGGTTTTATTTAAGTCTATCATCTATATGGAATTCATCCGTTTACATGCTAAAATAAATTCAGAACTATGAATTTTAATGAATCATCAATAAGTGAGCAAGTCTTATCTTTTGGTTTTCACAAGCCTTTCTAAGGATTAAGCAAACCAAAATTATTCTGTGGAAAACAATTTTCTTTTCAAAGTTTATGTAAAAGTTGAATCATTTTGATATGTATCGAAGATATGTAATATGTGTGTGTGTGTATATATATATATGTATATATATATACATATATATATATCCATACAGATGTTATACATAATTTTTTCATTTAAAAATATTTAAAGGATACTTGTCTACATAATCAATCTAACCTACTTTTTCCAATGGAAACTAAAATTTCATTTTATGAAATTATAAAGAACTCAGTATGTGAACCAGGAACAATTATACAATTCTACTTCATCTTTTTTTTTTTTTTTTTTTTTTTTTAAATATACTTTATTGATTTTTTACAGAGAGGAAGGGAGAGAGATAGAGAGTCAGAAACATCGATGAGAGAGAAACATTGATCAGCCGCCTCCTGCACATCCCCCACCGGGGATGTGCCCGCAACCCAGGCACATGCCCTTGACCGGAATCGAACCCGGGACCCTTCAGTCCGCAGGCCAACGGCTCTAGCCACTGAGCCAAACCGGTTTCGGCGAATTCTACTTCATCTTTATAAATAAAACACAGAAATATGAAAAGAATAATAACTTGAGTCAATTCAATTTCTAGATGTAATGACCTTAAGCAGTGGTTCTCAACCTTCCTAATGCCGTGACCCTGTAATACAGTTCCTCATGTTGTGGTGACCCCCAATCATAAAATCATTTTCATTGCTACTTCATAACTGTAATTTTGCTACTGTTATGAATCGTAATGTAAATATCTGATATACAGGATGTATTTTCATTTTTACAAATTGAACATAATTAAAGCATAGTGATTAATCACAAAAACAATATGTAATTATATATGTGTTTTCCGATGGTCTTTTTTTTTTTTTTTATTGCTTAAAGTATTAGAAAGGGTATTACATATGTATCCATTTTATCCCCCCGCCCTAGACAGTCCCCTAGCCTCCCCTATCACCCAGTGTCTTATGTCCATTGGTTATGCTTATATGCATGCATACAAGTCCTTTAGTTGATCTCTTACCCCACTACCTCCTGCCCCCCAACCCACCCCGGCCTTCCCGCTGCAGTTTGACAATCTGTTTGAGGCAGCTCTGCCTCTGTATCTATTATTGTTCAAAAGTTTATAATGGTCTCTATTGTCCATGAATGAGTGAGATCATGTGGTATTTTTCCTTTATTGACTGGCTTATTTCACTTAGCATAATGCTCTCCAGTTCCATCCATGAAGTTGCAAATGGTAAGAGTTCCTTCCTTTTTACAGCAGCATAGTATTCCATCGTGTAGATGTACCACAGTTTTCTAATCCATTCATCTACTGATGGGCACTTAGGCTGTTTCCAGATCTTAGCTATGGTGAATTGTGCTGCTATGAACATAGGGGTGCATATATCCTTTCTGATTGGTGTTTCTGGTTTCTTGGGATATATTCCTAGAAGTGGGATCACAGGGTCAAATGGGAGTTCCATTTTCAGTTTTTTAAGGAAACTCCATACTGTCTTCCATAGTGGCTGCACCAGTCTGCATTCCCACCAGCAGTGCACAAGTGTTCCTTTTTCTCCACAACCTCTCCAGCACTTGTCGTTTGTTGATTTGTTGATGATAGCCAGTCTGACAGGTGTGAGATGGTACCTCATTGCTGTTTTGATTTGCATCTCTCGGATGATTAGTGACTTTGAGCATGTTTTCATATGTCTCTTGGCTTTCTGAATGTCCTCTTTTGGAAGGTGTCTATTTAGGTCCTTTGCCCATTTTTTGATTGGATTGTTTATCTTCCTTTTGTTAAGTTGTATGAGTTCCCTATAAATTTTGGAGATTAGGCCCTTATCAGATATGTCATTGGCAAATATGTTTTCCCACACAGTGGGTTTTCTCGTTGTTTTGTTGATGGTTTCTTTTGCTGTGCAGAAGCTTTTTATTTTGATGTAGTCCCATTTGTTCATTTTTTCTTTAGTTTCAAGTGCCCTAGGAGCTGTATCAGTGAAGAAATTGCTTCGGCATATGTCTGAAATTTTCTTGCCTTTGGATTCTTCTAGAATTTTTATGGTATCCTGTCGTACATTTAAGTCCTTTATCCATTTTGAGTTTATTTTTGTATATGGTGTAAGTTGGTGGTCTAGTTTCATTTTCTTGCATATATCTGTCCAATTTTCCCAACACCATTTATTGAAGAGACTATCTTGGCTCCATTGTATGTTCTTGCCTCCTTTGTCAAATATTAATTGAGCATATTGGTTCGGGCCGATTTCTGGGCTCTCTATTCTATTCCATTGATCTATATGCCTATTCTTGTGCCAGTACCAGGCAGTTTTGAGAACAGTGGCTTTGTAATACAACTTGATATCTGGTATTGAGATCCCACCTACTTTGTTCTTTTTCAGGATTGCTGCAGCTATTCGGGGTCTTCTTTTATTCCAGATGAATTTTTGGAAAGTTGGTTCTAGATCTCTGAAGTATGCTGTTGGTATTTTAATGGGAAGTGCGTTGAATTTATAGATTGCTTTGGGTAGTATGGACATTTTAATGATGTTGATTCTACCAATCCATGAACACGGTATGTTCTTCCATCTGTTTATGTCTTCCTCTATGTCTTTTTTCAACGTCCTGTAGTTTTCTGAGTAGAGGTCTTTTACCTCTTTAGTTAAGTTTATTCCTAGGTAGCTTAATTTTTTTGGTGCAATGGTAAACGGGATTGTTTTTATAATCTCTCTTTCTGAAAGTTCACTATTGGTGTATAGAAATGCCTCAGATTTCTTGGGGTTAATTTTGTATCCTGCTACATTGCCAAATTCATGTATTAAGTCTAGTAGCTTTTTGATGGAATCTCTAGGGTTTTGTATGTATAATATCATGTCATCTGCAAATAAGGACAGTTTTACTTCCTCTTTTCCAATTTGGATGCCTTTTATTTCTTCTTCTTGCCGAATTGCAATGGCTAACACTTCCAGTACTATGTTGAACAGGAGTGGTGAGAGGGGGCATCCCTGTCTTGTTCCTGTTCTTAGGGGAAATGGTGTTAGTTTTTGTCCATTGAGTATGATGTTGGCTGTGGGCCTGTCATATATGGCTTTTATTATGTTGAGGTATGATCCTTCTACTCCCACCTTGCTGAGAGTTTTTATCAAAAATGGGTGTTGAATTTTGTCAAATGCTTTTTCTGCATCAATTGATATGACCATGTGGTTTTTTTCTTTCAATTTGTTTATGTGATGTATCACGTTTATTGATTTGCGGATATTGTACCATCCTTGCATCCCTGGGATAAATCCTACTTGGTCATGGTGTATGATCTTTCTGATGTACTGCTGGATCCGATTTGCTAAGATTTTGTTGAGGATTTTGGCATCTATGTTCATGAGGGATATTGGCCTGTAATTCTCTTTCATTGTGTTGTCTTTACCTGGTTTTGGTATTAGGGTGATGCTGGCTTCATAGAATGAGCTTGGAAGTGTTCCTTCCTCTTGAATTTTTTGTAGTAGTCTGAGGAGGATAGGTTTTAGTTCTTCCTTGAATGTTTGGTAAAACTCCCCTGTGAAGCCGTCTGGTCCTGGGCTTTTGTTTGATGGAAGCTTTTTGATGACTGCTTCAATTTCTTCCATAGTTATTGGCCTGTTGAGGTTTTTAGATTCTTCCTGATTGAGTTTTGGAATGCTGTATTTTTCTAGGAATTTGTCCATTTCCTCCAGGTTGTCTAGTTTGTTGGAGTAGAGCTGTCCATAGTATTTTTTAACAATCATTTGTATTTCTGTGGGGTCTGTTGTTATTTCGCCTCTATCGTTTCTGATTTTATTTATTTGGGTCCTCTCTCTCTGCTTCTTGGTGAGTCTGGCTAGAGGTTTATCAATCTTGTTTATCCTTTCAAAGAACCAGCTCTTGGTTTCATTGATTTTCTGTATTGTTTTTTTGGTCTCTATGTCATTTATTTCTGCTCTAATCTTTATTATCTCCTTCCTTCTGCTCACTCTGGGGTTTTCTTGTTGCTCTCTTTCTAATTCTTTGAGTTGTAGAGTTAGATGATTTACTACCATTTTTTCTTGTTTTTTGAGATAGGCCTGTAGAGCTATAAACTTCCCTCTCAGGACTGCTTTCAATGTGTCCCATAGGTTTTGGATTGTTGTGTTTTCATTGTCATTAGTTTCCAGGATGTTTTTAATTTCTTCTTTGATCTCATTGGTAACCCAATCAATATTTAATAGCATGCTATTCAGCTTCCAGGTGTTTGAGTATTTTGGGTTGTTTTTATTGTAGTTTATTTCTAATATTATGCCATCGTGGTCTGCGAAGACGCTTTTTATGATTTCAATCTTCTTGAATTTGGGGATACTTTGCTTGTGACCCAGTATGTGGTCTATTTTTGAATATGTCCCATGAGCACCTGAGAAGAACGTATATTCTCTGGCTTTGGGGTGAAGTGTTCTGAAGATGTCTATTAAGTCCATCTGATCTAGTGAGTCATTTAGGATTGCTATATCTTTGCTGGTTGTTTGTCTATAGGACTTATCCAGTGCTGTCAATGGTGTATTAAAGTCCCCTACTATGATTGTATTGTTGTCGATCTCTCCTTTGATATTTTCCAGGAGTTTTTTTATGAATTTGGGTGCTCCTACATTGGGTGCATATATGTTTACCAGGGTTATATCTTCTTGTTGTATTGATCCCTTTAGTATTATGAAGTGGCCTTCCTTATCTCTTGTTAAGGCCTTCACTTTGAGGTCTATTTTGTCCGATATAAGTATTGCTACCCCAGCTTTCTTTTCCTTTCCATTTGCCTGAAAGATATTTTTCCATCCTTTCACTTTCAGTCTGTGTGAGTCCCTTCTAATGAGGTGGGTTTCTTGTAGACAGCAGATGTATGGGTCATGTTTTTTTATCCATTCAGCCACTCGATGTCTTTTGGTTGGAGCATTTAGTCCGTTTACGTTTAAAGTTATTATTGAAAGGTACTTGTTTGTAGCCATTTCTTTTTTTATGTGGCTGTTTTCTTTCTGAGCTTTTTATTTCTTATTTTTATATCAGTCCCTTTAGCATTCCTTGCAATGCTGGCTTGGTGGTGACAAACTCCCTTAGCCTTTTTTTGTCTGTGAAGCTTCTTATTTCCCCTTCAAGTTTGAATGATAGCCTTGCTGGATAGAGTATTCTTGGATTCAGTCCTTTGCTTTGCATCACTTTGTAAATTTCAGTCCATTCTTTTCTTGCCTGATGTGTTTCTGTTGAGAAGTCATTTGACAATCTAATGGGAGATCCCTTGTATGTAACTTTCCGTCTCTCTCTTGCAGCCTGTAAGATTCTCTCTTTGTCCTGAACATTTGCCATGGTGATTATGATGTGTCTTGGTGTGGGTCTTTTCGGGTTCACCTTGTTTGGGACTCTCTGGGCTTGTGTGACTTTTTTCTTCCCCACCTCAGGAAAGTTTTCCAATATTATTTCTTCGAGTAGGTTTTCTAATCCTTGTTCATCCTTCTGTTGTTCTGGTACTCCTATTATTCGTATGTTGTTTCGTTTCATGTTGTCCCAAAGCTCCCTTAGGCTCTCCTCCTGTCTTTTAATTTTTTTCTCCAATTGCAGTACATTTTGGGTGTGTTTTGCTTCCTTGTCTTCTAATTCACTTATTCGGTCCTCCGCTTCTCCTAGTCTACTGTTGATACTTTCAATGGAGTTTTTCATTGCAGCTATATCACTCTTCATTTCCTCTTGGGTCTTACTTAGGTTGTTGATTTTTTCATCTGTTTCTTCTAGCTTCTTCCATATGTTATCGATTTTTTCATCTGTTTCTTCTAGCTTCTTCCATATGTTATCGATTTTTTCATCTGTTTCTTCTTGCTTCTTGAAGAGGTTGTCGATTTTTTCCTCCATCCGGTTTATGCACTCTAGGATCCTTATTCTGAATTCTTTATCTGTCATGTTGCATGCCTCTGTATTACTTAGCTGCTTTTCTGGAGAGTCCTCCTTCTCTTTCCTTTGGGGGTTTCTTTGTCTACCCATGTTTGATCTCACTGACATATCTAGACGTTGAGTTGTTCAGTGGTTGCTCCCTTGGTGGCAGTGACTCCTTGGTCTGTGGTTGCTCTTCGGGCGGTTGCGGTAGCAGCTGCTCTTCAGTTGTCAGCAGTTCCTCTGGTGGGTGCTGTTCACAGCTGTGGTGGCTCTTCTGGCTGGTGGGGCGAGGTTTCACGTACAGCTGCTGTTCCTCAGCAGAGGATGTGGTGCTCAGGAGGTTGCTGTTGCTTGGATCTGCTGCGTTGATTTAAAGGCACAAAATACAACACAACAAGGCACCACGTACCAGGCACTATACACAAATATATTTACGATATTAATAACCCCAATTAAAGGTGACCACCTGAATTAAGAGAATTAGGGGATAAGGAAGAAGGAAGAGAAAAAGATAAAAGAGAGAAAGGAAAAGAAAAGTAGGGACCAAAAAAAAGGGAGTGCAAAAATGAAATTGGGAAAAAGGAAGGGGGAAAATAAAAGCGAGAAAAGAAAAGAAAGAAAAAAAAAAAAGAGCGAAAAGAGAGAATGAAGTGGAAGAGGGGAAGAGACTTTTTATATGAGGAGAATACTCCTAAAGAACAGCCATTAATCCCAACAAATTCCAGCAACAGCTCCCTGGATATGAATGCAAACTAGAAACAACCAATAATATAACGATGAAAATAGAATGGTGAACACTAATCCCAAAATAAAATAAAGAAAAAATAAAATGGCACTTTAAAAAATGGTAAAATGGTAGCAGTAATAATACTGGTTAAAAATAAGAAGGTAGTAATTAAAAGGGTAAAATCAGGTGATGGAAAAAGAAGAAAAAAAAAAAAGAACAGAAAAAAAAATTTAAAAAAAAATTGGTTTCTTAGTTAAAAAGTGAAAAAAGAAAAAAAAAATTGCAGTAGTGAATGTCCTTCGTTTCTTCTATTCTTCAGTGTGGCTCGCCTTAGACCTTCCAGGTATTCAGGAGAGTGTTGAGATTCCCTGCGATATACTGTTCCTCTGTGTTGTAAACCACAGTCCTTATTTTAAAGCATGCCGCATTTATTTCCCAGACTGCCTTATTTTGTGTTTAGCAAAGAGTCAGTTTGTGGGTCAGCCTCTGGGTGGCAGTGTTCTGGGGTTGGTCTCTGAGGCTATAGGGCCTCTCTGTCCAGTGGAAGTTCACTGCCCAGAGCTGACTGGGTAATAGTTAGTTACCAGCGCTATGTTGTTGCTGGGATTGAAAATCCCCCTATAGGCCAGACCCTGTTAACTCCCAGGGACTGATCAGGTTATCTTAATCCTTGATCTTGTTCAGGGTGGAATCTGGGTGTGGCTGTGATCCTTGCCTGGGGGCCAGGGGGAGGAGACTCACTCTCAGGAGCGGGTGGCTGCCCCAGTCCTGGCCTCAGGGGTGTCTCAGCACTCAATTCACTACCACCTCTCCCGGCTCCCCCTCTTTCCCCAGTCTCTCCCCAGATTCCACTCCTCAGCACACTCTCCCTCTCTTCAGCACAGGTGAGTGTCTGTATCCGAAATGTCCCATGAACAGGATTCAGTGAAAACAAACAAACAAATGCCGGCCGCGGAAACGGGGAAGGCTTGGTTTCTGTAAGCTTCTTCTCTTACCGGGACTGCATGGTCAGGTCAGCTCTTCAGGCTGCCCCCTTTAGGCTCAGTCCTCCGTGATCACAGAACCCAGCTCTCAATTTCCCTGGCGGCGCCAGGAATCCCGCGGTTCTCCTTTCCCCTGTCAGGGGCTGTGCCTGTCCCAAGGGACGCGGCTGTCTGCCATGCGGTCTCCCTCCGACTCTCTGGGCTCAGAGGTCAGGCAAACTTTCCTGCCCAAATCCCTGGGTTTTTTTTACCTTTCCAGGGGAGTTCTGCTCTTCCCGGCTGCAAACCCTCTCACCAGCTGAGCAATTTCGCCAATTCGGTGTGAGTGTTACTAGCTTCAGCTTCCATTTGCTCCGGGACACGACCTGGGACACGTCTGCCTATATCGCCGCCATCTTGGTTCTCCCCTTTCCGATGGTCTTAAGTGACCCCTGTGAAAGGGTCGTTGGGCCCCCAAAGGGGTTGCGACCCACAGGTTGAGAACCGCTGACCTAAAGGTATTGGTAGATAGGTTAGTCAGCCTGGAATGGTGTTTGTTTTCCTGGGGGGAGGGGGGGCGGGGGGCGGGGGGTGTTATAGGGGTGAAGTAATGGAAACTTTTGATCAATAATTTTGTATATATAATATGAAGAAAAGGTATAATTAAACACAACCAATGCCATATTTCAGGCCATCATCATCTCTTATCTAAATTGTTACTATAGCCTTTTTAAATAATTTCCTAATCACTAATTTCCCCCCACTTTATTCTGCACTCCACACTGTATAACATATTCTGAGCCCAAATAATTTCCTCATAACCTAAATTCTTTTTTAGCTCACTATATCCTACAAGTAAATATAATCTACTTATTTCTTATTTATTTAGTCACTGAAACCCCCTTACCCTCTGGACCCATCTATCTTCCAATCACACTTCTTCACAATGGGCCCTAAAACACACACATCCTAAACTTCACACCTTTGTTCAGGGCCCATCTCTGAAGAAGATGCCCGACCCTGACCCGCCATGCTTTTCTGCTGACCACCTTTCTAAGGTGACCCTCATGGACATCCAATGGTCAGAATACGATAAGTGATAACATTGTTTACACTGTACATGTCAGGTCACTTCCAGGACACTGTCTTCAGTAACTGACACCACACATTGACATGGACAAACTAAAGTCCCATCAGAGGCAAGACTAGTGAGGACACACTTTGCTCCAGCATTTAAGGAAGGTTAGAAGGATTTCGGGAAGTTTAGTCTGAAGAAGAGGAGACTTAAAATATGTGAATAATTTACATATGGATAAAAGAATATCTTTCCTCTGTATGACTCCAGGGAGCAGGACTAGGATAAATGAATAGTTGTGAAAAGTAAAGAGGCAAAGAGAATTTTCATTCAGGGATCAGCCAGGAATTTTCACCTCCTGGATATCACTCAATCTCTAAACGGGCCTGAGAGCAAATTATTATCTCCTTCTGAGAAAAAATGTGGTTTGATGAGATTATCTTAAAAGGGAGTATTCATTTGGTTGTGAAGCTAGAAGCAATGAGGATCTATCAGGAGAACCTAAAGGCTTTTCTACAGTAAATAGGAAAGAAAAAGGTCTGTTCCTTAAAAAAAAAAGTTGCTAATGTCAGTAGGATTATTCAACAACTATGGCTGTCATGTTTGATATTTATTAAATAAAAATTTAAAAATAGGCAACAATAAATACACAAATCACTAAAACCAAAAATGGAATTTTAAATGTACGATGGTCTCACACAAATCTTGGCGGCTAGACTCTAAGGAGCAGAAATCTGACAGAGAAACAGGAGAGATAGCGGCTCTAGGAGCGGAGAGAGAGGTCTGTTTGCTCACTGCTGTGTACCCAGAACATAGGAGAGTTTTCATGCATCGCAGAAATGTAATCAGCATTTGTCAAACAGATATCGAAAAAGAGACTGGATAACTACTTGTTAAAGGAATAAAAAAAGAAAATCAAGCAACGCTTGGAGCATTGGAAAAAACTGAAAAAATTCACTTTAAGGTCCTAAAATTCTTTAGATGTTCAAAACCTTTCCTTTGAAAGAGAACTCATTAAATATGGTAAATGATTAAACCTACAGAACAAAACGTTGCAACATTAGGGAGTGTGTATGTGCATATATTTCAAGCTGGCTGTAAGACAATCCATCAAAACAAAGCTGCAGAAGAAATACCGGAATACATTTCCAAAGGGCACCATTCTTTTCTGGGACCATGTCACAAACACACTGCAGGGGAGAACAAAGGTGCTAATTTTCGGGTAGCATATGTGAATTTAACTATTTGGTTCCTGAGCCACTTAGATTTAGCGTGTATTGTGTTTTCTATTGTACTTTCAATAGTCCCCAAAACAATGAATAAAAAGGAGGACAGCCCTGGCTGATTTGAGCATTATCCTGTACACCAGAGGGTATCAGGTTTGATTCCTGGTCAGGGTACATACCCAGGTTGCGAGTTGGATCCCCATTCGGGGCCCTTGCAGGAGGCACCTGATCAATGTTTCTCTCTCAAATTGATTGCTCTCTCTCTCTCTTTTTTTTCCTCTCTCTCCCTTCATCTCTCTAAAATTAATTAAAAATTAAAAGGCAGACAAATGCAGTGTAAGTGTTTTGAGATTTGTGAAGTTTTTTCATTTGTCATTCTCAAAGCATGGAAATATCAAAGAAAATGCCTTCAATGGCCCTAAAGATTAGTGATCATAATCATAATCATAAAACCATGACAAGTTTTGGCTACCAACTTGATATTATTGCTTAATATATTAAAAATAAATGTGAAATATTTGTTACTGACTCAATTTTGAAACAACACTCATAATAAAATTCTAATTTACTGATGGACCAATACTCCCCCGCCCCTTATTTCAGGATATACATTTTAAAGACAGAAAAAGGAGGTAAGAAGGAATCAGAAGAAACTCAAAGAATCCCTCTGATAGTTTGTTGGCAATATTCTAGGTCATTAGAAATAATAGGGTATATGCAATATTTCCACTGCATAGACTTTCCAATTAGAGGCTCATGTATAGGAATGCAAATGGAGGTTACATCAGTTTATGGTGGAGAAAGTCACTATCAGTCTTTTGATTCCTTGTACTGTGCAGAAACCTATTCTTTCTCATCTTTGTAGTTTAAGCGCATTGAAATTAACTTTCAAATGTGTTCAGGTACAGAGGTTGCTGCATCACATTGCATATAAACAGACCAAAAACATTCTACAAGAATAACATAATTCAAGATTCATTTTGGAACTAAACAAGTTTGCCACAATTTGAATCACAGCCTGGAGTCTTTTCTCCTGTCAGGTTAGAATAATCGAACATTAGTATCATCACCAAGTTATTATAAAAGAACAGATATGGTCCACTGGAGGAAACAAGAGTTAACTGAGCATTATAATGGACAGGAAACAGCTTTGATTTCTGAAACTACAGGCACATTCCCCTAAAACTTTCACTGTAGTTACCTTTTTACCATAACAAGAAAAGTCTTAAAGAAAAGAACTAAACTTTAATCTTCAGGCCTTCATATCAAGTTTACCAAAACTTCTATCAGTAGTGAGTAGAAAAACTAGAAAATCAAGTTTCTGCTAATTTCTGTGTTGGAGCTCATGTGAGTCTCCTGTGAGTAAAGAAAATTAATTCCACGTGAAATTTTTTTCTTTATTTTATTTTTTCCCATCACCATTTACCACCCCCACCCCCCCGCCCATACCCTCTTCCACCTCCACTCAAGCCCCATCCTACCCACAATCACCACACTGTTGTCCATGTCCGTGAGTTCTTTCTCTTTTTCTTTCTTTTTGCTCAATTATTTTGACCTAAAATTTTTTAAGCAGAAACAGACTTCGAATGCTTTAAAGTAGAAAGGAATTTAAAATGGCACCTCAAAGATAAGTATTGAAATTTCATGTGTCCTCTGAAATTGTACCTCCAGGCTGGATCTGCATTACATTAAAATCTAATACACCTTCAGTTTTCTTACCTCTTTGTTTGAATCAAAATTTTTTTATTAAAAATGGTGAGACTAGTTGGAGGTGAGCCTTTTGTCCATTTACTAATAAGGTACACTACTTTGAAATATCCTGATTAATTATCTGTCCTCTGCTAACACAAGCAGGTTTACAACAGGAGAAATCCAACATTATGCAAGGCCACGAAATTAGAAGGTTTTCCGATATTCATGGAAGATAAAAACTGTCTTCAAAGGGCTCTGAAAAATAGGGCCTAACATTAGTACAAATGAGAAATAAGGAATCATTTCTGAGACTAATTATAGAGTGCATCTATTGAGCACTTATCCCTATTCAAAGTCTTTGACAAGACAATGCCCTCTGCTCTATTAGAACCAAAATATCCCCATTCACTGTTCATTGGGAAGCTTGGGCCCATGAATTAGAAACTGGAGTTTGCATGGAGTTGAATAATTAAACTTTCTGCATATTAAAATATCCTGAACAGTTACTCTATTTTGGAAGGGCTCATTTTTATAACCTAAAAAAAAAAATTGCCTAGAATATTAGACTGATTGAACTAATTCAATTTTAAGGTTAGAAGAGATTTCTAGCACCAGGAATTCTGCTTTTCAAGCTGAACTGCATAAGGGCAAGTGAAGAAGAAACATTTTACATTTTAGTGATTCACTGTTTATGCCCCCAAAATAATTCAATGTGTAATTATTTGTAGTAATGCAAAGGTTTCTTAAGAATAATCTGTGCTTAGAAATTGTTTGAGATGCAGCAAAAACTCCATCTTCATAATTCTAACATTAGACAGATGAGAAACCAAGGTCATCAATGAAGCTCCCTCACCTCTGACCAACTGTCCCCTCATCTTAGTGATTTTCCCTGGTTCAAAACTGAATTCAGAAAGTCCTGCTAAACACAACACATTGGTTACCACTATCCATCACTAACTGTCCCTCCATATATTCTTCTATTGGAAGTCATCCCAAATCTCCATATTTCCGTTCTCTTATAGAGGAACTATTGATCCTCCTTCAATTGATTAGTTTTCTTAATTCCACATGTCCAACTTCTTTATATGTTGCTTGTACTCATTCATGCGACACATGTTTATTGGCTACTTCACAAGGTCCAGGAGATAGAAAAACATACAACCCAGAGTCCCAGCCCAGCAGAGCTTACTGCCTGGAGCTGTTTAACAGTAGGCACTAGCCACAGGTAGGTATTTAAATTTAAAGTTAAGTTATTGAAAATTAAACATTAAAAATTCACTACCTCAATCATAGGAGTCACATTTCGAGTGCTCACTGGCCATGGGTGGCGACTCATTATTTCAGTCGTTCAGATTATGGAGCTCTTTCATCATTGCAGTAAGTTTTCTTGGACAGCCCTGGTTTAGAGAAGAAAACAGCCATGCAAGTGGATAATAAACATTTCTTGGGATAAACTTGGTTAGAGATATGTTCAAAGTGTTAGGGAGATAATGCAGTTCCCAGACATTCCACTGCACCGTCTCTGACTAACCCCGTCTGGGCAGTGCTGAACATGAGAGTCCTATATCCTAATGGAGCATAACGTCATATCGTTTTAAGTTCGCGTGACTCCTAGGTACTTCTACAACCTTTAGGTCATTCCAGAAATTGAGAGAGGAGAGGATGGTGTCTCTATAACGTTTAGACCACTTCAAGATGAGTACCAGGTGCATGGAAACAGGATCTTGTGACCTTGAAATCATGATAGTATTTGATTACTCAAAAGATCAATATGATGTGGAAATAAAGTGAAGAAATAAGAGGGACTTGATGAGAATTTAGAAAAGGTAGTTTGGTGGTAGTTAGAGTTTGGGTACTAGAACTGACAAGACCTGAATTTCCATGTAAGTCTGGCCATTTATCGCATGTATTTTCATTTGTCTGATGTAACAAGTCTAGACGGTTCATCCTGCTCCTCTTATGTTGATCACATCAGTTCTAAGCCAGTGTTATAAACTCAGATTCCTACACTAGTGAAGCAGATAACAACAGAATGAAGGGTGGCCAGGAGAGAAACAGAAGCAAGGATGATGGTAAGTGGCAGCTGACACTGAACCTGAGGTTGGGGGCAGTGGGCATGGGAGTGAGTGGTGACCACCAGGAGACAGAGGCTCTTTGGGAAGCACAGACATCTTTAACTCCTAGCTGACTGTTGCTTTGTGGGAAAGCGGGTTCTATATTCTGAGAGCTGCTTTTATTTTTTAAGAAGCTAGAAATTTGATTTTCCAGGTAAATCTTCTAATTTTTTATGTCGGCCACTATTTCAATATTTTAAATAATCTTCCCAGGACAGCACTGTGAAGACCAGTGAAAACCTGCTTCTGGGATGAGATTGCGGTCTCAACCTTTCCATTTGCAAGATCATTTCTGGGGCTTCAGCTTACTCTTCACCAGGGCAGTGTATTCCGGGATGGAACTAATTTTTGCTAAAAACAAATCAACAGCAAGAGTAATTTAAATATGAAGTTCTTCTGAAACCTTCCCAATTTCCAATTCTAAAAATAATAATAATAATTGGTTTCCAGTTCATTACCAGGGGCTCATTATGCATTAATGCTAATATTATTTCCTCTGCTGTAAATAGCCTATACAATAAGTTACATTATGTATAAATAGTACTTATTTAGACAGATTTCATTCTTTCCTCTTTAAGGGATATTTAATTTTTATATTAGTGTAAGATGTTTGGTAAGTACATGAATTGTATTAAGTTGTCATTTAACAAATATGTCCAACCCTTCAAGAAATGTAGAGGATCTCTGTTTTAAAAAAATCAGACACCTATATGATCTTATTAACCAATGTCACCCCAATACATTTAATTTTAAAAATCAGATTGAAATGTGAAACCAGTTCATGTTTTAAACTTCAAAATGGCACTAAGTAATATCATGGAATTCTCCAGCTTGCTTATCATCTGGAATATTGCAGCATTTAACTTATAAACTAGGAGCATGCTATTTTTAACATGCTATTTAACATTTTAGCCATGATTTACGTGTAATTTTGTGTATACCAATAGAGTATTCTATGCTTAATAATTCTTCTATATTCCATTGTTGCTCATCTCCTATTGATAAATATATATAGTTGTGATTTCCTTAATTAAAAGGGTCATATTTAGTTGATTCAGCTCTTTCCTCCCTCAAAAAACACAAGAATGAAGAGGTTAAAATGATTTAATTTTGTTGGAATCCCAGGAAAGGTAATCTTACATGTTTTTTATGTTTATGGCATGGAGGGGTTACAAAGAAGAGATAACAGAAATATTCTTACTAGTAAGTTTATATGCATAATATGCAAAAAACTTTATATGCACTCTTCCCCTGGAATTCTAATGAGAAACCTTGGTCACATGCTATAAACATGTTAGAGCACAAATGGGACTGGAATGCACTTGGCCTAATGATGAGTATGTGATAGAGTCACAGGTTCAATTTGCTCACTAGTCTAACAAGGACAGGGAGGGAAGATGAGTGTGTGTAAAGAGAGAGAAAAAAAAAGTGTTCCCTGAGCTAATTTTCTAGCCATCAGTCAGCTTACTATTCCTACTAAAAGAGTCTGAAAGAGTGTGAGAGTGAGTGTTAATAAAATAAATATAAAGTAGCATTAGCCACGGGAAATTCCACAGGGAAGGTCAAGGGTGAGAATAAGGGAGACGGATGATGAGGGGGAAGGGTGAGCAGAACGATGAAGAGTCAGGATTCTGAAGGAAGAAGGAACACCACCCATGTCAATAGCTGCAATAAATGTGTTTCATGGCACAGCAAACTATGCCATTTTTTAAAGGATAATTTGACTTATATCTTAATTTTGACTTTATATGCCAAATAGATATGTTAAAGTGTGTGTGTGTCTATGTGTGTGTATGTGTGTGCGCGCGCGTGTGTGCGCGGACATGTGCATGTTCCTGGGTGTGTGTGTGTGTGTGTGTGTGTGCCCAGATTTAGTACCAATAGATTAACAGTAACTATGTGCTTTTCCTTTTAAATAAGCCAGAAAGAAAAATTCAAGAACCATATGATTTCACTCATACGTGGGATATAAAACTGAAAGCAACATATGAACCAACAAGAAAAACAAATTAACAAAAACTCAGACGCCAACAACAGAATGATGGTAACCAGAGGGAAGATGGCATGAGGTGGTAAAGGATAAAGGGAGTTAAATATGGTGATAGAAGATTGGACTTTGGGTGGTAAACACACACTGCAATCAATGTATACATCATGTGTCATAGAATTGTACACTTGAAACCTACCTAGTCTTGTGGACCAATGTAACCCCAATAAGTTTAATAAAAAATATTTTCTTTGTATATGTTCTGAATTTGTATGGAAGAGCAGAGGTCACTGTTAGTGATCAAGGTCACTGTGTATCTCTACCTGCCATAATTACATGATGTGTCTATTGGGTAGGAACATACACATGAATTGCATTTGCCAAAGTCATTGTTTTTATACATGATATTGATTGTCTACAGAATATACAAAATCTTTGAGCAGAAGATGACTCTTCTATTGGTGTACTTGTCTTGTTCATCAGATGTTTAAAACCAGGTCTTAGCAACAAAAATACACTGACAGAATCTGCCCTTAAATTAGTACATTAAAAATCACATAAAATTAAAATATTTTGTGAGTAAGTACAAGCTTAGTGATATTGACTGGGGAAGACAGAATATATAGAGATTCAGAAAGAGCAGCTATCTCCCATGAGGATAAATGTGTAAAAATGTCCCTACAAAAGTAAATAACACGAAAAATAATGACTTGTGTAAAGCCTAAGTCAACTTACCAGATCACCATCTTTCCCTTGCACATTTCTTTAAAATAAATTATTTTTTTCTTATTTTGTATAGTGCAATTGCAAAAGCAATCACATCGATAACAAGTGTCCAATTCACCAAGTAAAATCACTAGCCAACTTTAAGAAGAGAAGAAAACAGTATAAATTGTATATTTCTCTAAATTTTGTTGGTTGGATTTGTCCACTCTGCTTTTAGATAAACTGGACCAGTTAACCCACCCCTTCCTTGGATGGAGTATGTTACTTACTATGAGTTATTTTCCCACTTTATATTGGAAAAAAATAAATATAATTTCAAATGGCTGCTAAATAATGAACAATTTTCAGAAATTTGCACTGACTCTAACAGATTTAAATTTTATATTTTCCAACATGCCTACATGTACATCTATAAATGGATTTGCTTTCCTGCCATGCACTATCTTATGAGACTGGTGCAGACTGCATATTCATATTTTCAAATGCCATCCTCTTGTGTCCAAATTCCCAAATCTAATATTTCTACCATCTTTTCAACAGCTGATATTTATATTCATTGTGCATTTAGGAGATGTTTAAATTAAATCACTGTGTCGTATTCCAGAAAAATTAGCAGTCCTTCCATTTGAAAAGAAAATAAAATTCACTGATTTGTGCACATAAGTATCAGTTTTGGATATCATATATATTTCTGAAAATATATGTTTTAATAAAAATTTCACTCACCCTAGCTCATTTGGCTCAGTGGATAGAGCATCTGCCTGTGGACTGAAGGGTCTCAGGTTCGATTCAAGCCGAGGACACATGCCCGGATTGCGGGCTCAATCCCCAGTGGGGAGCATGCAGGAAGCAGCCAATCAATGATTCTCTCTCATCATTTGTTTCTATCTCTCTCTCCCTCTCTTTTCCTCTCTGAAATCAATAAAAATATATATGTATATTTTTTAAATGCACTCAATTGAGAAACATGAACCAAATTAGTAACACCAAACAATCAATACCTGAGATAGGAAAATGTATAATGGGCAGGAAACATTTATTTTACATTGATATATTTGGACTCATTCAACAAATTTAAAGTATGGATAGGTCTACGAGAATCCAAGTAAATTTCTTTTTAAAAAACATGTTCTATTGATTTTTACAGAGAGAAAGGAAGAAAGAAACATCTATGTGAGAGCAACACATTGATTGGCTGCCTCCTGCACAGCTCCCATCAGGGATCAAGGCCTGCAACCCAGGGAATCAAACTGGCAACCCCTTGGTGGCCAGGATGGTGCCCAACCAACTGAGCCGCACAAGCCAGGGCCAAATAAATTTCAATTACACAAGTGTTTAGTGAGCATGAATTATGTTCCAGACACTGTGGTAGGTCCTGATGATATAATGGTCAACAGTATCATTCTCTCTTACAAAAGGATGATCCTATATAACCAGATTGGATTTGAAAATGTACCCTAGTTGGTTTGGCTCCGTAGATAGAGGGTTGGCCAGCAGACTGAAGGGTCCCAGGTTTGATTCTGGTCAAGGGCACATGCAGGAGTTGCAGGCTCCAGTCCCAGTAAGGGGGCTCGATCCCCAGTAGGGGGTGTGCAGGAGGCAGCCAATCAATGATTCTCTCTCATCATTGATGTTTCTCTCTCTCTTTCCCTCTCCTTTCCTCTCTGAAATCAATAAAAATATATTTAAAAATGTATTATTACCAATTTATGAATACATAGGAAGCATTCTATGCTTTCAAAAAATTAAAGCAGTTGACCTTACTCCCTCCATGTTCAACATCAGGAATCCATTCAAATGGGTATATCTAAAAGCACCCCTTAAAATTTCCTTCCTAGGAATTTTCAGAATGACATTATACTGATCAGATAAATTTCAACTTTCTATCCTAGCCTTTTGTCAAAGGCTTCAACAACAACAACAAAAAACCTACTGTGTTTTTTATGCCTCAGGTTGGAATCACCACTTCCTTAGAAGCTGTGCCTCAGTTCAGTGTTTCTCTTCTCTACTCTTTGTCCCCACTCCAGAATCCTTTTATGTCTAACTGCTTTGAATGCTTTGCCTATGAATGCCATGCTTTTTACGTTAACCCCTCACCAGTACTTGGCAGATGGATTCTAGATACTTGCTGAATTAATGGTTTGTATCCTGAAATCATTGTTCATAAATTATGACCCAATAATGTTTGTCTCTTCTATGAATGTGGAGGAATTGCACGTGTACCATATGATATAGTACCTAATTTCTGATTGCTTTAAGATCTTCTGTCCACATTTTGTCTTTCTCCAAAAATTCATCATAAAGTCTCAAGGTTACAATATTTGCTTTCTAGTTTTTCTAATATCATTAGAT
Source organism: Myotis daubentonii (assembly GCF_963259705.1). Taxonomy (NCBI): domain Eukaryota; kingdom Metazoa; phylum Chordata; class Mammalia; order Chiroptera; family Vespertilionidae; genus Myotis; species Myotis daubentonii. Next base: position 11,652,836 of record NC_081856.1, on the reverse strand, counting down.
CTGGGTACAGAGGTAGTGCTCAATAAATACATGTGTATTGGTTTATTGAACTTGGATTCACTAAGAATTTTAATTGAAAAGTAATAATTTGCCAGAATAGTAAAAGCAGATTTGAGTTCAAATCCTAAATAATCTATTTTTCAACAATTTGGAAAATATCTTAACCATTGTAAGCCTCCCTTTTTTATATGTAACACTGGGGACAATACCACTTCATTCCATTGATAATGTGCATCATATGATCTAATGCATATAAATGTAAAATAATTACCAGGGCGACTAATAGATAACAAGGGCTCAATAAATAGTAGCTGCCTAGTAAGTGCATGCATTTTCCATTCAATATTTATTGAATGCCACCTATATTTCAGGCACTCTGCTGGTCATGTTTCAAATTTATTAAGTGTGGAACACCACCATCACCTCCAAAGTGAAGCTGAAGAAATTGTCATATTGAAAAGGATATCACAGTTGTAAAGAAAGCAGAGACCAATTATAGTAGGTAGACCATAGTTGGCTATGAGGAGAAATGCTAACAGTGAAATAAAGTTGTTAGTTAAGTTTCATGTCCTGGAAACTGTTAAATACTGAATGTGATCTATGGATCTGCAACGGATATAAAGCAAAATCTAATCTGAAGGGGGTAAACTAGAGAAAGTGGCCTCTTGGAAAAAAATTTTAGACACAAAAATCCCATAAGGCCTTTATTCCAATAAATGGGTTTCCTGGTTTTTCATAAACATCACTCCTTCTCTATGAAGTGTGTCATATATGGGTTAATGCACTTGTAATATATATTTGCATAACTCATGGGATTTGTTTTCCCCTCTTGTCCTTTGGACCAAAAGTCTATCTGTGTCACATTCATAACACAGAGAAAAATTAATTAGGTAGGCTAAAAGTTCTTAGTGAAATATTAACAACCTTGAAGTAGGGCACTTATCAAATGTGAGACTTATATCAAACCAACTGAAATAAGCAGTTCCAGACTCGGGTCTTTTTGATGACCTATTCCCTCCAAAGTTTTGTGATGGTGGTAGCCACTAGCTCTGGTCTTCATTATGATTGTCTCAGCTTACTGCCCTGAAGAGATGAGGGATACAAGAGGTGCTAATCCATGCAGCAAAAAATTCCCAATGATTTACACCAGAACTAAAGGAATAGCTTTTTTCCCTTCCCTCCTACTGGATTCTCTGTAAGTAATTTGCCTGATAAAGTACAGCCCATATGTAGACAGGGAAATATGCTAGCAGATACAAGGGCAAGCCTACAAATATTTTCTTAGTATGTTTTGGATAATATCAAATAAGTTTTAAAAAAACTCTGCTTCTATTTATGTATTTGTTGTTTGTTCATGTATTTACTCACATAAAGAGATCAATATATTGGATGATGTCATGGGAGAAGAAAGAATATGTGATATAGTCATAGTTACTGACTTAAGAATAACCATTAGCTAGTGCACTGTGACCCCAGTAGGAAACCCTAGAATTTAACTTCATGGAATTTTACATTTACACAATGCCTAGTTGCAAGAGGAAGTAATGAGAAACAGTTTGTAGCTTCTTAGATGGGTCAATAACTGAAATATTTATATATTAATTTGAAAATTGTTGACCAACATTCTTTCCCTGTGACCTCTATTTACACCCTTTCTCTCACTACAAAAACTGAAAATGTTGTGTCTTTTGTCTGTCTTCAAGGGAAATCTACACAAATCCAGGACAGTGGCCCTCGCTTTGAGGGAAAAAACATGTTTAAATGCTAGTCTTTCTGTTTTGATCTTCTTTCTGTAGTTAGTGAAAACAGTGTGAGAGTATTTATGAGGGAGCTCAAGGCATCCTGCCATTCCACAGGCCATGCAAACATTTTGTTTTTCTGTACAACAGTGCACCCTAGTGGATGAAGGAAAGAGCCCTGAGGGAGGCAGTGAGAGCTCAACAGATTTTGCTCTATGCAAGGCCGTTCCAAACCAGCCTGGTGCATTTCATTTCTCACAGCGGTAAAAAGAGAAAAAACAAATCCCCATATATTTGGTGTTAAAATAGAAATACGGCTGAGCCCATAAACTATTTTTTAATTTTTTTTAAGATTACTAACTGAATACTCAAAAGACTGTTTTGGAGGTATTCTTTCTGAGAGCTTATTTTAAATATACTGAGTAAACTCTTCACAATAAAAATAATAAGCACAATTCATATATCATTTACTCAGCCACCTTTTTGTTAACCACTGCCTGCTCTAGTCTAGTAATAACCGTGTGTGTGTGTGTGTGTGTTCTGTACATGGAGAGACAGAGAGAGAAATAGGTATTACATATATAGGCATATATATCACACACATACAAACAATAATATATTTTGCTCATTAAGTGTCAATTTAGAATAGATTAGTGCCTACATATATTAAAATCAATGTCTCTAAATAAAAAGATGGGTCTTCGTGCAGCTTACCACTGAATATTCCATTTCAGGATAATTCCTAAAAGCTAAATACTTAATAGTTCTTTTGTGTTGATTTGCTTGTTTTTATTGCTTCTGTTAAACCATTAAACAAGCTCATTTTATCACTAAGTTTTTTTTTAACCCACTAAGTTTTAAGTGGCTTTTAAATACATATTTGGAATTAAAACATGTAAATGTAAAAATCTGAGCAACATAGAGAGAGGGGAAATGACCTTCTGAGAAGTCATGCATAAAAATGCAACAATTTTCCTTTTGGAAAAACATGGTGGAGGAGACATCATTCAGTGTTCTTGTTTATGGGATGTGCTAGGGTAAGAATTAAATGTAATTTAGGGAGACAATAAAATCTTCTCAACTACTGTGCTGTTGTGTTAGGGATGGAGTTGGGGATGATTAAATGAGTAAATCACACAGATCTGAAACATTTTTTTCTCTTTTCTTTTTTTTTTACACCCCCATAGATGGCATCTTGATTGTGCGTGTGCTGTGAACACAAAAGGCTCATAGGTCAGACCTGAAATTATAGCTCAGCCTCAACTCCTGAGGTACACAGGCTGTTTATATCGATGAAAATTTATGATCTCTATACCCTAAATCCCCGGCCTCTCTTTTACATTGACTTCTTTACTATTTGCTGCTTTATTTTATGGTGATCCCTTGCCCTCTATAAATATATCATGGTTACTTAACCCCGGATCCCACCCCCAGCCTCCAGGACTTCAGAAAGGACCTATTTGTTCCTGACTTCGCTACTGGGTGTTTCATAATCCCCCACATTAGCAGCTATTATTTTATAGCAGTTAACATTTTCTAAATTTTCATCATCTCTTGACTCTTAGCCCTCTAACTGCTTAATAATGTCGGTCTTAGAACTGTTTAGTGATGATGCTGAAGAAGACATTTTTAGCTTAAGCTCATGCAATGACACAAGTATTTTCTATTAAATATTTATCTGCAGCAAAATGAATACATTTAACTGTAAAAAAATACATTTAGGCAAGCATAATTGCCTTGTGTTACTTCATATAACATTTTAAAAACCTGACCTAATCCTAAAAACATGCAACTGAGTAATTAAAGTTTTCCATGGGTTAGATTCTAATAATTATCTTGTTTTGACTGAACTCCTTAATAGAGTCCAAAAACGAAAGCTAGAAAATAATAAGGGATTATAGATTTGCAAAAGCTATTGTCTGATGTTAAAATTGTTAAGAAAATATGAGTCAGTATTATGCAAATTCTGACCTAATCCCAGCAGCAATCTGGTTGGTAATTGTATTTTTTCTTTAAAGGAGGACAGACCCTACAATAATTATGCCTTGTTAGTGTCCACATTGCTCCATTTTTGATTTATGTATTTTTGTGGGAGTTGACAGATAAGCAAGAAAAATTGACATATTATAAACTAATAAAAATAAATAATACCAGAATCCGCCTAGCAGCAGTCTACGTTGGGAAGTTAAACAATGCATTCATCACACATTTATTTTTGAGCAAAACACAGTTTGTAGAAATATTTTAATGACATATATTAAAAAACTAAATATTTAAATTGCTATGAGTGTGTGTGTGTGTGTGTGTGTGTGTGTGTGTTTGTGTGATTGCTAAGGTAAATCATTATATACAGTATATCAAGGCCATTTTTGTTTTATTTTCTTCTTGATTTTCTTAGAAAGTCCAGACATTTGTAATCCCTCCCTACAGATTGCAATATATAATATTCCTCTGAGATTTAGTATTCCTAGTTTTTCTCCAAAATATGTTCCTTAATGGAAAATTTGATTAGTGCACTCTTTTCAGGGTTTTGTTCAAATTCTCATTACTTAAAATGTTCCTGTTTGAATGCTCTGTATTATTTTCTACTAAATACTTGAAAAAAATGTAGAATTTTCAGACCATGACAGCAGCTAGTGCTAAGAGTCATGCTCTACTGTATTACAGGCTAGGCTAGACACAAACACAAAAGAAATAAGTCATCCATGTGCCTAGGGTTTGGTGGAATCTAGCAATTGACACTGTATAGTATGAGTGGTAAATATAAATGAATTGTAAATGTTGTTCTTTCCTTAAAGTTTATGCACTTTATAACCTCGTGGTGTTTTTGTTTGTTTGTTAATTTGTTCGTTTGTTTGTTGTGGTATGCCCATAGTTTCCTTTAAATATAACCTGAGTTTGCAAAGAAATGCTTCAGGAGCAATTGATCTAACAGCATTGATTGATTATTGCTGTTTCTATGTTATTCTGACTAAAACTAAGCATTTTTTTAATGCTAGCTTCAGCTAAATTTTCTAACCAAGCTGATAATCAGTTTTTGGAAATACAGTTAAAGATAGATAAGTTTTTCCACCATTATCATGGCTATGACCAATATAATCCCAGATAACATTACTTCCTTCAGCAGGGCATGGAAAAGGCCCATGTGGATATTCAACCTGGAAAGTGAGTCTTCTCAATCACGTATAAATTCTAAAATTTAACAAGCTCAAGCTCTGTTTAATAATTTATAAACAATTAAGTCTAGTTTATCAGAGTTTATTTTTTCATTTCCTCTTAACAAATATGCTTGAGGCAACAGTTCAGTATCTAGACCACAAAACCAGGTCTTCTAAAAATTACCTCGAATTAGACAGGGTGTATGCCTATGATCGAAGTCCTCAAAAAGTTAGTTTTCTACACAAGCCTCTTCTAAGAATGTACTAACTTTTTTTGAAATATATATGTAAGAAGTAGTCTACAAAATCAACCAGGCAAAGTAAACCATTAAGACCCTAATTATGGTAAAATATTGGTAAAGTCATAACTGAACTGTGCTGCAAGGGGGAAATATGCATTGGATTTCAAAGAACTCGTATAAAAAAGAAATCTAAAGTAGCTCATAAATAAATAGATGTTGAAGTGATAATATATTATGAATATATTATTAAATTTGCCTATTTTCTCTTTTAACTTATAAGAATTAAAAGTATATAAATGTGCTGGACATATAGATCAATGGAACAGAACAGAGAGCTCAGAAATAAACCCACATATATATGGTCAATTAATTTTGACAAAGGAGCCAAGACCATTCAATGGAGAAGGTCAGTCTCTTTAATCAATGGTATTGGGTAAACTAGCCACATGCAAAGAAAAATTAGAACTCTACCTTACCACACACAAAAAATTAGCCCAAAATTAATGTAAGATCTGAAGTCATAAAAATTCTAGAAGAAAACAAAGACAGAAAGTTTCATGACATCAGCTTGGTGTTAATTTTTGGATATGTCTCCAAAAGCAAAGGCAACAAAAGAAAAAATGAGTGGGACTATATCAAACTAAAAACCTTCTGCAAAGCAAAGAAAACCATCAAAAAAAATTAAAAAGCAACCTACTGAACTGGAGAAAATAGTTTCAAACTATATATCTTAAATGGGGTAAATATTCAGAATATATAAAGAACTCAAACAACTCAACAGCAAAACAATTAAATCAATTAAAGTGGACAGAGGATCTAAATAAACATTTTTCCAAAGAAGATATACAGATGGCTAACAGGCACGTGAAAAGATGTTCAGTGTCATTAATTATCAGGAAAATGCAAATCAAAACCACAAGGAGATAGCAGCTCATATCGTTTAGAATGGCTATTATTAAAAAGATAAGAAATAGCAAATGTTGAAAAAGATGTGGAGAGAAGAGAACCTTCATACACTCCGGGTGGAAATGTAAATTGGTGCAGCCACTATGGAAACAGTATGAAACTACCTCAAATAATTAACTATGGAATCACCATGGGATTCAGCTAATCTAGTTATGAGTATTTTTTAAAGAAAATGAAAACAATAATTCAAAAAAGATACATGCACTCCTATATTATTGCAATATCACTTGTAATAGTCATTAGATAAAAACAACCTTAGTGTCTCTGGATGAATAAAGAAAATATTCTCTATATAAACATACTTCTATAATTTATATATACACACAATGGAATACGACTCAGTCATAAAAAAGTAAGAAATCTTACCATTTGTAAAACATGTATGGAACTTGAGGGCATTATGATAAGTGAAATAAGTCAAACAGATAGCATTTGATTTCACTTATATATGGAATCTAAAAATAACCAAAACAAAACAAATACAAAAACAAAACTCATAGATACAGAGAACAGAAGGGAAGGTGGTGAAAGGTGGAAATAATGGGTAAAGGGAGTCAATTGTATGGTGACAGATGGTAACCAGACTTATTGTGATCAATTTGTATTATATGAAAATATTGAATTATTGTGTTGTACACCTGAAGCTAACAAAATATTATATACCAACTTTATCTTAATAAAAAATAAAAGTAAAGTATATACGTGGATCACATTATAGTTGTAATCAACAACACCAATCTAAAGAAATGCATAGCACATATTAAGTACTTTAATATCAATACTTTTGGCAGTGGTGTCTGATTTTTTTTTCCAGAGTTCTGCAAATTTCTCTGAAGACCAATGAAGACATACTAATGAGAAATGCTGTTCTTTTGAAAAATTTTAGAAACAAAGGAGCTTTGATTGGCAGAATAATCTGTCTCTCAGCAAAAGAACTCTAATTTTGACATTTTTTTGGAAATAAGAAAAAAAATACCAAAAAAAAAGAAAGAAAGAAGGGTGTCTCCCAAAAGTTAAAGTCAATGACTTATATGAAGTTTTGTATTATATTTACTTTATAGATTAGAATAATCTGAATTTTAAAACCCTGGTAATTACTGAAATAATTTTAAATATAACAACACTAATAAAGTATAGCCTTATATGTCCCCCCCCCAAAAAAAAAGGTAACAACAACCAAAACACAGCTTCTTAAACATTAAATAAAGTAGGTAATATGGGCTAAAAACATGGGTATACATGGGTAAAAGTGACTCTAAATTCAAGTCACAACTACTAGTGGAATGCTACTCAAAGTAATCTATCTTTATTGTAGATATGCCATGTTGTTGTTTTTTATTTATTATTTCCTATGAGGCTGCTGGAGCACCTTATCTAAATGCCTTCAATATCTCTTACTGGTTTTAGCCTGGTGTATAGTAACTTTTATAATTTTACAGCCTTCCTCTTGACTTTAAGTTCTTTCATGAAAGGATTGGTATTCACTGCAGCCTGTTTCTGCTACTGAACTTCATACAGAACCATGGGAATTAGAGATATTCACAAAAATGGGTTAGATGAGGGTATAAATTATTTTACCTAACCTAAAATAATCTTTCCTTCATTAAATCTTATTAATAATTTTGAGTGTGATACCTGGGCCTGTAATCTTACAAATACAATATAATTCTAAAACACTCATGATTTATCAATATCAACCAAATATAAAATTTCAAAAGACTGTATTTCACTTGATGTCAGAATCAAGAACTGGAAGTATAATTATCATTCAAGGTTAAGTTACATTTTGTTTTGTTTCTCTTTTCTACTCCCTCATCTTCCTAAGAAGTTGACCTGTGCATCATTTAGGGTTGTAAGGTCTTTTTCTATTTTAACTCAACTGAGCTTTCCATTTCCAGGATATTGTTATATATGGCCTAATCTTCAAAAGAGATTTCATTAGGTTATATTTTTTGATGGGCATTGTGCAAGCACAGTATTTGTACTGTAGTATTCATTCTAAAATACATATTCACGTGACAGCCCATAATATCCTTGAAACAGCCATTACAGTCTGTCAAATAAATAATGCGCATTTTAACGATGGTCTTTATGTGGGATGACTCTCCTGCATTTTCATGAGACAGATTTTTTCTTTTATTCTTTAAGAAAGAAAAGCACACAAAGGAAATGAACATGCAGAAAAATATGTTAAGGTAAAAGTGACACAAACCAGAAAATTCAAGCATCCTTTCGTTTCCTACTCTTTCTACAGCTTTACCATTTTCCCCATAACACTTTATGGGGGGGCAGAGAGGGGGAGAGACTTTTGGAGCTTACATCACCTTCTATAATCTTTTACTTATGGAAATTTGGAAATAAAAATATCTTCTTTTGTGTATTTTTGTAATGTTAATCATAGTTTGAATCTAAAATGTAACTTTTTCTTCAAAATCATAGTTTACTACACAAATGTGTCTATTAAAAGTACTGACATCTCAGTAGAGTTAGTAAGTGGTATCCTTGTTATGTGTAAATGGAAGATCCTTTTTTTCACTTGTTTTTGGCAAGTTTGTATCTATGCGCATTGATTTTGCAAGAAAGTTACCTCAATTTACAAGGGGAAAAATGTTTAACCCTCTCTCATGCTTTCATCTCTTATTTATAGCTATAGTGGCTTCTGGGAAGATAAGAAAAATGAAAAACACTTACTGCATCCCTACTATGTGCCAGGCACCATGCCACACATTTTTATATATTTTCCAAGACAGATCTGCAAAGTGGGTATAATTGTTGTCAATATGTGGGGATTTCAATAAGCAACCTGAAAAAAATACTGACATATAGTGTTTGCCTCTGTAGCCCAATCTCCATGAAACAAACCAAGAATATAATGTTTACTTCAACCCTGCTGGTTATTAGTTATGTTACTGAATTTTTATATGAGATGAAATATTACTTCTATACACAGCTAAACTAATAAAAGAGAAATATGCAAATTGACTGTACTTTTATGACAACTACCAGCCAATCAGGAGTGAGTATGCAAATTAACCCAACAAAGATGGTGGGTTAATTTGCATATATAGGTGCCAAGTGGCCAGGGGCAGGGCAGAATGCTTGCATCGTCACCATATGCAGGCGTTCCACACCGCCCCAGCCGCCCCGGGCCTCTGGGCAGCATGGGAAGGCAGAAAGGCGGTTCCTGGCTAGAGCAAAGGTGGTGCAGGCAGCCATGTGAAGGAAGGCTCATTCTTGCACAAATCTTCGTGCACCAGGCCTCTAGTCTATATATATATATATATATATATATAAAAGAGCCTAAGTGCCTAGCCCACTGGCTGGTAACTATAACACGCACTGACCACCAGGGGGTAGATGCTCAACACAGGAGCGGAAACCACAGGCATGAAAACATGGTACAGACTGATGAATCTTAGAGGGAAGGGGGGGTGAAGGGCAGGGAGAGAATAACCAAAGATCTGCCTTCAGGGATCGGGCCAAAACCAGCTCTCCAACATCCCCTGAGGGGTCCCGGATTGCGAGAGGGCACAGGCCAAGCGGAGGGACCCTGCCAGTGCACGAATCCATGCACCGGGCCTCTAGTACTTTATAACACTGTAGAATGACATTGTTTTCTTGTGAAATGATTTTGCTTTATTTATCCTTTGCTATTCAAACTTTTTCAGTGACTTGGGTAATAGTTCTTATACAAGGAAACCACTGATGAAACCAGGAAAGAATTACTTAGGCTTCTATATAACAGTTACATACCTTTTAGATTTATAAACTAGCTTTCTTCCTATCAATATTTCCCAAATCAATACAAAACAACTAATAAGAATTATCTATTAAGTGGTTGACATTTCAGGTTACTATTTAAAATATGAAGGAACTTTGTTAGGTATCACATCCAACCTTCATGAGAAATGTGCACCCAAGTATACTGTGGGTGTTGGCAGCATAAAAAGCTGAAAGATTTTGACTAAAGTCAAGGTTGTTCACATTCAGAACATTGTGACAAATGAGAGCTTTGTAAGCAGATACTACTTAATTTGTTAGAAATCATTATTGTTTACTATCAGCATGATAATGTTCAAAATGGCAGCGGTTGGCTACATATCATGATTTATATTTAAAGCTAATAAAAATAAAATGAAATTTAAAAATCATTTTCTCACTCATAGTAGCCACATTTCATTTCAAGTACTCAAGAGCTACATATGATTAGTGGTTCTTGAATACTTGATTATTGAACATTTCCAACATCACAGAGAGTTCTATTGGGCAATATTGTTCTGGTTAATTAACTTAGCCAATGATAATTCCCTTAGATTTCCATAAGTAAATCCACTGTTTTAAGAAACTATTGTATTCTCTTTTAAAGCATATATTAAGTTCTTATTATGTGAAAACAACTAACCTACAAACACAAAATTTGACAACTTATTTTTAAATTTGAATTTTGGGATATGTAAGGCAATGGCACTAATAGAAATATTCTATCTCCTTGATATTCATGATCAATGATGCTAAGGAGAAAATTTTAAATAAATTTTTCAACTCCAAATTGGCTTCCTTCTTTGTCATTTGCTTGCCTTTCCATGCAACCATACAGATGAGTGCTTATTCATACATAAAAGCTGAATAGAAATAAAAGAATCTGATTAAGGAATATCAACCAATAAAAATTCAATAAACTGCCTTTCCTTCTAACATATTTTTCTCTTAATATTTATTAGTGTTTGTAAGATGGGAAAACTCTGATGTTCATTTAGACAGATAATGTTATTGCCTTATTCTAGTTTCAGTGGAAGCAATTGGAGCTAGTAATCATTTTCGGCAGATTGAGATGGTGGCTTTAATAAATACATGTGGTATTCACAATATATTTAGATAATAGTAATTGACAGGCTCATTAGACAGTGAGTTACTTGAGACATGACACTATGTATTAATTCATTTATCGATTTATTCATCCAACCATTTATTTATTAAGTCAAACAAAAATTTAATATCAAAGATGTATCAGCCACAGATATTCTAGGCAATGAAAATAGAGCAGTAAACAACAGGCAATGTCTTTATCTCAAGGATCTCACATTGTAGTGTAAATGGAAGACAATGAGCAAATAATTAAAAATAATGTCAGATATTGATAAGTGTCAGAAAGATAGAGTGTGTGGGGAAGGCAACATTAGAAAAACTAATCAGATCATTACTTGTTGAGGAGGAGAAATCTGAGCAAACACTACATAACCAGAAAGGGTCAGTGGAAGAACCATGATTCTGCAAAGGAAACAAGTACAAAAGCCGTGAGAGAGAAACCTGCTTGACAAATTAAGGGGGAAAAAGCGGGGGGGGAGGCACACTGTTAGTTCTAAAACATGGGAAACAAAGTGTAGAGAGATGAGATTGTTTCTTCTCTTTTTCATTTATAATCCATAAAATAGTGCAATCTGAACAATCAAAGAGTTCGCATATAATGTTGTGTTGATATAGCAAAAATATCCAAGGCCTCACTAAAAATTGAAAACATTTTTATTCTAAGATAAAGTGTATAATGTAAAAATTATATAAGAATAATGACGCTGTTAAGACTTCATGATATACAGAGACTATAGCAGACTAAAGAGGAAAGAATGAGTATTCCCAATGTATTTTAAAGAATTTTTGAAGTTAAAGAATTGCAACAATAATATTTCCTATAGGTAAACCTCCCAGATTTACTGAGGATCTATTGTTTCCTCCCATCCACTGCCATTCTCTGTCTCCGTGTGATTGGAAGGTGCTGAGTAGGGGACACTGAAATATACTAGTCCTGTAAGCAATTGATTCAACACTGCTGAACAAAGGAAAAGTGGCATTCTCCTCCTTTTCCTCCCTTCTAAACAGGATGCAAACATTAACAGGGTGACACTGATGATGGAGGAAATGAATGTTCCCATAAAACCGAAGCATGTATCCTGTTTTATTATGTGTTTGGTTATATTATCCAGGATCATGATTTTAATGACAAAAGTAGATAAAATTAATACACATCCTAATAATGCATTTTGCAAAGACTGAAATACTGTCATTGATGGATTTCCTGTACAAACCTTTCTTTTCCTCATGACAAAATAGAAATATTAGAATTGACTTGCTAGAACATATAATGGTTCTAGCTAAGTCTACTAAACACCCATTGTGATCTTGTACAAGTCATTGGTTCATAATTCACTTCTAATATCAAAGTCAAATGCAACATGCATGAATACCTCTCTATTCCAGTGCAATGGTAAAAGCTTCAATACCAATGCTACGTCCAGATGGACAGGTATCAGGTGCAATATTTAGACATACACAAGTTCAGTTCTTATCCATCTTGGAATTTACTTTTTAAAATTCTTAAAAAGTTATGCTAAATTGTTTGACAAAAGCTTAGAATTAAAAATGACATAACGTTTATGTAAATGTGAAAATTATAACTTGATAGTCAACTAGATAGAAAGTTATCAGATGTTGAGGAAATCATATACACCAATTTTTAGGAAATTTGACCTAGAGTTATTTCCTTATCTAATTTTGAATGTGCAAAACTAAAAGGTAATTGAATTAATAAAGTGCATTGAGAAGTTCTAAAGAGTACTCATTATTTCTAGACATCTGATGATCTAAACAGCCACCAAAATTTAGAATCCATAGATTTATCTTGAGAGGATATGGTCACATATCTACTACATATAAATTATTTCACTAAAAATTTGTTATCATGTAATTATACTAAATTATTTCAGAAAGGAAAGCATCATGACTCAACTGGAATTTAGATTCATGGTCAAAAGCATGCTTTTTTATATAACATTGAAATTCTGGGCATCTGGCTATGTCTTGTGAATATATTTTGCAATTCATAGTCTGGCTCCTGTTACATTTACAGCAGCCCAAGAGGAGTTAACCAATAAATTAATATAATAGAATTATGTCTGGTCAGAGGTTTGTTCTGCATGTGTGTGACTGGCATCATTTTTCTCAGAATAGATTTTAATTCTAAAAGTGATGCATTGTTTTGGTCTTAGATTCTATTTTCCAGATAGGAAAAAAAGACAATGGTTCTTTATTCAACTACTATGATTGATTTTAAATTAATAGTGACTGTTTCTCAAGCATCTTTAATAGATAAACATGATAAGCAATTAAGCAATAATCAATTTGGTAATAAATAAAAAGTCTTTGGTATTAAATTAACCTATAACAGCATTTAAATAATATAATAAAATAAGCCCTTCAAATTAGTTTATCTATCATACATGACTAATATGTTTCCAATTCTGTAACTAATTTTTACATGTATAATGTATAATATGAGATTTTAATGACCAAATATCAGAGTGTCTTACAATCAATACTATTTACTGATGAGTAGATAAACAATATAATATCTTAGTGGATTAAACATTTACACTTCAACAAATATAATCTCCAATTTTGGATTTTGAAAGACATTTACTTCTAAAATATATCTCCAGGAAATGTTTGTATCTTTAGAAAGAATAGTCTTTTAATTTTTTTACTCTGTCACTAGTAACTCTGTGAGCTTGAAGAATTAAGTTCAATTCAATTCAATATCTCTTCATTAAATATTTATGGAGCAACCTCTTTTGTGCAAGGATGGGGAGACCAAAACATGTTTGAAGGCAGAGGGGAGGAATCCAGTAGAGAACAAAGATTAAGAATACTAGCAAGGAGAATAACTGATGCAATAGGAGTCTGAGCCAGGTAAGATAAGATAAAGAGCACAAATCTAGGGGTTAGTCTCAGGAAAGAAAAGGAGCAGGTCTTTCTAAGAAATAAGAACTAAAAAGGAAATGTAAACTAAAGATAAAGAGAAATTTTAAGGAAGAGAGAAGGCAAGGTAAGAACCTCACATCCAGTTGATTTTTATCTCAGTAAAAAAGGTGTTGAAGTCATCTGCTGGGGTCACAAGCCACTTGGGATACTGAGGGAGTGAAGAAGGTTTGAGATGGTTGTGGTAGCGAATGCAATAAGGAGGGAAATGAGGCATCAAAAATTCCCAAGAAACACTGAGGGGTCAGCATCAATTAAGTAATGTGATTTTGGTCCCAATCAATAGAGTTTCAAAGCCTTCTTCATCAAAGCTAAAGTCAAAGCAATGCGTGGGACAGTCAGAAATTACCAGTTCTAGATGTTGAAGACATAAAATGAAAAAAAGTCCAAAGAATGAATGGCAATTTTCAGTTAGATAGTGAATTTTATATATTTTATTTAGCAGCAAAATTACAAATTGTAATGTCTAACTAAACTAAGGAGAGAAATGAAATTAGAACTGGAAAAATGGCCTGAGACAATTAAAATATGACTAAGGAAATATGTTTCATTATAAAAAAAAAAAAGTGGGTGAGATTTAATGAACAGGAAAGTTAAATACCTAGGGTTTGGTCACTGTGGGATTTCAAGGTTAAAAGAAGTTTTATGAACTAAGGTATTTGGTTCAGAATAGTACTTCTCAACCTTTATATTCAAACTAGAGGCCCGGTGCATGGAATTCGTGCACTGGGGAGGGGGGGATGTCCCTAAGCCCAGCCTGCACCCTCTCCAATCTTGGATCCCTCTCACAATCCAGGACTGCTGGCTCCAAACTGCTCACCTACCTGCCTGCCTGCCTGCCAGATTGCCCCTAACAGCTTCTGCCTGCCAGCCTGATCACTCCCTAACCACTCCCCTGCCAGGCTGATCAATGCCTAACTGTTCCCCTGCCAGCCTGATTGCCCCCAACTGCCCTCCACTGCCAGCCTGGTTGCCCCCAACTGCCCTCCCCTGCTGGCCTGGTCACCCCTAATTGCCCTCCCCTGCTGGCCTGGTCACCCCTAACTGCCCTCCCCTGCAGGACATCTTGGGGTGGCCAGCTTGTGGCCACATGGAGGTGGCCATCTTGTGTGTTGGAGTGATGGTCAATTTGCATACTTGTCGTGGCTAATTAGCACATCAGGGCTAATTAGCATATCCCTCTCTTATTATATAGGATTAGCTCTCCAGCATCAAAACAATATCAATTTCCCAGACCCTACCATAGACCTATCAAATCAGGATTACTGGGGTAGGAACTGAATGCTTCTACAGTTAAAAAAGAACACAAGAAATTCTGACCCATAATCAAGTTGTGTATTGCTGGTCTAGATAAACTCCAGGCTAAGCATTCCTTAAATTTACAATTAGTGAAAACATAATAAAAAGAAGCCCTTCCACAGTATTGCAGTCAATAGAAACAAAAACTGGTAAGGAGCCATTTAGGAGGACTCTCCCAGGCTGAGGTCTGAACTGGGCAGAGCTGGGGAGTCTGACAACTAATATTTTTAGAAAATAATATACAAAAAATATTGGTCCTGGATTTGGCAATGACTTTTTTAGATATAACACCAAAAGCATAATATAAGAAAGAAAGAATTTATAAACTGGACTTCATTAAGTTAAATATTTCTGATTTACAAAAGACACTCTTACAAGAATGAAAACACAAGTTGTTGGTCATGATTCGATTCCCCATCAGGGCACATGCTTGAGTTGCAGACTCTATCCCTAGTGGGGGGCATGCAGGAGGCAGCTAATCAATTATTCTCTCTCATCATTGATGTTTCGGTCTCTCTCTCCCTCTCCCTTCTTCTCTGAAATCAATAAAAACATATCTTTAAAAAGGCACAGGCTGGGAGAAAATCTTTACAAAACTCTTATCTGATAAAGAACATTGTACAAAATACTGCTAAAACTCAACAATAAGGAAATAAACAACCCAACTGCAAACTGGGCAAAAGATGCAACCAAATGCTGAAGAGGATGTAGAGCAAAGGACACCCTCACTCATTTCTGGTGGGAACACAACCTGGTGCAGCCACTTTGAAACAGCTTGGCAATATTTTACAAAGCTAAACATATCTTACTTTGCAATCGAGCAATCATAGACCTTGGCATTTACCCAAATGAGTTGAAAACTTAGGTGCACTCAAAAACTGCACATGGACATTAACTGCAGCTTTATCCATAACTGATAAAACATGGAAGCAACCATGATGACTTTCAATAACAGATGAATGGACACACTGTGGTGTATCCATTCAATAATATATTATATAGCAATTAAAAAGAAATAAGCTATTAAGCCACAGAAAGACATGAAGAACCTTAAATGCATATCGCTAAGTGAAAGAAGACAATCAGAAAAGGCTACATACTGTATGATTCCAACTATATGAAATTCTGGAAAAGACAGAATGATGGAGACAGTAAAAAGATCAGTGGTTACCAAGAGTTTGGGGAAAGGCAGTAGAGAGGTGAATAGGTAGAGCACAGGGAATTTTTAGGGAAATGAAACTGTTCTGTATGACACTGGAATGTTAGATACATGACATTTGCATTTGGCAAATCCCATACAATTGTACAACACAAAGAGTGAGCCATAATGTGAAATGTAATCTTCAACAACAACAATCTATACTAATAATAGAGGAATATGCAAATTGTCCAGGATGCCATCACAGTAACAATAATGACTGAACAGAACAGTAGGCTGCGTGAGGCGACAAGGCTGAGTTAGTGAGGGATGACCAAAAATGACTGAATAGCAGGCTGCATGGGGCAACCAGGCTGGCGGGGGGAGCAGTTGGGGGTGACCAGGCCAGCAGTGGGGGCAGTGAGGGGCAACCAGGCTGGCGGGGAAGGGGAGGGGGGAGTTAGGGGCAACCAGGCTGGCAGGGGGAGCAGTAAGGGGCAACCAGGCCAGCAGGAGGGGCAGTTAGGGGTGATCAGGCTGGCAGGGAAGGCAGTTAGAGGTGATCAGGCCAGCAGGCAGGTGAGCAGTTAGGAGCCAGCAGTCCTGGATTGTGAGAGGGATGTCCGACTGCCGGTTTAGGCCCGATCCCTGGGAGTCAGACATCCCCCGAGGGGGTCCTGGATTGGAAAGGGTGCAGGCTGGGCTGAGCAGACCCCACCCCATGCATGAATTTCATGCACTGGGCCTCTAGTATAATAATGATAATGCATCAATACTTGTCCATCAATTATATGTGCCACACCAATACAAGATGTTAATAATAGAGGAACCTTGGGGGAAAGGGGTAATTGAAAATTCTCTGTACTTTCTGCTCAATTTTCCCATAAACCTAAAATTGCTCTAAAAACTCAAGTCCACTATGTTTTTAAAAAAAGGAAAAAGTTGTTTGGCACTCTCATTTGTTATATGCTCATTGTACTGTAGGCTTGGAAATTAACATGGTGCTCAATAAAGTCTACAACAGGGGATGTTTATAGAAAGTTATATTTAAACTAGTAGCCCAGTACACGAAATTTGTGCACTGGGGTTGGGGGGGCCCTCAGTCTGGCCTGCACCCTCTCCAATCCAGGACCCCTCAGGGAATGTCCGACTGCCTGTTTGTGCCCACACTTTTAACAGATAACAGCTCCATTGTTGTTTCTTTCTTCTCATGCTTAAAACCATTGGAATAAGTAGGTATTCAAAGTGTGTATACATTTTGCAGGGACACCCTGTATATCTCTAGTCAGCGGTGAAAGGAACCAACAGCAGATTTGGAACCCCCAGACAGGGAACCTCGCTCACTCCCCACATGTCTCCCCAATTCATTTTCTACCTTCGTGGGCAGCGGGAGAATCAATGTTTTCTCTCATTAACTTGGAAAAGCACGTCCTGTCACCCGCTGCCCGGCAGGAGTACGCTAGGCCCCAAGCAAGCGAGGCTCAGTCAGGGCAGCCTTCGCTCATGGGTGCTGGCTCCCAAAGTGCACATTCCTCCTCTACAGTCTCCCCAACTATCCCACTGTTTTACTGAGAGGACGGAACTCCCACCTCTGGGTTCTTGATCTTGAACGCTGACTGAAGGCACCTCAGCGAGGGCCGCCCACGCCCAGCAGATGTGTCTGTCTGCACCTGCGCCTGCCTCAGCACCTGCATTAACACCACAGAGGTGATCTCATCGCTGTACTGGCCTCCACGGGGAACAGGGCTTCACCACTCCGCCTTCTCACTGTCATCTCACAGGCGCCCACCCTCAGCACCCAGAACACCCAGACACTCTCCAAAGGACATGAGCTTGTTGGCGGGGACGTGTACACATCCTGGGGGGACTTAGGCATGCTGGGGTTGATGGAAGGGTGGCGCAGGGGTGGGGATAACTTGTATGCGCCTCGTCTGGGACTGTTGCAGGCGCGAGAGGGTGACAGTGCACTGGGGGATGTTCACACTCAAGGTGGGGAGGAGAGGATGTGTGCACTAGAGGCCTGTGGCTTCGCAGATCCGCAAACCCGTGGTGTGGCCAGGAGGACTTCAATCTGGCCCGCCATGGTGGCTGTCCCTGCGATCCACGCACCCTCTGGGCCAGGAGGCGGGACTTGCACAGCCACTCCCCGGTGCTGATGGGCTGCAGGCAGCTACTTTAGTTTGGCCGCAGGCTCCACTTGGCACGCTCACAGCTGCTCTGCCGGCCCGCCTCCCCTGCCCAGAGGCTCTCCACGCACTGCCCACAGGCCCAGAGTGGTCTGGGTGGGGCGGGACACCAGTACACGCTGCTTACCTCCCTGGAGTGACCAGGGCGGGGCGGAAGCCAGGCATCCTGCCCCACCCCAGCCACACCTTGCCTCCACACGCTGCACACCGGCCTAGAGCGGCCAGGACTGGGTGGAAGCCAGGCATCCTGCCCTGCCCAACCCCAGCTGCTCTGCTCCTGTTCACGCTGCCCACTGGTCTGGATCAGCCGGGGCGTGGCGGTGCGGGACGCCTGCCCCCAGCAGCTCAGTGCCTGTGCACATGTGTGCTGCCCACAGGCCCACCATCTTTGTCGGGTTAATTTGCATATCACTCTGATTGGATGGTGGGCGTGGATGGTGGGTGTGGCTTAAGCATAGCGGAGGGATGGCTAATTTGCATGTTTCTCTTTTATTATATAGGATGTCTTTGATCCTCAAGTTTATATCAGTGAAATGGAATTACTCTGATGCCAAATTCACTGTTTTTTGTAAGAATTAAATATGTATCTATGAGAACCTACTTTGAAAACTAAGTTATAAAAATGTATATTATTATTATTTAAAACAGAAATGTTTAAATATATTGTTTATTACATGTATATGTTTGCATTGATTATTAACTTATTGCTAAAACTACAAAAGTGGGTAGGCCCTATGATTACTGGCTTTAAACTCAACCTCAATTACATGGGGGGGAGGTGTTGAGGAGGAGAGGCAATTGCGGGGTGCAGGGGTTCATGGGGGGGGAAGGAGACAACTGTAATGCTTTCAACAATAAAGATAAAAATTAGTAACATTCCTGTTTAAAAGCCTATCCAGAAAAAGCAGTTCAAAAATGGAACATCTTACAGCCAAAATAGACATTCACAGACAAAGGAAATTCTTGCTTTTTCATCCTATGACATATGGAAGTTGTACCTTGTGAGCAGATGTCACTATCAAACTCAATAGTCCGGGTGTCCTTACTGAATTAGATGAACTTGGCACTGCATATCCCTCTGCCACAGCACGGGGGCTCGGCACAGATAGGGGCTGCTCACAGGGATGGTACCATGCGATCAAGATGCAGCAGAGGGCAGGGCAGGAGGGATTGCTACACAGGGCCAAGTGCACAGTGTTAATCATGAATGTCTTTGAGGAACAGAGTAGGAGGATGGTCAGGAATTAGAGATAAGGTGGGTTTGGATGAAAGGATGTTGATGCCCTGGAGGAGACTTGGTTGAACATTTTCATCATTAACTTTTGACCTCAGACTAAAGTCTTCCACAAGAACAGTCTCGGATTCCCTCTAGCAGTTCCATCTCCTGATAATAACATGAATTATAAGAGGTTGGGACCTAAGAACAGCTTTTTTCTTTCTCTTTCTTGTTTTCTGTTGTTTTTCTTTCCCTTTATCTCTTTCTCTTTCTCTTTTTTTCTCTTTCTCTTTTGCTTTCTCTTTCTCTTTCTCTGTCTCTCTTATCTCTTTCTCTTTCAACTTCTGTTTTTTCTTCCTTTCCTCCCTCCCTCTCTCCCTCTTTCCTTCTTTCCTTCTTTCTTTTCTTATTTTTCTTTCATTCTTCTTTCTTTTTTCCCCAAATCATTCATTAATTGAATATCTTCTTTGTGACAGCCCCACTAAATGCTGAATTTCAAACTGTTAGAGACAAAAAGAAATACTGAGTGGTAAGTGGCAAAGATATGCAGAGAAGCCAAGAGATTATAAGAGCTCATGAGCAGAACATAATCCAGGGAGTAACTGAGTCTTGAAGGACAGAATGAATTGTAGGGGAAGGTGTTAAGGAAGGGGGAATAAAAAGTGGGGGGAAAGATTTCAAGTAGGGAAATAAATGTGTGCAAAGAATCGAAATAAGATTTGGTAAATATCATGCATTTCTAGTATGGCTGGAGCATATCTGTATGAAGTAGTGGGGGATAAAGTCAGAGAAACAGGTCAGTGTTAAACAACAATGTGTCTTGTAACAAGAGTGGAAGATGTCAAATTTAATTACAACCACATATCCTAGTAGAGTTGTAGAGAGAGTCAAAGCACTGTGAGAGTTCAAAAGAAATGATAATAATAGTTGCAGTTCAACTCAGGATGTATTCTGTGCAGTGCACTATACTTATAATAGCATACATCATATCTAATGTAATCCTCAAAATAATATCAAAAATAATAATCACCTTTTTATTATCCCTTTTAAAAATGTGAGAAATTGAAGGATCAGATTGAATTTTCCCACAGTTATAGCGTTAGTGGATTCAAACGCAGGTCTTCCTACCTTTTGAGCCACAGCCATTAACTACTATAAGAGCAACTTTGGAAAATTTACAGCTATATTCATTTCTACTTGAATGAATACAAAATAAACATATTTGTATTCATTTCTAAGTGATTGATAAGTGTGTAAATATCCAACAATTGAAGGTTTAGAAAAAACAAAGTGAAGTCAAATATTCATAAAGTATGGATACATTGGGATTATAAATTAGCACTACTAATAAAGGATGATTTAAACATCTATAAAACTTGTATGAAATACTTAAAATGGTTACAATTGTTAGTTTCCCACATTCTGGATTACCAGGATTTCTTGCGTGTCTTGACTATTTTGTGAATCCTTTGACACTATTATAGTCCTCTATTTACATTTCCTGTAAATCCTCTTACATATTAGAAATAAATTTATCATTTCCTAAATCATCATAGCCAACATTTCTTCACATTTCCTACACCTCTGGATCCTGCCTCTTTGTACCTTCCCCGTACTGAGATTTTTCTCATGTCCACTATTTCTCTGTTTCTGCCCACACCTATAGTCAGGGTTCCACAGGCCAATGGGGCAGCCAAAATCACACATACAGTGAAAAGAATGCATCTTTCCTTCTTTAGGCTGTATTCTCTGTGCTCTGAGACCCACCTACAGCACACCAATTTGTTTGTTTATTCTCAAAACAGTTATTTTTATAATTATGAAATTAACATATACATCATACAAAAATGCCATATATTACTATAAGATATTTGGAATAAACCCCAATAATCATGGCTAACCTCTCCACAATGTTGATAACAGTATAGGGCATTGATATATAAATGCACACATACAAACTCATATTTACAGCATTTTTATTATAATATTCTGCTGCATGAAGATATGCAACAAAGTTATGTAAGAAGCTCATTACTAGCAGATATTTAGACTGAATCCAACTTTTCTCTGCTACAATATTTAGTGAGTGTGTTTGTACGTGTACTTGTGTGGACTGCATGATTTTCCTGGTCACTTCAGGCTGCTCTAACAAAGTATGAGAGACCGGGTTGCTTATAAACACAGAACTTTCTTCCTCAGAGTTTTGGAAGCTGAGAGTTGAAGATCAGGGTGCCCTCATGATCAGGTTCTGGTGAGGTCTCTCTTTGGTGTTGTGGACTGATGACTTCTCAATGTCCTCCATGGAAGAGAAAGGGTGAGGGGGCTCCCTATAGTCTCTTTATAAGGGCACTAATCCCATTTATGAGGGCCCCACTCTCATGATCTAATTACTTGGCAAAGGCTCCACCTTTTCATACCACTACATTGGGAGTTAGGATTTCAACCTATTAATTTTGGGGTCACATACTTTTTAGAGATTACTACTATCTATCCTTGGGAAAGGTTAGAAAGAAACTAGAATAAATGAAATATGAGTGGATCTGAGTAACAATGGAATTGAAGGAGAGCACCTGCTTTTGATCATAAAAAAATAAAAAAATTCAAAATGTACATCAGAAAAAAACTGATAATAATATAATTAAAAGGTAAATAACACAATGAGAAAATGGATTTATTATATTTATCTGTGTATACTTCTTAATATAAAGGATTCTTATAAATATATAAGAAGTCAAACATTTTGGTAGAAAAAACACAGTATGAACAGAAATTAATGAAAAGAAGAACTTTAAATCTCTGACAACCATATTCAAAATATAAATAAATAAGGTCAATTACATTAGTAAAAAAGACACTGAAATTAATTAGCAGATACTTTCTTCACCTATTAAAATGGAAATGTTTAAAAATGATAATATCATATGTTGGCAAGTTAATGGAATAATAGTCTCTCTGACTCTCTACTGATAGAATTTTTAAGATGGCAATTTTGCAATGGTCTTAATCCAAAGTCTCAATGCTTTGATACAGTAATTACTCTTCCAGTAATTTAGCCCTCCAAATAAAGATATATTCAAAAATTTACCTACTGGGGCAAAAGCAGAGATGTACTGTAGTAAATTTGTGATTTATATATTTTCTCTGGATATATGAAGATTCCTACTTATCATTTTGATATAAATAATGGTTGGCAAATCTACCTTAATGGCTGAACCTCACGGACACCATGACCGAGTTGGACTCAAAAATGTTCAGCGTAATAGTACCTGGAAGAAGACACAACTTGAAGATATAAGGACATCGTGGAGGAATCTGGAAAAGGAAGCTTCTCAGAATGAATGCTGACGATTTCCCTTTTGGGGGACTGGCTTAGGCATTTTGAAATCTAATCACAATAAAAGGAGGTCAATGAGGTCAAATGACCATGCATTACACAGAAAGTTTAAAAAATTACTGGCCAATAGATTTAACTTTATAGAGACTTACAAGGTTTGATTAGTCCGTAAGGCATGAGATTTTCCTTCTAAGAATTAATCATCTATTAAATGTGTGAGGAAGAATATGCAAATTTTAGATTTTATAATTCACACTTAATTTCATGATAAAAAAAATCACATCATATCTAACATCTAAAAACCCACAAACTCAGAAATAGAGTTTGTGTTTGGTTTTAATTATTTTATCTCAAATTAATCCCATGCCAAAGCAAGTAATAAAAAGCTTTTAATGCACAAATGTTTGCCAAACTGTCAAATTCTTTGATATTCTTTGTCTCAATCAACACATAATATTTATTGTGTGTGTGTACACTTCAAAGAAGTTGCAATTAAATTATTATTACTAGAGAAAACAAATTATTTTGACTCACAGTTAATTCTTAAATTATTAAACACTGTTTCTAAACTGTACATATAATTTATATTTATAACTAAATGTATTTGAACAAATCAAAGATATCAGCAAAGAGAATACTGTTAATACTTCTAATAGGCTCTTTTCTTTCCTACACATACCCTTTGAAGATAAATGACTGAAGCATCATTTTCATTCTCTGCTTAAACAATTCAAAATCTTGTTTAAATAAACCAAAGTCTTATAGGTAAATGATTTTCTCAAATGTTAATTCCTGATTGATGAGAAAATTTCAATTGGCTTTTAATATTAGATTCTCTTTTTTTAAAGTTACTGTAGATCTCTGTTTCTGCATATAATATTCCACAGAAAATATTCTTTTTATGCAGAGCTGACATGTATGGGTACATGGTTTATGTACCCATACACTGCACAAAAGGGTAGGCCCAGGTGGGGCTCTTAGGGGCTGCCACTCACCACAACCTCTGCCAGGCTCCACCATGGGAGGGATATTGCGTCTACCCTGGGGTGAGAATGGATCAAATGAGCTCTGTGTGTTCTAGTTAGTCCTCATTTAGTGCATTTCTGTGTTTTACAGAATAATTGCAATACTACATAGAATTTTTTCCCTACACCATTCTGAGAATAAGAATGGTGTAGGGAAGCTGGATACACGATCAATCCCTAATGCTTTAGTGTCTATTTTCTAAACACAGGGACATTCTCATACATTTCCTCTATAAGAGCAGGAAATTAACATTGATACCTCACTACCAACTCATCCTCAGACTCGACTCAAGTTGCACTAACTGTTCCCAATGTGTTCAGAAATGGTCATTGTCTTTAGTTGCCAAGTCTCTTTTGTCTCCTTCAGTCTGGAACAGTTCCTCAGTCTTTGCTGATCTTCAATGACCTTGAGCCTCTTGAATATTCCAGCAATTCCATTGTGAAGGGTGTCTTCCAGTTTAGGTTTATCTGATGTGCCTCACGGTTAGAGCAAGGTTAACAATAACAGGACATCACGGGAGTGATGAGGTGTTTATTCCTCTTCTTGCATCCTCACAAGTAGCTCACAATTTATATTTCACTCATTGCTGACGACTTCATGTCGTTGATTTAAGATGATATTTGTGAGGCTTCTCAACGGTAAGGTGACTTTTGTCCTCTCTTTGTAATCTGTATGCATTTTCCAAGGAGATGGAGTTATGGAAATAACCATTCCTCTTCAAGATTTTATTTTATTTAAGTCTTCATTTTTAGCGATAGAGAGTCAAGGTTCATACCTCTTGCATTCAGTGGCCTACAATCCCTACTACCTTTACTCATCTTGGTGCTCAGATTGACCCAGTTTTGACCGGCTGGACTCCCCTCATGCTGGCTCCTGTGCAGTTCTCTTATGTCTTCATTATGCCATGCTTTCCGACACAATAAAATAGTCCAGGATGATCTTATATCTTCCTGCTTCAACCCTGACTGAAGAGAGTTGGGTGCTTATTGCTGTGGAAGTGTCATTGTTGGAGGGCTCTCTCAGTGCACCTGGTCAGGGAATATTTCTCCATTTATTTGCATTTGCTGAAACATGGACACCACCACCTTTGCATTCAATGCAATTACAAGGCTAATTCTAACTTATTTTTTCTGTTAATTATCTTTGACATCTTTTAACTAACTGGCTGTACTGAACCAATCTCCCATTGCCACCACCATTCCTTCCTTCACCCCCCTAGTGACTAAGCATCTGCTGGGCCACCACACTCCCAGGAGACACCAGCGTGTTGTGCTCTAGCTCTGACAGCTACACCAGGCCAAGCACCTCCGTGAACACCTGGTGGACACAGCTCAGACTCTGAAAGCTGTGGCCAGGTCAGCTCTCCCATATGACATCTGTTTCACCCCTCCCACCCCTGAGAGGCCAGCCTAGGGTATCTCCTGTAGGGCTACTCCCCCCACTCTAACCAAGCTCTGATGCCCAACTTTGTTTCTTTTCATGAACATCCTGTTAACATTTATCATATCACTAAACAAAATTAAAAGATTATTCTCTTTTTGAGAAAATATATTTTAATGACAATAATTGGCATGGAGTTAGTCTCCATTGGAAGAAACTCTTATAAATAAATGAAAAAAAATACAAATATACCAATAAAAGAAAAGAGAAAAGGTGTGACTTGGCAGGTCACACAAGAGCAAAGTTGAAGCTGGCTAAACATAAAACCTCTTGACCTTATTTTGAATCAGCTGAGTAAGGAGCCTCAATTCTGAAAGCAGACTTCCTAAGTTGCAAAAATGTTCAAGTACTTACACCCTATGTATCTTTGGGCAAGTTATTTCCACTTCTCAGGGTCCTCTTCACCCAAAACAAGAACAATAATACCATCAAACATATATTTATTGGGAGAACTAAATGGTTTAGTACATGCAAAAGACTAGAAAGAACAGCACTTGGCACAAAGAGACAACTCAATAAATGGAGCCAACTATTTCACTGTCAGGGAGGACATTAAGTAGAAACAACAGGAATGAAGTCTTGACAAATATAAAGTGTGTAGTTAACCCAAAGAATGTTGAGTAGAATAACGTATTTTCTTTTTTTTTGGGGGGGGGGGGGCGGGGGGGAAGGTGCGGGCATGGAAAACTAGCTCAAAGGAACAATATTCCGGGGGGGGGGAATATTAAACAATACATACAAGAAAACATTCCTTTAAAATTTTTTAAATATATAAAGCTCTATGCTGTGTTGGATCATTCATATATAATAAATATGTCAAAGTGTGTTTGTGGAGGATATATACCAACTTCAGGAAAGCAGTGAGCACTGAGAAAGCATGGAGGTGAATGGGTTAGGGAATGAAATTCCATAGTGTATGTAGCATTGCATTTCTCAAATAATAAAAATAAAAGGACCGGTGGTAAATAAGTCAAAATGTCAACATTTGTTACATCCAGATGATGGAAACACAAATGCTTATTATTCATTGAAATATTCTCTCTATGTTTTAAATATTTCATAATTCCAAAAATCTTGTTAATGGGTTCAAGGCAGAGCATTATTTTGATATGCCTGTCAGAAATATTGTTGCTTTATTTCATAGTTATACATGTACATATTTTGACTCTGCTACTAAATATAATCCCTTGACAACACAAGCAATTTCTTTTCTAAATTTTATCCCTTAGCTATGAACACAGTGTTTGATTCATAACAAGGATGCAATAAAAGTTTGATGAATGAATGAGTGAATATTTTACTGGGCACTCTGGCATTTTAAATTTTCAGTACAGGCGTCTGTAAATAATTCACAGAAACACCTACAAAGGGCCTTGCTTATTTATTCTCAGTATAGGAAACAACCAAATAAATATTCTTAATTATTAAAATGTTACTTACAATATTGAAAGGAAAATAATTGTGTATCCCAGAGTTCCTGTGCTTTCACTTCATTTGTTTTTTATTTTAAAAGAAAAACTAAAGGGTTTTTTATTTATTCATTAAACTCTGTATTATACTTTGTAAGTTTCTGACTCTTATAAAATCACTCCTCATATTATACATAATTGTTCTGACCTTAACTGAATATCCATGAGCAATCGAAGGGAAATAAATTAGAAGCTGTCAATAATAAAAGGGTTTTTAATTCTTTAGTGAATAATTTAGGTTTTCCTCTGAACAGAAGCAAAGAATATCGTATTTTACCACCAGGATCAGGTAGCTACTTACTTTTGGCTCAAGAATACTTGCTCTTTATTGCATTTTACTATATATTTACTGGTGTAATTGAGAGGAGGGGACACTCTCATCGTATAATCATGAAAAACTAACCATAAGAAGAAAGGTTTTCCAAAATGAACCAGAACAGAAGCAAGAGCTACTCTTAGAAAAGAGGTGTTCCATGTTGGCTAAACACACACATGCATGCACACATGCACACATATGCGCAAGCACACATATGCATAGTATAACCATCTGACTTGGCCTGAAGATAGCACAAAACATTTTGCATGCAATCTCATTTGATTTTTTACTTTCTTCTGAATGTTTATATGAACTGTTTTCTCTCAACTTCTTCCTTACTATTTTCCTTTCTTCACTTGTTCTGCCATACGGTATAGAAATCCTGCATATTTCTACACAATTTATGTTAATATTCTCCTTTGCTTACTTTAGCATTGCCT
This sequence comes from Myotis daubentonii, assembly GCF_963259705.1. Classification (NCBI taxonomy): domain Eukaryota; kingdom Metazoa; phylum Chordata; class Mammalia; order Chiroptera; family Vespertilionidae; genus Myotis; species Myotis daubentonii. Next base: position 11,625,058 of record NC_081856.1, on the reverse strand, counting down.
AATTTACAGTATTTCTTACTCCAAAAAAATTCCAGTATCGCTAAAAACAGTAGATTTAATTAATGTACTATTTATTACTGATAACCCCATTTTTTTTGTTGTTGATGAAACAAACAGTAATGTATGGACACTCCCACTGGAAAAAAAGAAACAATGCAAAACTAGATCTGAGTATTTTGAATAAATCTACAGGGAAAAATTCAAAGAAAGGTTAAAAGATTGATCTTACAAAGATTAGACCTTACATAAAATTTTGCCTGTTCTTTAATAATAATTACCAATTGCCAAAGGCAAATCTGAATTCAGAAAAGGTATATGGAAAAATAATCTAATTCATTTTGTTTCTAATGTGATCATAAAATAGGTTCAGCTAGTTAAAATGCTCTGTAGATTTCTTTTACTTACATAATTTCATTTATGCTTTTACTCATTGAATAAGTAATGTATGTATTTAGCATATATGATGCACCCATCACTGTTAGACCAGGAATAGGAAGAGTTCAACTTTGTGGCTACTTTAAAGAAAGGACAGGCAAACAGGATATAAGAGTATAAGCTGGGCCCGGCCGGCATGGCTCAGTGGTTGAGCATTGATCTATGAACCAGGAGATCATGGTTTGATTCCCAGTCAGGGCACATGCTTGGGTTGCAGTCTTAATCCCCAGTGTGGGGCATGCAGAAGGCAGCCGATTAATGATTTCTCTCATCATTGATCTTCTATCTCTCTCTCTCCCTCTCCTCTCTTCTCCTCTCCTCTCCTCTCCTCTTCTCTCCTCTCCTCTCTGAAATCAATAAAAATACATTTTTTTAAAAAAGAGTATAAGCTGGAAGAGGGCAAGGTCTGTGTGTATCTTCCTCACTACTGTGCATCCAGTACCTACCATAGTACCTGACACATAGTTCGTACAAAAAATTGGTGAAGAAATGAATTAAAAGAACAAAACACTTAGTGAGATGATGCCAAAACACTATGAACAGAGAGAAGAGAGTGAGCATTTCTGTCTATGGTTAGAAAATGGTACATTTTTTATACAGGGATGCTTATTAAAATAAACCTGAGGTATTTTAGCAGTATTCTAACAGGTGTGAGATGATATTTCTTTGTGGTTTTGGTTAGCATTTTCCTCATGATTAGTGATGGTATTTTTCTATATGCCTATTGCCATTTGTATATTGTCTTTGAAAAAAATGTCTATTCAAGTCTGTAGTCCATTTTAATAAGGTTATTAATTTTTTATTGAATTATATCTTTCTCTATTTTGATGGCTGACCTTGTATCAGACATATGGTTTGCAAATATTTTCTCTCATTCTGTAGGTTGTCTTTTCACCCGGTTGGTTGTTTCCTTTGCTGTGCAGAAGCTTTTTAGTTTGATATAGTTTTTTAGTTGTTTGCTATGGGCTTAGAGGAAAAGTGTTTCATCATTTGTCTGGGTGAAGTAGGGGAGGTTATGTTTGTGATCCTCTCAACTCCACTCATTCCAACAGCACTCTCTGCCTCACAGCTTCTCAACCAATAGTGTTGGCAGAGGGTCTCGGATGTCAAGATGCCAGTCCCCTCAGTTCTTGGGGATCCCAAACAGGACCAAAACTCCCAAGCAAGCCTCATACACCCTCTCCTTTGTCCCCATAGTAACACAAATACCATCATTTCCCATATATGTCTGTTGTACAAAGGATAAAAAAGGTGGCCTTCAGGGAAGAACCATTTTTGGGAGAAGAAAGTTGGTGTTTAGCCCTAGTATGATCCTGTTGGTAGTTTCATACTGAGGAACAACTGTCCATATCTACTGAGACAATTAATTTAATATTTTATCAGTTAATAGAAGACCCCAGTATTATTTGGAACATACAATGTTAAAACTGACAGTGATATGGAGATTTTATCAGATTTTTTACTAAACATAACCCAAAATCAAGACAACCTTCAGTTTATAAATAGATATATTTGTTATGATCATGAGTGAAAGAAATCAAAGAGCTTTGGCTACTTTAGATGGCTTCCCACAGCATTGTGCAGCAACAGATGAAGTCAAATTAGCATATGTCCCTAAGTTGTTACTTGTAAATAAGAGAGTTATTCTTCTCTGACCCAGCTGTTTCTCCTCCAAACACACCATCCTCTAGCTCACCTAGTGTGGGACACCATGTTCATCCCAGATAAACGTCTGACACTGGAGATATGTACCAAATAACTCACAAGCTGGGATTAGCTGTCAAAGTTTGATTTCTAGGGCATTATAAAAAGCATTCTATGAGATTCAGGTTAACAAAAAAAAAAATACCCAGTGGTTCTTGGATTCTGAAATAAACATACAATAGGCTAGACAGAAATTGTCAGCCTGTCATTATAATACTGGCTGTTAATAACCACAATTAAGGCAGACTGCATATCAATTATTGTCTGGAACTTCAACTTCTCTAAGCATGAAAGGAAGTGAGGCAGCCTGCATTACTGGCTCCCCTCTTCAGCTAATTAGTCCTGTTTTTAATGGCTTCATCTGCCCAGGATCAATTGTCTAATAGGAACAGTGCTCTGTCAGTTAATAAGGTGAGGAACTATAGAATGTGATTATGTCTGCCTCCAAAATAGCGCTTCAAACAACACTAAAACAATCACGTGACAGAATGAGTAGACTAATGGTCCCAAGCAGTATTTTTTTTTATCTAATTCTTGTACATACAGTGTTCCAGGAACACTGATGGAAAAATTAAAAAGGGAAAAATTGAGAAAGACAGTAATAAAGGGAGACTTAAAGACAAACACAAGGCCATACACAGGTAACACACTGTGAAAACTTGCAAGAGAAGGCAGACATTTTATTAGCGGCACTTAATGAGTGTTACCATGGGAAATGTTGATATGATGATGGACCCTGTTTTTCAAAAATGCTTTTTGTAAATAAAGTAAGCCATTCAGTGGTTGTGCTGATTATAACCTCAACTGTGTTCGTTTTCCACTCACAAAATACAATTCAGTGAAGAAATAAGTACTGGTGGTATTTATTTGTATTCAATTTGCTTTTAGCATCTATTATTGGACATATATAACTTTGAGTAAATGTGCCAAACAGCAGACTGACTAATAAAGACATCTGCAAATACTAATTCACAATATGCTTCCTATGCTGATGCAGGTTGGGCTCATGGAATGAAATAAAAGATGGAGAGCAGTCATTATCCTGAGAGGAAGTGTGTGCAGTGGGTAGGAAAGGACATGGGCCCAGGACTCAGGTTACCAACACCCCTACTTCCTGCTAGCTTGCATAACTTGGGCAAGTTACTTTACTTCTGTGTCTCATTTCCTTATCTGTAAAGTGGAAGTGATTAGAAATAGGATATTTATGAAAATTAAATATATAACTCAAGAACTGAGTTCACAATCTGGCAGAGTAAAAGCATTATAGAAAGTGTAGCTATTATTAGTTTATCTTGATTAATTAGTTGAACACAGACACGGATCAAAGTGTTTTCTGAGCCAATAACTTCCATCATGCTCCCTTTCTGCAGCTTATCAACACGCAAGAAGAGTCTAATTGGCGCTAAGTATGCTGTACCTTGAAATATGCCAATTCTCCAAAACTGTGGTTTTCAACATGCTATCCCCTCACCAGAAATATCAGCATTACTTGGGAGTTTTTTACATATGGGAATTATTGAGCCCCACCCAGATCCTACTGAATCAGAAAATACAAGGATGGTGGCCAGCAGTCTCCTTTAAAAAGCCTTCCATATGATTGGGATGTGCATAGAGGTTCTAGAACTACTGAGCTAATAAACTCCCAAACTCCAGATGTGTTCTTCCCTACAGAGAGATTGATGAATTCTAAACCACTGAAAATAAAGGTTTCTTATCAACCAAACAATATGGTATTGTTCAAAATAACTCAGATCTAACTGTGAATCCACATTAATGTCATATGTTTTTAAAAATCTAAAAAAAGTTCAAAGTTACTAAGTTAAACCTTTAGCTATAGTTTGAAAACATTAGCATGCAGGAAAAAAGTTAGAAAAAGGGAAGAACTAAATTATGAAGAAACTAGAGGCCCGGTGCACAAAATTCATGCACAGGAGGAGGAGGGTTGTCCCTCAGTCTGTCCTGCATCCTCTCCAATCTGGGACCCCTCGGGGGATGTCTGAATGCCAGTTTATATTGGCAATTGAACAGCCCTCTCACAATCCGGGACTGCTGGCTCCTAACAGCTCGCCTGCCTCCCTGTCGATTGCCCCTAACCACTTCTGCCTGCCAGCCTGATCGCCCCCTAACTGCTCCCCTGCCAGCCTGATTGACACCTAACTGCTCCCCTGCCAGCCTGATTGCCCCCAACTGCCCTCCCCTGCTGGCCCGGTCACCCCTAACTGCCCTCCCCTGCCAACCTAATTGCCCCCAACTGCCCTCCCCTGCCGGCCTGATCTCCCATAAGTACCCTCCCCTGCTGGCCATCTTGTGGCAGCCATCTTGTGACAACATCACAGTGGCCATCTTGTGACGACGTCACACAAGAGCGTCGCATGAGAGCATAGAGCGACGCCACCTAGGCTTTTATTATATAGGATAAGACATTGAAGGTTAGAATCAAATACTATTTCTACTTTGAGAGCTTGCATGGGATATGATACGCTTCATACAATTTAAATAATGCTCAGTCTCAAGATTTTCCTTGTATTTTATTTATTTATTAAATCCAGAATCTAAGTGTTCTCAGCTTTTAAGAAAATATTTAACATGGCTCTTAGAATGGTATGACATAATGTACACATGCCCATGAAACATCATATCTGTTGACCATATCTTCAACTGCTTTATTTAACCTTCACAATGTTTTGAAATAAAAAATTTTGTCAGGAAAATTAGAAATGGTAGCTTCTCTTAAAAAAACTATGAGGTCTATCGATATTGGTACTAAACCCCTCTATGACTTAGTAGCAGCCTCTCTCTTGTGTTTTGAGTTTGATTGTCTCTAGCTCAGCTGACTACACTCATCTCACTTGTATGAGCCCAGAAGGGGTCAGGTGTCGCCCTTCATCCTAAAACAAGCCTGCCACAAAAATCCTCAGTCAATGCCACATCTCTTCCCAGGCCATCTAGCTTTCCGATTTCCCCACCGGACAAATCATAAAATCTATCACAATAGAATTCCAATGGGTATTTACGGGAAGGAGAAATAGGTGCAGAGAAATTTTTAAGCTTCTGTACTTTCATTCCTTTTACATATACAGTCAACCAGTGAAGCTATTATATCTCTTTGGATGGCTTTGAGCCTCGCAGAGAAGAGGGAATTGATGCTCAAAAGAAAGTCTCTTACTGGAATTAAAGTCAATGTGGGAATTCGTGTTTTCTCAGTGAAGACCTAGATTTGACACTTCAAAGTCCGAATTTTAAAAATGTGGTCATTGAAAGAAATAAGTTAAATCTAAATGTGTTAAGTATAATGTACAGAATAGATTTTTATCAAGACTTGTGCTTTTTTTTTTTTTTTTTTAAGAAACAGAATTGATTTGCTAGAAACAGCAGTTTAGGAAGCTCTGAAAATTTGGGGTTTAATACTAGTCCAGCTGTGAGTGGCTTTGTGGATTTGAGCTAGTCATTTAACCTCTCAGGCCCTCAGAGTACTCATCTCTAAAATGAGGAGGTTGGGCTCATGTACCTTCCAGCCCTGAAAGCCTATTCTGTGATTCTAGGATACTGGGGGCAGACAATTCATTTCAGGTTTTTTTGTATAAATGGCATCCAGTGTCATAAAATAATGCATCAAGAGCAGCAGCAGGGCCTTTCTATCCTGAATGTGGTTTGAAGCCAGCAGATAGGGTTGCTTGAATTCATTTTCTGCCTTTGGTAAGGGGATAGGTTTGATGACCTAATAGGCCTTTTCCATCTCTTGTATCTTTGATGAGGCTACCAGGCCTCTGCGTTGGGAACTGCAAAAGAGTTACTGTGGTGAATGCCCCTTTGTAGTGATTTTCTCTTTCTCATCATGTTTGACATTTTTGCAATTGTGCTTTGATTCAGATTATATCCACTACATAGCTCAGTGCGCTAGTGAGCCGAGACTTTGCTAAGCTATAGATGCCCAAGAAGAGAAATTAAAAATGACAAGCTTGAGCTGCATGCTGTTTAGATATGTTATTTGAAGTAGATGGTTGTGATTCAGTCAAGGTCCATAATGGCCTTAACTGCTTCAACAAAAATATAGTTGTATATTTATTATTTTGTAAAGTAGTGTACTAATAAATTAAAATGCCCCTTTCCCTCTTTTTCTCTTTTTTTTCTTTCAGCAGTTCCTGAAATGCATATTCCTTTATAATCCATTCCAGAAAATAAAATGAATAATCCATGAAAATGGACTCTAGTTATAAGGATAAGTTTTACTTCAGGCAAAAGGAAAAGAAAAGCATCCTCAATTCAGTTCTTCCAGGAAATAAAAGTTCAGGAAGGAAGCAATCAAATTTATTCTGCACGCTTTACTGTTAAAACTCATCTTCTACAGTATTCTAAACAGTGGAGAATTTGAAAAATCCAACAAAGATGGGAATTATTCAGAAAGTGAAGCCATTAAGCATAATTTCATAGAAAAGTTCTGATACTATGAATTCTGAAAATTATACATATGTATTGGTACCAAACTCATTATGCAAGGTTGAATTTTACATATTGTAATTTTTAAAAATGCTAAATTTCTTCAATATTTCAGAATCATTTTCAAAAACTTACTGCAATGCATAGAAGCTGGAGTTGAAAAAGTAAGTAAGGACACAAAAAGGGAAAGCTTTAAAGGAAAGAAGAGAGACTGAAAAGCTTATACCTGTTCTCTAAAGTGAGTCAAAATTATGAAGAAATTGAGGAATTAAGCATGTCAAAAGATAAAGCAGTGAAAATTTGTCTTGTACTAACATTCTCCTGCAACACTAAAAATAATAAAAACAATAAATTTCCATCAAGTGAGTTTATGTTGTTTAGAAAAGATAAATTTGTTAATAGTGAATAAACTGAACCCAAGTCTCAATGTAATAATTATAGCTACAAAAAGTTGTCAATTTTCTCCTCTATAAAAGTTGTTTAAAGTTCTAAGAGAAAAACAAAATCTTTAACTTCTCTGTAATTCATTTCAATGTATATTATACTTAAATAAGGTAAAAGAATTTTAGTGTTAAGTCTTTAATTAAAAGTAATCTTAGGTAACACCAAGATGGTGAGGACACACACACCCTTGCATACTGTACCCATTAACAGACCTTTGAAATCATGGTCTATTTACTATTTTAGATAAAATTTTTACTCTCATTCTCCTTGCTTTAAAGCAAAGGTCCTTTTATTAGAATCAGATTCACTAGAAAGTGAAAGTAGTCTAGATAACGTTAACTTTTAAATTAGGAAAGGAATATATGCTTGACAAAGAAAGTTTCCATTGAGCCCTTTTCCCCCTACACATTTTTCTAAATTCAAATAAATGCTCAATAAGTGGAATTTCCTAATTCAATGGATATTCTAGTTCTCATTGTTAGTTGTTTACCCACTAGTCTCCTTGACAATCATTAACTTTTCCCAATAAATTCTGTGGGGTATTTTTTTACCCAAACATGTGCATCAGAACAAGTCTTCACATTGATAGAAACAGTACATGAGATTTTTATCAGTTATCTTTACTTCACACCAAACAAATAACATTGCTCCAGCCATGAGAAATAAATTTCTCCAAGAGCAACAAGAAACCAAATTATACCTAAATAATTCTGTTATAAGTTTCAAATTCAAGCTCTTCTAAAATTTTATGTAAATTGAGTTACACAGCATCAAAGAAACATTTGGGAACATACAAAACACCAAATCAGAAATTGAAGAACTAATAACCCAAATAGATAAGATAAAAAGAGTAATGAAATGAGAGATCATTGAAGCTGGGAAAGAAAAAGATGGCAGAAATAAAGATTAAACCCTAAGGTACCCCAAAACCAACAGATTACTAAAGCGCATAGAATAAAAATGGTTAAACAATCAAGAGAATAAAAAAAAAAATAAAGTGGTCAAAGAGAAGACGGTGGAAATAAAGAGTAACCAAAAAAGATTCAATGTTTGTGCAATTGAAGATCTTGAAGAAGAAAAACAAAACCATGGGAGAGAAGTAACATTTTTATACTATGATCCACGACGATTTTCAGTAAATAAAATGAGAAACACATCTAAATAATGAAAGGGTCAAATTAGCTTCTATACTACATAATAAATTAGCACAAATTTAGCAGCGTAAAACAACACACAGTTGCCGAAACCGGTTTGGCTCAGTGGATAGAGCGTCGCCTGCGGACTGAAAGGTCCCAGGTTCGATTCCGGTCAAGGGCATGTACCTGGGTTGCGGGCATATCCCCAGTAGGAGATATGCAGGAGGCAGCTGATCGATGTTTCTCTCTCATCGATGTTTCTAACTCTCTATCTCTCTCCCTTCCTCTCTGTAAAAAATCAATAAAATATATTTTAAAAAAAACAAAAAAACAACACACAGTTATTATCTCAGTTTCTGTGGATCAAGATTCCAAGCATGGCCTTAGTGAGTCCTGGAGCAGAGCTCCCAAGCCTGTAACAGAAGCTGAGCTGTGTTCCTTGTAGCTATGACAGTGCCCCAGGTTCTTCACTGCTATCAGCAGGAGGTCACGCTGGGTTTCATAGACCATTCACAGTTCCTGCCACATGCTATTTCCATAGGCATTTCATAAAATGGCAATTATTTTCTTTGAACCCAGCCGGAGAATGAGAAGTCTACTAGTAAGATGAAGCTTTATATACCAGAACAAAATCGTGAGAGTGATGGGTCATCAAGTTTGCAATATTCAGTTGGTTAGAAGAAAGTCATAGGTCCCATCCACACTCAAGGAGATGGAATCATATGTGAGCATGAAAGGAGATGGAATCATATATGAGCATGACTATCAGAAGGCAGGGGTCATAGGGTGGGGTCACAAAAGCCAAGTGGTCTGAGAGATTCAACCAGTAACAATCTGAATTAAGCTAAAAAATTCCTTTTAACTTTGTCTTTGTAATTCATAGTTTCTCCATAAGATAAATGCCTTTTAAATAACCATAAGTATAAATAAATCAAGAATTCAAAATTCAAACTTAAAATTAATTTAAAAATACAATAAAGCTGAAAAAAATAAAAATATATTGGAATTAAAAACAAAATTACATCACACGTAATTTGTCTCTGAACATATGGGTAATAATTGTTATCCTATCATTCTTGTTATAAGCAGAATTTTTATTCTTCTTTGCACCACATTTTCTACTTTCAATTTTTTTATTACTTAAATAATACTTAATCAGCAAATATACGTAAATATTTGCTACAAATCACTATGTAACGTGCACTGCACAAGGCATGTCTTCATTGTAAAGTTTTAAAAGTTCAATATCTCGCCGAACTGGTTTGGCTCAGTGGATAGAGTGTTGGCCTGCGGACTCAAGGGTCCCAGGTTCGATTCTGGTCAAGGGCATGTACCCTGGTTGCGGGCACATCCCCAGTGGGGGGCATGCAGGAGGCAGCTGATCGATCTCTCTCATTGATGTTTCTAACTCTCTATCCCTCTCCCTTCTTCTCTGTAAAAAATCAATAAAATATATTTTTAAAAAAATAAAAGTTCAATATCTCTATTGAGCTGGAACCTCATTTTTTTAAAATGTTTTTATTGATATTAGAAAGAGAATAAGGGAAAGGGAAGCAAGAAAGAAACATCCATGACAGAGAGAAACATCTATCAACCGTCCCCTGTACACCCCCTAATGAGGACCAAGGCTGCAACTTGGACATGTGCCCCAAGCAGGAATCCAACCAGTGACATCACCTCTTAGTGCATGGGATGCTGCCCAGCCAACTGAGGCACACTGACCAGGGCAGAACCTTCAAATTTTAAAATTTGAAGATTTTTGTTCAAAAAAATCGTTGAGATTTTTGTCAACACAACTTTAGAATAGTTGCAAGTTCATTGCACACTCAGATTTCACTAAAAATAGAAAATTTAGAAAAGCATTCTAACACTCACCCTTTGTCTCTGTTACACTCATGTTCTTTGCTTAGCTTGGTAACTTTGATACCTATTTCCAATCTGCCTGCCCCACACACCCTCTCCTCATCATTTGACGTTCATTTTTCATTCTAGTATCTCTGTTTCTAACTCAGCTTTTATCTTTGATCTCTACTCTGGATTGGCCATATATCTAGAGCCACAGGGAAGAAACTTTTCCATCCCAGGGGCTATGAAAACTCAATAGATGGGCAAGCCTCCTGGTCTCCTAATATGAAGGAAGGAAGATTGATTTTACTCTAAACTGAAGCCCGCCTAGCTGATCAACAAACATCTCCAGTGTATTCCTTTCTATTTCAATCAAAATCACCTTCATTATCATTTCCCCATTATCCTCACCAATACCATTGAACATTTGTCATGCAACCCCAAATATTCATATCAAATTGAATACTAAGTCCTTTAGTATGTTAAATTATATAGCCAATTCATTCAACTAATTAGATAATTTATCCAACTAATCAGATAATTACCTCTTGAGATTTTTTGTTATCACCACTTTAGAATAGTTGAACAACTTCAGTTACACAGAGGTTAAATGACTTATCCAATGTTTAGTGAGAGTCCAATATGGGTTTCAAATACTAGTCAGAAAGTTAACCACTACACAAACTATCTCCCATAATCAATGTTCATTGAGCATTTACAACGTGTTTCTGCTTAAAAGTTCAATCTTTCCATGATATCATTATAACAATCTTCTGCACTTTAGATGTATTGAAGGTTTTCCATATACATTATTGATTTAAGAACACTCCCTTCATTTTAGAACAGAGCAGATTTCTGAAAAATTTTATTAAAACCATTTCATTCATAAAAGTTAAAGAGTCATAAGGTTGTAGATAACAGAAGAAAATAAAATGTCATTCCAACCTTATTAAAAAAGGTTTAGCCATAACCAGTTTGGCTCAGTGGATAGAGCGTCGGCCTGCGGACTGAAAGGTCCCGGGTTCGATTCCGGTCAAGGGCATGTACCTTGGTTGTGGGCACATCTCCAGTGGGGCGTGTGCAGGAGGCAGCTGATCGATGTTTCTCTCTCATCGATGTTTCTAACTCTCTATCTCTCTCCCCTCCTCTCTGTAAAAAATCAATAAATTATATTTAAAAAAAAAAAGGTTTAAATCTACCTATAAAAATCTGGAAATCCATGGTGATAGAAACTATTCTACTATTAAAAGTAGCTGCTTTCTCAAAATGAAAGAAGGCTATGAAAATGGGCAAAATAGTTTAAAAATTGATATAATTTGATGTCATAAAAAATCTCTTTGGCCTCTAAAATAACAAAAAACAGACATGAAGAATTTTTGTAAAGCCCAATTAAATATTTCAACTCAGTGAATAATCAAATAAAAATAGCCACATGCCATACACATTCAAAGTGAATGAGTCATGCCTTAGTTATAGTATATCTTTGACCTGAGATAACCCATGGACAAAATAATAGGTATTCTAGAACTAACCATGAAATAACTCAGCATCTTGCTTTCAAAGGAAATTTGCTAGTCCTGCAAAAGGAAAAACAAAGAGGAAACAGTTGCTGGGCAATGAAAACCGTGCACAAAGTAGCAGAAAAATCTACACTAATAAAAGACAAACATGCAAATTGACTGCACCTTCACGATGCCTTAAGCCACGCCCACCAGCCAATCAAAGCAACTGTATGCAAATTAACCCAACCAAGATGGCAGCCGGAAGCCAGGGAGCTGGAGCGAGCAGGAGGCTTGGGTTGCCTCTGGCGATGGAGGAAGCCAAGCTTCTCTCCCGCCCGTCCTGGCCGGCTCTGAGCTCCTCTCAAGGCTACAAAGTTTCAATTATAGAAGGTAAATAAATCCCAGAAAAAAAAAGGAAAAAAGGAGAGCCTGGGAGCTTCCATCGCCGGGGGGGCTTGGCCAGCCTGAAAACGGCCCTCAGCCCCTCACCCAGACTGGCCAGGCACCCCAGTGGGGACCCCACACACTAAAGGGGGTATAGCCAGCCTGAAAACAGCCATTAGCCCCTCACCCAGGCTGGCCAAACCTCCATGTGGTGAGGGTCCCCCCGGGGGGGGGGAGGGCTTGACCAGCCTGAAAACAGCCATCACCCCTCACCTAGGCTGGCCAGGAACCCCAGTGGGGACCCCCACGCTGAAGGGGGGGTGATCAGCTGCAAACACCCATCAGCCCCTCACCCAGGCTGGCCAGGCTCCCCAGCGAGACTCCCACCCTGAACCGGGACACCCTTCAGGGCAAACCAGCCGACCTCCACTCTTGCACCAGGCCTCTATCCTATATAGTAAAAGGGTAATATGAAAATTGACCCTAACAGCAGAACGACTGGGAATGACTGGTCACTATGACACACACTGACCACCAGGGGGCAGACGCTCAATGCAGGAGCTGCCCCTCGTTGTCAGTGCGCTCCCACAGGGGGAGCTCTGCTCAGCCACAAGCCAGGCTGATGGCTACCAGTACAGCAGTGGTGGTGGGAGCCTCTCCTGCCTCCTCAGCAGCACTAAGGATGTCCGACTGCAGCTTAGGCCTGCTCCCCGCTGGCAAGTGGACATCCCCCGAGGGCTCCCAGGCTTCCAGAGGGATGTCTGACTGCCAGTTTAGGCCCAATCCCCCGGGAAGCGGGCCTAAGCCAGCAGGTGGTCATCCCCGAGGGGTCCCAGACTGCAAGAGGGCACAGGCCGGGCTGAGGGACCCCCCCACCGAGTGCACAAATTTTTGTGCACTGGGCCCCTAGTACATGTATAAAGTTCTGAAATAAACCATTTCAAGAACAAAAAAGAAAATGCTAAAATCCCTAATTCAGACAGATGGATTGAATCCCTGGTTATTATACTGACACAGTATAAGAAAGTGCTATAATGGACAGTGAAAAATAATGAAGAGAAGCTTTTAGAAATCATGTATCTTGGAGAAAGCCATATTTTTAACTCAGAAAAATTCACACACATTTCTTTTGAAATCTGAGAAGAACTTTCCCAATGACCTCTACTTGCAAGTTTTTCTCCAGAAATGAGTTATTTAGGAAAATAAATCTTTCAAGTTTGAAAATGGATAATTTACCCCAGCACACTGACCCTTTCTAAACAGAACAGAGTAATGCAAGTTCTCATAATACTCCCTCCCTGCCACTCCCCTCACTGAGGTTCAAAGGCACATGGGCTCCCTTCAATTTTCTAATAATCAAAAGCTGGTATGGATGAAAGGGGGGGGGGAACAGACTTCACTTTTCTGTTGCATTTTTTCCTAATGGGCTTGCCATTTCATAATATGCTGTTCATAAAGGAAGACTGTATTGTTGTTGTTGTTTAGCATAAAAAAGACCTCTTTTCCTGCCGACTGTGTGAAGGAGTTGCTCTGAAGCATCACACCAGAAGGATGCTGTCCTGGCCACCTGAGTGGGTCACCTGAGCTCTGTCACCATCAGACTCTTCTCCTTCCTCAAAGTCTGCGGATCAAAGGGAATCTAAATCCACACTAAATTTATACATTTTTTCAAACTGAGAAATGTGCTTTTCCTACTTGCAAAGCGTCCTAAGAGGCAGGGTAAAACGGGTTGCATCTCTGTGAGACTTCCTTTCCACTCTTCACACCACAAAAGAAGAGGAGAAACAGTAACTGGGGCCATGCTTTGTAGGCAGAAGATGCAAAGATACCCTATTATTTCCTCTCCTACTGAGCTAGGTAACAATCCCAAGGGCTTTGTTAGGTACTGTTACTCAAATAAAAATAATTACGACAATCACCCTGGTGAAACTTTCCTTACAAAAATGTAACCTCCTCCAAGATCACAGGAAGTAGACTAGCTTCTGCTGTTGTACTAGAGTGGGAATCAAAGGGATTGTATTCATTCTGGTTCTTTAGATAGTCCTATTCCTGGCTTATTTAAGAAACAGTAAATGTCCATTCTTCCATCTAGATCTAGTTTGCCTAATGAATGTGAGTCATTAGAACGGCTTATATCTAGAAAGATTTTCTTTGAGAATTTTAAAAACCACATAAGTAACTGCTATAATTGTAAGAAACTTGCTATAATTTAGTGGAGGCACTTCCAGAGATGCGGCAGCGTCCATTTCGGAGAGAACGAGGGCAGGCAGCTTGGATTAGTGAGGTACTGGTTGTGATGGAGAAAAATGATCACATCGGAGGGTTCGTTCCATAGTAAAAGCAAAAGAACTTGCAAATGGATTAATGAAAGGATGTGAGGGAGAGGGAAGTGTTATAGATGAATTCTTGTTTTTTAACTTTTGCTGCCAAGTGGAGTGTGGGACATTTATCGAGACTGGGGTCAGTAGAAAGAACACCAGTTTGAAAGTAGGAAAAAAACATCATGATTGTATTCTGAATGTAATGACTTCCCAATGCTTTTGAAATATGTATGGACACTTTCAAAGAGCGATTGTGGAATGCATGACCTGGAGCTCAGAGAAGAGAGCTGAGAAGACAAAGGGAGAAGTCTCTAGCCATGGAACTCCATAGATTTCTGGCTTAGAAGAAGGTGCATCTGTAAAGGAGATAGAGAAGAGATACAAAGGGAATGGTCAGATAGGACAAAAAAACTAGAGAGTTTGGTGTCATGGAAGCCAAACAGTCCCTCAAGAAGAAGGGAGTGATCAGCAATGTTGATTTCTGCCGAGTGGTCATAGAAGACAAACCCTGAAAAAATGGCCCAAAGAATGAGTGATCCGAATTTCACTGGGGATCTCAGCAAAGCTATTTTGCTGGAGTAATAGGAAAAGAAACCAGATAGGAGTTAAAGTAAGGAGTGGAAACTGAGGAAAGAGAAATGAAAATCCACAGGGTAGCCAATGTGGTTAATACATTTCAGTAGGAAGAACAAGGTCTGTCTAGGGCAGTGATGGCGAACCTATGACACGTGTGTCAGAGGTGACACATGAACTCATTTTTTTGGTTGATTTTTCTTTGTTAAATGGCATTTAAATATATAAAATAAATATCAAAAATATAAATCTTTGTTTTACTATGGTTGCAAATATCAAAAAATTTCTATATGTGACACAGCACCAAAGTTAGGGTTTTTCAAAATGCTGACACGCCGAGCTCAAAAGGTTCGCCATCACTGGTCTAGGGAGACAGCTAGGGAGAAAAAGAGGAGGATTTTGGAGGAGGGGGAGGGCATGATGTTTTGAATGAGAAACTCCCAGTGTATAAAACGCATCCAATTTGCATTTTAAGTAAACTCTATTAACAATTACATTGTAGTGAATTCTCATAGGAATGTTATTTTTAAATATATACTTTATAGATTCCATTTTAAACTGAAGCAGTACATGTATTATAATCAGGGTAGCCAATTTTAGTGTTTCCATCTTAGTGTATTTTTAAGTTTTGTCAGCCTAGATTGTTGACGTTGAGTTCATAATGATGCTATATTTTTTAACAAAGTTTTGCTTTTATTTCTTATTAACTGTTATACCATTTTATTTCTTAACTGTTATTCCATTAACAGTTATATTGAGAAGAGGTTTCCACAGCAGGTGGCAGCTGCATTTAAACACAGAGATTAGCATGGGGTACCAGAAAGAAAATTGTAAAATGAATTTAAAAGGGATAGACTTACTACTTTGTGTTTTTCTTGGTCAAATTGCTATTGTGGAAATGTAAGTTAGAATAAATAATTGCTTTTGAGGCAAAATATAATTCCACCACAGGTCAAAGGCTATCTTCAAATAATGCTAAAAATCTAGAAGGTAATAGATAGTAACAGGAGAATTGATGACTGTATTTAATTAAGACCTAAACAAAAAACAAAGACACAATGTTCACTTGCATAACTAACCGGGAAGAAAGGGCTACTAAAATTGTAGGCACAGGAAAGGGTGTATCATCACATTTGCATGACCACAGAAATGCTTACTGCTTATCCTAGGTGATGAATGGAGGAACCAACAAATGCAGCTGACCCACCAACGAGTAGCATTAGTTCAACCAGAGGTCATGGCACATGTGTGCCTTGTGAATACTTTGCCAAAGAGTATCTCAAGTTCTCCTTCGAATAAACAAATATTTCAACACAAGAAAGAACTGCAAATGCCCCTTATCCCACTGGCTTTGTCCCAGAGAAGTAAACAAGATCAACAGAGGGCTGGAAACACAGGAACAAAGGATTCTGTAACATTCTCAAGCCTTTCAGACCTGTCAGAATCCTATATAATAAAAAGGTAATACACAAATCAACTGAACATCAGAACGACCCTTCCGCTATGATGAGCTCTGACCACTAGGGGGCAGACGCTCAATGCAGGAGCTGCTCTCTGGTGGTCAGTACGCTCCCACAGGGGGAGTGCTGCTGAGCCAGAGGCCAGGCTCATGGCTGGCGAGCACAGCAGCGGTGGCAGGAGCCTCTCTCGCCTCCACAGCAGCTCTAAGGATGTCCGACTGCTGGCTTAGGCCCGCTCCCTGCAGGGAGCATCAGTTGGACATCCCCCGAGGGCTCCTGAACTGCGAGAGGGTGCAGGCTGGGCTGAGGGACACCCCCACCTCCCCGCCCCCCACCAGTGCACGATTTTCGTGCACCAGGCCTCTAGTATAAAGATAAAATCGGATCATATGACTAAAGCTCCCCAGTGGGCTGCATTTCCTCACTGCTAAACCTCAGGATCAGCCAACAGGACTGTGCAACTGGGAGATTAGAGCTGAAAGCCAGCTGGTCACCTGCTCCTGTGTCAGACCTGCCACCAGTGTGTGTAACTCCACATGGAAGTGTGAAAACTTGAACTCTGCTGTCAGTACTAACAGCTTTCTCATTTTCTAAGTTAATTAACAAACCTAATAGCCAATTTTTACTATGTGTCACAAATTAGGCTCTTTCCTTTCTTATGTTCCTCTTTCATGCTCCTAAACAAATCTGGAGGTTGGTATTACAATTACTATTTTTCCTATGAGGAGACTGAGCCACAGAATAATGAAGTACATTTAGAAGTTCACACAGGTAGAAATATGATAGGGCAGATATTTAAAACTCAGGCAGTCTACCTCCAGCATTCTGCCTTTAAACTATACCTTTAGAAGGAATTGTTAGGTATATTATAGATAAAATTATAATATACCTAAAATATATAACTTTTATCTTGTAACAATATTGCTTTTCTCATACTAGAAAGATACTGAGTATTTTTCAAAGTTCTAATACTTAAGATTCAATTCCATTTGTGTTATTATATACTTATTCTTATCCTCCTGACATTTTATTTTGTTGAATTTATATAAATATTTTATTTCTTTGGGTTTCGCAAGTAAAATCATATCTTCAGTCTTCGTTTTTTATTTCACCCATTTATATGCCAAGCATTTGGGTTTTATTTTCTACTTTGATTTTTATGTTTAAATTGTGTATTATATACTTTTTATCTCTTTAACACCTAAACTGCTTTGTAAGATGTCAAACTGTAAAAAATAGACAGCCAGATAGTTCTCCAGCAAAATGGGTTTATTTGGGAAAACAAAGAATTGCAGTTTGGGACATGTGGTCTAACGGCCAAACACTGCCAGTCCAGAGAAACAAAAGAGAAGAAGGCACTTTCATGGGCTGTCCAGGAGCTCTTTGATGTAAACAAAGCATAGTGACTCCCCATTGACTGAGCTGTGACTAGAGAGGAGTCTTTCCTTCCTCCAGCTGAAATGCAAAGTAGCACCACTGCTGTCAGAGAGGCAGGTGCCTCACTGCCTATTGGGTCAGTGTGCGTTGAGTGACAGGTGTGTGAGAGTGGTGTTTTCCAGCCTCCCCACTCCATTTTAAGTGAAGTTTCTTGTTTTTTTAATTTTCAAAATAATTGTGTTTTTTCCAATATAGCAAAGTAAATGTGTCCGACGACCTCTTTATAACTATTTTAATGAAATGGAGCAAACGTCCTTTAAAATGATTATTTTTCTTATGTTACAAATAAAAAAAAGATAATAACCTTCCATGTATAATAAAAGTATTAAAGTGACAACTGAAAATAAATGAATAAATAAATAAATAAGCAAATAAATAAAACAGGCATTGTTAAGTGGGTATGAAAATAAGGGCTATCACTTAGGGATAAAAAAAGAAAATGAAGAGGGAGTGGAAACAGGATTTCGGAATTGAAATTCTAACCTTGTGTCTCCTGGGAATAGAATTGTTGATTCCTAAAACCAAAGAGATTAGACGCCCAGAAGAGAGTCTTGGGCCTGTTCAGTGTGTGCAATCAGATGTGGACTCTCACACAGTCTGAACCCCCTGGGAAACAGGGCCTTGGACTAGAACAACTGCCTTTGCTTTACAAGGAGGCACCCTAACACATGACCAGTGCAGCTTAAGAAACCCCAAACCAACAAATGTGTCTGCATTGGTAAATCTTTACTGGAGGGACACAGACTAGTGTGGATTGCCTCGTATGCCCACAGGTTATGCCCCCTTCCTGCAATGAGTTTATAATCCAAATTGACAAAACATCACGAGAACAAAGCAGTATATGCAAGGGTCAAAAATCTACATACCATGTAATTCTGTTTTATGAACACTATGGGAGCTAAAATCCGGTAAGTGGTTCCTAGGCACTGGATTTGGGGAAGTCGATCAGTTTTGCCTGTTTCTGAACTTTATATTTATATAGATGGCGTGACATGGCATATCTCTTTGTAGGTCTGGCTCCTTTTGGTCATCATGACATTTGTGATCTTCATATTTTTGTGTAGTGAAAGAGTTTATTCATTCTCATTGCTGTATAGTAGTCCATTGAATAATCATGTCCCAATTTACTTACAAAAAATGACTGCTATGTCACACTTACATTTTAAAATTACAACATAATAGTTGAACTGGGTAAAATTTTTATATAATTCTTATTTAAATTTTAGTCAAGGCTTACAAAATCTAAATGGAATTTTTCATATCTAGTCACCACTTAGACATTTAAATTCAGCATGTGACTATAAAATTTTTCTTTTAAAATTTTAAATTTTCTTTTTTAAAATTTCTAAAAAAATTTCCTTTGTCATTTGGTCAGTTTGCGTTCACCCCCAAACATTCTCACACCTAGGTGCCACACCCTTTTTTTCCTATGAGATTTCCTTTATCTCAATGCATTTTTCTAATTTATAACTGGGGATACTTTCACCCTTCTCACCTATGACAGTCTAACAGTTCAGATGTTCACCTCCTAGATCAATGGTCGGCAAACCCCGGCTCGCGAGCCACATGCGGCTCTTTGGCCCCTTGAGTGTGGCTCTTCCACAAAATACCACATGCGGGCGCGCATGTACAGTGCAATTGAAACTTCGTGGCCCATGAGCAGAAGTCGGTTTTCGGCCTGGCTGAGCCTATTTGGAAGAAGTGGCGTTAGAAGAAGTGGGGGTTTCGGTCCGTCAGTTGGCCCGCGGGATACGCAGCGCGGGGGAGGCAGCGCGTGTGCATTTCATGCAGGAGTTGAGGATGGGAGAGGTAGAAGGGGTCAACCTCAATGAACATACCTCAATGAGATTGAGGACGTTTTTAGCAAAGGCCAGCTTAGGAGTCCCCTAATTAAGTTAATAACAATGTACCTACTTACATAGTTTAAGTTTAAAAAATTTGGCTCTCAAAAGAAATTTCAATCGTTGTACTGTTGATATTTGGCTCTGTTGACTAATGAGTTTGCCGACCACTGTCCTAGATTATGGTAGCCTTGGCATCCTCGCCAAACAACATAAAGATACCCTCTGAAAGAAAAGAGAGGCACTGTTGACTATCAGCTCAAACATAAGAATATAAGGGATTCTGCCCCAAAGAAAGACCACAGTAAAGCAAGGTGTCTAGGACATAAGGAAAACTCTTTCTTTTTAAATAGTACATTTTGTTTGTGGTGTTTTTTTAAAGTATGTTTTTGTTGATTTCAGAAAGGAAGGGAAAAGGAGAGATAGAAATATCAATGATGAGACATGAGAGAGAATCTTCAATTGGCTGCCTCCTGCATACTCCACCTGACAGGGAATCGAACATTGACCTCATGGTCCATAGGTGGACGCTCAACCACTGAGACAAGCCAGCCAGCCAGGTAAGACAGAACTCTTGAGAGCATCACCTTAACTTATTATAGCGGACAGAGCCATGGGGAGGCGAGTTCACCTGAAATGGAGAGGCTCTGGCATGAGTGTGATGAGACACTGTTTAGGACAACTCTACAGTGAATGTTTCTGAGTCTCAGAAACCTGCACACGTCGAGGCGACAGAGTTAGGTTTAAACTTGATTGAGTATTGAGCTTTTGCATTTTACTGTTGCAGTGAAAATCATGTCATGAATACTCATTTATTCCTCCATATAAGGATGTTCCTAATTAATCTGTTATTCAAAAGCCACCAGTATTATATTAGTAACTGCATTATTTCGTGACATTGACTAAAGCCCAGAAGCAGGTTCCTGTGGCCTAATTAATTTTTCTAAAGCCTTTTACTCAGCAGGATGCTGCCTACCTGGATCTTTGAATGAAAGGATATTAATGAAGCTGCAATGCAAATGATTATATTGAAAGTGATGAAGAATTTATTAGGAAGACAGCCATCATGGACTGTGCAGTATATGAGGCATAAAACTGCTATAAGTAATGACAGAGTGTAGTTTAGGCAAGTAATGGGCAGCGGAGCTCCAAAAGGAGAGCGTGGAGATATATTATTTAGTAATAAAGTTCCCATAAAAATTGAAATACGAGGTGGAAAGATTAACATGGTCATACGAGTCATCTTTAATGTTCATAGCCGAGTTCTGCCTTTTAGAAAAAGTAAACCGAATTTATGCCTGCGACCACATGCAAGCCAAAAGCCTTATTTATACATTTCATGCAAATGACGGCACCTTTGGTTTGCAGTTACCCAAGTAATCGCTAATAGCATTAAAATTTATGATGTTAACATTGGATCGCGAGCTGTATTTCTACCTGTCAAAGGGCTAATGTTTGTAGGTCATGCCATCAATAAGTAGACTGTGGTTTATACCCTGCACTGCTAGTCCCAAATCTACAAACAAAAGATTTTGCATTCTTTAACTTAAACAGAATATATATATATATATATATATATATATATATATATATATATATATATTCCCGTTTGTTCCATAATAATATTATACACCATAATTAATGGTCTCATTGCATGTTTGCTCCCACAAAGGGAATGCATAGTGCTCTAATTACAAGTCGGACTTTTGCTGGCAGTAACCTAAATAAAAATCCTAAGAGCCAATTACCAGCCGGATGACCTTGGAAAATGACTTAACTACTCTGGTCTGTTTTTACACCCAAAAGACAGACATAGTAATACCAATTGGTAGGGTTGTTATAACAGTTAAAGTATATAAAATGTTTCCAGTCTATAGTAACCAAATCAATTCCTGCCATTATAATTATCATTATCAATACATTCTGGGTACATCCATATGGATAGTGGCATCAAAAATCTTTAAGAAGAGACAAAGCAACTCAGATAGTCCTCAAATATTCTCATTTCAGCTTTATTTCTAAAGTTAAAGGTCCTGAAGAATCACATGATCTCACTCATATATGGAATCTAATTAACAAAAGAAACTGATGAACAGAGTGGATCCAGAGACATGGAAGCATGGAACAGAGTGCGGAATCTCAGAAGGAAGGCGGGGGAGGGTGGGTGGGTGGAAGGCAATCAACCAAAGACCTTGTATACATATAGGCATAACCCACGGACACAGACAATAGGGTGGTGAGGGGCCGGGGGGATGGGGACTAGAGGGGGTTGATGGGGTAAAAGGGGGACATATGTATACTTTCAATCATAAAGATTTTTTAAAATAAAGTTAAAGGAATGACAGTTACCTTGTATCTACTGATGGATGCAATTAAACTGGTAGCCATTTATATTTAACACAAATGTATGAAAAATATTTTCTTTTATGATCTCTCAGAAGTGGATATACCGAGAGATGCAAATCAAAACAACAATGAGGTACCATCTCACACCTGTCAGACTGGCTATCATCAACAAATCAACAAATGACAAGTGCTGGGATGGATGCAGAGAAAAAGGAACACTTGTGCACTGCTGGTGGGAATGCAGACTGGTGCAGCCACTATGGAAGACAGTATGGAGTTTCCTCAAAAAACTGAAAATGGAACTCCCATTTGACCCTGTGATCCCACTTCTAGGAATATATCCCAAGAAACCAGAAACACCAATCAGAAAGGATATATGCACCCCTATGTTCATAGCAGCACAATTCACCATAGCTAAGATCTGGAAACAGCCTAAGTGCCCATCAGTAGATGAATGGATTAGAAAACTGTGGTACATCTACACGATGGAATACTATGCTGCTGTAAAAAATAAGGAACTCTTACCATTTGCAACAGCATGGATGGAACTGGAGAGCATTATGCTAAGTGAAATAAGCCAGTCAATGAAGGAAAAATACCACATGATCTCACTCATTCATGGATAATAGAGACCATTATAAACTTTTGAACAATAATAGATACAGAGGCAGAGCTGCCTCAAACAGATTGTCAAACTGCAGCGGGAAGGCCGGGAGGGTTGGGGGGCAGGAGGTAGGGGGGTAAGAGATCAACCAAAGGACTTGTATGCATGCATATAAGCATAACCAATGGACATAAGACACTGGGGGATAGGGGAGGCTAGGGGACTGTCTAGGGCGGGGGGAAAAAAATGGACACATATGTAATACCCTTTGTATTACTTTAAGCAATAAAAAAAAAGAACTAAAAAAAAGTGGATATAAAATTGGGCTATAGTATAAAATTATGAATCTTAAGAGGGAAAACAAATATTTACAACACATTTTATTCTGGATTTTAAATCCTTTCTATTCAATCACACAGAGAGTGGAAGTGAGATTGGCATTTTAAGAACAGGAGGCACAGAGGCCTCAAGGACAAAGTGACACCTGAGTAAACCCCTGAAAGAAGCGAGAATGCAGGCCACCTGAGACTCAGAGGAAAGCACCGTATATACCACAGGAACAGTCAGGGAAGAGTGCACACTCCCCATGATGGAGACACAGCAAGGGCGGGGTGGTCAGTGGGAGTAGCTCACCATGGATGCAGGCAATAAGACATGCACTATCTCCAGAAAATGTCAAAACAATCATAAAACTGATTATAATTTTTATCACCCTGCAGTGACAAATATAAACAAAATCAGTGATAAAATATTCCTCCCTGAAAAATTGTCTATCGATCTAAGTTCTAAACAATTGCTATGGTTTCCATTGAGCCAGATGGACAGCTGCCCCCAGCCCACCTTCGGTAGGCCACTCTGTGGGAGCATACAGGAGGGAACAGCAGGGGGCAAGTGGGTCTGGACCAGGTTCAATCAGAACAAGAATAATACTAGTAGGTGAGGCGTCAATGAACAATAGCAAGGCTAAAACATTAGGGCTTTGTAAGCTCTGCTTGGACCTGGGCTTTGACTCTGCATGCGATGAGAAGCCATTGCATGGATGATAGCATAGGACTTTCAATGTATTGTTTGAATGCACTGACGGTAGTGTCGAAAACAGATTAGGGTGAGCGAGAGGAAGGCTGTCACCGAGAAAACATACATAGGTGGTAATTGTTCCGACTGTTGAAGGATGAATCGGTCTTCTCCATCAATAGTATGAGATGGCTAACACACAACACTGGACAGGTGAGAGTGACATTAGTTATTAGTCTCACAAACACACAGCCCAGGAGAAGAGGATGCCGCACATCAGGCAGGGCCACACGAGGGCTGCACTTGGGACCAGAGTGAGCCAGCAGAGGCTGTCGGAGGCAGGCTTTATAGCAACAAGAGAGTATTGAGCCCTCTGGTTCACATCTTGAGGATGTGAAGGGTTCATTTTAGTAATTTTTCAAGCTGGCAGGAAAGTAAAACACGCCAAGTTGAGATCCATCCAGCAGCTGGTCTGGCTGTGTGTTGGAGGGCTCTCAGGTGATTCATTAAATTAAGAATATGCAGATTATGATCTGCTGAAGGCGGAGGCACATGCCAACTTCATGGGGTCCAAGCTCCCACTTTGGGGAAGTGAAAATCCTGGGATCATATTGATTGAAGGAGTAGTTTTCAGAATTGTCAGTTACAGACCTCAACACAAGAATCGTCAACAGAAAAGAATCACCAATCCCAGGCCTTAATAGGTAAAGGTATACATTGCATCTCCTACAAGAAATCAACTACCCCAGCAACTCAGTCAATGATAAACCATCATCTCCATGAATTGTCACTTTTCTTCAATGAACTTTCACTCAAAACAACTTCCCTCAACTTCTTTTTTTTTTCTACATGAAATGGCATTCCTCTCCTCTGTTTGTGGGTCTTGTCTATGGCTTGCGCTATAGCTATAGGAAGAGGGACACATCTCCTTTACTCTCCCATTTGTCAAGAGTTGTGGAGGATCTGAAATTTAACCCTATCTGCTATGGAACAGGCTAGTCTGCTATGTTTCATGGAAGTTGGCAGAAGACCAGGATTCCTGGTTCAAAGACACTGGACTCTTACTCACTGCACAGAAGAAAGAATAAGCTCATGTTCACATCAACACTCCCCCGCCCCCCACCACTTAAATCCCATGGGAACGATGCAACGTGGCCCAGGTGGTGCTGTGCACAGAACAAGTTTGCAGTTTAAAATCCCCAAGGTGAGGAACCTCAAGATTAAGAATTTAAAGCTTTACATTGGGCTACAAGAAAGCTGCCCTTTGCCCTGAAGGGAAGCATTACGTTTGTTATACAACAAACCTTCCCTTCGTTCCGGAGGGAGGTGCTATCTATCTTCCAAGGCCATTTGCCATGCAAACATTGATGAAAAGATAATTTGAAACAAAATCTGTCAGTACCTTTGCTTGTAAGATATCCAGAAACAAGAAATCCTGGAAAAACTATCGCCCAACATTATCCCAGGCCTAAAACTGTATCTGATACATTGTAGTCATGCAATACATCTTTGTTGAATAAAACCTCCAAGAATTTCTGTTTTCATCAATATAGTCTATTTCCACAAATAAAATATTTTTTAAAATCTTGATATGAGGGAGTTCTTGAATAATGCCTTAGTTTGGGCTGCTATAGAACAGTATCATAGACTCTGGAGGCTGGAGGTCCAGGGTCACAGTGCCAGTGGGGTACATTCCTGATGATTCCTCTTCTGGGGTGCAGACTGTGGCCTTCTCTGTGTCCTCACATGGTAAAAGAGAGATAGCTATCTCTCTGGCCTCCTCTTCTAAGGGCACTAACTCTATTTGTTAGGGTTCCCTCCCCATGACCTAACTACCAGTATCTCCCAAAGTCCCCACCTCTAAATACATTGGGGATTAAATTTTGACATAAAAATTTGTTGGTGGAGTGGGGGGACAAACATTCAAACCATAACAAGAACCGAAGAACAAAAACTTGTCAAATGATTTATGTAGAGTGGCAAATGGAAATCATCAAACTCTATTGGCTTTCTCATTTATCAACAGAAATGATAAATCTACCTCTTGACTTCTTGAAGAAACTCAGTCCTCTCTCCTATTCCTTTCTAGTCTCATTATTAAAAGAAAGAAGTAATGTGTTTGATCAAGACAAGAATATTTAGTTAAACCACATAACTCAGGTCTTAGTATCCCTGTCTTTTGCAATTTCCAACTTCTAGAAAAGCAGAGAAACAAGGAGGCCTATTTATGCCTTTGTGGGCAAATAGGTAAATATCCAGCTTACATGTTCTCTTTCTCTCTCACAGGTATACCCACTTATCCCTACCCCACACACACATACATGAAGACACACATAAATATATACAAACATACTGTTTTTCCGTTGAGCTTTTCTCATATCTGAGAACATGCTGACAGTCCCTCAACTTTTAAAATAGTAATATGCTGCTGTAAAAAGGAAGGAACTCTTACCATTTGCAACGTCATGGATGGAACTGGAGAGCATTATGCTAAGTGAAATAAGCCAGTCAATAAAGGAAAAATACCACATGATCTCACTCATTCATGGACAATAGAGACCATTATAAACTTTTGAACAATAATAGATACAGAGGCAGAGCTGCCTCAAACAGATTATCAAACTGCAGCGGGAAGGCCGGGGAGGGTTGGGGGGCAGGAGGTAGGGGGGTAAGAGATCAACTAAAGGACTTGTATGCATGCATATAAGCATAACCAATGGACATAAGACACTGGGTGATAGGGGAGGCTAGGGGACTGTCTAGGGCGGGGGGATAAAATGGATACATATGTAATACCCTTTGTAATACTTTAAGCAATAAAAAAAATAAAAAATAAAAAATAAAAATTAGTAATATTTGAAATTAAGTTTTATCCTTTGAGTTAGAAGGAGGCAGGGTGAACCTTTTGGCTAGCCTTTTTCTAAGCCCTTTATATCAAAACCCGAGGCCCGATGCACAAAATTCATGCAAGAGTAAGCCTCCACAGCCCCGGCTTCGTCCGGATGGTCGTCAGGATGTTCGTTCCGCTGTTCGGCAGTTCAGTCAATTTGCATATTACGCTTTTATTATTATAGATTCTCTAGACAAAAAAGCCCCCTATCCCAGGCCTATCATGGTCAATGTCATTCTTCTCTAGGACTTTGAGCAGTGGGGGAAGGAAAATGATTTTCCCTCTACCCTTCTGGGTTCTAGGCTGAGATGCCCCTGTAATAAAAGACCAGATTGACAGGAGATAAACAAACAGAAGTTTAAAAACATGTATGCATACAGGACAGACACCCAGGAAAACTGAGCAACTCCCCAAAATGGCCCAAACTACACCTCCAGCTAAAGACAAAAGATGCTGGAGTTGGGAGGAGGAGCCCAGTTATGGGCCGTTACCAGGAAGACCACAGCAAATGGGGTAAGGTGATTACAAAGATTTAAGGCATTGTTTCTCCATTGACATGAGTTTCTAGAGACTCAGAGACATCCTTCTCTCTGGTACAAAGAGGGAAACAGTCTTACAAATGGATACTTCCCCTGCACATGTAAATGGTTTTAATAAAAGGGTAACTCCCACTCCATTTTCAGAGCTTCACCTGTGTCTGCTGTTTCTTAAAAGTAACCAGCTTAACCCTGGCTGATGTGGCTAGTTTTTGAGCATCCGCCTCAGAGGAGCGTTGCCCACTGAAAGGAATATACCCAGGTTGGGGGTTCAATCCCCAGTCAAGTTGTGTACAGGAGGCAACCAATTGATGTTTCTCTCATATCGATGTTTTTCTCTCTCTCCCTCTCCCTTCCTCTCTCTAAAAATCAATAAAAACATATTTTTTAAAAAACAGTAACCAGTATAAAATAATGAAAGAGGCATATGCTGGAGTACTACACTGTATTTTACTCCCCTACAGAGCCATACTCCTACATGAATGTAAAATCGCTTTTTGCCTCGCTTTGTTTTTGAAAGGGGTGGATAGTTAAGCACAGAACATGAGTTTAAGGAGCCCAATACTGTGCAAGACCTACCACATAACATAATTTTTAAAGGAGAACAAGCATCAATCTGCAATTAGTCATTTTATATTCTACCTCATGAACTTTTAAACAAATAGAACATGCTATGCAAGTTATTTGCATAATCTAGTTGCACACCAAACATATCACTGTCCTTTTTTATATCTACATAGTTTTATCTTCAAAGATATTATGCCATTTTCAGTTACACATTGCTCTATAGTATATAAACAGTGCCTTTCCTTGTTATGTTTAAAATTCATATAATTTCAGTTGTTTGTTTTTTGTCATTGAAACCAATCTATTATGTGTTAGTATGTGTTAACTTGTATATCATGTATATGATTCCAGAATAGCTAGCTACTCTAATATTTAAAGTTTGACTCATTTAGTAGTTGTGGTTTTTTTTATCATAAGTGTTTAAATTATTTAAACTCTTATTGGGACTTCTTATTTTCCTTTGGGAATAATTTTCCCAGTTCAGTAATATTCTTTGGGCCAATTCTAACCTCAGGAAAACTGGAAGTAAATGCAACTTCTTTAAAATTGAACACAGTTTTCATATTTCACACAAACCAATTATTAATCACATATATTCACGTTTATAACTAATTTTATTTTTATGCAAGTATTTTATTTATTTTAATCTTTATTGTTGAAAGTATTATATATGTCCCCTATTTTCCCCATTGACCCCCTTCAGCCCACCCCTGGCCCCGCCCCAGGCCTATTTTAAATTAGCTGCTTCTTGCCTTAAAAGATATAATGATTTCTTTCAGTGCTCAAAATATCAATATAATCATTGTAGTATATCACAATATTAATTATATTTCATAGTTTTATTCCTCCTCCCTTTGACTTTTCTGCAATCAAGCTCCTTAACCAAATCTTGAACTATAATAATGCATTAATGATAATTAAAAATAGAAAAAGATAAATAATTAAAAATAGAAAAATAGATAAATAATTAAAAATAGAAAAATTACTCTTCTTTTATAGTAATTTTTGTCTTGTTCTTTCAGAGAAAATCAAAATATTCTAACAAGTGCTTACTTGCCTCTACTTAGAAAAACATTTTTGCATGTATAGAGGATTCCAGGTTCGATTCCAGTAATTCCAAATTTAATTTCTGATTTTAATAACTCAATATCACCATTCCCAATAATAATAACCTTCAAAAATATTAAGGAAACTATTGCTTGCCCTCGCCGGGTAGCTCAGTTGGTTGAAGTGTCAACCCAATTGATAGACCAAGGTTGCGATACCCAGTCAGGGCACATATAAAAAGCAATTAATGAGTGCATAAGTAAGTGGAACAACAAATTGGTTTCTCTCTCTCTTTCTTTCTCTCTCTCAAAACAAAAATAACAAAAAAAAACTATCGCTTTATTAGCCAGATGAGATAGTGTGCTACAGGTACTGTATATCATTTTCTGTAATTTTCACATGAGTTCTATATTTTAATAGAGGTCTGATGTATAAAATTTCTGCAAGTGTAGGCCTTCCTTCCCCCAGCTGCCGGCACCAGCTTCCCTCTGGCACCCGGGACCCGGGCTTCCCTCCCGGGCTATGACACTCCGGCTTCCCTTGCAGAGGGAGGCCCCACCCAACCACGCAGCACACTGGTCAGTGGCCTGGGCTTCCCTCTGCAGGGTCATCATGGGGCAATGGCTGGGCCCCTGACCAATTGCATCGCATCCACCTGGGCTGGGCTGGCCTGGCACCAGTGGGTGTCATAGCATGGTCGTCCAGAAGGTCATCTGGAAGGTCGTCTGGAAGGTCATTCGGTCTAATTAGCATATTATGCTTTTATTATTATAGATTTATCCCCATTTTTCAGATGAAGAAATTGAGATTCAGAATATAACACTGTGATAGCTAAATCTGAAATTAAGCCCAAGTCTTTCCATTTCTAAAACTCTTTCATTATACCACACCACAGACTTCTATGTATCGCAATCTGGACCAAAGTCAAAAGGGCACTTGAACAACTGTTTTTGATGCTGAAGACTTATTTTGTTTTGATTTTCAAAATATGTAGATAATTTTTCTATTCTGGTCAACTTCAGTTGTATTTCTCACTTGTAAAAGTTACTAAAAACATCAGAGGTGGAAAACACTGAAAAAAAGGATATTACTTTTAAAGTTTCCTCAAATAAAAGCATCACTTGCAGCTTGCAATGAATTATGTTGGCAGCAGGTATCCTGCCTCCTTATTATGCTTTTTCCTTGCCTCACATTCTTTTGCATTTCATCCAGAGGCCAATTCACAAGGCAATTGTGGTGGGGCCCATTCCCATGACTCCTCCTACCTTCACTCAAACCAGTCATTTCTTTTCAAAATATGTTATTAGGTGAGAGCTCCAGTGTGACTTTCAGATCAAAAGACACGCTGAAAAGAGAGGCCACCTCCGGGGTGTTTCGCGGAGCATTCAAACTCTTGCAGCTTTTCCGTCACTTGCTTTGTGTCTTTCTACACATTTCATTGTATTTCAAATTTTCTTCCTGGCATTTTTATAGTTTGTAATCTGTCCCAGGAGCAGGTTTAAATGACAGGCTTCATGGATATTTTCTTAAGATCTAAAGAGGGAAAGAAGGAATATTTTCCAAAGGAGAATAGTATTTACTTGGAAAGAGAAAGTCTCTGAAGGACAAAGCTACTGCAAGTGTGCCACTTTTTACAACGCCTCCAGCTCCACTGTGGAGACTACCGGCCCCATTCGGCGGTGAGGGGAGGCTGCAGGGGAGAGCAAAGGCACAGAGCAGGGTAATCTTAAATGGAAGAAAAAGAAGAAACAACTTGAAAGCAGTACGACGTCCCTGTTCAGTATGAAAAGACACCCAAACCCAGGAGACAGAACACAGATGTTAACAATGAGGACCTTCTGTGGTTCGGCCCTCAGGCACCAAACCCTCTAGTAGGAAAAATACTCAAAGAAAAAAGAAAACCCTTTCTTTTGAGAAAAGAAGGCTTCTTTAAGAAAATGCACTTTCCCCAGAATAAAATATGATTGAAAATGTGATGATCCGATTAGGCTGCCAAGTATGGTATAAAGTTTCCCAAAAATGTCGAATCTAATGATCATCCTGGTGAATCTAACATGGGAAAATGGGTGCTAGTTATTCAGTCACTTTGTGAATAATATTAGAAATGTGAGAAACCAAAGTCCATCTGTAACCCTGAGAGTCTTTCCTGGTGAAATAAATTGAAGTGAAATAGAAACACGGTTTTTGCAAAGTCAAGGGAGTAGAGGGAAGGGTCCAGGACACAGCTTAGGAAGACCCTGCATTCCTGCCTCCCATGGACCCACCCAAACTACAGCTACATATGAACCAGTCCCCTCTGAAAAAGATCTGAAACCCAGATGAGCTGCTCCCCCACAGCACGGGTATGCCCTAGCCCGTTTGGCTCAGTGGATAGAGTGTCCGCCTATGGGTCAAAGGGTCCCAGGTTCGATTCCAGTCAAAGACATATACCTTGGTTGCAGGCTCCTCCCCAGCCCGGGTCCTGGTCAGGGCATGTGCAGAGACAACCAATTGATGTGTTTCTCTCACATCGATGTTTCTCTCTTTATCTCTCTCTCTCTCTTCCACTCTCTCTAAAAGATCAGTGGAAAAATATCCCCAGGTGAGGATTTTTTAAAAAAGAAGAAGAAGACCGGAGCAACAGAGGCATGCTGTCACCAAACACCACTCCACCCCCCACCCCCACCCCCCCAAAAAAAAGCAACCCTGCATGGCAACACACAATAGAGAGGAATCTCACCAGAGGTTCTTTTCCCAGAGGAGTGAGGGGTTTGTGCCTCACATCAAGCACCCCAGCTCTTGGGAGCTGCCCTGGAGAGACAAGCCCCTAAGACATCTGGCTTAGAAAACCCATGGGGCTGCTGCCCGAGGGGGCCAAAGGCTCTAGGCAACTAAGATTTTTCCTTTTAAAAGACTTGGGTGGTTTCACCTGCCCTGAAACCCAGAGAAAAAGCGGAAGTTTAACAAGCACCTGGCCTATCTATGAAGGAGACCCAGTTGATCTGCAAGCATCTGCTGGTGGCGCAGAAGACAGCCAAAACTCTCCTCAGACAGCGAGGCGCCGGGAGGCGGCATTTTTTGCACTCCCTGACTGCTCTGCTAGCACAGGTGGCGAGCTCAAAGGTGTCCCCCTCCTGCTACCTTGTGGCACTGTCCCACTGCAATGCTGAAACTGGGGAGCATGGGTCGGTGCAGCATTGCCCTGCTCCCTGGTGGGGCAGGCAAGTGCAAATGCTCACGCACTCTCCAGCTCGCTCTCTAAAGCCAGCACCTGCACATGCAGAGCCCAGACCCTCTCCTGCCACATCTCTGAAGCCTGCAGAGGGGCACAGTGAAGGCACTCTCCTGCTTCCTTGCTGCAGATGGCTACAGTGCCCTGCCCCTCCACACTCCAACTGCCTCAAGAAACCAGCGGGCATACACCATCCACACGGGGGATGCCCCTGGACCAGTTGGTCCTGGTGGCCAAGGAGGTTGGCACACCTGGGCTCCATTCTAACAACTGCAAAGACAGGTATCAGGTATCACTAGAATACCACCTTCGTGGCACAGCACAAAGAGCAAACTGAAACACAAGCCCACTTTTCCTATTAAAAAGCTACTGTTTACTTATCCTGGAGCTTCAGCCTGAGGGACAGGCTTCAGGTTTCCCACACTTCTAGAAACTATGGAGGTGCTCTCAGGGAAGGGAAGCCGGGAGACACCACCCGTCCGCACCGCCTTGGCCTTGCTACAGCTTAAGGAAACCTCCCAGAAAGATGCTGATGCATGCATCTGGAGCCCTCATTTTTACAACTGTTACCCCTGGGTCACTTCTGCATTTCCTTGTCTAGAGGCCAGCAGGGTTTTACCTTGCGGCCAGCCAGGACTGTAGACATTTGCATCTGTCAAAGTTGCTGCCTGAGAGTCTGGCTACCAATCAGCCTAAAGGTAGGTGCTAAATGAGATTCCTTTCCTTGGAACACTGACAGGTCTTGGCACACCCTCAATAATGGAGTCTAGAGATCAACCAAAGGACTTGTATGCATGTAGATAAGCATAACCAATGGACACAGACAGTAGCGGGGTGAGGGGACGTGCTGGGGGTTGGGAGCAGCTGGGGAGAGGTCAATGGGGGGAAAAGGAGACATATGTTATACTTTCAACAATAAAGAATTTAAATTAAAAAATAAAAGAATAAATCAGGTTGTTTAAACAATCACAAAATTACAGAGACAACCAAGAGCTAAGGCAAGTTTGAATGACTCTCCTACATAAGACCACTCCTTCATGACTGATGCATAGAAACAAACACAGCGAATCAATCAAAATGAGGAAACAAGAAAATACGTTCCAAATGAAAGAATAAAGCAACATTGTAGAAAAATATCTTAATGACTTGGAGATAAGTAATCTACTGATATAGAATTCAAAATAATGGTCATAAATATGTTCACCAAACTTGGGAGAAAAATGGATGAACACAATAATAACTTCAACAAATAGATAGAAAACACACATACACACACACACACACACACACACACACACAATACCAAACAAGTCATAGAGTTCAATAATACAGTAATTGAATTTAAAAAATACACTAACAGGGTTCAACAGCAGACTCAATGAAACAGCAAGCACTGAACTCACACAAACAGAGCAGCAACAAGAAAAGGGATTTTTTTTAAATGAAAATGATTTAAGGGAACTATGGGAAAATATCAAGTAGAATAAAATTTGCATTAAAGGGGTCCCAGAAGGAGAGAGAGAAAGACGTAGAAAAAATATTTGAAGAAATAATGGATGAAAACTTCCCTAACATGCAGAAGGAAACAGACATCCAGGTATAGGAAATCCTGAGGGTTCCAAAAAAGATGAATCCTAAGAGATCCACACCAAGACACATTATAATTACAGTAGTAAAAGACAGAGAGAAAATCTTAAATGCAACAAAAGAAAAGCAACTTGTTACATATAAGAGAAACCACATAAGGCTACAGCAGATTTTTCAGTCAAAACTTTGCTCAGAACATGAATCAACCTTTTGTCCAGCATATCTACATTGTACAGAGTACTATAAGATATTTTGAGAGAGAGAGAGACCACATTCACTAACTTTTATTAAAGAACTAGAGGCCCGATGCATGAAATTCATGCAAGGGGCTCGGCCCCCGCCACAGTGGCTTGCCAGCCTAATTAGCATATTATGCTTTTATTACTATAGATAGTCAAAACTGTTCTATTTTATTATTTATTAGGAGCCCAGTGCACGAAATCGTGTGGCGCCGCCCACCCACCTGCAGCCCTGCCTTGACACCTGAACCTGTCCACACAGAGCTCCAGCGCGCCTGGCCCAGCCCCCAAACCCTCTGGCCTTCTCTGGCCACTTCAAGCCCTGCCCTCAGTCCCTCAAGTCACCTCAGGCTGGTCCCACCTTCTCGGAGCGCCTCCCCGCTTCCACCCTGTCTCCAGAGCAACATGGCAGCTCCGCCCTGTCATGGCGACAGAGGAGAGCATGGAAGCCTACTGCCTGCTGCGCTATGCTCCTTCCCCTGGCAAGTGGGCCACGGGATGCTCTGAGTGTGAGCAGTGGGTAGCAAAGGACTGGTGAGGGGGGCACTATGGGCTCTCACCCCTGCCCTCCCCAGCACAGGATGGTCCCACCTCCTCCGGGCACCTCCCCACTTCTGCCCCATCTCCGGAGCAACAAGCCAGCTAATATGCTAATATTCCAGTTGTTATGCATTATGGTGTTACGACCATTAGCATATTAGCTCTTTATTAGTATAGATTACTAGAGACCAGGTGCATGGATTTGTGCACTGGTGGGGTCCCTCAGCCTGGCCTGTGGGGATCGGGCCAAAACTGGCTCTCCAACATCCCCCAAGGGGTCTCGGATTGCAAGAGGGCGCAGGCCAAGCCGAGGAACCCCACCGGTGCACAATTGGGGCCAGGGAGGGACCACAAGAGGGCTCCAGGGCATGCCCAGAACATCTCACCCAGTCCCCATCAGCTGGACCCCAGCAGAAAGCTAATCTACAGGTTGGAGCATCTGGCCCCTGGTGGTCAGTGCGCGTCATAGCGACTGGTCGAACAGTTGAAAAAACAGTCTGACACTTAGCATATTAGGCTTTTATTATATGAGATTGTTAATTTCTCACTGTACCTAATTGTAAACCAAACTTTATCATAGGTATATATGTATGTATGTATAGAAAAAATGCAAGTACATGTAAGATGTAGTACCATCTGCAGTTCCAGGCATTCACTGGGAATCTTAGAATGTGTACTCCAGGGATAAGGAGGACTACTGTATTTTGAAACTTAATTAATGAGAACGCACTAGGCAAGAGTTGAATAGTTAAAGAATGATCCAAATTGATAGCATAGTGTGGAGAAAGTTACAGGGGTAGGGAAGGACATTCAAAAAACGGAAGGCTATCGAGTATTTCTGAACGGTTATGGAAGAAAGAGAAGGTAAAAAAAAAAAAAAAAAAAGATTGAGGTACCAAATGAAGATGGAGTAGTAGACAAGAACACAGTACTTGAGGGCTTTTTCCCAAAATTAAACATAAACTATCAAAGAGCTCTAAGTAGAAGAGTGAGATTCAGGTTGCAATGCAGAGAATGAATAAGAGAGAAAACATTCTGGAGTCAGGGAGAAAGTAAATGGGGCTGTTACATCTGAAAAAAATGTAGAGGGTATGACAATAGACATAAAGACTAAAATATATATATATATATATATATATATATATATATATATATATATATACACACACACACACACATATATACACACACACACATATATATATATATATCCTATCTAATAAAAGAGAAACATGGTAATTAGTGTACATCTGCTACCCTTCCCATTGGCTAATCAGCGAGATATGCAAATTAACTGCCAGCCAAGATGGCGGCCAGCAGCCAGGCAGCTTGAAGTTAACATGAGGCTTGCTTGCTTCAGTGACGGAGGACTCCAACGTTCCCCGCCTGCCGCTGCCGGCCTCTGAGCTTGCAGTTTGAAACATTCTTACAAATATAGAAGCTAAACAAAACCCCAGAAACCTGCTTTCAGCCCGCCGGGATCTCAGAGATGGAGTTGATACAGTGTTTCGATTATAGAACCCAAACAAACCAGTTACCTGCTTTCAGCAGCAGAGGCCTCAGAGCTGGAGCCAGAGCTAAAGCTGGCCCAGAATAAAAAAAAAAGAAGAAAAAAAAAAGAAAAAAAAGGAGCAGCTGGGAGCTTCAGACACCCGCCAGCCTGAAAACAGCCCTCAGCCCCTCACCCAGACTGGCCAGGCACCCCAGTGGGGAACCCCACCCTGAAGGGTGTGTGACCAGCTGCAAACAGCCATCATCCCCTCATCCAGGCTGGCCAGGTACCCCAGTGGGGACCCCCACCCTGATCCAGGACACCCTTCAGGGCAAACCAGCCGGCCCCCACCCGTGTACCAGGCCTCTATCGTATATAGTAAAAGGGTAATATGCCTCCCAGCACTGGGATCAGCGGAGCTGAGAGGCCTCCTGGCACCGGGATCAGTGTGACAGGGGCAGTGCCCAAACCCCGATTGCCCTGTGGCTCTGTGTGTGACAGGGGGCGTGGCCACAACCTCCCTATCCACCCTGCTCTGTTCGTGACAGGGGAAGGGGCCCCAACCCACTGATCAGCCCTGCTCTGTGCCTGATAGGGTGAAGCTCCCGAACCCCCTGATCGCCCTGCAGCTCTGTGTGTGACAGGGTGCGGTGCCCCAACCTCCTGATCGGCCCTGCTCTGTGTGTGACAGAGTGCAGCGCCCCAACCCCCTGATCGGCCCTGCTCTGTGCGTGACAGGAGGAGCTCCCCAACCCCCTGATCAGCCCTGCTCTGTGCGTGACAGGGGGTGGCGCCGCAACCTCCCCATCGACCCCGCCTTGAGTGTGACAGGGGGCGGTGCCCCAAACCCCCAATTGGCCCTACCCTGAGTGTGACTGAGGGTGGCATCGCAACCTCCTGATCCGCCCTGCTCTGTGCATGACAGGGGGCAGCGCCCCAACTCCCCAATCGGCCTTGCTCTGAGCGCGACCAGGGGCTGTACCTAGGGATTTGGCCTGCCCTCTGCAACCCGGGAGCAGGCCTAAGCCAGCAGGTCGTTATCTCCCGAGGGGTCCCAGACTGCGAGAGGGCACAGGCCGGGCTGAGGGACCCCCCCCCCCCCCGAGTGCACA
This sequence comes from Myotis daubentonii, assembly GCF_963259705.1. Taxonomy (NCBI): domain Eukaryota; kingdom Metazoa; phylum Chordata; class Mammalia; order Chiroptera; family Vespertilionidae; genus Myotis; species Myotis daubentonii. The sequence goes on along the minus strand of NC_081856.1, from coordinate 11,588,354 downwards.
AATTTTTGTGCACCGGGCCTCTATTATATATATATGTGTGTGTGTGTGTGTGTGTGTGTGTGTGTGTGTGTGTGTGTGTGTATATAACTTTCAGGTTCTTATTTGGTCAATTGGGGTTAAAGTGATACCATTTACTAAAATAGAAATACTGGGAAAATAACTAGTTTGAGCAGAAATATGATGAGTTTGATTTATGCTTTATGTTGTTTTTGAGGGACCTGGGAGAATCCAAGAGGAAGTATTCATTAGGCAACTATATATTTGGATCTAGACTGCAGAAGAAAAAAGTTGGACATAGATTTGGTAATAATATGTTGGTAATAATTCAGGCTTTGAGAGAAAATAAGATCTTCTGAAAGATTGTAAGTGAACCTTATCTGTTTTTGTGCTTACTACAAATTTCTACTGCTTATCTCTATATAGCACTTAGCTCACTCAATTATTATTCTCTTCTTTCCTCTCACTTATATATGATGTCAGCTCTAATGGCAGGGATAATGCCTTATTCATTTCTGTGTGCCATCACAATTGAGTACTATGTCTGAAACATATTAGACTTTCCAGAAATATTAAATAGCTAAGTGAATAATTCATTGAGTGAAGGAATGGGTAAATGAAAATAACCTTATTGGAACTCTGAAATCTCTTGGTACTCCAAAAAGTTTTATCCACTTATAGGATCTGAATTACCAGGAATCTTTTCCCATTCCCCATCCATGGGATCCATGGTCCCTCTGCATTACTGGCAGAATACAGAACTATGCCTTCTGCCTCTGGCGGCTTATCAGAATCACTGGAGTGTCCTATTTAGTACACATATTCCTGGATAGCTCCTCATTCCTGCTGAATCTGCATCTGTGAGGATTAAGTTTTAAAAATCACTTAGGTGATCCTTATACAATGAACCTAAAGTTGGTTCATCCTGAGAGAGCAATCATTCTAGATCTCAAAATTAGACAGGACTTTCTGGTTAATTCCATTATGTAGGAGAAAGAACACAAGCAGGTACTTCAAGCATCCAAAGTTTATGATGATTAGCATTTTAAATAGAAAAAGAGTTAAGGCAAAAATGTTGAGGATAAAATGGATCACACATTTGCACCAGATGGCTTTACTTAGGGGGGAAAAAAATAAAGAATTGTAAAGTGTCTAAACCAGAAAAAAAAATACAGAAAATTTCACAGTCAGCCATGTGCTCAATACAACTCAGATTTTGTGTTCTCCAGCCTTACACAATGGTCTCTATTTTAAAACATTTACTGGTAAGCCATTTTGTAAGAAACACCTATATTTCTTCATAGGAAATATAAGACACTCTATATTTTTATTTCAACCTACCTTTTCCACTTTACTTTCCACCATTTGGCAACTTATACCCGATGCTCCAGTCAAAATGTATATATATTTTACAATCCCTTACACATGACCTCTTTGTCTCACACATATCCAGGGTGTTTGTTCCTTCCACCTGGTGTGCCCTTGATGTTTCCCCACCTGGAAAATTCCTAACATTTCAAAGCCTAATTCAGAGACCCCTCATTGTTGACAACCTTTTCAATATTCCTAAGCAGGGTTAGTCACTCCTAGTTCTGTTGTGCAAAGCTACATTTTCATGATTATTTAGTAGTATACCCTGCTTGATTATAAAGAGTTCCCTACGTATCTCTCACTACCTTTTGAATTTCTCTAGGCTTCCTTTTTTTTTAATTTCTAGCCCATAAACATGTTTGCTACATAGTAGGTGCTCAACAAATGTCAGCTACATGACTAAAGATACCTTCTAAAACCGTTATTTTGTGAATCTCTCATTTAAAAATGACTTCAGATTACTCTTTCTTTCCTAACATAATTTCTAGTACGCTAGAGGGTGCACTCAAAACATGATCTGTGGTCCACAAAGTTAGTGTTCTCGGTGGACCTCATGCATACAGTCACTCCCTTATAGTTATACAACTGTTGGATATGTACTTTAAAAAAGAAATCAAACTCTCACTTATTGGAAAATTCCCCAAAGCTCTCCACTCCTATTATACGAAGTTGAATCTTTTCCATCTGATTTTTTTTTCAAATACTCTCTACCTCACTGTATCTCTTCAGAACTGCTTTTTCCACTTTTGGGGGCTTCATCTTCAATTGTATTTGTATCGTTGTCTGAACTTACCCATCAAACCCATGCATATTCCAGTATCTTATGTTAGTTTCCTCACTAGAAGTCAAAGAGCAAGGACTATCGTGGGACTATCAATATTAAAGTAATGGAAAGATGACAGGACTTGGTCCCATGGGTTTGGGACAATTACTACTTGGGACAAAATAATTCTGGGAAGTGAAGGGATCAGCTCCATCAGCTTTGTTTACTGCAGACTCAAATTCATGTCTTGTTTTTACCTGAGCTCTGGTTACATTTAGAAAAAAATAAAATAAAGTATATAAATACAGTGAATGAGCAGGGCTCCTCCCTGGCATGTGCCTGGGTCCCTAGCACCACACCTGGGGGAGTGGTAAGCTTGGGTCAACGTTTGCTGAGCGATGGCTCCATAGACCTGGTTAAGTCTCACCATCAGAAGCCCAGGTTTTTTAACAAGCTTCTCAAAGCTTTCATTCCCCAAGAAGAAACTAAAGAAAACCAGATGACAAGAATTTCAAGTTGTCGAATGTTCTGGTTGTCAGAGTTAAACAGGGATCTCCTGTGCAGTGGAGAGGCTGGCAGTGCCAATTTCACATTTTGTTCTTTGGTGTCTGCACAAAGCCTGCTGTGCCCGTGAGCTGACAGGTCGAGAGCACTCCAGGTCCCACAGGCACACACACATACACACACGCTCTACTTTTCACAGTGTCCCCGCATGGCATAGAGGAAGGACTAGATTCACAAGGGGGGAAAGTTATAATTCACCATCAGTAGAGGGACTCTTCCATTTCCTGGGTGCCCACGTTCGACTTTGGCACCGTCAACACCCCCTCTAACATGCATCGTGTATTGAAATGAGAAATCCATCACCTAATCTGGCCAGATAGATTAGAGGAGTTGGCCCAGCTGACCACCTTTAATTCAAAACCTAAACCACAGGCACAGTGTTTGTAATCAAGATGCTTTGCAGCACATAGGGAATTCAAAAGGCATATGAATCCACCTCCAGCAACACTGCCCGTTTCAAAGACTGAGGAACTTTCCTCCGACTTGATTCAACCTGGCACGTGTACTCTGCCGCTCTAAACGCTAGCAGACTCTAAGCTTATGGCTTCCATTAGGTAGCATTTAGCATCCATGAAAACGCTCTTCGAGGAATAATTACTTTTGAGACCATAAACATTTCAGATGGAAAAAGAGGAAAAGGAAGGAGGCACACGTGAAAAATACTAGACAAAATATAAGAAAATATCCCCAAAATAGAAGCCTGTTGGTTCATCAAAGATTAAGGGTGATTTAAACAATACTAGATGAGCATTTGTTCTGCTCCTGTTTTAAATAAGGCACTTTGTTCTAGTTTTCAGGTGCTGTACTTGGTTGTTATCTAATGTGTGTTAAAAGCCACTTGAAAGAGAGAGAGATTCATTCTGGCATCTCAGGACCTCGCTGGATGAGCAGCTCAGGCAAGGGGAGGTCCCGGGTACAGTGGGCCCTGCGAAGACTGGGGAACCCATCTGTATGCATGGTCTTCGAGCATCGGTTTCCTCCTGTATGTGGTGTTCATAAACAAAACATAGATAGAACATGGCAGACACAGCAGGTACTCGAGATTGCAGATTCTTAAAAAGTAGGCATTCGCCCTAGCCAGTTTTTCTCAGTGGACAGAGCGTCAGCCCCAGACTGAAGGGTCCCAGGTTGATTCCGGTCAAGGGCACATAGCTTGGTTACTGGTTCCCCAGCCCTGGTTGAGGTGTATGCAGGAGGCAACCAATCGATGGGTCTCTCTCATGTTGATGTTTCCCTCTGTCTCTCCCTCTCCCTTCTACTCTCTCTAAAAATCAATAGAAAAATATCCTCAGGTGAAGATTAACAACAACAAAAAGTAGGTATTCAGTGCTCCTTTACAAATATCTTCCTTCAGGCAAACAAATGCATTTTACTGCAATGAGGCTTTCTTGTAAAGCCTACACTTCTATAGGAGAACATACTTAGTGCCAGTTTACTCGTCTGCCTCCCTGTCTCACGCCACTCGCCATATCCACGTAGTTTTCTCTCGAGCAGTCACCTCCATGGAATTTGCACTCAGACCTTCCTAGATGCATGCATTCCTGGCCCTTCCCTTCCACCTGACCCCTCTCTACCCCAAATATTGCGATCCTCTGTGAGAGAAATATTTGTAGTGGTCTTATGGCTGAGGGGTGACAGAATGACACTTTTTCACCTGCCTCTATTGCGGGAAAAGGGGCACACTTTGGGCTGATCATTCATGCCGTGGCAGGGGAAAAAATCCTCATTAACACTGTACTTTAACCAGCTCAGGTAATGGGCTTCCGGCATTCAAAATTGCAGCAATTAAAAACCAACTCAAAATTTCATACGTTTCTCCCAGTAAGATATGTGAGCCTTCATTTTATGCTTTGGGCAGATAGATTAATCTCTGTCAAAGCAGAAATCAACCTCTTACAGGGAATAAATGCTAATTAAGAAAAACAGAGGAAGCATAATATAGTAAGTATGTTTCCTTCCTGCACACTTGGGCTGCACAAGCTCTCACCAGTTTTTGGGGTGACCAACAATGCTCCCTAAGAATGTCAATGTGGTGCCCTGTCCAATTAGTGGGTGCAGGTCACAGTGATGTGTTCCCCCAAGGAGGTGGGTGGACAGGCAAATGCTACTAGAGAATGTTATCTCTGTGTTGTTGGCTTTACAAAAGAATATCTTCCCTTCATTGCCTTACAATGCTGAATATAAGTTTTCCCAGCCTCTAATAAGAGAAAACTTAAAATGTTGAGGAAAAAGGTAACAGAAGTGTTCTCTGTTCCAGGTGACAGGGAGCTAAAATTACCAGGGAATATCCAACTCCTGAAATACCTATATGAAACAGATGCTTCCAAAATTTGCTCAAGTTCTCACTGACCTGGCTAGAAGAAACTTTTAATTATTATTCTGTAAGATTGTAGTAGAGCCTGGCTTAGTGGTTGAGCGTTGACCCAGGAACCAAGAGGTCACAGTTTGATTCCCAGTCAGGACACATACCAAATTTCAGGCCCGATCCCCAGTGGGGTGCATGCAGGATGCTGCTGATCAATGATGTTTCTCTCTCATCGATGTTTCTATCTTTCTATCCCCCTCCCTTCCTCCCTCTCTCTCTCTCAAAATGAACAAAAACATTTTTTCGAAAAAAGATTATAGTAGAGAAAAAGTCTCAGTTGTATGCTAAAAATCTTTAACACATGTATGCCTCTTAGGTTTATAACCTTCCTTGTCCCAGGTTCCAGCCAACGGTAGTAGCAGCAACTGGATAACCAGCAGATAACCGGACCTTAAGAACCATTGGAATATGAAAAGGAAGAACCAGTAATAGTTTCTATATGTTCATAAAAGTGATTCAGCGTCAAGCAAAGGAATAAGCTTTCCCAAGAGTAAGCTGGCAGCCAACAGTTGCTCCTGTTAATGAAGTCAAGAAACAACTCTGAAGTTATCAGTGGCCACTGCTTCTCAGGCAACCAAAAGTTTGGCGACTATTCGTTTACTTATAGTAGGCAAATTTATATTAGAGTAACCTTCAACAGACCTTATTTAATGCAATCCTTCACAAATTTTAAGCAGTTTTGTAGTATTCACCATCTGTCTTTAAATAAAATGCTTTTCCAAGCTCCATGTCAGTGTTTTTATATTGTGTAAACACTGAAATTACTGTGGAATATCTGGAAAACTTGATAGGAACCCCCAGATGTCAGCAATTTGCTGTGTCGGATTGAAGTGGCCATTAACCTTCATGAGGAGCAATGTTGGTGGCTGAGCCATGGGTGCTCCCACCCGTCCCATTCACCCGGGGCAAGGTGAGTGAAGGTCAAAGGGCAAGCAGACACAGACCTCTATGCTCAGAATACATGGGCAAGAAGTGGCCTAAGTCACTCTTGTTCTGGAAGAGAATAACCTCTTAGGAGTCAGCTGGAATCCTACTTTAAGTTTTAGAGGAGGAGAAACGTTTGAATTTTGATGATTTGTGATTCTTAATACCTCTTGACCACAGACATGTATTTATTCTCCAGCCTTGTCTGCTGTGTCTGTGAGGTCATGAAAAGGTGTGAGCAGACCTAAGAATTGTTGATGCCAGGATAGGAGATGGGTTCTTTGCAACTTGCTGCCTCCCTACTCCACACACTCTCAGACACCTCAGCCCCATCTATTTATTTAACCCCTCCGATTTTTCTATGTGTCACTCCTTCCCAACTAGTCCGCAAGCTCCTTTAAGAGCAGCTAGCAGAGCTGTCAGCATTGAATTTACTTTTGGTCTCTCCATCCCCAACAAAAGTGCTTTCAAAATTTGTGTTGCTTAGTGTGTGCTTGATCATAAGAAATTATAGAAACAACTCTATTCTAACTAAATAATAATGGTGCTATGATTACTGTTCCTGAGAATAAAATGTGATGTAGAAAATTAATAAGAGAATGGAGATAGAACTGGAAATCCCAGATTATAAAATGAGTTATCCTCAAAGCCATTGGCCAATCCACTGGTTGTAAACAGGTCCTTGTTAACTGGTCACTATTTAAATTCACAATTGAGGGAAGGGTTAAAACAAATTTTATGACTACAAAAAAAAAGAATATTTCATAACTAAATTTTTAGCTCACCTAACCTATAGTTTTAATAGAAACAGATGAGATACAAAGTATTCATTTGGATTCCTATATGACCCACTCCCTGCCTTTCCTTATGAAACAATCAACTAGGATTATTATAATTTGTCAAGAATTCACCAACTTCTCCTTTCCTTATTTTCCAAGGTTTGTTATCATTACAAAGTCAAATGCTTTTGCACAATTTAACAATTTCAAAATCCCTCATCAATGTTATTTCACCAGGACAAAATAAGGTTCAAATTAGAAAAACACTGGCTACACCTGAGCAATGAAGCTTCCGTGATCTGCTCCAGGGGGACTGGGCTTCAGCCTGCACCAGGGCTGGGATTTAAACTCCAAAGTGGACCACAAAACCACAGCCTCTCTTCTTTTCATCAAAGCCATGGAAATTGAACCTACCACCTGACCTTTGAGATTCTGCAAGGAGACCCTAGTTAGATTCTTTGTCTTGTTCACCTTCCCAAGTCCCCTCCCTTCTCTAATTTCAGGAATGGTGATTCCCAGCTAAGCATAATGAGTGCCAACAGTGAGTTTAAAAGATTTTAGCCTACTCGTGCGGCCGAGTTACTCACGGGATAAACATGCCAGCATACACTGTGGTTAGTTCCTTCAAGGGCTTTGCTCAGAGGGGACTCAGTTGAAGCAAGCAGCCCTGTCAGCAGTTTGAGTAAATCTGTGGACAGTGAATTGCATGTATAATGTGAAATGTGTCTACAGAACCTTTTCTTCAAACTTAGAAGCACAAGTTTACTACTTTTTTTAGGCTTGGAGAAATGCATTCAGGTAACACAAGGAAAAAGATAAAATTTGTATAATTCACGCCCTCTTCACCTCTTAGCACCTTATTTCCCCCACTATTTCATTAAAAAAATGACATATTCTATAAGAAAGATTTATTAAAGTATTAAACCAAATATGTAAATGTACAAAATATTACATTTATTAAAGTTCCTCAAATATAGTTACTTTTCCATCACTTTCTGAAAGAAAGTAAAAGGTAATTTTTTTTCTTAAGACTCAAGGTCTTTGAATATTAATTATTACACAACATTGAAATCCAGGCTTGTTTTTAGGAGGCTTTTGGGATATTTTGAGCTATTTATTCCCAAACGAAATGGAACTTCTTTCTCCTCTGCTTCTGCTTGTATTTTTTCTGCTACAATTACATCCTACGGAGGCTGCTAGATGTCACAGTTTGATTTGAGGTTCTGAAGGTGAGGTTGTATATCCTCCCTTCCACAGAATAATAAAACTGGGTTTGCCTTCAGAGGCCCCCTTTCCCACTCATTCCCACTTTATGTCCATGGTGTGATGCCTAAAACAGATGGGTACACTTGTCCTATCCACATATGAATCAATTCCCTGATTTATCTGATAGATATTCAAAGCAGCTACTCACAAGATATAGCCATTCTGACTGTGGGGGGAAACGTAATCTACAGCCAGCATCTACTCTACCACCAGATATTTTTCTCCATGGTAATAACAGCCAGATCTCGTCTGTTGTTTCTTAGCCACTTGAAGGAACTGACCCAGTTCTGTTATAGTTCCACCAATGGATGGATGGATGAATAAAGAAATGTAATATATATACATAACAGAATATTATTAAGCTATAAGAAAAGGAAATCCTGCTATTTGTGACAACAGAAATGGATCTTGAGGGCATTATGCTCAATGAAATAAGTCAGACAGAGAAAGACAAATTACTGTGTAATCTCACTTATATATGTGGAATCTCCTGTAAGCTAGACTCAAAGAAACAGAGAGTAGAATGGCGGATACCAGCGGCTGGAGGGTGGAGGAAATGAGATGTTGGTCAAAATGTACAAACTTCCAATTATAAGTAGAGTGAGTTCTGGGAGCTAATGCACAGCATGGTGTCCTTAGTTAACAACACCTACACATTGTCTAATTGTGTAAGTACTAAGAGAGTGGATTTTAAATGTTCTCACTGCACACACTGAAAAGGTAATGATGTGAGGTGGTAGGTGTGTTGACTGCATTTGGGTAATCATTTGGCAGTATATACATGCATCAAGTCCTCACAATGTACACCAAAAATTACACGATGTCATACATCAATTATGTGTCTGTAAAGCTGGACAAAGCAGTCAGGTGGAGCAGGTGAGGCTGGTGGAGGAAAACCATGCCCTAAGGGGGACCCAGGTGCAGGTGGGCAGAGAACATGGGCTGTGCCAACACTGCTGGCCTGCTCTGTACCATGGGGATGGGGTGGGGCAGGGTGTCACAGCTGGGAGTCTTGTGGAAGATTCTGGGCAGCCTCAGGCAGCTCTTCCAAGTTAGACTATAAAAACCAATACAATGTAAGAAAGAATAGCACAAGTGCCTTTATTCAGCTTCTCCTCTTGGCAACATTTCCCATCTACTCTCTGCAGGCCTCCAAGCAGAAAAACGAACCTGGACCAGGAGTGTCTGGATTTTTCATCATCAACACCTACACCAAAGAAAAGTGGAAATTTCTAAATGAAGCATCTTGGAGACTTTGAATATTTATCAAGAGGACAATGAGCAGTTAGTTACCTCCTACGTGCCAGGGGAGGATGAAAATAAGACACAGACTTCAAGCATAGACTTTGTTCCAGTATTATTCTTCCTTTTGACCTCAGTGTAAGGGCTATTGGGTGTCTGTAAAGGGATAGGCAGACCATGCAGAACTCAGGGTACTCTTCCCACATTTTATATCAATAAGGGTTGTCCTAGAATTGCTCAAAAGCTTATACTTTGTTTTGGAGGAAAATTAAAAGCCCCGCCAGTCCCAAAGTATCTCTGTCATGGGGGGGCTGGAGGTGTCCTACAACTGACTCAAAATACTGTGTTTGTTTAAACAGTAAGAGTGATTTCTACAGGGTGGGCCAAAGGTAGATTTACAGTTGTGAGTATAGGAAACATAGTTTATTCTTCTATTATTTATTAATTACTAGAGGCCTGGTACATGAAATTCATGCGGGGGGGGGGGGTCCCTCAGCCCAGCCTGTACCCTCTCCAATCTGGAACCCCTTGAGGGATGTCCGACTGCCCACTTAGGCCTGATCCCACCAGGATCGGGCCTAAACGGGCACTCAGACATCCCTCTCACAATCCAGGACTGCTGGCTCCCAACCACTCACCTGCCTGCCTGCCTGATTGCCCCTAACCGCTCCCCTGTCAGCCTGATCAATGCCTAACTGCTCCCCTGCTGGCCTGATTGCCCCTAACTGCCCTCTCCTGCTGGCCTGGTCACCCCTAACTGCCCTCCCCTACAGGCCTGTTTGCCCCAACTGCCTTCCCCTGCTGACCTGGTCACCACTAACCGTCCTCCCTTGCCAGCCTGGTTCCCCCCAAGTGCCCTCCCCTGCAGGCCTGGTCGCCCCCAACTGCCCTCTCCTGCAGGCCTGGTTCCCCCCAACTGCCCTCCCCTGCTGGCCTGATCACCTACAACTGCCCTCCCCTGCAGCCATCTTTGACCACATGGGGGCGGCCATGTCGTGTATTGGAGTGATGGTCAATTTGCATATTACTCTTTTATTAGATAGGATTGTATTATTTTCCATATGAACAACTGTAAACCTGCTTTTGCCCCACTCTACATTTAACAAATGAATAAAAATTATCACCAAAGCATCTTCCCCACCACGTGGCTCAGAGAAAAACTCTGAAAGAAAAGAAAACATGGGCAAAATTGCAAGGCTGTATCCCCTACACATGGGATAGTGATGGGCTTATAAGTCAGAGGGACCTGGGGACACTAGGCATTTAGTAAATATATGAGCACAGGATGGTAGAAAATAAGACAACCCCAGGCTAAGGCGTAAATTAAGTAGGTGGGGTTTGTCTTTTATGCTCTTTCCACTCTTCTATCCCTCTGCTCTTTCCTGCCCATGGTCTCTTGTGTATCCTTGGTGTGCCTGCACACACATGCATGCACACACATGTGCACACACATGCATGCATACACACAAACATAGAGTCCCCAGTCTGCTCTGTTGAAATTCAGGTTATACTAGCTAAGAAAGAGATATATGCCCCATCTTTTACAGACTTTAAAAATGCTGGTAGTAGAAGATTTTTAATGTCTTAAAACCCTTTCAGACAAAGGACACTGTTCCTAATACTGGAGGCTGACAGCTGACAGAGAAAACTGGGGGCACAGAGACCAGCCTGGCCTTTCTCCACTCACCATCTTCCACACCCGCTAGGAAAATCCATCAACACTCTGGGGCAATACCTTCTGCTCAGTTACGATCAAGCTTCTCCAGCGCCCCAGTTTCACACAGAGCTCCCTAAGGGTATTAGACCTCGGTGTGTACTCTGTGGTGAAGGGAGGAAGAGCACAGGAATTAGGAAAGCACCTGAACTACAGTATACTGTACAACATTTAAGTCAATAAAGATACAGCTACTTTAAGGCAAAATTAAATCAAAATTTGAAATTATTTGTGTAGTTTTATTTTTAAAGGGATCTTTGGGAAGTCCAACCACTAACTTATATTTTCACAGAATGTATTTGGTCCAAGTAAAGAAAATTTTCAATTATGGTACTTTTATTTGAAAGCAAATAAGGATTTATATCCTCTTTTCATGAAATATGATTGTTTTGACCAAAAAGAGAAAAAAAACTAAATATTTTACATCCTTCAAAACGCTGAGTCAAATTATTAACCTCCCTAGTCATTTCAAGAAATCTCAGTGTTTTCCATCATCTACTTTTTAGTTTGAACCTGAGAAGTTGAATATCTACTTAACTCCCAGAAAATATGCCATCATAGACCTCTAAATATGCAGTTCAAAGAACCCACCAGCAGAGGGAAATAAAGATGCTAAATCGTGAAGCTGTAAGTATAGTGAAATCAGTGGGAGTTTCAATAAAAGGAAAAATGTTATATACAATAATAATAGCTTATATGTACATGGACTTTGAAAACTTATCAACACACATCACTGATCAATTTCTATGGCAAGGGCAGTGGAGTTTGAGTGTAGAAAACAGTATACTTACATCTTAAAATTCCACCCCCGCAGAATCTACATGCTATTGAAAAATTGTGGGAATAATAGCTTTCTGTGACTCAATGATGAGGCTACCTTTATCAAGAGTAGAATCTATCTTCCAACGATGCTCGAATGCATAGGAAAATGCATATCTTGGAGAATGGATAAACTCTTGAGTGACATGAAAATAAGTAATTGTTCAAATAGAAAATGTACGATATGAAGAAGGAACAGTTCACCCTATATTAGTGTGGATATAAACAGAAAGGTATCTAAGAAACATAAAAATCACCTCTAGGAGCTAATTGTAAGTAGAAGAGAATTAACATGGGTGAAGGAGAAAGGAGTTGGTTCTTAAACATACTTTCATTTGTTTGTTTGTTTTCTTTTATGTATATTTGCAATATAAGGAAATAGTAGCTTTCAGACCCAGTATCCCAATGTAAGAAGTGACCTGAGGATTCAGAAAACCACTTCTCTGATTCCTCCTTCTATCTTTTCTGTGCTGTCCTTCTGGAACTCGTAGTGTTCAGATATTAACGTCTCTTGAATGGGCTTTCCCATTTTCTTCCTACCTTACTCACCTATGTGCCTTTTTTGGTTCTACTTTTTTTTAATATTTTTTATTGATTTCAGAGAGGAAGGAAGAGAGAGAAAAAGGGAAACATCAATGATGAGAGAGAATCATTGATTGGCTGCCTCTTGCATGCCCCACACTGGGGGTCAAGCCTGCAACCCGGCCATGTGCCTGACCTGGGAATCAAACCCTGACCTCCTGGTTCATAGGTTGATGCTCAACCACTGAGCCAGACCGGCCAGGCTGTTCTACTCTTTATAAATTTTCCAAATTAATCTCCCAGGCCTTACTTTCCTTTTTGTTTCTTCTCTAGCGAATTTATAATGTTTTAGTGAAGAAGGTGACAGGTTGACACAGGGATGCCCAGAAGCTCTAGTGTATTGGGCAAGGAGCTGAGCCCTAGAGCAGACATTCATCTTTGTTCTTTAGATTCCATGAAAAGTGCTTAGTACATAGCAAAGGCTCAATATGTGCATGGTTGTGGAATAAATAGATAAATAAATAATAAAGCTTAGGTTCGGGTCCAACTTATATTTCTTTCCCACATCATCATGACATGGTATGCCCTCTCTTGGTCCCAGTTTCTAACTTGTAACTTGCAATTTCAGACATTTTCTCTCGGCCACAGACAGCTCTAACATAGTTTGATTCTAGCAAGATAATTAATCTGTATTTTTTTGTAATGCTCACTCTTTTAATCCCTGTGACTGTCCCTTAATCCTACATAATAAAAGGCTAATATGCAAATTGTCCCCTCTACTGGGAGTTCAGCCAGGGGACGAAGTGGGCTGGCCAGCCTCCCACGTCCCCTCCCTGCTGCCAGTCGGGCCCCAATCAGCCCCAATTGTGGTGGGCCACCTGGATCCACCCATGCACGATTTCGTGCACCTGGCCTCTAGTCACAAATATAATTTATAAACACACACAATCAACTCTAACTAACTAAAAATTTTAAATTATCTTATATATAGGATCTCTGATACAGGTATAGAGTGATTTAAAATAGGTTTAAAAAATCAGCTCTGTAGTACTTCAAACCCACTAAAAATCCATCCCAATGTATTTTGGTTTCGCTGAACTTTATTTACTTTTAGTAAATAAACCAGAAAAATTATCAGTATGGCAATTTGGCAAATAGAGTTTTTTGAATAAATTTCAAAGTGATTTCTTCTATCATGTATAAGAAATCTAACTATCCACATTACTTCATTAAAATGTGAAGTTTTATACAATTTTCTGATTATGCAGGGGCCTCATCAAGAATTTTCTTGTGGCCTTAACTGGTTCGGCTCAGTGGATAGAGTGTCTGCCTGCAGACTGAAAGGCCCCAGGTTCGATTCTGATCAAGGGCATGTACCTTGGTTGTGGGCACATCCCCAGTAGGAGGTGTGCAGGAGGCAGCTGATCAATGTTTCTCTCTCATAGATGTTTCTGACTCTCTGAAAAATCAATAAAATATATTTTTTAAAAGAATTTTCTTGTGGAACAGTACAAAGGGTTTTTGTATCTTTTTAAAAAACTTATCTGTATTGTTGGAAGTATTACAGACATCCCCTTTCTACCCCATTGACCCTCTCCACCCTGCTCATGCTTCCTCCCCAGGCCTTTACCTCACTACTGTCTGTGTCCATGGGTTATGCACATATGCAGATAAGTTCTTTGGTTAATCTCTCCCCTGCCCCTCCCCTCTGAGAAGGTGTCTATATCTTGATACTGATTAAAGGGAAGCTATCAAGTCTTATCCTACAATCATTTTATATTTAAAAAAAAACAAAAACAACAGTTTAAAAGTCAGTCTCCCAAGTTTTAGACATCTCTACCTCTAAGTCAGTCGGGCCACAGCCAGAGCTTTTAAACCTTGACTTCATTTGCCAATCACTGGTTTAAAAAGCATGCTTTCCATTCCTCTTTTTAAATAAAAGCAGCCTTGTCTGCACTGATTTCATCATCTCCATTGAAAATGTTTATCGGCCAAATGAAAAAAAGAGTCCAAATTAGAAACACTGATACATCTTCTGACATTGTTCATTTAGAAGCGACTTCTCAGGCTGTCATTACATTTACCACATAAAAATCAGAAATGATTTGTTTGGAGACCTACAGCTATTTCTAGACCCAAGCGATTTGGCCAACTGTAGATAAAGTTTCATTATCAGCCTGAACTAAATAAGCTGTAATTATATATAAATCAGGGTGATTTTTGCTCCGTGAACTGAAGTTATTAATCTACTCGGGCCCAGCCTCCAGGATACCCTCATTTTATAAAATTATACAAGTGTGTTTCCCAGCCAAGAATGTACAAAGTGATGTTTGAACATTCAGATCAAGGATTGGTTGGACAATGCGTATGCTTCTATCATCTGATTGCTTCCATCTTTCCTCTGGGTCGAGGGAGCCAGGCTAGGCTTGTACTTCCACAAAACATTCTCCATTCATTCTCACTCAGCATCCTTGAGCTTATTAGTCAGACGTCATTTCCTCCAATAAACAATAGGTTCATTAGGTCGGGGGCCTCTGCCGTCTTATTTCCTTGTGTGTGTTTACTACTGCCAATGTAAGGGCCAATATTTGCTGTCTGGATGAATTGAATAAAGGAGAGAACACCAGCCGTATTGGTCTGATAACTGAATTAGGGAATGGAAGCTGAAAAGTTTGAATTGACCCTGAAATTTCCAAAAATTTTACCTTGCGGTAGTTTGTTTAAAATTTGGTATGCAAAATGTTATACGAATGAAGTAAGCAATAGTAAACAATGATAGCATGGGTAGCTCAAGAAGTAGGTTTCAAGTTACCTGAGTCTAAAATAAAATGTTCTCCGTATCTATGGGTGGAGATTTTACTAGAAAATTCAAATTAAATAAACTAAAAGTGATATTCAGTACTTAAGTATTTAAGAAACAGGATTTAAAAATTCAGTAGTTTACTGAATTTTATTATTTCTACGCTAATTAGCATCATAATTCATTCAAATGGCAAATGAGATGCAGACGTCTCAGAATATGTACCATGTTAATCAAATGAAGAATGGCACTAAAATTCGAGTTTGCTTTTCGGGGATATCAAAATTTTGTACTAAGGTAACAATGAGATTGACATTTTTTGAGAACCTTATTCTTTCAGAATAAAAAAAAATGCCTTTATTCTCTTTTTAAAGCAATTTCTGTTTTCTTTTCGTATGTTATAAAAATGTAATGCTTCCCTGTGGGCATGCAAACATGACCAGAGTGCTACAGAGCAGGGCTTCAGATATAATCTAAGACACTTCCCCACATGTGACAGCAGAGACCAATGAGTCATGAAATTGCTCAGTGCTGGGTGTGTTCCTTCTCATAGAACTCATAGTTCATGCAAGACATTTTTCTTCAAACCTTTGAAATCAAAATATAAACTCTACTCAGTGTGTCAGCATCTACATTAAAATGAAATTCCTACTCTGGGAAAAGCTTTAATTAGTATACTTAGAAGTTTGGAAATTATCAGTACATCATGGCAAACAATTTAAATGTTTCTCTCCCTATCTGGGGAGGAATAAAAAAGGAAACATAGGAGGAAAAGAAGAAAGAGGTCTTTATTTTGCTTATGAACAAAACTATTAATTTATCTGCATCTGTACTGGTCGACTCAGCTTCCATCCGACCAGTGGTCAGCAAACTCATTAGTCAACAGAGCCAAATATCAACAGTACAACGACTGAAATTTCTTTTGCGAGCCAAATTTTTTAAACTTAAACTATATAGGTAGGTACATTGTTATTAACTTAATTAGGGTACTCCTAAGCTGGCCTTTGCTAAAAACGTTATCAATCTGATTGAGGTACATTCGCTGAGGTCGACCCCTTCCAACTCTCCCATCTACACTCGTCTTGTATACTTGTTTCGTCTATCTCCTTTCATTCATCCTCTCTATATGTCCACCCCCCACTTCTTCTAATGCCACTTCTTCAAAATAGGCTCGCCCAGGCCGAAAACCAACTTCTGCTCATGGGCCATGAAGTTTCAATCGCACTGTACGTGCACGTCCACATGTGGTATTTTGTGGAAGGGCCACACTCAAGGGGCCAAAGAGCTGCATGTGGCTTGCGAGCCACGGTTTGCCGACCACTGCTCTAGACTGAAAGGAATGTCCATTTCCTACCCAAGTGCTCAGGATTCTATCCCAGTCCACTACTCAAGATTGCCCTTGAAATTATCCTCTCGGCCTGCATCATCAAATTCTTCCTTTATACTCCAAAATACAACTTAGTACTCTTATTTTATTTTTTTAATATGCACTATTAGTGACTCTCATTTTAAAAAATAATAAAATAAAATTTCCCATCCATAAACTTTCCAGGTCTCCTCTAACAATCAGTGTTTTCATATTTCTTCAGATAAGGTTTTTCTTGAGTATCAAGTTAAGAACACTTCATTACTGGTTATTCCAACTTTTTGTTTATTTCTACTTTTAGGTTTGTTAATATTTGCTGTATATATTTAAGTGTTCCTGTTTGCGGTACATAAATATTTATAAACATTATAACTTATTGTTAAATTTTTATCATTATGTAATACCCTTCTTTTGCTCTTATAACAGTATGGTTTAGAGTCTATTTGGTCTGATGTAAGTTTAGCTACTCCACCTTTCTTTTGGTTTTCATTTGTATGCGGCAACTTTTTCTATTCCTTCACTTTCAAGCTGTGTGTATTTACATGTAAAATGAGTCTATCATAGGCAACATATAGATGGGACCTGTTTTTGTAATCCAGTCAGCCATTCTGTGTCTTTTGACTGGAGGATATAGTCCATTTACATTTAAAGTAATTACTGATAGGTATGGCCTTATTGCCATTTTGCTCATTGTTTCCTGGATATTTTTGTAGTTCCTTTCTGTCTCTTCTTCTCTTGCTCTCTTACTTTGTGGCTTTATGACTTTCTTTAGTGATATACTTAAACTTCTTTTTCTTTATCTTTGTTGTGTTTACTATAAGCTTTGGCTTTGTGGTTACCATGAGGCTTACATAATACATGAGGATTACATAATAATCAGTTAATTTTGACAATACATTTACTATAAGTAGTTACAAATCATAAAAATCTTGGCACAATAGATAAATACATACTTTTATATTATCTAAATGGCCTCTATCTTGGCAGTACAAGTTTAGCTATTATAACTGGTATGGTGCAAGGAACACATTCCATAAATATTTAGGCTCTGAAAAAATGTGTAACTGAGAAGAGCCCAACCCAGATGATGAACACTGGCCCTAAATACACTGGAGAAGACATAAAGGTAAACATAGCAGTTCTTCTATTGCATGATACTTTATTTACTACTAGAGGCCTGGTGCACGAATTCGTGCATGGGTGGGGTCCCTCAGCCTGGCCGGCGATCGGGCCAATCAGGGCCCATGGGGGCCAGCCGGCCAGGGAGGGACCACAGGAGAGCTCCAGGGCATGTCCAGACCTCTCACCCAGTCCCGATCGGCTGAACCCCAACAGCAAGCTAACCTACCGATCGGAGCATCTGTCCCCTGGTAGTCAGTGCATGTCATAGTGACTGGTTGAGCGGTAAACCGAACGGTCAACTGATCGGTCAGACACTTAGCATATTATGCTTTTATTATATAAGATTAGACACTATGTACCAACAAAGCCACAGGTGTTCAGTCTTCCACTAGCCTGTCTGTCACTAGTGGGTTTATCTTTTTAGAGTTTCAGATTCTACAATAACACTCTTGAAAAGATCAACCAATTTCATTTTTACTAACTAGGAAGTACTTTAATATAGATAATTTAAGCAACTTTCTGAAATTATACATTTTATGACAAATCTATTCCTAGAGTTTCAGGTTCTGATAAATGATAATCTAAACATTTATTACTCATTGCGAAGTGGTCAAAGACAAGGTCTAGTTTTATCAAGATGAAACCTTCCTTGCATTGAATAATTCTCCCATTAAAAAACAAGCATAATTATGTCAATTCCAGAGGCAGAACATAAACACAGAGAAATCCATTTAAAATAGTATTCCTGCTGAGAAAACATAAGAAGACAAGAAAAAAAAATCTGTAATGGAAGGAAAAGGCAAATAGCAAAAATAATGAGCTTTAAAGTTAGAGACAGACAGCTATTTACTAAAGATGAGCATTGATGGAATATAATTCAGAATGAAACATTGATGAAAAGTTGTAATTGTTGGCTTCAATAATAATAAAAAAGCTTAATTATTGAAGTTTTCAAAAAGAAACAATATATTTACTGGTATACATGTTATGTGCTTCACTAGTCTTTTTGTTGTTATAAGTGTCATTAATGTGGTCAAAAAACTCAGAGCAAACACTAACGGAAATACAGTAGGTCAAATGTGAGGTGTGCTGGAAAGCCACTTCACTGAGTGACAATGGCGTTTCCACATCACCACGTCTGTGGCCTAGGTTGATTCTGTCAAGCAGGTGCCTTTTCTCTCACAGCTCCACATGTGCACAATTTCACACAGTCCAGGATACATGAGGCCACGGGTCAGGTGTGTCACATCACCACCATCACCAAGATTACTTTTCTTCTGCCACTTGTATACTCGAGTGTAAGCCTCCTGAGGGCAGAAACGGGACTATTTGTTTATGTTCACTGCCCAATGCCCATTGCTCAGTAAAGTGCCTGGTACAGGGGAGGTGTGGCAGAAAGAACACATAAATATACAAATACTCTTACAACTGGTAGCATCTATTCCTTCCACTACTTATAATCTTGCTTCAATAAAATAATAAAAATAGAGAATCAAAAGGTCCTTGATAGATATTTATTCTAATCTTCCACTTACATGACAATCTTCTTAACAACAGCAACAGCAACCCAGTATGTGTCGGTACTATGCTAAACACTATGCCTACAGTGGAACTTGTAATACCAGCATGGAGTATATATGATTATTTTCCTTTTACAGATGGGAAAATGAGGCTTAGAAAGTTCAAGACACATGTGAATGGCCCACAGCCAGCAAGTGATAAAGCCGACATTCTAACTCGTCTTGGACAAGTTCAGGTATCAAGCCGAATTAAGTTTGGCTAAGAGTAACAGAAAACTTCCTAAGGATGGTGGCTTGAACCCCAGGCTGGCGTGGCAGCTGTGCTCTATACAGTTTTTCGGAACCCACGCTCCGTACAGGTCCCTGCTCGCACATACCTGGACTGTGGCCTTCATCCTCTGACTCTAAGGCAGTATTTCTCTTCCAAGGAGCATGGCGGAAGAATAATCTAAGAAGAGTAGTGAATACATGAAACGGTGTCTTAAGGAAAGCTCTGTGAGCTAACAGATTTGCTGACTTCTCATTGACCAGAATGCGCAACGGGGTGAAATGCTTGCTCTCTCTGAATTCTAGCCTGCATTTCTCCCAGGGCCTTCTGCAACCTCAGAAATACTACTTAACTGGAGGAATTCTGCTTGAGGCTTGAACAACCCCTGGTTGGAGGGAATCTTGCCCTAAGAGGTGAGGAAATATGCACAAAGTAATGACAGCTCGTCAGAGACTCACAGGAGTCTGCAGAACTGAACTCAGATCAGCGGGGGTCAACAGATTGAACCAGGAAAAGGGATTTAGAATTTTCTAGCTCTTCCTTGGATCTCTTTCATGCCCAGCTGTCTAGCTATCTATGGCCACCCCCACCTCTTGCCTCTCCCCTCCTCCCTTCCCTTGGCCACAAAAGACGCCTGAATTCTGGCCTCTCTTAAGATGGATTTGCAGATGTCATAAGGTACCCCATCTTCTCAAGCTTGGTCTTCCCAATCGATAAACCTTTGCTTACTGTATATTGAATATTTGCCTTTTTCTTTCATTTTTTTAAGCCCCGGGCCCATGAACCTTGTGCCTCAAAATTATGGGTTAGATTGTGTCCCTCAAAATTCATATGTTGACATTCTAATCCTCCATGCCTTGAAGGAAATAGTGCCCTTGAAGCTGTAATTAGTTAAGATGAAGTCACACTGGAATAGGGTGGGCCCCCTGATTCAATATGGGGAACTCCTTACGAATGCCATGCAAAGAGACAGGTGTGAACACTGGGAGAACAGGCCAGTGAAAATTCAGTCGCCATAAGCCAAGGAACTCCCAGATGCCAGGAGAGAGGCCTGGAACAGATGTGTCTCTGGCACTTTCAGGGGAAGCATGGCACACCTGACGCTTTCATCTCGGACCTCTAGCTGCTGGAACTATGAAACAATAAAGTTCCATTGTCCAACCTGCTCAGTTTGTAGTATTTCCTTAAGGCAATCCTAGCAAACCAATAAATATTTATTCTAATCTGGAAAAGGTGGTCTGGCAAAAGTTAGCTTTTTGTATCTACGTCTAGCCAAAATTTTGGAAAAGAGGGAAAATGGTTATTGCAGGGCCAGAGGCAGTCTCTGCCAAAGCATGCTACCCTCTGAGCGGTGGTCTCAATATTCCATGTTATGTTGAATCTGTCACTATTAATTGTGAAAGCTGTATTAGCACTGAGGAGAACCAAAGCTTTGCCACCCCAAAATGCACCTTATGGGATATTGACTTTCAGCTGGTTATTAAGAAACAAGAGACTCTGAAAGAACCGTTCACGTTCCCCCACCCCCCTACCTGCCTAAAGAAATTCAGGTGCAAAACCTGCTTAAAGGAAGGGAGCATCACCTTCGTATCATCATATGAACTGACTGTGGCAGAAGGAGAGAAATCTAACAGATCCTGTTGGTTGAACTTCCTTCTGGGTCCCATTGCTTCTGGGTGGCCCAGTGAAAATTTAATACGTGTTTGGTCTTTCTTGTCTACTTGTGAATTGCCTAGTTTTCCTTAGAACTCCCAGACCCTTGCCTACTTCTCCTTTGTCCAAAATGGCATATAAGCCTCAACTGCCCCATGCGTGCATCTTTGGGTCCCATCTTCTTATGGCACCCTTCATGGACATCCGTCATCAACTTTGGACATTTTCTCCTGATAATCTCTCTCCTGTGAACTTGACTATTAGCCCAGTGAGAAGAATTTAGAAGGTGGGAGGAAAGTAATTTGATCCTCACAGTACATTATATTTTGAACCACCTAGAATGAAAAAAAAAATGCTAACAATTTAATTATGATAAGTCACCTACTATAAGGTGCATTCTTATTTCAAAGATGTTAAATGTATAAAAAGAGAAATGGGCATCTTAGAACCAATGATATAGAACCAATGGACTATAGACAATGGGATTATAACAGTAAGCACAGAAAAGAAATAGTTTACATAGGCTATAAAAAAAAATTATGCTCTGGCTTATAAAAAACAAAATGTCTTTCTACATGATTAGAAAAAGTATACATGTCATAATCAGATACAAGGGATATAAAAATGTCAATATGGATATAGATATATATAAATATATAAGAATAAACCTCTTCTTTGATTAACCTTGTTCAAAATGCTTCCATCATAGTAGGGACATGTAGTATCAGTCAAAATAATATCTGATATCAGTTATGTTTATTCTACAAAAGAAGAATAATTTAGGGGGGAGGGTTCATGAAAGAAAATTAATGCACCTTTCCCTACCAAATATAATAATAATAATAATAATAATAATAATGTTTTAATTGGGAATAAAAAGATGATCTAATAAATGAGACTATGAACACTGTGAAAGCATTAAATACAGTAGCAACTAAGTTCCTTGTTAAAAATGTTTTTGCCTTTCTTTTTCTTTTTCTTTTCTATGAAACTCAGTCCCATTTACTTGAATTATTCTTCTCATTATGTATAGGCTCGACTTCTTTAGAAGCAACTGGGATTTTTATCTTTAGTCCCAAAGGAAAGTTTTAATTGTGTGTTGCCATGACAGTTTGAATTATTAAGACACATATTACTAAGGAATTCTACAACTTTCTAATTTTAGAGGCTCTTATCAAGAATGCCACTTTCTTTAGATGTAGCTGAGATCTGAAAAAAAAAAATGCAAAGCATCCATTTCACGATTAGAAAGAAACAATATGAGGATCAGTCAACTTACTCAACCAGGGCCAGAGAAAGGAAGCCAGGACCTCCCACTGTGCAAGCTTTGATCATTTTACATTTATGAACACAATACTGAGCTTAAGTCATTAACCGACCTGGGAAGCAGCACCAGATATTAATAGCAATAATTATTATAGTATTTAGAGTATCTCCCCATAGTATTACAGAACCTAATAAAAACAATTTGAAATTCAATTACCTCAATGAGTAGCTAAAACAGTAGTAAAGATATGAGCTAACAAAAAGAAGAAAATGATGAGAATCTAAAAGAACCGTTGGACATTGTGACTTTAAGCAAGGCAGTCTCTGGGAAGCTGTTTTTTCTACGGCGAGAGGGCTAAGTAGTGATAGTAATTTCAGTCAGGGGAGGGGAGAGGGGAACAGTCAAAATGCAATCAGCAAAATGCAGGTGATAAGTAACTCACTCTAATAATTTGAATTAATTTACATGTTCATAAAGCAAGGAAAAAGAGAGCACAAAAAAGACATTGGGCCCTAACCAGTTTGGCTCAGTGGATAGAGTGTCGGCCTGCCCAGGTTTGATTCCAGTCAAGGGCATGTACCTTGGTTGCGGGCACATACCCAGTGGGGAGTGTGCAGGAGGCAGCTGATCAATGTTTCTCTCTCATCGATGTTTCTAACTCTCTATCCCTTTCCCTTTCTCTCTGTAAAAAATCAATAATATATATATATTTTTAAAAAGACATTGGAAGCACCCAGCAATTTAAGAGCTTTAGACAATAAGAGATTCATTTTCAGCAGAAATCCATTTTATGAGAAGAAATTTTAAATCATAAAGTTATTATCCACATTTTTATCCATAAGACTTTAAGGAACCAAGAAAAGTTAAAAAGGAATTCTCTTCTCCAATTTTTGTAAGTAAATTCAGTATTAGAAATACCTAACAAGGAGAGAAGAGAGGTCAGCACTGAGAAGCAAGGACAGAAGAGAGGAGAGAAAGTTCTCAGCGCAGAACACAGCCATCCATCAGCATTTTAAAAGCCAGTAAATGAATGTGAGAATCCCTGGCTAAAGAAACAAGGTAAACAGAGAAGACCAAGCCTTGGAAACAAAAGTGGAGGAGGAGTGTGAAGGGCAGTGTGGAACCCTTTCAAATACAGCGACAGTGATTTTTACTGTAAAAATTGAAGTGAGTTCAGTCCTGTGATGGATAAAGAGGTCAGTGGTGGCTCAGTAAGGAAGGTTGGGTGAAATGGAAGAGGAAGGAGTAAGAAGAGAGAAAACAGAACAAGAAGTGTGATCTATTCTTTTCAGGGACTTGACTTTAGAGGAAAGAATAAAGATGGGCAGTACCTTGGGAAGGAAGTTTGGTCAGAAGGGTTGCTATAAAGGTGAATTTGAGCTGTGCATGTGTTTATTTTAAGGTCCTTCATTCATTTCTCACCACAGCAGTTTCAATCCTTTACCTTCTCCTCACGCTCATATCCCTTCTCCCTTCCCTTTCAGAGGCAGCTAAGAAACTCACCTATTTATTAGTAATACAGTAGGTAGGAACCATCAGGTAAAAATTTTTTCAACTTCTCAATAGAACCTCCCTCCCGCATCTCAACAGCACAAAATGTCTTACCTTCTGCCTGGCTATCACAGTAGAAGTAATAAACCTGCTCCAAATAAACAAGTGGGACTACATCAAACTAAATAGCTTCATAGCAAGAGAAACCATCAACAAAGCAGACAGATAACCTATGAACTGGGAAAAAAATACAAACCATATATCTGATAAAGGGTTAAAATCCAACATATATAAAGAACTCATACACCTGGACAGCAAAAAATAAAATAACCCAATTAAAAATGGGCAAAGGACCTGAATAGCCATTACTCCGAAGAAGATATACAGAAGGACAGCAGTACATGAAAAGTTCTCAACATCACAAGTCATTAGGGAAACATAACTTTAAACTAAAATGAGATATCATCTCATACCTACAAAATGACCATCATCAAAAAGACAAGAGATAACAAATGCTGGTGAAGACATGGAGAAAAGGAAACCCTTGTGCACTTTTGGTGAAATTATAAATTAATGCAGCCACTATGAAAACTAGTATGGAGGCTCCTCAAAAAAATTAAAAATATAACTACATATGATCCAACAATTCCATTTCTGGGACTATATCCAAAGGAAACAAAAACACTAACTTGAAAAATTCTCTACACTCCCATGTTCATGGCAGCATTATTTATAACAGCCAAGACATGCAAACAACTTAAGTATCCATCAGTGGATGAGCGGTTAAAGAAGTTGGGTAAAGGAATATTAATCAGCCATAAAAAATAAAAACCAAGAAAATTGTACCATTTGTGACAACACAGATGGCTCTTGAAAACATGCTAAGTAAAATAAGTCAGACAGAGAAGGACAAATACTAAATGATCTACATGGAATCTTTAAAAAAAAATTCATAGAAAAAGAGATCAAAATTGTATTTATCAGAGGTGCAGGGCCTGTGTGGTTGGGTGGAGTTGGGGATGGGAGAGGAGAAAAATAAAGGAAGGTTAAAGACATAAACTTCCAGTTAATTTGCTTAATTTATCTTATTATTCATTTATACATAATAACATATGATCATTAATTTATCATCTAACTTTCAGGTTATGATTTATCTTTTCTGCTAAATCTTATATTTAACCCATTGCATGAAGTTTTTGATTTAAATAATTACACTTTTCTGTCGTAGGAATGTGGAGAAGAAAAATATTCTGTATTCCCATACATTTTTCAGCCCACATGATGTGAGTCACTTCCAAGAAGAATCTCAGATGGGCTTGTTTGCTAGCTTTCAGCTGTCCCTTAGCCTTAGCCAAGAAGAGGGCCTCATGTTGAGATAGCAGAGCATGGCATTCAATCAGCCTGGATGTCTAAGTTGCTGCACTGAACACAGTTACCACAGAGAGCCAACTGATTCTTGGCTGACTTTAAGGGAGTAAAAGGAACATTTGTTGTCAGGGTTACATTTTGCCAGGGCTCAGCTTAGTCTAATACAAATTATTAGTCTCCTGACTAACACAAATGTCCAATTACTTCTTTTTTAACTCTCTTTGGTTATTTTATCTATCTTCTATTCTTTGGTCACTTTTTTAAAAATATATTATAATATATATATATATATATATATATATATATATATATATATATATATATATATATATATTACATCCTATAAGCAATGTTTTCATTACCTGATGTCCTCAGGGTTTACATTTGTTTGTTGTTGTTTTCTACCGAATGTGTTTGAATTTTTTTGTTGTATGTTTATATTTGATTGAATTTAGTCTGTGGATGAATAGGAGGGACCAGATTAAGGATGAATCCCTTAGAGAGGAATTTCAGAGGCTACTGCTGCAGACAAGACATCTCAACAAGCTGGGACCACTGTGATTTAACCTCTCAGCTTCCAGATTCCCTGGCCACCCAGGTAATACAAAGTAGAAGCCAAGACTGAGGGGGGTGTGAGGCAAGCCTATGGCACACACCCAAGGATCCACTTCATTCCCCCATCTGTTGCTCTGGCCAAAGAGAGATTTTCATGTCTCTTTCCATATCTGGCTAGCAGATTTTTCCATTCTGCACTTTCACTGAGTGTATATCCCTCTGGTAAAGCAAGATTTTATGAAAATTCTCTTCACATCCCCCAACTGCACAGGCCCAAGACCTAATATCCTGATCCATACTTTAACCATTATTCCACAAAATTTCTGGTTGGGACAAGATTGGGTCTTCCCTTCCTGTGCCCAAAGGAATGCACCAGATTTCATAGTGGTTTCCCATTTTTTAAAATAAATCTTTATTGTTGGAAATATTCTATATGTCCCCTTTTCCTCCTATTGCTCTCTCCCACTCCCCTCCCTGACCCCCAAGCCTTCACCACCCTACTGTCTGTGTCTAGTGGCTTGCCATTTTGACTTCACTTTTTAATTTACTGTTGTTAGAGAAAGAGGCAGAACTTGAAGATGTCCTTTATTCTCTTGATAACTCAGCTATAAATTTAAAAATATATTTATTTTAATTTGATTGACGTCATTGGTTTTTTTCAGAGGAAAAGCTTAAAGGAAACAAATTTATCTGTACTTTTACAACTGGCTATCTTCCCACCACTTTGTGTACTATGCAAACACAAAGGTATTTATTTAATAAATGTTACAGGACTGTTCATATTTTAAAAAAACCAATACCACAAAAATGTCATAAGAACTATTTTCTAATTTCTAAATATTTAAACATAAGGAGGATAATATAAAAGAAAGTAAAAAGTGAATATCAAGTTCTAACCATCCAGATATTAGAAAGCTTGATATTCCTCTAAATGTGTTTCCATCTTCTTTCAGAGCCATACAAAGCTATCAAAACAAATAACTTCCAGGAGTAGAGGATTTATTTATCCATCCTTTTAATTGTCATGCATTGATTCAAAGTTAAATATTATGAACAATGCTTAGCACTGGAGATCTAAACCACTTATGTTTTAGGTCAATGCTAGAACTATGCCTTTCAAACTAAAATTTTACTAGGACTCTGTTATTGATGATTCGACCTTGTTCCAAAAACATCTACTGAGCACCTAGAGAAGATATAGCAGTGAAAATAAAGGGGAAGAAAATGTTCTAATTATGAGAAATCTTCTTTCTTACTTACTGAAACTGTATATCTAAAAACAAAAATGGACTCATCAGTGCATGTTATCCTCTGCCTTTCACCTCTATTTATATTATTAATCCTTGACAAAAAGATCAATATATTGTGAATTCATTTCTATATACTCAATATCAGTAAGATAAAATATAATTATGAAAGTACTATTACATAAAGAAGTACCAGATAGAACTATTATAGATACTTAGAGATGAGCTATGCGTCTCTCATTTCCTGTACTTTACTGTACAAGTAGATATAATAGTATTTCTTCCATTATGAATTGAAATATTCTTAAATTTGTTGAAGAATTTCAATAAGCCAATGAAAAGAATTATTAATCCCCTTGGATAGTAGTGGGAAATGCACTGTAATTGGTAGGCTTCGTATCAGGGTTCTTGGCATTTCTCCAACTGCATTAGCAATTGGTCATCTTAATTACATGGTCCATTAGTTGAAATCTGCATCCCAAAACCACCAGGCACAATTCTTGCCAACTCAGATCCATTCATTGTAAGGTCAAAGTTTCCTTGCTCATTGCAAAATGAAACTAGATATATTAAGTTAAAATATTCTGAGCTCATTAAGTATGCAATCTCAAATTAGTCACCATATCACATACAGAAGAGAACTGCAATTCCAGAGACAATGCCTCTAATACTTTCAGTGTTTTGTGATGTACGGTAGTTCTGCAAGAGATCTGCACACTCAAAATATTTTAAGACTATAACAAGCATTGAGTGTCTACTTTCTGTGCCTTACAGATATAATCACCTACAATGTTGACACAGATGTTTCGGTCTAACTGATAATAATGATTAGTGTGTTTCAAAACAAAAAGTAGATTTGAAGCCAACCTTATCACTGCCAGCAAGTACTTAATCCAGAAGTATCTTTGGACCCTTAACGGACGCCACCATGCAAGGTTTCTTTAGCACAATCCCTACTCAAAAATACTCAGAAAACCAAGTAATAATGAATGGGTCTATTCCATATTTATCCCTCCACTCTGACAGATATTACCATTTTGGGGGCATATACTATGTGCTCCATGCTGGTGTACTGAGGTAAATAAAAGATACTCCCTGTCCTGAGATACTTGTGATCCAGCCCACTGTATAAATTTCTCAAAGGCATACAAATTTATCATGTTATTTTCCTATCACGGAGCCCTCATTTCTCTACTTTCTCCCAAAGGGTATAGTGGAAAAACTTACTCAAATCCCTTGTTAACATCCAAAGACTATGCTATACATTTCTTGAATCTCATCTAATTAATCAAAATATTGAGGCTAATCTGGAATATAGCACATGATGAATTCAGGCAAGTATTGTTCTAATCTTAATACCCTTAATCTTAATACCTATATGACAAGCCACCCTAGAATTTTGCCCAGCACTGAAGCCATGCTTACTGATTTATATGTCGCAGACTCCAGCTCCCCCTCAATGAAAAGGGGGACAGCAGGTGCCTGTCTCCTCTCTTTGCATATTTCTTTTTAGTTCCTCTGAGATCACTGAGAAAATTTCAAGTGCATATGCCAGTCCTTAAAGCATATGAGCTTCAATAGTATAGTCTCTTAGTCAATAGACCTGCTAAGTACTAGTCTCTTAAAATATATGTTTTTATTGATTTTCTGAGAGAGAGAGAGAGAGAGAGAGAGAGAGAGAGAGAGAGAGAGAGAAACATTGATGAGAAACATTGATTGGCTGCCTTCTGCATGGCCGTCACCAGGGATTGGGCTTGTAACCCAGGCATGTGCTGTGAGCAGGAATTGAACCAGCAACCTCATGTTGCATGGGTCATCACTCAACCATAGAGCCACACCGGCCAGGCAGTACCAGCCTCTTAATAGTCTTTTCATGCAACCAAGATTTCATATTTCTTCATCTAAAACTTATCCCCTTTGACATGAAAAACAAATGGAAATGGGAGAGCATATCTACTTTCTTCAACTCCACATTACAGCTTTGGCTTCACTGCATAGTCATGCCTTGAACAAAATAACAAAAACAAAAAATAAAACAGCCTTTTTGGTGCCTCTACACTTGTTCTATGCTTTTTTGTTGTCTATATATTTTTCTTATTGCAGCTCTCATGGTGCATCTTATATTGTTCTGTGTTACTGTAACGTACATCCTAATGTTACTCTAATGTACCTCCCTAGGTCACTGTCATCCAACCCATCTTCCTACCAATCTCTTTAATATTATGTCTTAGTAAATTGCTCTCTGTGCAGCTGTAACTCTTTCTATAGATTATCTTCCCCTTTTTCGTTTTCATTTGGATCAGTTGCAATTGTAGAGTTTGAAATTCTTTTTGGGAGGCTCCCCGCCTTCTTAACTCATCTTCCATTTTAGTGGGTCAAGCAGTGGGATCAAATCTGTTAGGCTAGAAGCTTAGAAATGATATGACTTAAGTCAAATCATCTCATGCAACTCTGGCTGTCTGGAAACAGGAATAAAGCAGTTTCCTGGAAGGAGCTGCATAGATAGGATGAGCTCTGTGGTGTTCAGTCTAGTTTCTAATCCTATTAGTCCCAGGGGGAGATAGATAAAAGGACCATTAAAGTGATACAGACATGTTCTGGCCTTTTGATTGCACCTCGATCTCTGACAATGACTACCTCTTTGTGGTCAGCAAAGAGGCTACCAGTGATGTAAGGAAGTTCTGCAAAAGATCCGCACACTCAGCTAGGCCATCTTCAGTGGTGGCAAAGATGAAGGGAACAAAACTGTACTTAGTGCATTTATTAAACTGGAGCCATTGTATGACACAGTGTAATTAAAAGAATGTGGACAGACTTGGAACAACCTTCTACCATCCCAGAAGCCAAGAGACAAGTCAGAATTAGAAGAGGTGATCATTTTAAAGGCACTGCCAAAGAGCAATGGGTGGTGGTGGTGGTGTGATGGTGATGATGATGATGGTGGTGGTGGTGGTGATGGTGATGACGATCTAATATTATGACCATATCCTCAGGCTTATGTTGGCTGGGAACTACCTTGCTTTGAAGAATCTGTACCTTCCTTTTGCAATACTTCAGGCACATGTCTAATTATAACCAGCATTTCCATTCACTAACAACTGGGAACTTTAAGATGATACAAGCCTTCTCACGTATTAAAACAAAATTTCCCCTGTTTCAAAAAGTTAGGTTGACTGTAGGTCCCATCACTCTCTTTACCTTTTTACTGTTTAGACATGAATAGAAATTTCAGCAACCATCTGAAGAGATAAAGTTCCAGGAAAAGAAATAGTATTTGAGCCTATGCTATGTGCTATGTATTTTCCCATATGTTAACATAGTTAATATTTTAGTACCTCAAATTCACTGATGCTCACAGGGTTCGAATGGCGCCCCAGAGCCCGGTGGCGTTCTCCACTGCATTGCTGATCCTT
The DNA here is from genome assembly GCF_963259705.1 of Myotis daubentonii. Lineage (NCBI taxonomy): Eukaryota > Metazoa > Chordata > Mammalia > Chiroptera > Vespertilionidae > Myotis > Myotis daubentonii. Next base: position 11,557,958 of record NC_081856.1, on the reverse strand, counting down.
GTCCCTGCTCAGGCCTGCACAGGAGGTGGTCTATCCTCCTTATCTGGCTACACTGGTATTTGGCCACAGTGACAAACCCCCGCTTTCCTCCCTGCGATTTCGCCTTTCTTCTCTTCTCACATTCCTTTCCAACGCGAAGGCAGTTGCACCCTTCAGGAAGCTTCTGTTGTTGCCTCCATGACCCATGACCAGGAGTCAGGCCCTCCTCCCAGTCCCCACCTTCCCAGCACATCTCTACTAGAAACCTCTGAGGAATGAGTACTTTATTAAATATTTATTAAAAAATAATAGAAGGCCTTTCCATAACTCAGGGCATAAAAATTTACTTCAAAACTCCTGTTTTCCTCCCAAGTTGAACCCACAGCATCCACCTCCTCTCTCTTTCAAAGTCTCCCCCCAAAGCTTCTCTTCCCTTCCCCCAATAGGCTGTACTTTCACCGTGGCCCACTTATGTCTTCTTTTTTTTCAAATGTGGATTAATGTATCTCTTCTAGTATATCAAATCTCACAGTCATCATTTATACTGTCTGCAAGTTGACAAAAAGGCAGAAAATAAAAGACCCTCCCATTTGTTATGTGAATCCATCCTCCTTACAAAATGACTATAAAATTATTATATCACGTTTTTCTACTATATATTCAATCGTTTTCAAATGCATTGTATGTGCATGACTCCATGTGAAGTGTTAGGAAAATAGAAAGAAATGATACACAGTCACTAAGTAATTTCCCTCCACCCATAAAAGGAACTGACATTTAAATATGCAATCAAGTGAAGAGGCTGTAAGAAGATATACATAATGTATTCAGGTGATACAAAAGGGTAATTAGGAGTTAAAAAGTGGGAGATGAGAGAAGTCGAGTAAGATTCCAACCAACTATGGAACTGAACATTTGATCAGTGACGTGGCCCCACTTCTAGGTTGAAATAATTCTTAAAGTCTTAAGCTCAAAGAACATGCCTAACGGAAGGAGACAAAGCTGAGCCTTGCATCATCAAACCAATGCTGATTCCTATAAGGTGTTCCTTGTGTTCTGCCATAGGGCTCAACACAATCTCACTTGGCTTCTTATGGACACTTTGCATTCCCACACTCCCCAGTCCCACTGTCCAGGCCCCATTTCTAAATATGTCATCCTTGCTACTTCCTCCATTTTTATCCTCTTATCATTGCCATTCCCAGTGTTTTCCATAAGAATATTTTTTAAAGTTTTCCCCTCTCTGGCCAGTGAATCTTTATGTTGAAGGGGTTTTGATAAAATGAATAATCTCTTTATAATATTTAAGATGCAGTTTATCCTCAAGAAAAGATCCCATCTTACAACATTTTTAGCCATGACCCAAAAAGAAAAATTTTATTCCTCACCACAATATTTGTAGCTAGTCATCTTTCCCTGTGCTTTCCCTTATTTTTCTAAATCCATGCTTTATGGAAAAGAATAGATAAGCATACCTATTTCCTAGTTATTCCAATTCTTTCCTTTTCTTTCTTAAGTAGCGGATATGACATAGATTTTACTCTCTATTATCTCCTGATCCCCATTCAACAAATATCTAAACAAACCTCTGTTAGCTTCTGGAGATACTGAATGTATAAGAGAACCTCCACAAGCCAGAGTCAAGCGGGAAAGACCACACAGTACGATGGCCAGCATGGAGAATGCAGTAACAGCTCAGAGAATAAGCATCTACTTCTCACCTTCGTGGTGAAAGATACATGTGGAAGAGCAGGCACTGGAAGGTCCTTTTGGAGTACATAGCACTTGAGATGCCAATATTGCTCCATATCCAATAACGCGGCCACTCTAACTTATCCCCCCAAACACCTGCCTCCTTCATGTCACTTACAATTTTCTCATTTTCTCCATCCCTCTGCCACGGTCTTAGTTGCACAGCTATCTTTCTCTGGAATACAACCAGCCCCCTGGACATTCCTCCTGGTTGCATAATCATTCCCCTCCAATCTTTCATTTACTCTTCTTTTTCCCCGTGTTAAAATTCAAGACTTACCCCAAACTCCTCAATGGTTGCCAAACATTCTGTAGGTCAAGCACAAACCCTTCAACATGTCTCAACTTGTGCCTTTGAAGCCACACAGTCCCTCAGAAAATGTGTCCTTGAGACTCGGTTTGAATTCAGTCACCTAATAGCTGGAGGTGTGAGGCCAGTGATTTCTCTAAGCCACAGAGTTCTCATTTTCAAAACAGCGAATCTCTTCATCGGATTATGATCAAGACAAAATGAGGTAAATTCTCCAATGTTTTCAGGGTGCTCTCTGGCACATAGTAGTACATGCGTATCAGCTGTAACTATCCTCTCTCCAACCTCCTCTTCTCCTGGGATATCCCGCTCAGTGCATGTGAATGACAAACCTCTTCCTCTGAGTCACCATACTGCCCATCTTTGTGTCTTTCACATGCTTCTCCTCTACCTACATCTCCTGTCCATGCTTTCTCCAAACTTCCTAACACCAACTTATCTTTCAGGTCCGATTATGGATGTCATTTTCTGCCTCAGATTCCCCAGCGCTAAGGTGGATGGTTTTCTTATGGTTTCCATCAGTCCCTCGAACAATTTATCCTACTACAAACCACTCCATTCTCCTTCACTGGATTAGTAATTCCTTAAGGGCTTATTCCTCATTGTCTCCCCAGTACCCACCACTGCCACCGGCTTACATACGCACAGCATTAGCTTTGGGGAACAAATAATCTAATTTTCAATTGCTTATACAATTTGAGTTTGTCTGAGCAGGAGCCATAGCACTATTATGAGCTCTAGAAAAGCCACGCTTTATGAGTTGTGCTCTTTTGAAATATGTATTTCTTTATGTCCAGGTCTGTATCTCATCCCCTTTTATCTTCACTGCTCATAATCAGCAGCTAGAGGAGTATTTTCTACAGCAGTGGTTCTCAACCTTCTGGCCCTTTAAATACAGTTCCTCATGTTGTGACCCAACCATAAAATTATTTTTGTTGCTACTTCATAACTGTAATGTTGCTACTGTTATGAATCGTAATGTAAATATCTGATATGCAGGATGGTCTTAGGTGACCCCTGTGAAAGGGTCGTTCGACCGCCAAAGGGGTCGCGACCCACAGGTTGAGAACCTCTGTTCTACAGACAAGTCAACATATAGTAATTGGTGTAAATGAAATGAAATCTCTTTTAATTGCACAGTCCTAAGACTCTTTCTGTGTGAATGAAGCCTGAAAAAGTAAGTTTGGGATACAACTTATTTTTGCTATAAATAAATGCCACTGGGTTTTATGTCTTTAATCCTGATGGTTTATATTATTTTTAGAGTGAACATTTAAAAAAAAAAAAAACTAATGGACACAGCATTATTCAAAGAGAAATTTTGAAAGAAAGGAAATCTTGAGGATTAATGTCCTTAATATTCATTTCTGACAGCCTATGTTCAAGTTTAGGTTGTCTGGTCAACATTTGGGTCTGACTCGTAGTTTCCAAATCACGGTGTGTCGTGTTCTAAATCAATTCCCCAGGAGAGATTTAGGGATAGCTTTTCCACAGGTTTTCTCAATTAAAGATGCATCAAGTTTTTGCCCACATCACCCACATCTGCTCATAAAAAATGAATAATGGAACACACATGTGCAGACTTGCGATTCATTTCAGCCTTGTGCAGGTGCAAATGCAAGTTTTAAGGTGCAAAGTGGAGCCACAAACGTTGTGGGCTTGTCCAGCCGAAACTCTAGCCTTTAATCACATCTAAATAACTCCTCAGGTGATGCAATCACAGGACTTTGCTCACAAAAAGTGTGTAATAAATATCATAGATTGAACTGGTGCATATTAGCAGATGAAGCTACATTATTTAGAGAAAATGAAATCCAGCTCATTTTCACCAATCTGGTATTTGTTAATGCATACTCTTTATATATATTAACCCCAAATTCACCTTGAGTATGTTTCAAAGCAATTTGACCACATAAAACAGGAAATAAAATGCTTTTATTTGTATACATAATTGATTCGGGGGTTTACATTGACAGATAACCTAAATCTATTGTAATTACTACATATCCTTGCAGCTGGGGTAGGCTTCTCACAGACAAACTAAGTCAACACTCGGTTACAAGAAGTAATAGAGGCGCTCACTGGTGCAGATAATCCTGAGCAGCAGAAAATCCCCAAATCTTTTCTTTTCAGCTTGGATGTGCAGTTAGGAGATTTTTTTTCCCCCATCAGACATCCACTCCTAATTTCATTTCCCTTAGGTTAAAGTTCTGTGAATTACACACCTTACTAATGATTAAATTGTTCCGTACCTTTCATTAGCCAACATATACAAGAGTCTGTCTCTTGCCAGTTAAGGTCATATGGGTAACAGAGCTGATTGGGGATGGAGAGCCGAGCTTTGCTTTCTGGGGAGACAAATGCCTCCATAGCCACCCCTTGTGGCTAGATTTTCATGAAGTTTATGAAACATGGTATGCACTGTGCCGTCTGATGCTTACCTGTACCTCGATAGTTATTTTGCTTGAATAGGGACAATATATTTCTCCCTACTTTGACATTAAAAAGTCTCCCAGTTTCTTTATTTCTTTCTGAATTAGAATAGCCCAGGTTATAGAGAACAGTACACACACACACACACACACACACACACACACACTTACTTGTCTTCATTTTGATATTGTAAATACAAAATGGTATCATCAATATATTAAGTTGTAAGCAACAGATATGAATGTATCATTATGCAAGGGAACATAATAGAAGGGAGAATTTTCCAGGGAACCTTGTTTTGACATATTCTGTGATCATGAGAGAGTTCAAAGGTCAGAGAGAGAAAGGAGATTTCCCTCTGGCTTCATGCTTAAGTGTATTCATCTCCTCTTATCAAACCCAAGGCAGAGAAAGCTGAAAATCCGGTTCCGCTTTTACCTTTCCCTCCTGCTATAACACCGCTTAGCAAGACCCTCCCTGCTCTGTCTATCCGACCGTGCACGCTTTTCCAAGCGCAGCTCGGACCCTGCTCTGGTGCAGCACCCCCTCCACTTCATCTGGAAGCAATCGCTCCTTCAGAACTTCCACAGCCCTATTCTCCATCCCGCTCATTTCGCACTTATTTACTGACCGGGAGACACACAATGTTTTCAGAAATGTTGCAGCCATGGTGGGGACTTTTTTTATCCTCTTGTATAGAAAATAAGTGGATGTTTTTTAAAGCAAAGTAGGCCTATGTGTTTTTATTGTTCTTTGTGGGCCTTAAATCTACTTTGTTAGATTACTGGCTGCATTGCAAAAAGGAAGTGTGTATGCAGCACTTGCAATGTGCTAGGTATTTCTTTGAGAGCCTTGGAAATATTAAAAGTTCTAAATACACATATCAGGCTGCTAATACATGTGTATTTTTGTGTGCACCTTATATCATATATGCATGCACACATATGTGTGACATTTGTGTACATATCTGTATATATGTGTGCATATATACTTGTTTTGCTCTTATAAATATCATGTTGGAGAATGGAAGTAAAACAATATTTATTCTGGAACTTATTATAAACTAGGGGCCCGATGCATGAATTCATGCACCTTGAAAGGAACCATGGGCTGCAAGGCTGCAGTGGGCACAGGATGGGTCTCAAGCAATCCTCTGCGTCCCCACCCAGCCCCTCCTGCCATGCCCCCCAGTCTCCTGTCTGCCAGCAGCCCCGCTTCCACCATCATTCCCATGTGCTGATGGGGCCAACCCCACTTGCACCCACTGACAGTGTGGAGTGATTGGGGTTGGCGCCAGCAGCAGGTGTGAGCAGTGGCTGCTGCCCCAATGGCCCCTCAGGAGCAGGGGTAGGTGGAGAAGCCCTGAGGGGCGATCAGGGCTGGCAGCCACCGCTCACACCCACTGATGATGCAGAGCGATCAGGACCGGCGCCAGCAACAGGTGCAAGCGATGGCTCCAGTGCCGGCTGTGGACCCCGATCGCCCCTCAGGAGCAGGGGGAGGTGGAGAAGCCCTGTTTTAGCAAATCGAGTTTAATCTTGTTAATACAGAAAACAATGCTCTTCCAGATAGGCCCTTATCAGCTTCACCCCCCACAGTTCCCCCTTCACATTTTTAAAAAATATATTTTTATTGATTTCAGAGAGAAAGGGAGAGGGAGAGAGATGGAAACATCAAGCTGAATCCACTAAGGATTTATTTTAAAGAGAATACTAATAATCTTAATAAATATGGTAATTTAGACACTACGAGCTAATCCACACAAAAAACCTCCCAAAGAAAGGTATCCAGACTATTGAGGAACAATGTCCATTAGCTATCCCAGCACAGTGCCCAATAGAGAAGGAACTTTTCATAAAAGGAAAAGTCAGGTTAAGAGACCAAGTGGATCCAAGACAGCGACTCAAGCCCTGCTTCTCAGATGCCCAAACTCAAGGATCTCAGGGGTCTTAGGCAGAGAGAAAATATAAGTTTGCAAACACAAGATCTGATACAAAAGCTGGAGAAGAGAACTATTTTATCTTACACCAAAGTCAGCAATGTGTGTTTTGTTTCCTGCAGTGATTTTGGAAGGAGTGATACTCACTGCATAAAAGCAAAGAAAACTATCTGAGCAATGTGGGGGGTGAGGGCGGGGAAGCAGAAAAGTACTTCTCACCAAAGGTGGTTGTAGGGAAAAGAGAGGTGCTGTGATGGGAGGCAGAAGAAGATACCAGCACTCACTATGCACAACAGCCCATGAGGGCCCCGAATCCCATAAAGACTGGAAAGAAAAGACCAGAAAGCATTATTGTTATAATGCTTTGTACCACCCCAAAAGATTATCAGGAAACATAGAAAACGTTAAAATCTTCTTGACTGAGGAAGTCAATTTCAGGTTATAAAGGCTGTGTAAGCAAACATTATTTACTCATATTAAAAATGTGTTCTCGTTTTACATTTGAGGGAGAAATCCATTATATAGAATTTTAAGTTTTTTTCTTAATCAAAAGACAGTTTGTACTATTTTTATCTCTTCAAGGCCTTCCGATTGTTATCAACTGTTATTATTAGTTATTTTTAGATATACCCCAGTTTTCTTGCTGGAGCTGGGTTTTCTCCCTGGAGAAGGGAAAAGGAGCAGGTCGTACATTTATTTTATTCTCTCTCACCGTGGAACAGAAGCCCAGAGCTCGGGTTTGATATATGGAGGCGCGCACACATTAACTGTGTCCCACCCCCTAAGAGAGAGAGACGACCACAGCCGAGATTGCCGCCATTCATCGTAAGTAAGATTTATTATGGTGTCAAATTAGATTCTAAATTTTGATTCTCTAAGAAATTAGAAAATGAGTGACGTAAGACCCCAAAGGGCATTTTGTTATATTTTTTAATGCATATTTCCTTTCATGTTCATCTCCTTATTGGCTGACTCCTAATTCTGTGTCTTTCAAAGTTGTTCAGACACAACTCTTTTTTTTTTTTTTTTTCCATCAGCACCTTTTCTTTGCTGCACCAGAAGAGATAAATTGGGAGAAGAGACAAACTAATTTGAGAAAAAGGAGAAAGTGTCTAGGAGGGAACTGTAACCATTTATACCAAAGGGGACACACCCAAAACTGTGCCAACCCCTCCAACCTTTTTTATAGGAAAGGCTTAGAAATCTTGGCTGTCCTTTGCTCGTTTATTTTTTATTTTTTATTACAATTCAAAGTGAAGGGGAATTCAAAATATAATTTCCTGCCCTTTGGTGCCATCATGAGGCCAGAATAACAAAGTGCCCGGAAAAGCAGATCTTCAGGGTAACCAAGGGTTTTAATATTTTCTTTTCATTCCGAATGTAATTATCCAGAGAATGAAAGTTTGTTTCAGAATGAAATACAATTACCTTTACTATAATTGAAACCCTCCAACCAACAAATCATAGCTCATATATCTACATAGGTAGCTTATTGAGTGGAATAACATGAACCTTAAATCTTTAAGCAACTGTGAAATTACAGTTCAGTGAATTTGAAGTCAGTAAAATATTCAAAGTTTTGAAGTTACAGAGCCATGACCTAAAGCTTTTAGAGTATTTTAAACCAATCATAGCAGCATCTTAGCTTTATGTATTTACTTTTTTACTCCATGGTGTCATAGGGTGGCAGGTAAGAAACTATGACAAAGTCCCTCAGAGGTCCCAGCACACAATGTTATATCTCAAGAAGAGAATGTGCTATTTTATTTTTTAATATATTTGTATTGATTTCAATACAAATTGAGGAAGGTAAAGGGAGAGAGAGAGAGAGAAACATCAGTGATGAGAGAGAATCATGGATCGGCTGCCTCCTGCATGCCCCCTACTGGGGATGGACCCCCAACCCAGGCATGTGCCCTGACTGGGAATCAAACCCGGACCCGTCAGCCTGCAGGCCAAGGCTCTATCCACTGAGCCAAAGCAGCCAGGGTGAGAATGTGCTATTTGAGGAATGGGATGAGGGGCGGTAGAAATCATAGGGCAAAGCAACGCACTAGACGGAACGGCTAATGAACATATGACTTCACACCCAGATGAAATCCAAGTACAAGCCAGTCTCAGACGATTCAGTGCCTCAAATCATCATGACAAAGTACATCTTTTTAAAAATCACACACAAAAAAATGTCTTATTGAAAGTCTCAACCAAATAGACCCTGTTCTTCCACAGCGTTTGGACGGACAGACCCAGGGACGCCCCTTCCTCAGCCTCCGCCGCCCTCCACGGCTCCTCCAGTCGCCGCCTGGAACCCTCCGCCTCCTCGGCCTCCGGACCGGCCAACGCCATTCTGTCTGTTTGGCCTTAACTCCTTGTTGCCGAACAACCATGAGCTCCCAAATTCGTCAGAATCATCCCACCGCGGAGGCTGCCGTCTCCACCCCCCCCCCCCAAGCCCCCCATCTGCGGCCTCACCTACCTCTCTCGGGGCCTCTGTCCCGGGACCGGGTGGCTCTGGGGGCGCCGCCGCTTCCTCAAAGCAGTAGCAGGAGGGCCCCGAATGGCTCTCAAAGAGCAACCAGCGCGGCCGCCCTCTCTCCGGGACGGGCTGAGGCCTCCCCAGGGCGAGTGGGCGACACTCAGGGCGCCATGGAGGCCGCCCTGGTCCTGGAGGACCAGACCCTGGAGCGCAGGCCCGGTTCCGTCCGCAGCCTCCGCTCGGTGACTTCCTGCAGAGCCACTTCCGGGCGAGCAGGTGGCGCTCACCCAGAAGATGGCCGACGCCTGCCTCCCTCCGCGGGCTGCGGCCCAGGCGGGGCTGGGCGCGGAGCTCTTCCGCAGGCTCCCCCTCCAGCCCGACCAGCAGCCCTGGAGCCCAGAGGCCTCGGAGGGCCCCTCTGCATCCCCTGGTGCCTGGCTCTTACCCGAGCCTCTCCCGGAAAACACCAGCCATCCTGTTAACCCCCCTGGAGCCCTCTCCCATGCATGGGACCAAATAAAGCTTCTTGCAGAAAAAACAAAACACGTAACAACAACAAAAACTATGGAAAACAGTATTGAGTGTCCTCAAAAAAATAAATATGGACTGCCATTTGACCCAGCGATCCCACTTCTTCTCTATTATCCTCTATTCTCTGTTATCTTTTGATGGATTAATACTGCACAAAATGCATTATAAAATGTATCTGCAGACATACAAGCATATAACCTAAATATAGTCAATTCCAATTTCCCATTCTTATTTTTTTCAGGACCTTTTGCATAATACTTATAAAGTTTAAACTTAATCTAAAGATTCTATGACTTCGGTGGTAATCTATTAGGAAACATAAATTAAAAAGTAGCAAGCCAAATCTCCATGCTACAAATTCATTACAGAGAAACCATAACCAAAGTGCTTGCTGCCATGTTCAAAGGACTGCATGCCGCATCTACTTCCTTTTCCCATGAGACATCTGTAACTTGGGTGCTCTATAATATTCCCTCTCCAGTATATTGCTCTCCACGTCATCATACACCCCCCTTTTCTCTGCCTCCATTGTCTCTAACCCAACCTCAGGATAATTAAGGACACTGGCCAGGGTAGTTAATATTTTACATTATGATAGGAAACATATATTCTCTGACGTCAAATGTATGGCAGGCAGGGATCTGCCTTCTCTTTCTTCAAGGCGCCACCCTTCCCTTGTTCTGAACGGTATCCATGCTTTCCCACAGAGCTTCTTCATTGTTCCCGAACTTCCCAACCTCCTTGATCTTGACTGTTATAACCTTGGAGTGATATTCTCCTGAATAATCCATTGGCTCCGCATTGTTTTAGCAAAGCAAGTTTAATCTTGTTAATACACTCACAGCACCTCCCTCTCCAGTGACAGCAATACACACAACCTAAGTTAAGCCAGTGAGATTGACTCTCCCAAGAATGTACACCGCAGGTGAGCATGTGGCTTTAGATGGAGGTGACCAACAGCAAAACCCTAAAAAAAAAAAACTATGATAACAACCTAAATCTGATAAATGAATAGACAAGACGTGTTATATCCATACATGGGATAGTATTCAGCCATTAAAAAGGTGTGGCTTTCAGAGGCTGTAAAGCTTGCGAGATCCGGCCGGCCCAGGACGTCGGATCCATTGTCCTCCCAGAGCTTCGACCCTTCCCTGGAGGCTCTCAATAAAATAGATTGTGCCCCCTTCCTAAGAAAAGAAGTGTGAAATGGTGGTACATGTTAAAACATGAATGAGCCTTGAAAACATCTTAAATGAAAGGAGCCAGAAACAAAAGGCCATATAGTCTATGATTCCACCTGTAAAATACACAGAACATGCGGATTTATAAAGAGAGAACACAGGTTAAGGGTTGGCAGAGTCTGGTGGGGAATGGAGGAGATATGGGCGTAAAGCTCAGTAGGTAGGGGTTTCCTTTCGGGGGTGATGTTCTGAAAAGAGGTAATGGTGATGGTTACAAAGCAATGTGGATGCCGCTGGGTATATACTCTAAAATGGTTACAATGACAGATTTTACGTGACGTCTTTTACGACAATAAAACAATTATCAAGAAAAACAGATGACCATTAATTCCTGGTTCTGACATCCAAAACTCCAGTGTCTGTCCTTCCGAAGACTTGGTTATTTAGCTTTTCATTCTATTTAATGAGTTTGTAATTTTCTAATAAATACATTCCTGCCTATGTTTTCTATAATCATTTTGTTGTTTCAAACAACACCTAATTCTTACATCTGATATTAAGAGTGTAGAAGATCAGTTTGGTAACATATAGTAAAATAGATAGTATCCAGTACAGCTATAACTAAACATCTGTAAGCAGGAGTAGGAACAAATCAGATAGGGGTATAGTTATACCAAGAGAACATAGCAGAAACAGAACGTTGCAAAAGCTCCTCAAAAAGTAACTTTGGAGGTGGGTTGTAACACTATATTCTTAAATAAATCTACATCAACCCACAATACAGTATTAATGCTATTCTAAATATTGATTTAGACACACTATAGAAAAAGCATAGCATTTGGAATGTAAAAAAAAAAGCTGAGTTTGAACATCTCTGCCATGAATGCATCATCCAATCTTTATAAACTCACTCAAGTTCTCATTTACCTTATTTCACCCCTATTAAATAAAGACAACACCTGCTTTTCTCAATTGCCTCTAAGCTTCTCCCTCATTTCTGAATTTCTACTGTAGTTTATAACTAGAGGCCTGATGCACAAAAATCCGTGCAAGAGCAGGCCTTCCTTCCCCCAGCTGCCAGCGCTGGCTTCCCTCTTGCACCCAGACCCGGGCTTCCCTCCTCCAGAATCGGCAGGCACCCAGGACCTGGGCTGGCTTCCCTTGGGCTGCCTGCAAGCATCCGGGACCCAGGCTGGCTTCCCTCCGCCCCGGCTTTACCAGGAAGGACGTCCGGAATGACATCCAGAAGATGTCTGGTCTAATTAGCATATTACCCTTTTATTATTATAGATTGGTGCCAATGCCAAGTTGGCTGAACATCCCAGACACCTGGCAGTGAACCTGGGCCCATCAGATGCCAGTGCAAGAACCAAGGACAGTGAGTACCAGACAGGAGGCAGAAAGCCTGTTTGGGCAGAAGACTCGAAGGGCCCTGCAGGGAGACGTGAATAAAGAAGAAATGAGGCCCAAGAGTTTTCTCTTCACCGAATCCTTTGATTTGTTTGTCCCTGGAGCAAAGGCGAGGTCTCTATTTTAAATGTTTATTCCTTTTATATCACAGTTTCCGTTCTATTAAAAAGACAACAACGAATGAAAAGGCTGGCAGCATTCCTCTAAGCGGGTGATGAATTTTTAAACTTCTGAAACGTCAGTGATGAGAGCTCCACGAGCTTTCTGAACCTTTTAGGTGTGGAGCATATGTTTTCTTGATGAAAACCACAATATTATCCTAATAGGATTTTCACAATAAGTAGCTGTGGTGGGAAATGACAATAGTATCTTCACACTTGAAGGCACCGTCAAAGACAGACGCTCATCCAGTTAAATGTGCTTGCAGTGCCCTTCATTTTCTTCAATTCCAGTTGACATTGATATTAACCTTGTATTAGTTTCAGGTGTACAGCACAGTGGTTAGACGATCACATATTTTACAAAGTGCTCCCCCTGATATTTCCAGGACCCACCTGCACCATACATCGTCTTTACAGTATTATTGACTATATTCCCGATGCTGTCCTTTACATCCCCGTGGCTATTCTGTAATGACCACCTCTTGCAGCCAGCCTCCCAGCCCCCCTCCCCTCTGGCTACAGTGCCTTCACAGCCAAAGTTGTAAAGGAGAGATATAGATGTATAGATGCCAGTGTATAGATGCCGGTAAAGCAAGCTGAGTCATACAAGATGATTCAAACCAGTACCTTTTTCCTACCTCTTATCTACTGGAGGTTTTTGAGCTTCTCAACTGCTATCCAATAAGCGATTGCTTTAGACTAGTACACTTCTGTCCTCCATGAAAGGGGCTAGGCCTAGAGGTTAATTAACAATGTAGGTTCAGGAGGCAGCTGGCCCAGGTCCTCCTCCCAGCACCACCATCCATTAGCTCCGTGACCTCGGGGAAGAGCCAAGTTGATGGAGTCTCAGATAGGCACCCACCTGCCCTCCCTGTGCGGCGAGGGCTCACCAAGGGCACAATGGCCTCGCCAAGACTTCTGTCTGGGAGAAAGCTGCCCGCCAGCTCTCACTCTAATGCTGGACTCCCCGTATGTCTCAGTGCCTCTCGAGCTGCTGCCTCCAGGCTGTAACACAGAAAGAGTGAGTTCGAGTACGTGTGGGCATGGGCCCTTTTCAACAGACTGCCTGGGCCTCCTGCAGCCCTCTGTCTCCCTCTGTCTCAGTCCCCCTGGTTTCTACCGCCAGGAGTCATGGAGACCTCTTCTTCTGACTCTGGAGCCCTGGGGTGGGGCCCCTCGCTCTTCAGAGGGACTTTTGCAGCGAAGATGTCCCTCCCAATTTTTATCCACCACGTGTGGGTGTGGGACCAGCATGCACCCAGAAATGTATGGGTTGTTTATACCTGGAATTTTCCATTTAATATTTTCAGACTGCAGCTGCCTGCAAGTAACTCAAACCATGGAAAGCAAAACCATGAATAAGGGTGGGTACAGTAGTCCAGCTCATTTGTTTTCGCCGTCTGTTGCCTTTGCTTTTGGAGTTAGACCCAAAACCTCATCACCAGGACCAGTGCCAAATAGCTGACCAGGTGTGTTTTCTTCTAGAAGGTAATGGTCTGATTACTTAGCCCATTTGACATTTGACTAGTCGTTTGAACTTAAGGACTTGTGCCTCTCTTTAGCTCGGAGAAATACTGTTCTTATACACTTTCCTTCTCTACATTTTTTTTTCTCCTTCTGGAACTCCTCTACTAAAAGCAACTGGACTATGGATTTTTCCTTCCTCCTTGTGAAATGTTTTCTCATATTGTTCTTCTTTTTGACTTTTTATTTTATGTTTGTGGAGAAGTTTTGACTTTGCCCTTATACTCTTTTAGATTACTAATTTAATGTATTTGTGCCATTTTTTCACTTAATTATTTTAATTACTTTTAAAAATTACAATATTTAAAACTATATTAAAGTCATGTATATTCAGTATAACCTGCATAGAGTAAATTACATAAGTCCTTTTAGTACACAGATCTATGAATTTTAACTAAAGCACACAGTCATTTAACCATCACCATTGTTAAGATATGGAACCTCCAGGAAATGGTCACATTTTAACTTCCTGTTTTATGTTCTTTTCCCCATAGATAACTGTTCTTTTTTATGCATTATTCTCTCAAATCATTTGATAAATTTTAATTACTTTTTTCCTAAATTATTCTGTTTCATGAAGCCCTGTAGACTTTTGAGGATTAACTGTTCCATCTGATGCTTCTCCCCACTGCCCTGCTGGGAGCTGCTGTGTGTTTTCCTGTGATTTTTTGTCCATTTTCCCGATGACTTCTCCCTTGAATGAGAAAGCTGACTTCAGGCAGGTCGGTAAGTTGGGTAAGATACACACATGGCAGCTTCACTTTAGGGCTATGGGCATGACACAGTCAGGCAGCTGAGGATCCCACAGGACCAAGTGAAGCCATCTTTCTTGGTTGTGCTGTGGTGAAGCGCGGGGCTTGGTTGGAAAGTCTGTAAGGAGGATTCTCTGGAAGGTCGGGGGCCTCCATGGGGACCCTGCTGAAGGCTGCAGCCCTGCCTTGACTTTTTCAAACAAGTCCGAACCCCCAGGTGTTTTACTGGAATCTCTATATTTAGTCTTTAAACCTGACCTTGTAGAAGCACATGCTTTCTCAAGGATGCTTACCCTGCTGTTAGCATCTAATAGTTAATTTTAGTTCAAGCTGTTGTTACAATAAAAGCCTAAGGAGGCAGGCGAACAAGGCTGTTTGCTCCTATAGCCAAGCAGCCCCTTAGCCCTCTCTTTCACAGAAACATGTGTCAGAGTAATCCATTCATCTGTCACTCAGGGTCTACTGGTCAGCCCCAGCAGTGCACTGTTCTCATTCTGGGCAAAAACTTTATTTCTTTCTCTTTTATGCTTGTCATGATAATCCAGAGGGTCTTGAGATCTTGAGATACACTTCCCTCTCTCTCTCAGATATTTATTCCCCATTAGGAATCGTGGTTCAGATTTAAGGCTCTGGTCTAAGCCAACTGCTGAAAACTATTGGGGGGAGGGAGGAAGAGAGAGAGAGAGAGAGAGAGAGAGAGAGAGAGAGAGAGAGAGAGAGAGAGAGAGAGAGAGGTGAGGGAGCTCTCAACCACTCCGTCTGCTCCACAGGATGAGATTCACATCACTGCCTCAGCATTCAGGAATTCCTCACAAGTTCTCTTCCACTGATGTTCACTTCCTGTCTCCCAGCACCATTGCGGAATTCCTGTTTCTGTCCTTCCTCCCTTTTTTTCTTCTTTCCTCCTTTCTTGCCTCTTTCCCTTTCTCTCTTCCTTCTTTTCTTCCTTATTTTCTCATTTCCTATCATTTTGTTTTTAGCCCACTATCTTAAATCAATCTTTTTTACTTATTGGATCCTCTACTTATATACTCATTAAAGAGAGAGCAGTATAACTGTTAAAGTGTGCACTCTGACCCCAGAAGGCCCAAGCAGGATTGCCAGTCTTCCATACATTATCTGTGTGACCTGGGGCTAGTTGCTTTACTTTTTGTTCTTTGATTTCTTTGTCTGTAACTTGGTTATCCCACCTGTATGAGGTTGTTTTATGGGTTAAAAGTTATTATGTGTAAGTCACTTAGAACATTGCCTGACACAAATTATTAATGTTTGATATAGTATATTCATAAAATTCAATGAGATTTCTTTAATATTATTTCTTAACTTTTGGTTTATGGGTTGCAACAACAATTTATTTTATTTACTTATACTAAAGGTGGGGGGGGGACTGTTTGTATACAGATGGTTGCATAATGTATTAACTAGAAACAATTCAAATTTTATTAACTATAGAATGAATAAGTAAATATTTTATTGTAAATTAAAAGACAAACATGGAAAAAAACAGATTCATGAAAATTTTGTATGAAAAAATAGAATACCTACTAATATTTATACATTAATTTTATATATAACTTTCAAGTGTTTAAAGATTAGAATCACAAAAGGTTATATTTTAGCCATTTTTTGTTTTAACTGGATAGATTGTTATTTTAACAGAGAAAGGAAAGAAAAAAACTGCAATGCCTTTAAGAAGCAGCTGCGTTTTAAGATGGCTTCAAACGTCAGTCCAGGAGACAGACAGTGCTTGCTCTCAAACACCATAACAGCCACTGGGACCCACCCTAGAATAAGACAAAAGTCCTAGCGCATTCTGTTTTGCTTAAATGAAGTAGCTCTTTGTGTCTCAACTTTTGAAGGCAGCTCAACCTACCTGTATTACAACATCACAGCTACAGTCCGTTTCTAGCAGTTTTCCAGTGAAGAACAAAGCTTAGATTATGTGAATCCTGAGAATCACGGAGAAGATGGTCCAGATTAGACAATGGGAGCTATAGTGTTAAATTAAAACAAAAAGTAGGATATATTGTTGGTGAAATTTTTTTATGTTTTTAAGGGCATGTACTGGGATAAAATGGGTGAAATATTTTAGAGCACTTCTTTCTTGTATGATTTAGGATCAGAAAATCAGCAAGGTATTTTTTTAAAATGTAGGCAGAGCAAATAAAGCTAGGGATATGCTTAGCATGTATAATTTAAATAAAATGCGCTGTTTTGATGGTTATATTTTGTAGATTTTATAATTTTAACATCTAACAGTCACCTGCATTAAAATATTTTACAAGTGTAGCTATATACAATGCTAGTGTTAAGCACATGTATATGTTGTAATCTTTTAAAAATTAATTTGTAAGCTAATTTACCAAAAATGAAAAGTGTTAAGCTTATCATTCATTAGCTTATTGCTAAATCGTTGTGTTATAGACAAGTGAACAAGATGTTTACATATATTTTTTTTCTTTTTAGCAGATCAAATTTTGTACAATAATACTGATAAGCCCTGATTTGTAGGCTTTTAAAAATTATATTTGGAAAGATACACTACATTCCTTAAAAATGTCCCTGTGATATTTTCATTCAGTTAACAAATTAAAAGAAGAAAGATAAAATGTGACAGCTGAGAAATATGACAGTCTATTTACTGAAAACTAGTTTACCGATTGAGTTAAAATAATGAGATGAGGAGACTTCTGGCAGACACGTAAGACTTGTTTACAGTTTTATTGCAGTTTAATAATTTGCTGATTGCATTATAATCACAGCAATATTGCATTTTAATCACATGCATACATTTGGTTAACCAAATTAATGTCTTTAAATCACAATTTGATTTTTGCTAATACATAACCAGTTCTTTTTCTGCCCCTGCTCCAATAAGGATCATAATCAGTACGCATGCTTTTGAATCAATTCTTTTTGGTGAACTCCCTAGCCACAATCTGTTTCTAGCCTCCTGAAGACATTATCTTTCACACAAATGTGGAATAATGAAGAACGCCTCATAGAATAATGTACAATACACTGGAAGCAAGCCTCATCCAGCACAGACCTGCAACATTCCTTGTGTGACTAAAAGCCACAATTATTGAAGCAGAGAACCACCCGGCTCTTCGCAATCTGGGTGCCTGTCCTACCTGGTGCCGAGGCTGCTTGGGGTTCCATGGGCCAGCAGCTGGTACGCAGGACAGAATCGGACACAGAACATGTCACCAGACCCTTTAGGACCTGCAGAAAGAGTTAACATTTCTTAATGTGCCTCTCTCCCATTACTCAAGCATTTACAAAGTTTTCGTAGAAAATATTATGAGAAGCAAAATGACTCAGAATCCACTGCCCAGATCATCTCTGTGCTGTTTTAAAAATAAAATGAGCCCTGGCTGGTGTGGCTCAGTGCACCTAAAGGTTGCCGGTTTAATTCCCGGTCGGGTTACATGCCTGGGTTGTGGGCTTGATTCCTGGTTGGGGGCATGCAGGAGGCAGCTGATTGATGTCTCACTCTCACATCGATGTTTCTCCATCTCCCTCTCCTTCTCCCTCTCCTTTCCTGTCTCTCTAAATATCAATTTAAAAATCTTTAAAAATAAAATGAAAGTATTACACCTGTGGTAGAAAATTCAAACAACATAGAGTGGTTTTACAGTGAAAATAAATACTTTCTATTTATTTCTACAAATGCGACAGTGTCTTGAGTTCCTTCTAAGAGTTTTTTTATGGTAGAAAAGTATTGTTTTATGTCTTTATATGTGAGATGTGGTTTCATGAATAAATTGTTCTACTTTAATTTTATCACTTAATTCTTATAAGCTTTAGGCAATGTTATTATCTCACTTTTACAGATGAGGAAGCTAAGATTTAGAACGATGAGTTTACCCAAAGTTCTACAGCTAGTAAGTGATGTACCAGGTTTTGTGCCCAAATCCCCCAAGTTCACAGTTATTTTGCCCCCTATGACAGTCAAGGGACAGTCAGGAAGTAGAAACCACACCAAGGTTTTTACAGAGCGAAGGTATGTAACAACTGTTCACTAGTCTTGCAGAACTGAAAACTCAGAAAGGCAGACACTCCTTTTTCACAGAGGCAGCGACATCAGAAGTTAGACGGCATTTACACCATTGGCTCTCCAGGTCTCAGGCCTGCAAACAACACTGCCAGCTTTCTTGAATCTCTAGCTTACAGATGGGTGACTTGGGGATCTCTGACACTCCGTGATCATGTGAGCCAATTCCTCATATCATCTATATCTATCTATCTATCTATCTACCACCTATTTATCATCTATATATATATATATCTATCATCTGTATCCATCTATCTATCACCTATCTATCACCTATTTATCATCTATATCTATCTATCATCTATATCCATCTATCTATCATCTAACTATCTATCTATCACCTATTGCCTGTCTATATCTTACTGTTTCTCTGGAGAAGGCTGACTACAACTGGCAAGAAAAGATCAGAGAGACATGCGCACTGAGGAGTTTCAGCTTTCTGTGATTCCATCGCGATGTCCCTGACATTTGCTAGGAGCCTCAGCTGGCTGTGGTTTTAACACACTGCAGTCCTGCAGTCTCCCCTGTGAAGTTTTGTGTGTACTTTTCAGCACGGTGGCTGTATAGCTACGGGAAATATGGAGCCCCTGGAGGCTGCTCTAGAAGCTCTCTGGCTGAGGGACTGCGATGAGAGTGTACACACCTGAGCCGCTCATCTTCTGTCTGTGAGGGCTCCAGGGCCCTTAGAAGAAGCTGTTCCAGGCCCTGGCTGCGTTGACTCCACTGCTGCCCGATGGCCCATGGCAACAGTCCCTTCCTTTTGCAGCCGTTTAATTACTGCCAAGAACAGGAGGTTGTTTATGATTCATTTGGATGCTCCTACATCCCTTGGGTGACTAGCTCCTACTGGTCAGGAGCTCCATGCTGCACGCAGGCCTAAGGCCACAACCAAAATGGTCTATTTCTTAGGTATACTTTCTGGATCCACTCATCACACATACGTCTGCATGTTTTCCAGAGTCAAGTCAGGAAACAGAGCCACACATGTTAGTTTAGCCGAGACTATCGCATAAGGAATCGTTAACTAGGTACCGAGGAACAGAAACCTCCAGAAAGGGACGCCCAGATACCAATACCAAGAACTATTCCTGTGGCTGGTGGACCAAGGCGTTGAGATTTTGTTTTACTTTTTACATTTTTCCATACCAGTTGACATTTGAAATCATATTTGTTTGAGGTGTACAGCATAGGGTCCTGAATTGCCATCTTGGACTCAGCTCTGACAGTGTAGATTTTAAATGTGATGTCCGTGGTCTTATCTTCAACATTAATTTTAAAATGTCATTACATTAGACGAAAAAGTGATTAGAAGCCATTGGGGGGGGGGGTGTTTTTATATTTAATAGCAAACGGCAAAATGCCACATGATATCACACCTGTGCTGAACGGAGTTGGGCCCCTTGCTCCTTGCAGCGAGGGAGAATGGGCACCCAGGAAGCCATGGATGGCTCAGGAAGTGAGTGTTGGGAAGAAACAAACATGGGACTTGGGTTTGTGTTACATGATTTTGGAGGAGGGTTCAAACAAGTGGGGTATTGCTAAGGATCCATTCTGTCAGGAAGCAGGTGCAATTCTGTGACTATCTTAATAAATCTTGTGTTACATGACAGGAAGCAAGGTTAAAGCTGTGATTCACATTCACACACACACACACACACACACACACACACACACACACACACACACGCTGCAGTTACTTCTCCTCGCCAGGAGAGGGCGATGTTTGCTCACTTTGTGGTTTGAACATGTTATTTTGAATGTGTTCAGAATTGATGATGAAGTGGTCTTGTTTTTGTCTTGATGGATGATGGCCTTCGAATAGCCTTATCGGATGGTGGTGTTCTGTGAAATTATTTGTGTTAACAGGAGAACACCCAGGCTTTTCTATGAGTACCAGTCACCCGGGGTGTGTTTTTAGGAACTTTGGCAATTATTCTGAGGAGCTAGGAAGCCAATCTATGGCTGGGACCGAGGAAAACCATCACTTGTCTCTTATTTTAAAAGATCACCTGGGATGGTAGATGGATAATGTATTTTATACTTTTATATATTTAACAAAGACATAAAGCTATGCATTAATCTTTTAGAAAATCTGCTGGCCAGATTTTGTCAAGGTGTCCTTGCATTATATCTTAATGAGTATGACAGAATACTATGTGAAACTTAACCCTGATATTTGTATATGATTTACTTAATGTTTATGTCTATTAAAAATCAACCAAGCCTTTGAAAATAAAACACATTCTCTTTTAATAAGTTCACTTGGGTCTCTCTGGCATCTCCAATGCACATAATTCTTACAGCTTAAAGTAAAAAGAGGGAACTAGTTTAACAAGATTCTTAATTTTATCGTGTAAAAAACCGAATTTTGTGTTATATCTAATCATCACCTTATTTTAGTAAAAATTTAAACCCCTCAGTGCTACACCTTCAAGCAAACAAATAGAAAAGCACCTCAGAAGTTAGAAGTCTCAAGGCTCAAGAAGCCTCGTCCTCTTTTCTGGAACTGAATTCGTGTTTAGAGGAATTTGGTTTGTGCCAGACTGCACTGTCCCAGAGCGCCTCTGCCTGCCACGCCAACCGAGGGGTAGGACAGGAAACAGACAAATGTGCAGACCCTCTTCTGACAACGTTTTTCTTTAAAATTTTTATATCATTCTGCACCTACAAATATCCCTTTTAATATTTTAAAGTAATTATTAAAATTTTAAAATATTTTAAAAAATGTATAGAAAACCATATCAGGAACCTACTACCTGTATTTAACAGATGTCTTACTTCCATAAGAAAAAATACCCAGCCGAAACCGGTTTGGCTCAGTGGATAGAGCGTCGGCCTGCGGAATGAAAGGTCCCAGGTTCGATTCCGGTCAAGGGCATGTACTTGGGTTGTGGGCATATCCCCAGTAGGAGATGTGCAGGAGGCAGCTGATTGATGTTTCTCTCTCATCGATGTTTCTAACTCTCTATCTCTCTCCCTTCCTCTCTGTAAAAAATCAATAAAATATATTTTTTAAAAAAAGTTAACTCTAAAAAAAAAAAAAAAAAGAAAAAATACCCAGTGTCGTTCAGTTGGTTGAGCAGCGTCCCATTCACTGAGAGGTTCCAGGTTAGATTCCCAACGGGCACATGCCTGGATTTCCGGCTCAATCTCAGTAGGGGGGCGAGCAGGAGGCAGATGATTGATGTGACTCTTTCATGTCAATGTTTCTCTCTCTCCCTTTCCCTTCCACTTTCTCTCTAAACCAATAATATGAAAATAATATTTGTTTAAAAATAAAGCGCAAAATTCTAAAGAGAGGAACAAATACCTTCAAACATTTCCTTAGATATTAATGGGTTTAGGAGTTGTGATTATGTTGACTGGAAGTAGAAAGAGCTATTTGGTGCCAAAATAAATAGAATATGTTAATGTGATTTAAGTGCTATTAATGATATTTAAATATTTCTACCATATTTCCATCCATCAATGTGATTTTAAGTTCCTGATATTGACCCTACTCAGGATTCAGGATTTGGAATATGTAGCATATTAATACTTTTATGAAACATAGTTTCCAAAGTGAAAAACATATTTTGTGAAAACAGTTCTGAAAGGGCGGATGCCTAAATACATATTTCTAAAATGCAACTTTTTTTACTTGTCGTCCTCTCTTTTCTTTCTTGGCTTCTGCTTTCTCTGTTCTCAGTCTTTTTTGTCTGCACACAAACAGTGCCAGAAGGTCTCAATTCTGAAAAATACCATCTTCCTTTATCATTCCCTTTCTCAGTTAAGTCTATACTAAGATTTTGGTAAGATGTTAGGTTGTCTTATATCTCCCCTGAATTAAATATGATTCTGAAATACATTCATATAGAGAATGGATATTTCTAAAGTCTTTAAAAATACATAGTCAGGGTCATTGGGCCCTGTAAACACTATGAATTTTTCAAGTTGCAATAACCATGAATGGCAAATCGTACTTGCATCAGGAGTGAACAAACAATATTCAACTTCTTAATCCTATTATCAAAGTGAGTAAACAGAATTCAATTTAAATAGTACCCATTCAGAATTGCTAGTACAGATCTGAATAATGAATGTGCAGTGTAGGTTTTCTGATGTCACTGGCTTTAAGACAAATACCTTGGTCTCAAACGTTCAAATGTACTTCTGGTAAATTGATGATGATGAAGGGGGTCTGTGTGTCTGTGTCTGTGTCTATGTGTCTGTGTTCATTCAACATTAAATATATCCATGACATTTGACTTAGCTTTTACTTTATTATTATTAAACTACAGGGCCCGGTACACGAAATTCATGCACAGAGGGTGAGGGTGTCCCTCAACCAGGCCTGCACCCTCTCACAATCTGGGACCACTGGCTCCTAACCACTCACCTGCCTGCCTGCCTGCCTGATTGTCCCCTAACCACTCCCCTGCCAGTCTGATTGCCCCCTAACCACTCCTCTGCCAGCCTGATTGACACCTAACTGCTCCCCTGCCAGCCTGATTGTCCCCAACTGCCCTCCCCTGCTGGCCTGGTCACCCCTAACTGCCCTCCCCTGCCAACCCGATCGCCCCCAACTGCCCTCCCCTGCAGACCCAATCACCCCCAACTGCCCTCCCCTGCTGGCCCAGTCACCCCCAACTGCCCTCCCTTGCTGGCCCAATTGCCTACAACTGCCCTCCCTTGCCACGACCTGCCTCCTCCACCAGGACCCACCTCTTCTGCATGAGGTGGCAGAGACACCGGGACCGGCCTCCTCCATGCTGCACAGAGCGGCGGGACCCCCAGAACTCACCACGCAGAGTAGCCACCAGGCCCCGCCTCCACTGTGGCCATCTTGTGGTGGCCATCTTGTGACAACGTTGCGCAGGAGGACCACCTAGGCTTTTATTAGTATAGATAATAGTGTAGTCATTAAAGACATGTTAGCCATGCAGTTTTTGATTTTACAGAAAAAAAATGGGAGAATTAATAAGTAAAAATAAAGTGAAATAATAATAGAGTATAAAAAGGTGGAGATGAATAAATTTTTTAGAAATTCACAAATAATGATCAGAAATGCAACTTACAGAGCCCTAGCCAGTTTGGCTCAGTGGATAGAGTGTCGGCCTGCAGACTGAAGGGTCCCAGGTTACATTCCAGTTAAGGCCACATGCCTGGGTTGTGGGCTTGGTCCCCAGTAGGGGGCATGCAGGAGGCAGCCCATCAATGATTCTCTCTCATCATTGATGTTTCTATCTCTTGCTCCCTCTCCTTTCCTCTCTGAAATTAATTAAAAATATATATTTAAAAAAAGAAAAGAAATGCAACTTATAGAGAGACAAAGGATTTGGTTTAGAAAAAAACCTGAACAATAAAATTTACTTTCTAGGATTATATCCGAAGATAGTCATTATAATTAGCCTTGATCCAAAATAAAATGAGTCAATACTACTAAAAAGCATTTTGACCAAAAGAGCCCTTTTCTAGAAGAAATAAATGTGCCTAACTTTCAACACACTTAACATCAAATCAAAATTTAAATGAAGTCGAATTAAAATTTAATTTAACTTAGCACCACCTTTTGGAAAAGTTTGATGGTGTTGTTGAACTGGTGGCCTAATAAAAATCAGATAGCAATGGTTTTAGATGGATTGTTGCTATTCTCACTACACTGACAGTATGAAAATGACGAAAATGTTTTTACCAAGTACAGGATGAAAGGTTCTTAGATAGGGGGGTACTAGAGTCAGCATGGATTCGTTCAAATAAAAAAGTGGGCGCAGATCATGGAAACAATTCACAGAATATATTTATAATAGGAAGGCTTTCTGAAGAGACATGATAATTTGTAAATGTAGTCACTATGTTTCCTGTAATACTTGTGCTTTCTAATCCCCCTCTCCTCTACTCAAGCTATTGGAAAGGTTGGGATTATTCCCGTATGTGGGCCTTCCTCAGCCGTAATCTGGGGAAGGATCCTCTTTAATTTTACTACAGGGAAGCCCTGATGGGATTTTTAAATTTCCTCTAGAAAGGAGTCCCTCAAGCTGAGCCTGTGCCGTGTTACGTGAAAGGATTTATCTAGAAATGATCCAATTTGGAGTGAATAAAGGTAGCGGGTTCAGAGAGTAAGTCTCGAGGTGAGTATCTGGGGCATGGCTGAGTTCGTTCCCACAATGTAAATGAACCTGACTACAATGGAAACTTGACTTGGCAGCCTTTCACTATGTGAAACATTTTCACTCGGAGCAGCCAGATGTTTCCTCATTTTGCAGAGAAAACTCACCGAGTAGCAACAGATCCTTTATGAAGACCAGACTCCCTAGCTGACTCGGGGACTGGTGCTGGGTATAAGCTCGGAATAAACAAATCGGGCCCGAAGAGGAGGGAGGAACACGCTCCTCTGGCCTGGAGTCACCTGGCTCCCTTGGGAACGGGCACTTCTCTCTCTGCTGGGGGGGGGGGGGGGGGACACGTCACGCTTGTCCCTGTGCCCTTGTCACAGTCTTTTCCCAGCTGACCTCCAGATCCCTCTCACTGCCATTGCCCCAAAGAGGAGACAATAGTTAGCACCTTTCAGTGTCTCTTCTGCCATTTCACTGCTTTTTAACCCACTGTTTAAACAACGAGAACTTGAACCCACTTGCCTTCTGTCCTCATCCTTTAGCTTTTTTTTTTTTGCTCTTCTTTCCCAAACTGCTTTTCCAGATGGCTGATCCATAAATAATACTTGATAAGATTTCTGTCATTTTCCTTCTGCCTCATCTCCATGCTGTTGTAATAGCAGACAGAATCTCATTACTTCTCCCCTCCCTCCCCCCAAAAAGTGAATTGTCTGCCTTCAGGTGGTTGTCTAATCCAGGTCTCTTGTTGCTTTTACACCTTCGGCTGGAAATGGAAATGCCTTCCGCACTGTTGCCGTGAGTTACCATTCACAGGCAGAGGAGAGTCCGCTTTGACATCTTCCTCTCCTCGCCCTTGATGTAATTCTCACCAGTTGCTATGGATTATCTCTACTCATTATCCTAAAACCACCCTTCCTTTTCTTCCTGGTGTTACTGCCTAGTCCTGACTCATCCTCTCCTGTTTGGATTAATCCACAACAGCCCCCCCAGTCTGGTTTCCGCACCTCAAATTTCACCCCATGCCAATATATTTGCTGCAATGTTGTTGGAATGCATGAGCTTTCTAAAACTACTACCAGATCATGCTATTCTTCTGTCTCAAATTCTTCAATGGCTCCCAAGTAAACAGATTCTAAAACCCTCTGCAAGACATTTGAAAAACTTGAGAACTGAGTACCTGCCTCTATCCCAGCACATTTGCAAGTCACATTCCACGGGAGAGCTGGCAGCCCCGCGGGCCTTGAGGCAGACTCCGCTGTGGTGTCCCCCGCTCCCTGGCTCCTCCTGCCTGGAGACCCCGGGCCATCACCGGGAGGTCGTCCATGACACCCTTACTCTGCTTGGGTCGTGCACCTAACCTGGTATTTCCTTACATCGCGGGCTGCAGTAGATTGTTTTTCACTTGTCTGGATGTTCTGCTAGAGTTAGACAAGAAGCCTTATGGACATGGATCACCCCTCTTTATACTGTGTGTGTTTTTACATATGTAACATAGTAAGTCCTCAAATTTTTTAGATTAACAATATATTTGTGAAAATCCAAGGTCAAAATATATTCCCCATTGTTCTTTCAAGTTATGTAATTATCAACTGTTCTTTGAGTAATTGCCATTATTTATATGTCACAGATTTTCCAAAAAAAGTGATTTATCGCCCTAACCAGTTTGGCTCAGTGGGTAGAGCGTTGGCCTGTGGACTGAAGGGTCCTAGGTTCGATTCCGGTCAAGGGCATGTACCTTGGTTGCAGGCACATCTCCAGTAGGGGGTGTGCAGGAGGCAGCTGATCAATGTTTCTCTCTCATTGATGTTTCTGACTCTCTATCCTTCTCCCTTCCTCTCTGTAAAAAAATCAATAAAATATATATTTTTTTAAAAGGTGATTTATCTAACAAGAAATCCACATCATGTCATTAGAGGAAAGCATAAACAGAAGTGATACAGCACAGAGTGGGTTGGTGAACATATAACGCTACCTTGATTGCTAGAGAAGAACACAAATGAAAAAGCAAGCAGTAAAAAGCACTGCCTGCCACTGGGTGCCACAGCTTAGCTATTGGTGAAAGGCCATTGCTTGTGCCTCTGTATTTAGTTTCCGACTTACAAACCTTTAAATATTAAACAGTTATTTTATAGCTACCATGCTTTCCCCACGGTGCATATGTTCCCTTCTCCACTCAAACAAGGACTCTGTGAAGATCCTGATCAGGATTATCTTGGCCTTTGGATTCCATCAGGGTCATATTGAGAACTTGGCTCGAGCAAAAATCTGGCTCCAGCACCCCCCTCCCTGACCAGCATTCTGTTTGGCAAAGCCTGCCAGGTGCCTGATTGCACAGAGAAATGGGACGGGCTCACTCAGTGTGACAGTCAGGAGAGATTTCACAGATCACAAGTGTTGGGAGAGGCAAGTCAAAATCGAGCCATGCAAACGTGGCCTGCCATCTTCCCGCTAAATGAGGGTGCCTGCCAAGCAGGAGGCCAAGGTCACATGGCGGCATTTCTCGTTTGGACAATAGCCCAACACAAAGAGATGCCTCGAGGCATACCACTGGTGTATATAATTTGGGGATGGGCGGGGGCAGAGGGGGGGAGTGGGGAGAGAAATTCCAAACTCTGTTCTTTACCTGATCAGCCAGCAAGTACAGGGAAATTGGGGTTTAGCATGACTTGGTGGATAATAAGCCTTTAAGTAATGACATTTTTACAGTTTTCCCTCAAAGGAGTACAATGCCAACTTTGTTGTGAGGCAGATGGTGGGGAAAAAGGTGGATGTGAGTCTGATCATTTAGCAGGCAAATTAATTTATGTGACAATAACCAGCCTCCACATTGGGTTTATTGACTCATTACATTTTCTCCCTATGAAATTTAGTAAAATGCCAAACTCTACATTTTAAAGGAGCTGAAGGTTATTTTCTCATTTTAAAAGGGGCATATGCAGCATTAGTCGGGATCTATAATAACAATATTTCCACAGCTTCAAGTTAGTTACTGATTTTTCTATAGATTATGGATAATATGTTCGTAATAAAATGATGGTACCCAAGCAATCCTTAATTACACTTCTTTAGGAGCCTAAGTAATTTTCAAAACAAAAATAAAGTATTACCATAAAACAGCGGTTCTCAACCTGTGGGTCGCGACCCCTTTGGCGGTCGAACGACCCTTTCACAGGGGTCACCTAAGACCATCCTGCATATCACGTATTTACATGACGATTCATAACAGTAGCAAAATTACAGTTATGAAGTAGCAATGAAAATAATTTTATGGTTGGGGGTCACAACATGAGGAACTGTATTTAAAGGGCCAGAGAAGGTTGAGAACCACTGCCATAAAACCTCAAATTATTTTGAAAAGTGGAAAAAAAGATGAAGGAAGGAAGGGAAAGAAGACTGGGGTGAAAAAATTAATGACATTTTAGCACCTCCTTCAGTTAGTAAAGTCTGCTTACTATTTGTCTTATTGACCTCTTAAGGCCAAATTAATGAAAAAGAAAGACTTCTATTATAGAAAATCAAAAGGAGAAACAGTAACAGACACTGCCGATCACACTGAACAGCTGACAGTGCAATAAATTCTTATAAACCAGCCATTTTCAACCTTTTTTATCTCATGGCACACAAACTAATTACTAAAATTCTGCAGCACACCAAAGAATATATTTTTTGCCAATCTGACAGAAAAAAAAAAAAGGTATAATTTTAATTCATTCACACCGGATGGCTATCGTTGTGTTGGCTGTTGTCATTTTATTTGACAATCTAAGGGAAAAGAGGTCAGTGGCCCTGACTAAATAGTCAGATATTGCATGTTTTACAAATTCTTGCGATACAGGGGTTGACAATCGCTGTTATAAACCATACCCTAGCATCACGGGCTAAGTCCCTGCTGGGGCCTGCTGCCTGGTGGCGCTGACAACAGCCGAAAGCTCTCTGGGGACAGGTGTTTGCTTCACCACACCAGGGCCCCACCAGCTACCGGCTCCTGTATCTGCTACTTTCCACGTTTCAAAGGGCATGTCTTCTCAAAGTTATCTTGCTCCACCGTTGTTTATTGCCACAAGTCAAAAAAATTTGGTAGAGCCCTAGCTGGCTGGGCTTGGTGGATAGAGCATCAGCGTGTGGACTGAAGGGTCTCAGGTTCCATTCCAGCCAAGGGCATATGCCTGGTTTGCGGGCTCGATCCACAGTAGGGAGTGTGCAGGAGGCAGCTGATCAATGATTCACTCTCATCATTGATGTTTCTCTCTCTCCCTCTCCCTTCCTCCCTGAAATCAAAAATATACTTTTAAAAATCCTAAAAAGAAAATTTGGTAGAGGTGTACTTTTTGTCTGTAATACAAAAATAATTGCTATAGTAAGCATGCTTTTAAATTTAATTTTAACCAAAAAATTACATAAATGCATTCTGTTAGCAAAAGTTTGACCAGTGTGGTGACTATGGGCTAACAGGAGCACACTCCTTTTTTCTCAAAGAGGATTCCAGGTAGTTGTCTTTGTATTTATGAACATGGAGGTATGCACATGTTGTTCTCTGGCTTGCATTATTCACAGGACATGTGTGTTCTTGGGAGGATGCCACACCCTACAGAAACTCTACCTCAGTGTTTTCGTGGCTGCATAATACTCCAAAGGGTGAATGTTCTCTACTCATGTAGTTAGGTCCTTTTACTTCCTCCTCTGAGATGAATAAGAGGGCTACATCTTGCTTATTGTGGACAAAAACTCTAACTCCACCATTTTTAAATGTCTTGTCCAGAGGAAAAATCTGGCAGGAGACCTGGAGAATCACTATAACAAAGCATAACGAGGATTACTAATCCTTAAGTTATTTTTTAACATAAACTAGTATTTTCATTGATTTCAGAGAAGAAGAGAGAGGGAGAAAGTGATAGAAACATCAACAAGGAGAGAGATTCATTGATCAGCTGCCTCCTGCACACCCCACACTGGGGATGGGGCCTGCAACCCGGGTGTGTGCCTTCACCGGGAATCGAACCGTGACCTCCTGGTTCATAGACCAATGCTCAACTACTGAACCACACCTGCCAGGAATAATCCTTAACTTATTTGGAAAGCAGTTTATCAAACAAATACTTGCTATAAAATGCACTCTCAGCTGTTCTACCCAGTTATGTCCCCTACAATACAGTACCCCACTGTTCATGATATGTTTCTCTTGGCTAGGGTCTATCTAGTGGTCTCCATAGCCCCTGCTTCTCTGCCTCTGCCTCACCTTGAGCATGACTCCCAGACCATTCTCGCAGCCAGGTTTGGATGAAATCTGCATGTCTTCACTGCTTTTCATGGCTCAGCCTCAGTGGGAGCTAAGGGGATGGATGTGCTGTTCCATCTCAACCTCTGACCACTGTGAATTCACTGTTCACGCCACTGCCCCTCCCTGAGTCTGTTTCCTCATCTATAAAAGGAGGGATGGTGACTGATGGCATAATCTGTGGTTACTCCCGTTGTAAGACTCTCAGCCCATTTAAGTATTGATCAAAGAGCTGAGAAATTCTGTTTTCCGTGCCAACTCTCAGATCAGCAGTACATTTCATCCTCACTTCAACACAATTTAAGACCTTTTGAAGGATTTTGCTTCCGTTTTCAACATGTGAGTATTGATGTTTATTGCAATCCGAAAGCTGGAAGGGACCTGGCTCGTCTTTGTATCCTGGCACCACTTGCAGCTAGTGACATGAGGCGCTTTTGCCAGCAAGGCCTGTTTTAATCAAACGCTTTCATCTGAAATGCAATTCACCATTTCTAGGTGGGAAAGAATAATCCCCCACAGGATGCATGTACAAAGCTGTAATGCTGAGCTCTTTAAATACTTGCACCAGGAGGTAAAACTCCTCTCGTTGAACAAACTTGCCTCAAGTGCTCTCCGCACATCACTATCCTAAGGACACGTGATGACTGGCATGATGCTCCTGGCTTCGCGTTGCTCAGAGCTGAGTAGCAGATAAGCCATGAAGACTACAATATGTTAGAATATGGGGAACGTCATTACAGGAGCATCTCAAACTCTAGGGGTTCACAGAGGGAGGAAAACGCTGGTGACCAGGGTGAGGAGGAAAACATTCATGAAGAAAGTGGTCTTTGTACAGCAGTTTTTTAAAAATCTTTTGTTTCGTTAGTTTCACTTTCATGTGGTTAGTAGCAGTGAAAAGGCTTATGGAGGAGGAAATTTAGCATGATGGTGTAGACCTCACTTTTCCTCACCTTCCCCAACCAGGCAGAATCGTTAGCTGAGTTTCAGTGATAAACCCGGTGAGAAGACAGACATCATGACTCCCCTGGAGCGTATGTCAGTGGGAGACTCCGGGTGGCTGAGTTCACACAGAAACGAGAAAGCTATAGCCACCACCCTTCATAAGTCACAGCCAACCCAGCCAGATCTAGTACAATGTGTTGTTTCCACAGCTGAGGTTTGAGTTGTGATAATCATGAACACTTCAGTCTTTTCTTCAAGTTTGGAACCAGTGGAGAAGTAAATGCAAAAATCAGACAGGTATTTAAAATGATCTTTTCTGTGCTGCTAACGTGTCTTAGATGGAGAATGCAGATGGGGTCTGGCCAGTCACCCACGCCCCTCCCTCCACCCCACCTCCTCCTCACCTGCCTGAATGGACTTGCCCTCTCAAACTGCAGGTCTTCCCCTGCAGGCTGGAAGGTGGACTAAGTGAGGACCGCGGGCTACATGACAGAAGGACAGGCAGCTACTTGTAGGAGAGGAAAGGGGTGAATGACAGACAAGCTCAGTCCCTTCTCAGAACCCACAAGTCAAGGAAGCTGTGCCTCCTTCGGGGACAGTGAGCATGGGAGAGAGGCAGAGGCCAGAGTTCAGGGGTGTTTTAGTAGAAGTGCCCCATGTTAACACCCAAGGCATGAAGAACTTTTTTGGGGGGAGGTGGGGGGGTGGGGAGGGGGCGTTCATTTCCTTCCACAGGCTTGTGGTTGATCCTGGGATGGAGGAAATCAACAGTTCTATGTTTTCTTTATCAACCTCACTCCAGCTTTCATGAAATGCTGCCCTGACATCCAGGTTTGCCTGCATCAGGTATTTGTCTACTGTAGCAGCACAGTTATTCAATGCACTCCCTTCTCTCCAGGGAAGTATTGTTCTGAAAATGACAATTCTCCCCTATTCTATTCTCCATCCCTGGTCTTGCCAAGCTGTGTGGTCAAGTATAGATGTCCAGACATACACTGTAACTGAAAGACCATCTAGAAATACTCCCATTATACAATGACAGCAAAATAAAATGTTCCAAACTTTCCCACTGTGCATTCCTGTATATGAACAAAGTTCCCGGGAGAAAGCAAAAACCAAAAATGAACCTCCCCATTTTTCAGTTCCTCAGTCTCACCTGGAAAATCTTCACTGTGATCCTTAGTAGCAACCATCTCTGCCAACCATACTTTGTTCAGGACCTTAGAAGTACAACCAAGTAAAGGTAATGCAAGCCTCTCATTGTTTTACTTTTTAAAGAATCCAGAGAGATACTGGAACACAAACCACACCACTAGCTCCATTCCCATCACATGTATATATACACATATACATGCATATCTATGTACACACATACAAACAGGTACACACACATGCACACACACATGTACACACAAATACATGTACATATATACACACACAAATGCTTACATACATAATATACATACATATAAGGAAATCACTGTTAACCATAGCAAACTGATGTCCATAGAACCCAGAAATTAATACCATGTAGAACAACACCCTTCCCTTTTAGTTTTATTGTTGGTATCTTTTGCTGTGCAAAAGTTTTTCAGTTTAATGTAGTCTCATTTGTTTATTTTTTCTGGTGTTTGCCTTGCTCTTGGAGACATCAGCAAAAATATTGCTCTGAGAGATGTCTGAGATTTTGCTGTCTTATGTTTTCTTCTAGGATGTTTATGGTTTCATGACTTACATTTAAGTCTTTTATCCATTTTGACTTTATTCTTGTGTATGGTGAAAGTTTGCATGCACCTGTCCAATTTTCCCACACCAATTATTGAAAAGACTGTTTTTGCCTTAACCGGTTTGGCTCAGTGGATAGAGTATCAGCCTGCGGACTGAAGGATCCCAGGTTCGATTCCGGTCAAGGGCATGTACCTTGGTTGCGGGCACATCCCCAGTGGGGGGTGTTCAGGAAGCAGCTGATCGATGTTTCTCTCTCATCGATGTTTCTAACTCTCTATCCTTCTCCCGCCTCTCTGTAAAAAATCAATAAAATTTATTTAAATATATATATATATATATATATATATATATATATATATAGAGAGAGAGAGAGAGAGAGAGAGAGAGAGAGAGAGAGAGAGAGAGACTGTTTTTAGTCCATTGAATGCTCTTGCCTCCTTTGTCCAATATTAATTGACCATAAAGGTGAGGGTTGATTTCTGGGCTCTCTATTCTATTCCATTGATCTATATGCTTGTTCTTATGCCAGAACCAGGTTGTTTTGATTACAACGGCTTTGTAGTATAGGTTCCCAAGTATTTCTTGTAAGTCAAATTTGCTATCAACAAGTTCTCTCAGTGTTTGTTTATATAAGAATGTCTATATTTTGTCTTTATTTGTAAAAGGTAACTGCTGGATATGAAGTTCTTTGCTGACAGGG
The DNA here is from genome assembly GCF_963259705.1 of Myotis daubentonii. Taxonomy (NCBI): domain Eukaryota; kingdom Metazoa; phylum Chordata; class Mammalia; order Chiroptera; family Vespertilionidae; genus Myotis; species Myotis daubentonii. The sequence continues at coordinate 11,524,713 of NC_081856.1, read as the reverse complement.
TGTTTTTTATTTGGAGGGGGGGGGGCACTTTGTATATACATCCCACTTCTTTTTTACTCCCATTGTATCCAATAAAAAGTCAACTACAATCTGATTAAGGTCCCTTGTAAGAACAATTTTTTTTCTTATTGGCAAAGTCACCTCTAGTTTCCTCAGCTTGCCTAACCAAGTGTGGAACCTCTGCCTTATAAACCAAGATAGGCTGAGGGGATTCTGGGACCCAGTATTTTCAGTGTCTGCGCCCAAGATAGAGTCTCCATCCCAAATGGGGACTGGGTGGAAGAAGAGAGCCCCTGTATCTTGGCTCAACAAGTTCTCTCAGTGTTTGTTTATATGAGAATGTCTACATTTTTTCTTTATTTGTAAAATATCTTACTGCTGGATATAAAATTCTGGAACTTAGCCTCAGCCACAGGTTGCTGAGCACAGGATGAGAAAATCTGTCATCCTACCCCTTCCAAGAAGATACCTTCATTCTCCAACTGATTGCTGGGGCGAAAGGGATCCCTGTGTTCTTGGATACATCCACTGGAGTGAATTTTCCATCACAGTGGAAGGAGAGAGGGGAGGGAGGATTGTCAACAAAGAATTTTATATCCAGTAGTTATCTTTTACAAATAAAGAAAATATATAGACATTCCCATGTGAACAAACACTGAGAGAACTTGTTGATAGCAGATTTGACTAACAAGAAATACTTAAACAATACTACAAAGCCCTTGTAATAAAAACAGCCTGGTTCTGGCTGTTTAATAAATGTGTTCTCATTTACTGTTTAGCCTTAGAACTAGTTTCAGAAGCTTTAAATGGTTGTCTTTTTATAATTTTTACCTGTTCCACTATGGAGTAGATCCATGGAGTTCTCATATTTTTATGCCCAAAGTGGAACTTACTTTGTCTTCAATGTTCACTGAATCTCTATCGACAGATTATAACTCATTTTAGACAACTGTCATGGACTTAATTGTTCTCCCCCAAAATTCATAGAAGAGAAGTTCTAAGCCCCAACATTCCAGAAAATGACTCTACTTGAAGATAGGACCTTTAAAGAGGTAAATTTTAAGTTCCAATGGGGCTAAGTGGGTGAGGACTGATGTCCTTAAAAGAACAAGAGACACCAGGATGCACACGCACAGAGGAACAGGCCAGGTGAGAGCGCAGCCAGAAGGCAGCCATCTGCTCACTAAGGAGAGAGAGGGTGCAGGGAAACCACGCCTGCCAGCACCTTGATCTTGTACTTCCAGCTTCTACAACTGTGAGGACATCGATTCCTGGGTGTCAGCCTCCCAGTCTCTGATGTTTTGTTATGGCAGCCCTAGCAAACAAATACCATGACTGTGATGGTTTTTCCTCTTTGCATTGTTATTTTTCTCCAAAATTCCTGAGCAAACACCTTCCCATCCCCTCCTATTACCACTCAAGAAATTTTAAAACAAAATAGGACCTATCCTGGCATTTTTTTCCAGCCTGCAATAGAAGCGGTGAGTTTACTGCAGTGCGAGAGGCATTTCTACTTTTAAATGGTTTTATGTATCATTTTGGACCAACCCCCTCCAAAGATCCAAATCCCGATAGCTCACTTTTCTGCAAATTGCTTGATATTTTTAAGATTTGGGAAGATTTATTAACGCACCCTCTCCTCCCACCCCTGCACACTCTGTTTTTCTGGGTTTCGTGTCAGCTACTCAAAATCCTCAGCATATTTTGTTTATATTCCTTTAATATTGCCTTTTTCAAAGATAATAAAGAATGTGAAGTTCTGCTCCTTCCTTTGTAGGAGTCCTGCATAATTTTCGTTGCTTTTAAGGTATGTTATTGTTTATTTTGTTCAGTTTCAGAAAAAAACGACACGATGTTGTCTTCTGGCTTCATTCTGTCATTATTTCATTATTCCATTCCGCCCTCTTGCTTCTGAAACACCTCTCAAATAAAAGAAAGATGGTGGAAATGTGGGGTTCTGCCAGCCTATTTCTTGAAAACTATCCTAAGAGGATGAAATTCTCTCCGAGGCAAGCCTAGAGTGTTCTACAACGAAGCTTCTGTATTTCCGACCATGGTGTCGTCAGAGCCCTCTCTCCTACTGTTACATAAGCCGTGTGTGGCCTTATGAGGACACACTGCTGACCAGGACCAGTGACATAACCTACCCCGCCATGACTTACATTTCTTAATTGGAATTAACAGCCCAAGGACGACATTGGTGCTAATAGCACAACTGTGCCATCTGTTTCCACGCCAGAGTTGTGGCGATTTCTACATGATGTATGGGAAGATCATTGTAAGAGGTGCAGTTCATGATGAAGCCTGCTCGTAATGCCTCTTTACTAAACCAATTTGATATTTACAAATGCCCAAGGGGGGGACAAAGCTACTGAAATTGCATCACCACCTTCAAAAAAAATGTAAAAGGGTTTGTTTAGTATTAATGTGGTATACAATTACTTTTGAGCCCTTGCCAAGAGTTCCAGGGTAATAGAGGATATGGATGTCCCAGTGTGCCTGGAAATTATTTTAATTTACCAAACCGTACTCAAGCGGCTGTTGGTAGATTTAAACTTGAGGACAGATTCTGCAAAAGGAATAGAATTATGCAAATATGTCTCGGAATGAAGCCCCAGGCTTGTCGCACGTTAAATCACCGGAGGTCACGTGGCCCAGGTGGAGACATTATGTAATATTCAGGAGGACAAATTGCTTCAGGAAGCTGCAGCTTTTGCAGAAGAATTCAAAAATGGCAGGGAGCGTGACGCCTCGGTAGCCCCTCCTCGTGGAGCTCCCACAACCTGGCCTTTGCTCTTGGTCTCCATGTTACTCAAGTAGCTCTCCTATTCTCGCTAACGTTTTCTTAAATTGCCAAAATTAGCTCTCTTCATTCTCCATCTCCTTCCAGACTTTACACCAGGGACCTTATCTTTTTCCTAAACAACTCTATTTTTTAAACTAAAAGCCATCTATTCTGAGATGAATGTTATGCCTTCCCTAGTGTTTGAAATAGCATTTTTTTTCCTTACACTATATCATGCCATTGTATGTTTATGTTTAATGAGATGTTTTTGCATTGAAATTACAAATTACACAGAAATGCAAGTTATTGTCAGACTGAAAGAAGGCAGCATATCATTTAAAATAGGCAAAGTTTACATTTAAAACTGTGAACTGAGCTATTTTACCGTTGTTACTTATCTTTTGGATTATGCAGATAATATTTTGCAGAGGGGCAGCAAAACTTCTGTTTTCTCTGAAGTCCTGCCATCTATTGGCTAATCAATGCAATAAGAAATTCTTCTAACAATAATTTTAAAAAAACAGCCACCACAACAAGTCTTTCTAATCATGAAATAGAAAATAGATGTATTCTTTGTAAAATTAAGTAATTATTTTCAAAACCAGTTTCTACAATGAAGAAATGAAGAGAGATTTTAGTGCTAATGATTCAATACAGTAATTTTCAAGAGAAATATTTTGCTTTCATGAAAGTTGTGGACAAAACTAAAGAAAAACTGAATAGGAGCTTGATAAATAGCACAAAATATATACATAATAATATCTAACCCACAAAAATATAATTTCAACAGTGATATGTGTACTATTATTCCCATTTCACACACAAAATAAGGAAGTTGATTGCAGAGACGTTAACGTCCAAAATCACACATAGATAATCAACAAAGCCAGGATTTCAGTCCGCATTTGTCTATTCCAAAGCTAAAGCTCATGCCAATGGAAAAGTAATTGTTTAAAAGCTTTGTAGTCTTAGTTGTAGTCAAAATAGTCACTATGAAATATATCTAAGTCTAAAACGTATGCTTTGGAAGGCTGTGGCTTCTCGTTATATGGCTGGAGACCTGACATCTCACAGTAATTGACAGTCTGTCAATCACCAGTCCACCACCCTCCCATGGCGCGTGGGGGGCACGTGCCTTCATCTAGAAATTAAGAGTCTTGGCTGTGGGATGAATAGCTGAAGAATAAGCTTAGTTGTTTCAAAAATATCTCACTGCGATTATTTTGCTTAATCCTCATCCCAAGGCAGTGGGGCAATATTATTCCCTGAGAACATGAAACTTAAGTGAAGGGCCTGGGTCACAGAGCTAGTGTGGCAGACCTGGGCTCTGACTCAGCTCCGTAGACTAACATCATTCAAACGAATGAATGATATCCATGTTTAAGCCAGAATACTTAAGTTTTTTATTTTGATGCTACTTTTTAAAAAAAAATAGTTAAAATTGTATTAGATGGGGAAAAAAACCCTAAAATCTAAAAGAGCTGAAAACATCTATAAAATTCCATGAAAAATATGTAAATTTTTTATTATTCAAGAAAAATTTGGACTTTCTTATGAGAATGAATCAAGGTAATAAGAAAATGCCCCAAAGTCATTGCCATTATGAAATTGGAAGGGTTTTTTTTTTTAATTGTAAAAAATTAGCAGCTTGATAATAACGTAAAAGGATGCAACATTTTTTAACGATACAAAGTGGACTAAAACCATCGTAAGCACTGCCAGGAAAATATCTACAAACAGATTGTCCTCCTATAATTAGATTGGTGTTAATAATTAGCCAGGCGCCAAATGGCAGTTTGGAGAATTGCTGAAAGACTTTCAGACCAATTCTTCCATTTGAGACATTCTGGGACTAAGAAATGTGTGGAATTGAATTAAAACACCGGTAGAGCAACCCTTTTTTCCTCTCTTTTCCATTGCAAAGAAGTTTACCTAGAATTCTGGTTGAGACTCGTAGCTGGAAGGGAAGGGAGAAAGGGAAATGACATTTACCGAAGTCACAGGTGCCCGCCTGTAGCCAGTCAAGGAGGACTCGGAGTGAAGACACTATCCCTGCCCTCAGAGAGCTCCCCTGGCTGCTGTATCTCACAACAGATCCCCAATTGTTCTTGTGGGACGAGGACACACAGGCTGGGTGAGAGGACCCAGGATGGTGAAGGGAAGTTGCCCATGGTCTCCCCTACTGTATGGGAGGCAGGGATTCTGCCCAACTTGGCTGGTGGGAGCACAGGATCAGAAACAGCAGAAACTAAAGGTTTGTAAGTATGTTTTACAGGTGGAAAAGCATCGACAAGGCATTGTTACTCACTGATTCATTCATTTAATAGATGTATTACCAGTGTAGCCTACTACTAGGCATATGGAGGGAAACAGAAATATAATAGTGAGTGAGGACAAATGTGTCCTGTACCTTAAAGAGTTTACAATCTAATGGAGGAAATCATTATGAAGGTAAAATGCAGTGTAGAAAATACTATGACAAGAATATCATGAGTCTATACCTCACTCCTTAACAATGTGCTTCATTCAGCAAACTTCGTGGGCCCTCTCATTTTTCACTAGCGTGAATGAATATTGACTAGCAAGGGCTCATCGCTAAACTTGACCAAATCAATAGGCCAATTAATGCATAATTATCAGGTTGTGTGGAGAATATATATAATTCCTCCTGTTCTAGTTCACTCACCATAATTCCCTAATGTTGTCAGGTACTAAACTGCTGACACTAAACTAACTGATTTTCTTATATGCATGTTTGTTTAAAAAGAGAAGATATAAAAATAAGTTTTAAACTATCTGCCTATTTCAGTTCTTCATGCCTTTGTTGGCTTCTATTTTTGTTTCTGAACATGTTTATATGCCTTTCCAACAATTTGTCTCAATATTTTTTATGAAGTGGATACATTAACAGCCCTGATGGCTTTTATAAAATGGAATTGACTTGAAAATTTTAAAAATTAATCTTGAAAGATAAAAAAAAACCCACAAGTTTAGGGAAGTAAAATTAAAAGTCATATTAAAAAACATATAAATATATTTGAACAGTAATTTCATTAACCAGCAATAACCATTAGTAATATTTTGTTATATTTTTACATTATTTTAAAGCTTACTATATATATATATATATATATATATATGTATATATATATATGTATATATATATATATACATATATATATATAAAATTGATTTCAGAGCAGAAGGGAGAGGGAGAGAGAGATAGAAACATCAATTATGAGAATCATTGATCAGCTGCCTCCTGCACGCCCCCCACTAGGGATTGAGTCTGCAACCTGGGCATGTGCTCTCGACTGGATCTAACCTAGGACCTTTCAGTCCACAGTTCCATCCACTGAGCCAAATTAGCTAGGACACAATTTTTTTCTTAAGAGAATTTTTCTCTATATTAGTGCATATAATTTTGAATTACCTTTTAATGGTTATAGCATCCTATTCTAGGTCATAACTAAACAACCCTCTTCTTTAGCAATGAAGCTATTTGTATATTTTTCTTACAAATAATGCTGCAATTATCAACTTTGCACACATTTTTAGAAATAAAGTAGCTGAATCCAAGATACTAACATCTTTAAGGTTTTGGATATATCATGACAAATTTTCCTCCAGATGTGTAGCAACTTAGGTTTCTAATAGCAGTGTAATAGAAGGCATATTTCCAAAAATCCTGGTCAAGACTAGTTTTAGCTTTTTCTATATTTACCAATATAATAAATAAGTGCAACTCATTGTTTTTAGTTTAAAATATTTTGAACACTAGCATATTAACCTTTTAAGGTATAATCTTTTGATTTTAAAAATTAATGCAGATGAGCACAAGACAGGAAAGTTTAAACTTATATTGTAAGCCCTAAGCATGCATGGGTTTTATTAATGACATGAAGAAAAGGTTGTCTTTTATTTTATACCAAACTAGAGGCCCAGTGCACGAAATTTGTGCACTCGGGGTGGGGGGGGGCCCTCAGCCCGGCCTGTGCCCTCTCACAATCTGGGAGCCCTCGGGGGATGTCTAACTGATGGCTTAGGCCCACTCCCCACGGAAAGTGAGCCTAAGCCGGCAGTCAGACATCCTTAGTGCTGCTGTGGAGGTGGGAGAGGCTCCCACCACCACCGCTGTGCTCGCCAGCCGTGAGCCCAGCTTCTGGCTGAGCGTCTGCCCACTGGTGGTCAGTGCACATCATAATGATCAGTTGTTATGCCGTTCAGTTGTTTTTCATATTAGCCTTTTATTATATAGGATATGAGGTGAAAATGCTAAGGATTAGGCCTACCAAGGTTGGGTAAAGACAAGTGAAGAGCTCTTCAATCTTGGTCATCATTGGCATTGGGCCTATTTAACAGAAGTTTATTTTTAATACATTTTTATTGATTTTAGAGACGGAGAGAGAAAGATAGAAACATCAATGATGAGAGAGAATCATTGATCAGCTGCTTCCTACTGGGGATCAAGCCTGCAACCCTGGCATGTGCCCTGACAGGGAATCTAACCGTGACTTCCTTGCTCAACCACTGAGCCATGCCAGCCTGGCAACAGGGGAATTTTTTAGAATAAATGAATCTTTGGTAAATCTTAGTATAAATTGTCACGAGATGTCTGGGGAAGGAGAATGAAAATGAGTGGAGGCAGATAGCCAATAAGATATTATTATAGAAAACTAAATATAATGTTATGATAAACACTCTTAGACATTAAAAGAGAAAAGTGAGCTGGTATCTATAAATTTAGTCTTTTCATACTAACTATTATCTTCTTACTTCCTTAATCAACCTAAAGCACCGAGATCTGTGAAGGAAGGAGTCATTGATACTTTTTTATTTTTTACTTATTAAAATAAATGCTAATATATAAATTTCTTTAAATTGCCATTAATACAGATTTCCGTGTACACACAATGCACCTAAGAAAAGGTAGCTGTCCCTCCTGAGACAGGAAAGAAAAAAAACTAAGGAGAATGAAGATCAGTGTGTTCTCATCAGAAGTTCAAAGGACAACAAAATAAAGGAGGTAAATGAATACCTGTTACATACATTCATTACCAGGCAGTCTAGAGTGTGCATAGGAGAGTCCAGGTGACAGGCCTCCCACGAGCCTGAAGCCAGCCTCCATCCTACAGGAAAAACACAACTTCCTTTGGGGGAGAACTGCTACTGCCAACACAACTAACAAAGACACGTTAACAAAGATGCAACTATGGCCGCTCACAGATTTTCGGGTGGAAAACACACACACACACACACACAGACACACACACACACACACCTGGCCTAGAGTGAAAATTGCTTCTCATCCCTTCATATTCTCCTCATTGTTTCTATTCACCAGTAACAGCATGGGTAAACTCTATGTTACCCAGTATCCCAGAGACCTGTATAGGCATGATGGTTCCCTTTCTCATGGAAAACATTGCTGTGCAAATGGGGAAAACATGACTGTTGCCTGTTGTCTTTAAGTTAAGCACGTCAAAATGTATTAACATCTTTCTCTGAAATAGTCAATGTGCATATTGCAAAAGTAAAATTTGTGATGCTTGTGGTCTTTTAAATATATTAGATCAGAGAAAGAGGGGTTTGCCTATTGAACACCAATCAAATACAGAATTATTAGTTGTAAGTGGCTCGTCACTCTGCTCCAGGAAAGGTAATACGGGGATGTTCAGAGCACAGAAATAGTCATGCGGTTACATGTTAAACCTTCCATGTTTACTCTCCAAAAGAGGAGGAGGCTCAGAACCAGTTTGAACTTTTGAGAAAAAAACAGGAAGAAGAAATCTCTCTAGCAGATGGCTTAATTAAATCCAGCAGAAGGCTGACACTAATGTAAGTAATATCTAAATGTTTAATAGTATTTGGGGTCGAAGTAAATGGGAAATAGAAAAACCCTTGACGACCCCAGGCTCTTATTGTCCCAGAATGTCTATCTCCTTGTTTGTTTTCAAAGAAGCAATATGTATCTTAGCTGGGAGAATTTTGATTCCATTAATTTTGGCCAATTCTAAAGGTATCAAGTCATAGAACCTCAAAAACCAAACTTGTGGTAGTTGAATTAAAATACAAATATTACTTTTTCTCTCCATGAAGAATGTCATAAAACAAAATTTCTTATTCATGATAAGAATCAGGGAAAATATACCATTTGTTAAAGTTTGTTCATTCTAATATTAGAAAATGCTCACCTTTAGAAATTGCAACACATATTATATTTTTTTTCTACTGTTAATTTGATAATCTAGTATAATCTGTCATTACCAGAACGACTTCCCTCAGGTCATCTTAGAGAAGTGGCTGGAAAAGCTAGAATGAAGATATTGATTTGATCTGTTCTGCATTAATGAGTGTTCATGTGGCTCAGTCCCAAATAGAAAATTATATTAACGTAGAATTATTATATTAAATAAATTTACTAGTTCCAGAACACTTTTCTTGATGAACATAGAGTTTCTTTTGTTTCAATGCTTTTTTAAAGCAAACTCTAACCTTTTTAATTTCATTTTGATCTGACTTATCCATTATAAACTGTATCCCTGACTAGATGACTTCCGTTATAAGAATTATCAGCTTCTATTATCAGTGTTAGTGTTAAAAAGGAGTCTCTTAGGAGAAAATACAAGAAACAGTAGAGTAACAATAAGATGACTGCAGAGGTTGAAATTATTTCAGTGGAATTTTAATATGATTTTAGAAGAAAAAGAGACCCAAGAGACCATCTAATCCAACCTCTTATTTTTTGTTGTGGGAAGGTAAGCCAGAGAAAGTAAGTAGCTTATCCAATGTTAGTTGCAGATTCAAGACTAAAGATACATCCATTGAATTTAATTCAGTGTTATTTCTAACCTGATTAATATCAATATCACCTCTCTCTCTCTCTCTCTCTCTCTTCTCTCTCTCTCTCTCTCTCTCTCTCTCTCTCTCTCTCTCTCTCTCTCTCTCTGGTGTGTGTGTGTGTGTGTGTAATCTTATCCTCTGAAAGTATTTACATTTGGGAAAACGTTTAAAATAGTTTTCCCCAGACTTTATGACCTTGAGCCTTGAAATACACTAAGATTTTGAAATAATATGAATATAGCTTATTAAGAAACCAAACTGAATTATTCTGAATTGGTTGTGGAATATATCACCCATATTAACATATTTTATCACCTTTATAAGCCAGTTAATTTTTCATTAATTCAATATTTTGTTGCAAAATCACCTAACATGCCAAAGAAATGAAGTTGTGGCAGTAAAACATTGGTGGATAAATTACTTGTAGAAAAAACAATGCTTCCAAATGAGGCACACAAAAATATCAGGATTATAATAAGCTAATGATAGGTTAATAAATATTTGTTTGGCTCTGACACAAGTAAAATTTTATTAATATATTTTTACTTCAGATTTTGTTTAAAAATTACTTCTCAGATCTATTTCCCAATGACAACAATAAAAAGATAGCCAATGTAGCAGGCATTGTTTTTTTTGTTTTGTTTTTGGTTTGTTTGTTTGTTTTGGCGGGGGGGCAGGCACTGTTTTAATTACACAATCAATAAGTTAATAATAGAGCCCTAGCTGGTTTGGCTCAGTGGGTAGAGCGTCGGCCTGTGGACTGAAGGGTCCCAGGTTTGATTCTGGTCCAGGGCACATGCCCCGTTGTGGGCTCAATCCCCAGTAGAGGGCATGCAGGAGGCAGAGGATCAATGGTTCTCTCTCATCATTGATGTTTCTACCTCTCTCTCCCTCTCCCTTCCTCTCTGAAATCAATCAAAATATATTTTTTTAAAAAAGAATAGAGCCTATGTTAATTCTTCTCACCCAGCTTTATTGAGAAATAAATAATACATAACATTGTTGAAGTTTAAGATGCACAACATGATGATTTGACACAGGTATTTATGGCCAATTCAGAATAATTCAATTTGATTTCTTAACAAGCTATATTCATATTATTTCAAAATCTTAGTGTATTTCAAGACTCAAGGTCTTAAAGTCTGGGGAAAACTATTTTAAACTTTTCTGTAAATGTAAATACTTTCAGAGGGCAAGATCACACACTCAGAGAGAACCACAATTCCTAGGTTCTTAGTTCTGTCATCTACCAGAGCTCGACATCAAGAAAAGGAATCCAATCTAGGCCTCACTTTTAGGACAGATTAGCTCTGAGCTGTTTAAAGGCTATGTATAGGGGACTGGGCCTTTTATTCCTAGGTGGGAATGCCATACTGAACTAAATTAAACCTGTGCCGTGTACAGTGGAAGAAACTGTACAAGAGGCCAAGAGAGGCTTAAAAAAAACCCTCAGCCAAGATCACACAGCTAGTAAGTAACAGAGGTAGTCCTCTCCTTAGTAAGCACTTCCCACCCATCTCATAAACAGCCTGTTACTCAGAGCCCTTGAAATTCTTGATTCCAGTGGAATCATTATAAAAAAATAATTTTGTCCTTTTTTTATTGTTGACACTATTACAGATATTCCCCATCCCCCCTCCCTTTGCAACCCCCTCCTTCGGGGCCCTCACAACACTGTTGACCATGTCCATGAACTATGCATGTATGCTCTTCAGCTAATTATTTTTAATGAAATAAAATCAAGTTTAGCTCCATCTTGGACTTCATGTTTGAGGTCTTACTTTGCCACTGAACTAAAATTCAAACGTTCCTTGTTGAAATGTCTGGTGGGCTTCTCCTCGTCCTCACTCTCTGGAATTCCAGACCCCTCTCTGGAATCTGGGCCTTTTGCTGGGTGGTCTCTAGCTGTGGTTTGGAAACTTTCCTTTGAAGTTGGGGCTCATCTGTCTCGGGCATCTTCTGAAGTTTACAGCATCCCTGCCCTGCAGGGAAGAGCTAGGATAAGGAGCTATGAGATGTTGGGAGGGGTGGAAATCAGATTAATAGAGTCTGGGTTTCTAGCTCCACTATTATAATCCAAAACATGTTTAAAATTCCCCATGAACCTGCCCTGCATCCCTTGAGAGTTTGGTGGGCCAGCTGTAGGAGATGACTGCTCCCCGCAGTTCTAGTGAGAGAGCACAGAGAGGGAGTGGCCCCTCCTTCTGTCTGAGAGGACACCTGAGAGTATCCCCAGGAAGAGAAACAGTGAGGTGATGTTTGCCTGGTGATCCTTGGGCAGCAGTTCTCAACCTGTGGGTCGCGACCCCTTTGGCAGTCGAACGACCCTTTCACAGGGGTCGCCTAAGACCATCCTGCATATCAGATATTCACATTATGATTCATAACAGTAGCAACATTACAGTTATGAAATAGCAACAAAAATAATTTTATGGTTGAGTCACAACATGAGGAATTGTATTTAAAGGGCCAGAAGGTTGAGAACCGCTGTCCTTGGGAGTGATGGGACACTATGACTGTAGGCTATGCTTTTGTCTGATCACTTTTTTGAATTACCCAAAGCCAATAAAAGAAAATTTTATTATGGGTATTTTTAGAAAAAGCCTTCAAACATTTTAAGAACCATTAAAGGACAGTTATTAAGAGAAATTGTTTTGGTCTACAAAATAGAGTGGATATCAATAGATTATAAATTTACGAACCAGGGCTTTTGACCAAATTATATCAGAGAATAAATCGGACTAATTTTCAAATAGGCTATTATGTAGGCTTGACTGGAAAAGAATTATTAGAGCAAAGGAAGTAGGAGGAAAACAAAATTAAAATGAGTTGTTGAAAGGTGATGAAATTATGTCATTGTTGGCATAGACTATGAAATACATATAAATCCCAGCCCATTTTAATGAGTTCCTCTCCAAGGATCTTGGAACCCGTTTGCTAAAGAGTAAACCATTTGTCTATATGTGACATCAGCTTTCCTCACACTGTGTATCCAAACTGATCAGGTGTTGGAGGAATCAAACGGAGAAACCGCCTCAGAATCATTCGGAAAAATGAAATGCACTGTGATAGGAAATGAGTTCTGAAATTAAGAGCATCGTGGGAAATGTGTATAATTCAGTCACAGGAAGAGGCTAAAAAAGGCCATTGAAAAGTTGATTTACTCATTGTTTAGTGCCAGATCCAAATGTAATTGCAGTGGGGGGATTAGCATTAGATTACTGCAGAGCAGTTTTGAAAAACTGTGTATTGGCCAATTTGTTTTTCTAAATCTATATAGCATTAGCCAACATGAGTCAGGCTGTAATCTTTTTCAGCCTCTGTTTACTTAGTGCCAAAACCTCCAAATAGAAAGTTTAAAAAAACCCCACACTGTATTTATACAGTTTTATGCAGGTGCCACAACCTGGGAGAATGGTGGACTCGCATCTCAAGACCATCTGGCCTTCCTGCCCAAGCCCCAGTGCTTATAGGGATGGGGAGGGAAGGGCTTTTGCTTTTTTCCCCTCTATCCAATTATCTTGGTAGCTATCGGCTTGCTCTGGCCCTATCCATTCATCTTTCCAGCCTTTGGTGAGGTCAGTGTAGAACCTCTTTCTGTGGCACCTTGGGCAATGGGGAGTCTTACAGGCTCCCTGTCTACAGTATCAGGTCAGTGAGGAGGGGATTACTGCAGGACCCACCATCAGGAAGCCTGGAGACTCCCCAGTCCTCAGCCTGCCTCCCCAAGCTCAACACGGTGCCTGCACATCTGGGGGAGTGGGTTGGAGTCTGGGGCATCATATATCATAAATGTTAGGCAATATTTTTCAGGACACCTCAAGTATTTCTAAAACTAAAAAGCATTAATGTACTGAAAATTATTGGTGATCACAATTGCTATCTAGTATATTTATAATGTAACGAGAGGCCCAGTGCATGAAATTCATACATGGGTAGGGTCCCTAGGCCTGCCTGGCGATGAGGGCTGATCGGGACCTTCTGGCTGCTGGCCGGAGCCTCCCTTCCCCAGCTGCTGGCTGCCAGCCGGGGCCTTCCTTCGTTCTGCGTCACCACCTGGTGGTCAGCACATGTCACAGTGAGCAATTGAACTCCCAATCTCCCGGTCAAACTCCCGAGGGGACACTTTGCATACTAGCCATACACACACACACACACACACACACACACACACACACACACACACACACACACACACACATACATATACCTATATACTCTAGAGGCCCAATGCATGATATTCGTGCACTGGGGGTGAGGGGTGAGGGTGTCCCTCAGCCCAGCCTCCACCCTCTCCAATCTGGGACCCCTCGAGGGATGTCCAACTGCCTGTTTAGGCCTGATCCCACAGGGCCTAAACCAACAGTCGGACATCCTTCTCACAATCTGGGACTGCTAGCTCCCAACCACTCACCTGCCTGCCTGCCTGATTGCCCCTAATCGCTTCTGCCTGCCAGCCTGATCACCCCCTAACACTCCCCTGCCATATTGATGCCTAACTGCTCCCCTGCTGGCCCATTCACCCCCAACTGCCCTCCCCTGCTGGTTCAATCGCCCCCAACTGCCCTCCCCTGCAGGCCTGGCCCCCCCAACTGTCCTCCCCTGCTAGCCTGGTTGCCCCTAACTGCCCTCCCCTGGCGGCCTGATCACCCACAACTGCCCTCCCCTGCTGGCCACCTTGTGGTGGCCATCTTGTGACCACATGGGGGTGGTCATCTTGTGCGAGGGTGTGATGGTCAATTTGCATATTACCTCTTTATTATATAGGGTAGAATGTAATATATCACCATATAACTCTACTCTTTAACATTTCCAGGTATTCTCACATCTGTTATCTTCCAAGAACCTTGAGGAAAACTGGGTCAAATACTATTTCATATTTTGGAAAACAGACATAGCAAAGATCTAGTGACATGTTAGATGTGGCTAGCTTACCCAGTTGCTTTATTCATGTATTCATTTAGTCAGGTAGTCACACTGTTTGGGGTACTATCCCTTGCCCTTGGAAACGATGACGACTATGGTCAAGGTCTGGCCACCCTTTACCTCACATTTCTGCCAGATCAGATAAACAGTCACAAATTAATAAGTGTTTGGTGTGCCTCATATTGCTAACTCATGCTCCTCCCATGGATGGGAATTTTAGGAGCAATGGAAAGTGGAACCCTGTGCGGTTCATATCTAGAGAAACTGGGCTTTTTTGTCCCCTCAAACTGAGTCACGTCAGTAAGTGCATTTCAAACTTTGGACAGATGCAATGGATTTGTTTAATGAGTGTCCAACAATTGCAAACTGCCATTTTTAGGAAAGAAAGAGATTTATCTGAATTTTAAAAAATAATAAACAAAAGGTATTTAAAAATAACAATTTCTAAAATTGCAGTGAAGACCTTCCATCAATTCCCCCCTGGAAAAATGAGCCACACTGATTGTCACATCACATTGGCTCAGTAGTTGAGAACTAGAGGTGCCTGCAACCCTGTTCTCTTCCTACTAAGTAACAGAACTCTGAATTCTAAATATTAGCTATGTACCTCATTATCCAGAATAAAAGAGTTCCTCCAGAGTTAGGTAAGTCCATGTGACTTACTTATTCTGACCAATGAAAGGAAGTACAAGTGTTATATGTAGTTTAGGAAATGGCTGGTTAAAAAGACCTGGCCAAGCAATGTGGGTCCCTTTTTTGCGCTTTTTGTCTCTTTTGACCACCTTTTCTAGGATGCAAATAAGATGGCTGGAGATCTAGCAGCCTTATTGACTTATGTGATAACCTTGAGGATGCAACCTAATGATAGGATGATGGATTAGAAAGACAGATGAAACTAGAGCCACATTGGACTGCCAGCCACTCAACTTCTTGGAGAGAGAGACAGAGTTAGAGAGACAGAGAGAGACAGAGACATCACAAAGCTGCTCTTAATGGGTTTTATTGTTATGTTCAGATAAAACAAATCTATCCAATACAATTAAGTATATTACTCCTGATTTTTTAATATATATATATTTTTTATTGATTTCAGAGAGGAAGGGAGATAGAAACATCAATGATGAGAGAGAATCATTGATTGGCTGCCTCCTGCATGTCCCCTACTGGGGGGATCGAGCCTACAACCCAGGCATGTGTCCTTGGCCGGAATCAAACCTGGGACCCTTTAGTCAGCAGGCCAATGCTCTATCCACTGAGCCAAACAGGCGAGGGCACATGCCTGGGTTTTCTATTGGAAAACCCTAACATGATGATCAGTCATTATGAAGATAGAAATTGTTTGATGGCTCTGGCAGAAAGTTCTAGATATTTGGATTGAATATGGATTTGAAAGTAATGGTGGGATTTCTCACTCCTTAGTAATTTCAGTGCTTGAAATGAATTAAGGGGACAAATACCTCACACAAAAGCGAGGTTTGTTAATTTAGACAACAGCTGTGAATGGACTTCTAATCCATTCTTTAGTTGTATGTGTCTCTGAAAGCATTTTGGAATGTACTTGATCTTAGTATAGCTGATAAATCTAGCCAATAGGGGGGCCACTGATTTCTCTCCCCAGTGAGTGAAAAAATAACCGAGTGCTGTGAAAGAACTCCAGGTGACCAAACTGTCTGACCCATAATTTGCTTTTCTCATAAATTCTCAACAATAAAAATTATGATATTTTGGCTTTAAAGTTATAAGTCCAGCACATTTAAGACACTGAATATCTTTGAGATCCAAAATTGACAAAGATGTGTGAAATCTCAGAGATGGCTATAATAGCGATATCAAGATAATAAAGAAATATCTTTATTTCATTCTTTATTTTAAAACGACCTTGAATAGCATTTGCTCCTTCCCTTAATTAGGGAGTGCACTTCAGAGTGAAAAAGCACAAGGAATGCTAAGAACATGTACACTTAGTGGCCAAAGATAAATTTTCAATTTCCACTATTTCCTTCAACTCAGCATTAACATCAAGAGGCATATTGCAACGCCAGCTGCTCCCTGTGAATGAAGTAGTTTGTGGATTGGCAGTCAGGTGGAACCAGTTTTATTCCATCAGGCATGCCCTTCCTTTTTCACACTTAGCAGGTGCTTCATTAGTGCTGATACTAAGTATAAATAATGGCTTAAAATTTGTCATTAATTTGGAAAAAAAAAAACACACACAGGTTTTGGGTGCTAATAGGACAAGTCTCCCTCATTAACTGTGTGGCAATGTATCACAGTGCTTACAACTTCAGGCTCCAGACCCACCCACAACGGCAGGGTTCAAATCCCAGCTCTGCCACGTGGGATCTTTGCAATCCTAGTTTAAGAAATCTGTCTGGGCCTCGGTTTCCTCGTGGTCACTGGGGAAAGCATGAGTAGCCGCCTCACAGGAATATGTTTTTCTAAATGGAAATATCTTTGCTGGAATTGCCACCTCTTCATTTTCACTTCAAGCAGTCGGGGTTTGAGCCCTTGATTTGACTATCAACACCCAAGACAAGAAAAATGTAATCAGCTTAAACCAAAGGCACAATGGATATGAAAACATGTTTGCTGAGATGAACTGCCTCCCATTAGCAATCTTAGCTTGTATAAACTAGCCCTGGCCATCCTACTGCTTGTGTGCAATTCTTAAGAAGTTAAAGGATAATTGGGATTTCTGTGGGAATAATAACTGAGATTACATTTCAAATTTGGAAAATGCATTTGACAAATCTCTTTCCCTCCTGCTCCTCTGAAACTGCCACACGTATTGCAGGTTACGGAGCTGGCCTCGGGCCCTCACTGTGGCCTGCTCACCAGACTATAGACATAGAATATTAAGCAGAAATGGAACATTGGGGAGAAATAGAATATTGGGGACCAGCTACATTATAAGAAATATTAATCGTGCTCTGTTAACCGTGACTGTTTGGTTCTGATTAAAGAAAGCGCCTTCGATGGCCAGCTAACCTTCGGGGCTTGCGGGGTAAAAAAGTCATGAACGCCTTTTTTCCATTAAGTGTACAAGTGGAAAAAAAGGTGTCAATTTTCTTAGCTAATCTAAAAGTTTAATGATTCTACTATTTGAATGTTTTCTGGAACTTGGCCTCCTCCTAATTTTCCATACAATGGCCTTTGTTTAGTCCCTCACCATCTTTTCTGCCCTTTCTTCCCAACTTCGTCTCCACCATCTACTTCATCTCCCACCAGATCTGGAATTCTCCCAATCAAGGATCAGGGTCATTATAAAGTGGTGGGAGAACCATAATATTTGCAGTTAAACAAGCTAAATTCTAGCTATTCCATGAGCCAGCTGGATGATATTGGACAAGTTACTTTTTTTTTTTTTTTGAGATTTTAGTAAAAAAATAATAGTACAAATACAGCCTGGTGCTGAGAGACTAAGATCACATATGCTCAGCACTTGGCAGTGTTTGATCTACGCGGACATCTCCCCTTTGGTTTCTGCCCCAGCCCTCTGCTTGCCATTTTCGTTGTATTCAAGTACAGTGGGGCCTTGAATTACGAGTGTCCCGACTAACGAGTTTTTCGAGATACGAGCCGTCTCTCGGCCAATTTTTTGCTTTGAGTTGCGAGCAAAAATTCAGGTTATGAGCCAGCTTCAGATACCCCACCGCTAGTTGGCTCAGCGAACGTCACAGTGAACACCACATCAGCCCAGCATCACGTGTCTCACTTGTTCACTTTAATGATTTGACATACGAGTAATTTGAGTTACGAGTTCTGTCATGGAACAAATTAAACTCGTAAGTCAAGGCCCCACTGTACTATGTCTGTCTGCTAAAGGCAAGGGTACTGTGCATGCTTTCTCATTAGCCCCTTCCCGGACACACGCAGCACACTGAGGTGTCCACGCTGCTGCTGTTGCTATCGCCATGTTGTGAGAACGTGGTCTGTCCCCATGCCCGGGAACTCCTGCTGACCCTGGCTACTTGGACCCCACATCTTTCCTTGAACCATCCCTGTCCGCTCAAAGGCCTCAGGATGCCTCGAGTCCACGGTAAAATCTCTGCAAATTGTACCTTGAAGAGGAGAAACCCTTTACCCCACACAGCCTGCCATATAAATGAATAGGACTCTGCTATTACAGTGTCTTTATCCACAGGACTTCATCGTCCCAGAATATCCTGCCCCGGGAAGATAAAATGGCAGATCACTCGATTGTTCCTTTCAGGATCTTCTCCAGACTCCATTTAAATCAGTGGTTCTCAACCTTCTGGCCCTTTAAATACAGTTCCTCATGCTGTGACCCAACCATAAAATTATTTCCGTTGCTACTTCCTAACTGTAATGTTGCTACTGTTATGAATCGTAATGTGAATATCTGATATGCAGGATGGTCTTAGGCGACCCCTGTGAAAGGGTCGTTCGACTGCCAAAGGGGTCGCGACCCACAGGTTGAGAACCGCTGATTTAAATGAATATCAGAGCAGTCAGCTTTCAATCGATAGCTTCAAACGGCTGTTTACTCTCTTCTTCACCCATGCCCACCGCCCACCGATTGTAAGCCATGGATCACCAACCTTACCCGGTTCTAATTGGCACTGCCATTGAAAGATCTGCCTTACACCAGAGCTCACCAACTATAAATAATCCACACTGCCTCCCCTCCCTGACAACAATAAACCTACGTTTCCCTAACAACCAAAGAGCGCTGTTGCTTACAGAAAAGAACTCTATATGATATTTTTAGTTTTCTAATTTCTAAGAGAGGTGTAGGTAAATGACAGTACTCTCCACCTCCCACAACCTACATCAAAATTACATCTAAAAATACAGAACCACCATCATTCAGAAGCGCCTGAAATCTGCATGGAAATCCTACAGCTAGAGAAGTCAAGAAGAAAGCGCATTGAGACTGGCAGTGTTAGGGTGAGAAATGTTGGGGACCAGCTATAATTGTAAGAAATACTAGTAATGTTCTGTTAACCATGATAGTTTTGTTCCGATTATAGAAAGTACATTCTAACCTGGCTGGGAGTTGCATGTGGGACCTGAGCTCACCTGGAAATGTGGCCCATCCTCTCCATCTGGGAGCTGCCTATTATCATGGGAAGATTAACAACCTGGTTGCAGAAACCAGAGGCACCGCGCCTTTGCAATCTCTCAGGCCTTTGCATACCCCCAGGCCTTTGCAAACCCCCAGCCCGCATTGCCTGTAAACTGCCCATTTTGCCTATCCATTCTTATCCCTTTTGCCTACTTCCCCCATGTAATCTTTGTCCTTCTATCCAATATAAACTGCCAGCTTATGGTGAGGTGCAGAGCAGATGTTTGTGGATGACCTGCTGCCCTCCCATGCTGCCGGCAGTATTGGAATAAACACTCACATATGATTCAACCCCATTTCTGCTTAACTGGCTCAGGTAGCGACAGGCAGCCTGGACCCATTGACTGTCCAGTTACAGTAGGAGGGGCAGAGGCAGGGAACAGGCTGCTCAGACACCCACATGTGGCGTGTTTTTAATCAGGAGGGCCTCTCCAAGGCCTCCCCTGAAAAGCAGGGGGTCCCAGCCCCACACCAGACCCCTCAGCACAGGGTTCCAGAGCGGGGGAGACAAGTCCCTGTAAGTTTGGGCTGTAAAAACCAGCGGGGATTAATGGTTGAGTGACACGGAGGCTGCTGGAGACCCACGGCAGCTCCCCCTAAAGGGCCGGCGCATGAACTCACATGGTCCCACTTCAGGAGCCAGGCACGTAGGGGGAGGAACTGGACTGTCTGGCATCGGGGTGCTCCCAGGGGTCACGGTTCCTGTGCTGAGATCTCCGGAGTCGCAGAGCTGACCGGCAGCCGCCCACACTGTTTGCTGCGCCCAGGTGATTCCCTGAGGTCCCGCCCCATCCAATCTGTAGCCCCACCCAAGTTTAAAATAAACTTGTTTGCAGCAGCTTTTCCATATGAAGGGTCTGACCTGGCTCAGGCTTCAGACTTTGTAAAATCTTTCAAACAAGCTGCAGCTGGAGTCAGCGCGCCCCAAACCGATCAATAAAAGGCCCAAGACTTGGCACTAGCACCAGCCTGCCTCGCTTCACAGCTGGGCCTCACCTGGGCATTTCCAAACCCAATACAAGTATTAGCCACCGCTCTGAAGCTCCTGCCGGGTGGCCCAGGCGGTGGCTGACTGCGCACCTCTGGACAGGCAAAGGTGGGGTATTCCTGTGGTTTGGGAGGTCTGCCTGGCTTAAGGAAGGTGAGAGACTGTGATTAGAATTAGGCAAGTTGACAACCTCACAGTGTAGAAGAGAGGCACCCGGCACAGCTTGGGGTGCTAACATGAGTCTCCAAGAGAAAACAATCATTTCAGAGCACGTGGTCCTGAGGAGGGGTGTTTGCTCTGAGAGTACGTTGAATAGCTCCCGTGCAAGTCAATGTACTATTAGAAAGTTCCTGGAACAAATAATGAAGACCTTTTCCATTTTTCTTCCTGGGAAAGAATTTCCTAGAATAGCAAACCCATGTTAATGGGGACAATCCAATAGTCAAGGCTTGTGAGAGGAGGCAGCACACTGTAGCCTGAGCTGCCAGCCGTGTGGGTATGGAGCGTTTTGGTTCTCAGGGTTTTTTTATTTTATTATTCTTATTTTTTTATTTCAGAGAGGACGAGATAGAAACATCAATGATGAGAGAGAATTATTGGTCGACTGCCTGCATGGCCCCTACTTGGGATTGAGCCCGCAACCCGGGCATGTGCCCTGACCAGAACTCGAACCAAGACCTCCAGGTTCATAGTCAACACTCAGCCACTGAGCCACACCAGCCAGGCGGTCCTCAGGGTTTTGATGAGGCACAATACTGGAGAGTCCTCTCAAGTACACTAGCATTGGGGATAAGTATTTACAAACATTTCCAGTGGTTAAAAGTTTGATCCTTTTAAACATTATCAGGGTGTCATATCCCCAAAGAGCCATTCTTAGTTCAAAATATCGGGCCCACCCATCTAATCCTGGGTTTCATTTCAGACTGCATCAGGTAATCATCACAGAAGGAAAATGGCTACATTTACAGGTAAGAATACATATTTAAGTGGAAAAGTCTAAAACAGCAGCTGTCTTTTAAGAGCAGGGAACTTTATGTTCTCTTATGTTTTTAAGTATTCAATGGCTGATAAAGGTCAGTACAAAGTGTCCTTTTATTTATTGGAGGCCAATCCAAAACCGCAGCTCATGACAGAACACAGTAATTGTGTTGTTTTGCTCTAGAAGCAACAAAAAAAGTGTTGTTTACATTTTTCTGACGTTTTGGCTATTACAACCATATTAAGATTTTCAATCCCAATTTGTCAAATAAATTGTTAAGGTGTCACATTTTTTATGATATGCTTTTACAAGAGAAATATATCATAATAGTGTGGTTTAAACGTGAAAATTATGCTTCTTTAAACAGCTTTGTCTGGAGTGGGATTAAACTGGCTGCCACTTGCACAGTGACTATGGCTTGAGGCAGGTTAGGAGGATGGTTAGCAGGTTAGGGGTTGGCCAGAGACAGCACCGATGGCTTGCAGCAGGGACAGGCGCTCCACTCCGGGTCAGAACTAGGTTGAATCCTGACCCTGGTACTTAATTCTGAGGCTCAAGCAAATTCTTAATTCTCTCTAAGCCTCAGGTTCCTGTCAGTATAAGGCTGATCCTAATACATTTTGGTGTGTCAGTCAAGCTTATGAGAGCGAATTCGGGGGCTCAAGGGGCACGATGAGGCACTCAGGAGTGGCAGCCAGGCACTATTATTGTGTTAGGATTTAAGAATATTGGATATGTCTGGGCCCTCATCTGTATCTGAATCTTAATTAATTCCTGCTTTCTTCCTTCCGGGTTTTCTTTCTTTCTGACAGATCCCCATGGATTATACCTTAAAAATAGTGAAAAGATGTCAACTCTAGGCTATACCTTTTCCTAGTTCTTTTTAAAATTTCAATTATATTCAATATTATTTTGTACTGGTTTCGGGTGTATGCACGGTGATTAGACAATCATATATGTACAAAGTGGTCCCCTCAATATTTCAAGTACCCACCTGGTACCACACATAGTTATTACAATATTATTGACTATATTCCCTCTACTGTACTTCACATCCCCATGACTGCTCCGTAACTACCAGTTTGTACTTTTCAATCCCTTTATCTGTTTTCACCCAGCCCTCATCTCCCCTCCTTTTTGGCAACCGTCAGTTTGTTCTCTGCATCTGAGTGTTATAGTCTTGGGCCAGTTACTGACTTTTCTGAGCACCAGTTTCCTCATTGGTGTAATTGGGCATGGTGGCATTTGCTCCCTAAATTTGTTCGAGGATTTCATGAGATAAAGTATTCAAGACATCATTGATTGTGTCTAACAGTATAGACAGTTATTAGCCAGTTAAATCTGCTTACTATAGAATTACCTGCTGAATAATGTGAGGAAATAGCAGGGTCCTATTCCCAGGCCACAATAAAATGGACATCATGTGTACAGACACAGAGAACATTAGCTTTATGCATATTGATAAAATATTGAGGTACCAGAACAAATTCATTTTAAAACTTTTTCTAATGAGACAAATCAAAAATCATTCACCCCTTCTTTTCAACCAGACAACTGGCTCAAGTAGAAGTATTTTAGTTTTGTGTCTAAAGGCTCCAACACTTTGCATGGGAGGGTGACAATAGTTTCTATGCAGTAGCCTGAAAACGATCACAGCAAAACTAATCATCAACTTTTGTTTCCTACCATATAGCAAAGGCACATCACTGAATACACTTTTGTTGCTTTAGTGTAAGAAAGAAATATTCATTGTTTGAACTGCTAAGACAGTGGTCGGCAAACTCATTAGTCAACAGAGCCAAATATCAACAGTGCAACGATTAAAATTTCTTTTGAGAGCCAAATTTTTTAAACTTAAACTATATAGGTAGGTACATTGTTATTAACGTAATGAGGGTACTCCTAAGCTGGCCTTTGCTAAAAACGTCCTCAATCTGATTGAGGTACGTTTGCTGAGGTCGACCCCTTCCAACTCTCCCATCCACACTCGTCTTGTATACTTGTTTCGTCTATCTCCTTTCCAAAAACCGACTTCTGCTCATGGGCCATGAAGTTTGAATCGCACTGTGCGTGCGCGCCTGCACGTGGTATTTTGTGGAAGAGCCACACTCAAGGGGCCAAAGAGCCGCATGTGGCTCGCGAGCCGCGGTTTGCCGACCACTGTGCTAGGATACATTATATTTCGTGGAAATCAGATCCCATCATTCTGGTTTTAAATCTTTCTTTGGCATTCCAAGGTCTACTTATGGAAATTGAAACTCTTTAACATGGCTGTTCAGAATATAACTTGCTTTCCCACTTACCTGGGCTTTATGCTTCTCATTATTTTTTTGTATTTTTATTACCTTAAGCTGCTTGCATTTGTCTCTTCACCATGACGTTCCCGTTACCTGCAATGCCTTTCCTCAAACATGCCAAGCTCATCCGTAACCAGCACTTTCCCCGGGAAATCAGAGTTATTTATATAACCCTCTACACCACTGATGGCGAACCTTTTGAGCTCAGCGTGTCAGCATTTTGAAAAACCCTAACTTAACTCTGGTGCCATGTCACATATAGAAATTTTTTGATATTTGCAAACCATAGTAAAACAAAGACTTATATTTTTGATATTTATTTTATATATTTAATCGCTTCTCGGCCTTTTGGCTAAGATCAAGTGTATTTATTTTATATGTTTAAATGCCATTTAACAAAGAAAAATCGACCAAAAAAATGAGTTCATGTGTCACCTCTGACACGCGTGTCATAGGTTCGCCATCACTGCTCTATACTGTTTCCACAGGAGCCTGTGTGTACCTCAGTCATAATCTTACCACTCATTTCATCGTCACCCCTAAGCTGAACTTACATGGTCATCAGGAAGCAGACCTGACAAAAATACCTTCTAATCAAACTTCTGTTGTACGAATGCATGATACTCACTCATCACTGTCTTATTTCCAATAGAACTGGTACTGTTCAGACAGGTTGGGTGACAAGAACACAGACACTACTCATTGATGTAAAATCCCAGTCAGGGCAAGATACACATATTTTGCAAAGAGTAAGCTAAGAAGCTGGCTGAGCAGATTTGCACCTTATGATTTGGTGATGAAGAGCAAGCTCTATTGTGCATGGACTGCCATGTGCCAACCCGTTACATAAAGGTCTAGCCAAGTACCCTGCTTTCCTCTGGGGACCCAGGCTTCCCTTTAGCCAATTTTGCTTCAATACATGGATCACATGGGTTTTACCACATTGAGTATAAATGGCATCCAATCCTAGAGATGTCTAAATCTGAGCAAAAATGGGACTTTTTAAGTTAAATGTAATGGGGTTACATTAGCTAATAACATGATACAAATTTCATGTGTACAACTTTATGACATCTGCATACTCTATTGTGTCCTCACCCCCTGAAGTCTAGTCACCTTCTGTCACCATGAATTTGACTTCCCTTTACCCTCTCCATCCACCCCCAAACCCACTTGCCCTCAGGTAACTACCATTCTTTTTCTTTTTTAAGAAATGTATTTTATTGATTTTTTTACGGAGAGGAAGGAAGGGGGATAGAGAGAAACATCAATGAGAGAGAAACATGGATCAGCTGCCTACTGCACACCCCCTACTGGGGATATGCCCGCAACCAAGGTACATGCCCTTGACCGGAGTCGAACCTGGGACCCTTGAGTCCACAGGCCAATGATCTATCCACTGAGCCAAACTGGTTACGGCAGTAACCACCATTCTTTCATCTGTATCCATGATTTCATTTTTCGTTTGTTCATTTTTTGCTTTTTGCTTTATATCCCATATGCGAGTGAAATTATACGGTTCTTGACCTTTCTGTCTGACTTATTTCAGAAACTGGAAAATTAAATTAAGCTGATATTAGATGAGAAAAACATATAATTAAAGGAGTTGCTGTCAAGAATTAATAATTAGCCCAGCCACTGTTGCTCAGTGGTTGAGCGTCAACCTATGAACCAGGAGGTCACAGTTGGATTCCCAGCCAGTCACATGCTGGGTTTGCAGGCTCAATCCCCAATAGGGAATGTACAGGAGGCAGCCAATCAATGATTCTCTCTCATCATTAATGTTGCTATCTTTCTCTCTCTCTCTCTCTCTCCCTCTCCCTTCCTGTCTCCAAAATCAATAAAAAACAAACAAACAAAAAATGCTTTAAAAAAAGAATTGACAACTAGTTTCCTTTAACTTGAGTTCAACAAACTTGTATGAATATACAGATATGCCCACAGCAGTTTTAGAATCAGGAGGGTGAGGCCTATACTCTTTTGCTCACTAGATCCAGGTGCATTTCCTGCTAGTGCTAGCAAAGTTGTTTCTTACATCAAAGGCGCCCACTTTTCCGTAGTGTGTACTGAACCAAAGGCTGTGACGACTTGTCAATGGGCAAAAATCCTTCCTTCCTGTGGTGCAAAAACAAACCAAGCAGATGGGTTGACAGAACCAAAATACATCAGAGCCACGGGAGGGCTCAGGGGTACTTGACCGCAGCCGAGCTCCATGCTTTCCATGTGATGGTGATAATAGTCTCTACGTCAAGGTATCAAGCTCGTGGCCCGCGGGCCGCATGCCTCGTTTACTTGGCCCGTGTTAGCCTTTGAGTTTGACATGCTTGCTCTACATGGCCGCTTGAGAAAGATCACAGCAAAACTCATTATCAATTTTTATTTCCTACCATACACCAAATGTACAGCACTGAACACAATTTTGTTGCTTTGATGTAAGAAATATTAATTGTTTGAAGAAACAGTATACAAACTACTTGAAATTAAAAAAATGCATACATCATTGTCCTTTTGTTGTTTACAAAAGACCCAATTTACAGTATCGACCAACATAGTTGAAAGGAAAATAATTCAGTGCAAATTACAAAACACGTCAAGTACAAAGGAGGCAAATAAATACAAATATACTTCATAAAACATACTGCTCAAACTATGCAAACACAAATAAATTATTAACCCGAAGTCATAGTAAATTATAGTAATAAATACATAGGCTGGTAAGAAATTTCTTTTAAATTAAATAAAATATATAACAAAGTTGTTAAAATATTTAGCAAATTAAGGTTTGTCTGTGTAATAAGTGAACTCATTTGTATGCATCTATCAAGTACTCTAGAGCAAACTGTTTGCAAGTACGTAACTTTAATAGAAAATTTTGTTTGGTGTCCCATTTATAATAGACAGCACACATGGTAGCTCTTTTTCTTTATAAATTGATTTTTAAATAAACACCATTCCTACCTAAGAACAGACATCTCATTTTCACTAAACTAAATTCAAGAGTTCAAATGAACCCCAAACCAAAGATAAGCCCCATTTAATACATAACAATGACCACAGTGGCATGGAAGTGGAATTACTGTTGATATTACTCTTCATTTGTGCAGGTAACAGTAATAACAGTGGAATATATCAAGCCTGTGAGTGCCATCACATTCAATCTACATATCCATGAGGCTAATAGAAAATAAACACTTTTATTATAGAACAGAAAACTAGGCCCACACTAAGTTCAAGTGTCCATTTACACGGAGGCACATTGCACACGAGGTGTGTGTGCACACCAAAAAGGCAGTTTAGCTGGTTGTCTATACCTTTTCTTAAAAAAAATAAATATAAAAAAACTTTTGAAACAATGCTTAACTACTTTACAATCCCTGAAATAGACATTGCCTTTACTATAGCAACTACTAAACTCTGATCTATGCAGAAATTCAAGATTTCGGGCTCAATTTTGTGTGTGTCTGAGTGTATGTGAGTGTGTATATGTGGGTGTGTGCCTGTGTGTTGAGTGTGTTTACTCTGTAGCACTTGTAGTTCTACAGAAAGATATCGATCAAATTGAAAGTTTCATCGTTGCCTAAAGTAATGACTCAGATCGGAGTAACAGTTTTCCATGTGTTACTATAGTTTTCCATTCCTTTCAGTCAACCAAGCAAGATAAATGCTATTTCAGGGGATATGGTATCTACAAAATTTTCCATTTGGATGTGTTTGTATTTGCTGAGTACAAATCTACATCAATATTGTCACTTGTATATTGTACCAGCATATGGCAGGGAAGCCTGGCTGGTCACATCAAGTCTTATTTCTCGTCTTGGGATAAGAGTTGCCAACTATCTGATATGACTTGAAAAACAAACAGACAAATCTGCACCACTAAAAAAAGCTTACGTTTCTTTAAAACATTTCAGATAAATAATTCATGTTTACCGAAACCGTACAGCCAAGTCGAGTAATTTGCTGATTTCTATATTTAATTATTGCTAACAAATTCTGAACAGGCTTTTTCAGGACCTGTGCTTCTGTGAGAGCGCATTGCCCACTAGTGGGCGCCATTCATCTTCCTCCTTCCACGCATCTCACCTTAGGACAAGCCCACTTATAAATGCGAAACCCAGTGAAAGGGGGGGGGGGGGAGTGCAATAAAAATCAAAGGGGAGCAAAGTGCAGTCCTTAGACAAAGATTTCCTTCAGGCTTTTTTGTTTGTTTTTTTTTTTGTTTTTGTTTGTTTGTTTGTTTTCTCATTTAAGCCCAGCAAGATATGTGATTTGAGACTAGCATTTCTATTTAAATTCTATTGGAAAAGAAACACGCTTGTAAAAAATATGGCAGACTTCAAAATGCAGGTAAAAGATAAAAAACCTCTTTGATTAGAAATGAATAAAATATTAAAATGTCACATTACTTTACATATACTTTACAAAGAAAAAAATTCAAAAGAGTGCAATGAGGAAATAAAAGAAAAACATATGAAAATAAATACCATCTAGTATTTGACAGCATCGCTTTTAATCCATAGAGTCTATTATAGTTTTTTAATTATTATTATTCCTTTCCTTTTTATGTCAGCTGGGGAGGAAATTAGTGCAATGTTGCAATGGTAAATGCAGTGCGCGGCAGCCTGCTTGCCTCGGCAGCGCAGGCGCCCGGTTCACTGGTGTGACTGCTGTTGGTGATTTCTGGTGCCCACCGCGAGGCGCTCCTACACGTGGATGCCCTTCACTGCCTGCTTGATACTTTCTAGCAGCGCTTTGCATTCTGGGGAATAGTCCCGTTCCAGGTTGCTGTACATGTCTGTGAGTGTATTTACATATGCTTCGAAATTCTGCTCACTGATAGGCCCCTGAATGGAGACAAAACACATGGAACCAATCACAGGGATTCAGGCTGAGGCAGAAGGAGGACCAAAGGGCGCAGAAGCCTATCAGGGACTCGTCTGGGAAGGAAGGTAAGGGTGGCTGGGGCTGCTGGAGTTTGGGGAGATGGAGAGAGAGGAGGTGCGCATTGGGATTCACCTGCTCATTCTTTCCTCAATTTATGGGGTTAGTGCGATCGGACAGTGTTTTTGAGGTCCGTGTGGGGCTGCGTAAGGTAGCTGTCTGGCTGCTGAGGTGGGCCCTCAAAGCTGCCCTCCCTTGGGATGCAGTCTCAGCCCCCACTGCTTGGGCTCAGCACAAAGCAGACCTCCTGTGTGTGGAAGGGAATGTCAGCCAGGCTGGGGAGGAAGGCCTGTTTGAACCAGATGTTTCCTTTGACAGCGCTCGGCTGGATGAAAGGAATCTGAGATTTGCGCAAGCTGGTCCCTAACCAGGTGTCTGGTGGGAAAGGTTCTTCTTTCATTCTCAGACACCTCTTTGTGCATCCCTCCCCCCACCCCCTTGCAGCCTCATTGTAATGTGCTTTATTTCTCTCCCCGTCTTTCCAGGTAGAATGTGAGGTCCACAAAGTCAGGGACTGCTCATCTCATATGTTTGTGTGTTTCGGTATCTCCGCGGCCTAATGCGGTGCTTCAGAGAGAACAGACACTTGACGTGTAGAAGTTGCACGCTGTGTGCAAGGAAATAAATGACAGGAAGCACTCCTACCCAATCATTCTTTGGTGCCCCCCCCCCCGTCCCTTCCCCGTCTTTTTAAAAATGCATATGCCCTGCTTACTTCACAAGATGGTTAGAAGAGAAGACTTTTACAAGGTCTAAATACTTTAGGTATAAAGAATATTGTTGCTATTTAGAAGGTGAGCTTCCTATACTTGGAGATTATTTTGTTTTTGCTCAGCAAAGTACTGATCTAAATTATTAGTGTTTTCTTAACCGTGGTTTTCTGTTCCCTTTTAGCTTCTGCATTTGTGGTGTCACATGCTTCTTGGAGTCACAGAACTGAACAAGGACCCAGGTGACAGAGTGAACAAAGCCCGCACTGAAACCAGGCCCGCCTGACTCATGCTAGCATTGGGACCTTGATCAAATCATGTAAATTTTCCGAGTCTCTACTTCCTCAACTACAGAATGAGAACGTCTTTAGTGCTTTTGTGAAAATTTAGTGTGATTAACCCTAAAACTTACCACTAGAGTACCTTATATGGTAACTATACAAAGTACAAGTTATCTTGTATGGTAATGATTATTTTAGTGGCACTGGTAAGGAAAAAATATTAAGGAATATGTTGGAAGTATGAGTTAAACAAACATTAATAAATAATATTAAAACATGTTCAATAATTACCTCAATACTGACCACAAAGTAATCATTTATTTTTCTTTGTGTTTTATAGTATTCCATTATTGATTTGTTTTTTAATTGTCAAGAGACAGATTTGGAATTGGTTAAAATGAGGGCTCCATGCTGGAAAGTTGGGTAAATTGAGGGACTTAATTGTTTTCAGAAAAATCAATCAGATTTCTTTATTAAATTGCTGTTTTTTAAAACATTCTATATATAAAATTTGTAGCATTAGAAAACTTGTTCTAAAAATGGACACAGTGAGGAAATTCAAAGCATTCAACAATGCAGCCCCCCCCCCTTTCAAATGTTCATTATATTTATGAAAATGTAAAGGAAACTAATTTTCTATAAATTTTAAATAGTTTCCATGCTTCAAGTATGTGTTTAGATTTGGGAAATATCACTTTTGTGCTTTTTTTTCTATAGCAGCGGTTCTCAACCTGTGGGTCGCGACCCCTTTGGCGGTCGAACGACCCTTTCACAGGGGTCGCCTAAGACCATCCTGCATATCAGATATTTACATTATGATTCATAACAGTAGCAACATGACAGTTATGAAGTAGCAACGAAAATAATTTATGGTTGGGTCACAACATGAGGAACTGTATTTAAAGGGCCAGAAGGTTGAGAACCACTGTTCTATAGGAAGATGACTTAAGTATGGCCTTCATACTTAGTACAAAGAAAGCATCAGGTTAAATTCTTTTCTGCGATTCTTAAGTTGGGTGGATGACACAAATGTCTGTGTCTCAGATTTTGTAAGCCATGTAAGATTTTTATTTGGAGAAACAATTTTAGCCAGAGAGTTTTGGCCTCCAACTTTCATATTACATTATAAAACAATTTTCAAATAAACCTTCATCTTTAAGTGACTTCTACTCTATCCAAAACCCTTGGCCTTCATGTAATTTAAGTGTATGAATCTCCGAATGAAGGAGGTCATTGCAAGTCATGCATAATGAAGCATGATACCTCGGTGACTGCTGGCAGGTCTCCTCAAAGCTCGGTGCTTCTGTTGGTGACTGACACTGACCCTGCAAACCCTTGGAATGGGGCGGCCACGTTCTGGCCTTGGACTTACCATCTGTGGGAGCTGGATGTCGGCAAGGCTTGAAATGAGAGCTTGGCTTAGACCCGCCAGCTCCTTCAGCAGGCTTTCGTTATTCTGTTCTATAAGTTTGTTCTCCGCCTCTATTGTCTTTAAATTGCTCTCCATAGATGTGATCTGCAATGAAAATGACTTGAAAATAAAAGAAGTGGAGTTTGGAAAGAGTACAAAATGTTTCTCTTGGAAGGAAATGCATTGGCTGAACCTCAATGCCCAGGAATGCCTCCCCGGTAACTTCTCTTCACAAAACAGCAACCCCATCGATGGCTCTAAAGTTTGAAATTGCATTCCCAAATTTATATCTTCAGCCCAGACTTCCCCCACATCTCCACATGGCTAGATGATGGATATCTCAAGCTCTGTGTTTCCCCAAGCCTGCTCCATCCTATCTAATAAAATGGTAATATGCAAATTAACCATCACTCCATCACAAAGATGGCAGAGCCATAGCCACAAGATGCTTCGTCGCCGTGGCAATGAGGCAAGCGTTCCACCGGGCCACGGAGGGCTTCTGGGCAGTGGGCACAGAGCGGCGGGGGGTGGGGGAGTTGGGGCAGGGGAGGTGGTTAACACTCTTGCGTCGTCGCCCTGGCGACAAGGCAAGCATTCCGCGCCCGGCTGCGGATGGGCCTCTGGGCCATGTAGAGCCTCTGGGCAGCGGGTGTGGAGTGGCCAGTCCCCGCAGAGAGCTACTGGCACATGGATTCGTGTGCAGGGCTGCTAGTATACTATAATCTTCTCCTTCCCAGTTAGTAGCAACTAGAATATTGCTCAGGCCTTCTCATTATCCCTGATGGCTCTCTTTCTCTCACACTTTAAATCCACTGGGCTCCTCCTTCAAAATATCCAGAATGGGCCGACAGTCCCCCATCTTCACTGCTGTGCCCTGGGCCCAGCCACCAGAGTGACTGACTGCCTTCTCACGGTGGCCCTGAGTGTGGCTTTGCCCCCTGCAATCTATTCTTTTGGTCCATCTTCAACACAGCTACCAATACAAGTTTCTTAAAATGCAGATCGCATGTAGGTCAAATATGATCACATTAACTTTTGGATAAAAACCCCAAAATGTTCTGTGTTCATTCAGAATAAAAACCAAGTCCTCAGAATGGCCTCGGACACTCATGTGTTACCCCGGGACACATCTCCTTTGATCTCCCACATCACTCACCTGCTAGTTCTCAAAACTCTGTGCTTTCTCTAGAAGTAGTGTTTTTATACGGTGCTTTCACTCTTTGAAACACTTGCCCCCCCGTACTTGTTTGGCAAACTCCCTCAATTGCTGAAGTCTTTGCCAAAATGATTCCTTCTTCTTGAGGCCTAGCCCGGCTTTCCTGTTTTATATTGAAATCTGGCTGCCTCTCCCTACCCGCTTCTCTCATACCAATGATTCCTTTATTTTTTTTTTATTGCTTTCAGAGAGGAAGGGAGAGGGAGAGGGAGATAGAAACATCAATGATGAGAGAGAATCATTGATCAGCTGCCTCCTGCATGCCCCACACTGGGGATCAAGCTGCAGCCCGGGCATGTGCCCTGACCATGAATGGAGCCAAGACCTCCTGGCTCATAGGTCAATGCTCAACCACTGAGCCACACCACCCAGGTCAAACAATTTATTTATGATTTTTTATGTTATTGTCGAGCTCCCCCATCTAGACTTGAAGCTCCATGAGGGCAGATGCCTTTGCTGTCTTTGCTAATGGTTATAAGAGGAGCTGTAAACCGAGTTCTTTTATAGACTGATCGTTATGCAATGGAAGATCATGGCATTGTTCACATTATGCTGGGTCAGGAAACCAAATCTACGTTTCAGGTGGACTTAAACCTTCTGTCTTAAACTGCTGGCAATGACTTCTGGGAGTCAGTAACCACAGTGATCTAAAAATCCCACATTGCAGGAGAGGAGAGAAGGGAGAAAGATACTGTACTTTTTGCAATAGAGTTATTATTTAGTGTGCTAAAAAAAAAAATCCTGGACTACATTTTTAATTTCCATTTGGATAAATTTAGTCAGGAATGGGACAGACATTACAAAGAGAATGCAGAGTTAAGACATTGCTTTCAATTTTTGGTAAAGAAGCTATGCAGGAAAATCTCCAGAAAGATCTGTTTTTAACAAAAATGGACACATTCAGAGGTGTTGTAGAAAAATTGAATGTGAAAAGTTGCCCTGTTTTACTTGAATTTTTAAACCAATCTAAGTACTCATATCTTCTCATATACAATTTCTCTAAAGCACCATGTGCTCTAAAGGACTCTACAATTACAGGATGACCTGCTTAGAAAGCCTTTGATGCACCCGAAGCAGAAACATTAATACCTTTGCCTTCAGCTACCAAATCAATGATGGCCCAGGTGACCCGCCTACTCACGTATTTACAATAATTATGTAATCTAGACATGCTTAGTATATTCATTATAATATATCAGTGTGTGGGTTTTTTGTTTGTTTTTTCATCACAAGGTTTAGCAGTTCAATGATTTGCCTCCACTAAAGAGTATGATTACCATGAAGATACCTTTCTGATTCTTTACCTGTGTCTGAAGTTTCATCATATCTGCTTCAATTTTAAGGTTGGATTCGTTCAATTCCTTTATTTCTTCATCCAAATGCCTAATTTCTTCATCACTCTCTATACCTGCAAAGAATCAGACTCTCTTAGTTCACACTGAAATTATGAGACTGATAAATCTCAGTCACTTTACATTTAGTTTGTGGTTTGTGGAGTGGTTTGAAATGTTGAATTTGTATCCAAATCCATGTTCAAGATTCCAAAATAATAGGTAGAAGGAGTTGAAGGGTTTAAATCCTTTGTAAGAAAAAGAAAGGCGTATAAAAGTACCACCGTTTAATTTGCCCATTACGCTGCAGGTGTGCTGCACGACATGTTGGTGTTCGTAAATGTTTTCTCATTTCAACTTCACGGCGCACTAGGAGTCGTGTACCATTATACCTTTCTCATACATGCAGACGGTGAGCCTTAAGCTAAGTGAGGCCATGCCCATCACTGACCGGAGATAGGACCTGCCCAAGTCCAAAGTCAGAGGCAGAGGTGGGACTGAATTCCAAAGGTCATGGGTCCTCTCGTACACAACCCTGTAAAGGCTATGAAGACCCAAGTTATGCTGATTAATTAATGCACCGTTCCACAGGTAGAGCCGGGTGCTGGCAGGTGGGTGCGAGTCCAGGGACATGAAATTTGGGTTCTCTACGTGGGCCTGGGTGAGGGCAAGGAAATGCAACCTAGAAGAAACATGTGCTTTGCCCGTGACTCTTGTTCTTGAACTTGGGAAACTGACTTCTTTGTGCTTCCACTTCCTTGTCGGTAAAAGAGGCATAAAAATCTATGTTGTGAGAATTAATACAAAAAATATATGTAAAGTGCTGAACACAGAGTAAACTGTCAATGAACAGGCATCACTTTCCCATCACTGTTTTATAGAAGGAATATGAATGGATTGGAAAGGTTTTTAAAAGGTGGGATGGGTAGTTAATAGTAAGGATGCCCGAAGCAGGATTTAAGGTAATCTCAACAGTCCATAGTGATGAATCTAAACCAAACAGATGGCAATTAAGAGAGATAAATGTAAACTTTCACTTTAGATGTAATAAGATCAATTTCATGAGAGCAGGTTGGGGACTTGACAATTTGTTTGAAAGAGAGCCAGGCTCTTGCACTTTCCTGGGGTTACTGCTGTGGAACACAGTTCATTATCTGCTTTAGGTGAACTTTACAGACTCTGTGAACCAGCAATTTCAGCCGTAGGTACACACCAGAGACAAACAGTTGCATATGTCTGATAGGAGGCGGGCACAAGGTGTACGTAGCATATTGTTTACAAAGGTACGACCTGGAAACAAGCCACATGCCCGCCAAAAACAATATGGATGACTCTTACTAATATAATGTTACGAGAGAAAAAAATAAGCCTGGAAAACTTACATACAGCATGCTAAATCAGGTGGCTGTTTTCTAGGTACTTATTGCTTTATTATAAGTAACTAACTACCTAAACAAAATCGGCCATGCATGAACCAATGCAGAGAGTGTGTCATAAGATTCCTAATACTGGGCTCTGAGATAAAGAAGAAAAGCAAACTCACCAACTAAGACCTCAGTATTTTAGTATCTAAATGAACTTGAATATGAGTAACAGGATGACGCAGTCATTAAGAAAAGATTAAACAATTACCCATGGCACTATCTGGGACACAGGGCTCATTCCGCACTGGCCTGCTGCATCTGGAGAATTGTATTGCATCGTCAGCACCATATCTCATTGGCTGATTTGCTGGTAGAGGAATCTCTTCCCAGGCAACAGGGATTAAAATATTTGTTTTCAACAACTTTATGGAGCATAGATTTTCAATTAAACAAGTATTTTGAGCAAATGAAAACTTCTATTGCTATGTTTCTTTTATATATATTGTGTTTTTTCTTTATGTCTCCTTGGAGTCAACTTCCTTTTCAAGGAATGTCATTTTCTATTGGTGTAGCTCAGTGGTTGAGTGTTGACCCATGAACCAAGAGGTCACCGGTTCAATTCTGGGTCAGGGCACATGCCCAGGTTTCGGGCTCGATCCCCAGTAGGGGATGTGCAGGAGGCAGCTGATTGATGTTTCTTTATCATCGAGTTTTCTATCTCTATCCCTCTCCCTTCCTCTCTCTCTAAAATCAATAAAAACATATTTTTTTAAAGTAAGGGAAAAAACCAGGTATAATGATAATGTTTGAGATAAACATTATACTTTTAGTTCAAATGTGAGAAAAGCTTCCATAGTGTATATTTACATTACAATTCCCAAATAAAGTATAATTTGGCATGCAGAACCCTGTGAGGAACTACTACCTGGGCCTCCATGGAGATGGTGACCCTGGCCATGAACTCTTACCTCCAGTTGCTTTGAGCTTGATAGTCATTAGCTCTTCCGAGACCTTGCCCTTTTTGATAGCTTGTGCATTTAAAGGACACCCAGATAAGCTGTGAAAATAGGAATAGGCTAATGTGTGAAACATATCATTTCATATACAAATTGAAATTTTTATTCACTACTTACTATTTAAGTGTTTGCCTGCCTATTAATGACATTATAACATGCAGTCCCTTCGTAGAAAGTAACAATATATATATAAATAAAAGCAAAATGCCCTGAAAAGATGTAAAATGTTTTTTATGATTCTTTCAATAAAAATACAAATAGCTACTGCTCATACCATTTAATTAATGTTATCAAATTATTTCTATTCTGCATACATGTAAGTGCCTTTCTTTAGTAGTGGTTACTTTATTTCCTATAAACATGAAATGGTCCATACATTATTAATAAGAATTGTCCCAAATTAGTCAAACTTCCATGAATAATAGAGCAGAATCTAGTTCTTTCCATCTTTGTATAAACTATATAGCCTGACCTATACAGAATGGTTCAAATTATTACCAAATAATAACCCTCCTTCCCCAGGCAGTTGGGTATGGGAAAGTTTCTAGCTTATTCTTTAACTTTTAAACCCTTTTTGTCATTCAAAAAAAGCTCTACCTTGAAAGGAAAATAAAAGGAACAACGATAAATATATTCAGACACAATCATTGCCCAGGCAACATATCGTCCTATAGTGGTGTTTATACTCAGTTCCTTATTTTCATTATTCAGCAGTCCTTTCGTTAATGTATCTGTTGTACTTAAATTGCACCAAGAGGATAATAACATTGAACAAAGCTTGTATTCCATGGTACATAATCAGATGATTTTGTTGTTTTAAACACCTATTAATTCTTTTGTAATTTTGTTGTATTTTTGGAGATACAATTTTTAAATGAAATTAAAAATGATCACAGTCATTGAAAATATTTTCCCACAGAAATGTGATTATAATCCATGTATGAGACAATTATTTTCAACCTAAAGATTAGGGCACTTGGCCAAGTGAAAAATATTATTTCTGAAGCAAAGTAAATGTTTGCTGAGTGAGTATATTTTTAAAGAATTCTAAATTATTGTATGCGAAAATTATACAAAATATAAAAGTATGTAATATTATACATACAAAGGATCATGTGATTTGCCAAAATTTGATAAATTATGTAATATTTTACACAGGAAAAGAGAATAATGAAAAAGCACAAACTGAATTTGCACCCGATTTTTCTAGTGTAGAAGTTTCTCATTGTAAAGTGTGGCTCATTTAAGCTTCCTTATTTGTTTTTCTGGAATGTTTGCACAAATCTGTCTTGTTTCATGGCACATATTGTTCTCAGAAAATGGTCATGAAGAGGACTAATACCTTGTTGCTAAGTTCGGTTTTTAAAGTGACCTGTCAGAGTCTGTGTGTGAAGTAATGGACATTAACAGCTCATTCGCCTTCTCCGTCTCCCCTAGGATCTGCGTGGCTCGGCCAGCCCGGCAGTAAATGTCCAGTTGTAACTCACTGGTGTGGCAAGTGTGTGAAGTGTTCCCAACTATGTGACTTGGAACCAAAGAGTATATTTAAGATGTGAAAGGAGGGCTTTGATTTCAAATAGCTGCTTGATATTTTGTCTCTTCCAATGCAGTTCTACCTTTCAGAATATAAAGCAGATCCTACATTTAAAAAGTTGGGGTGGAGCCCCAACCGGTTTCGCTCAGTGGATAGAGCATTGGCCTGCGGGCTAAAGGATCCTAGGTTCGATTCCGGCCAAGGGCATGTACAGGCACATCCCCAGTAGGGGGTGTGCAGGGGGCAGCTGAATCGATGTTTCTCTCTCATCGATGTTTCTAACTCTCTATCCCTCTCCCCTCCTCTCTGTAAAAAATCAATAAAATATATTTTTTAAAAAAAGTTGGGGTGGAAAATATTTTAAAAGTCCTTATTCTTTTGAGGACGCCCTCCATGCGGTTCCATGTCACTGGCTGAGGAAAGGTGGCGGTTGGCTGGGATATGTCCCTGCCAGGATTTGGGCTCCATAATGCAAATGGCTGGGAAAGTGTGCCTTACATGGTTTTGATCAAATTTGAAATTCTATTAAGGCCTATCAAGGCAATTTTAAACTATCATATCTTCATCTGCCTTGTTAAAATAAAATGGCAAGTGATAAAATTTATGTAGTGGACATCACTGTTTCTAATAGATTAATGAACCTCATAAAATTACAAAGTTATGGCATAGCACTGAGTTCTATTAGTCACAGAAATTCTGTTTTAAAAGCGACATACAACCACAATCATGTGCATGTGTGTTTGTGTCTTTGTATTTTAATATCATATTTGTCTTAAGATTGCTATTTTTTTCTTTCTTTTTTTAATTTGAGAAAAATGATTTTAAGTATAATGTTACATGCAATAAACATTAATATTTCAAGAAAAAAAAGATTTTAAATATTATTTCTTTTTTGTTGTTGTTGTTAAACCTCACCCAAGGATATTTTTCCATTGATTCTTAGGGAGAGTGGAAGAGAGGGGGAAAGACAGAGAGAAACATTGATGTGAGAGAAACACATTGACTGGTTGCCTCCTGCACGAGCCCTGATCAGGGCCAGGCCAGGGAGGAGCTTGCAACCCAGGTACATGCCCTTGTACCATAATAGAACCCAGGACCCTTTGGTCTGCAGGCCAACGCTCTATCCATTGAGCAAACCAGCCAGGGCCAGATTGCTATTTCTTAAATGGAAGTTTATAATGTAAAGATTTAAAGCAAGCTTTTAAAGCAATTGGTATCCTATCTAATAAAGAGGGAATATGCTAATTGACCCTCATGCCGTCACAAAGATGGCAGTGCCCACAGCCAATAAGGAGGGCATATGCTAATTGACTGCCCCACCCTCAAAGATGGTGGTGCCCACAGCCACAAGATGGCCAGCAGGGGAGGGCAGTTAGGGGCAACCAGGCCAGCAGGGGAGGGCAGTTGGGGGTGACTGGGCTGGCAGGGGAGGGCAATTAGGTGTTGATCAGGCTGGCAGGCGAGTGGTTAGGGGTGATCAGGCTGGCAGGCAGAAGCGGGTAGGGGCAATCAGGCAGGCAGGCAGATGAGTGGTTGGGAGCCAGCAGTCCCAGATTGTGAGAGGGATGTCCAGCTGTCAGGCCTAAACCGGCAGTCAGACATCCCTCGAGGGGTCCCAGATTGGAGAGGGTGCAGGCTGGGCTGAGGGACACCCCCCCCCAAGTGCACAAATTTCATGCACCGGGCCTCCAGTGTAAATATAGTGCTGCTTTAATACAGAGATTGGATATTGTTTAACTATTGTACAAGACAAGTTTTGTAATTATCCCCATTTTCCTGATGGAAAAATGGAAAAAATTAGAAAACTTATCTTAGTTGATGGCTGAGGAAACTGTATGCACATGTGGCCTGGTACACGGAAGGACTCATTAAACACATGGACATGGATGACACAGCGCTCATGCAAGGATGCTGGTATCCCAATGCTGTCTGCAGGGGCAATTCCCTGTGCTGATGTCCTTTCCTGTCCATGGAAGATCATTACAACACCTCTGTAGCTTGCAGGGATTTGTGAAGGTTTGAGAGAATAAACTTAGCACAGTGCTTTCTGCCAGAACAGAGAGAGCCCTGAGTAGGTGACTATCAGCTATCACTGGTGATTGGAAAGAGTCCTGAATTTTAGGTTCAGAATACATTGCATGTAAACGTCTATGGTAGGTCAGAATGTGCTATTCCAGTTTAAGTCGTTCTTACTTTAAAAAATTAT
The DNA here is from genome assembly GCF_963259705.1 of Myotis daubentonii. Taxonomy (NCBI): domain Eukaryota; kingdom Metazoa; phylum Chordata; class Mammalia; order Chiroptera; family Vespertilionidae; genus Myotis; species Myotis daubentonii. The sequence goes on along the minus strand of NC_081856.1, from coordinate 11,484,796 downwards.
TGTATCATATGCATGTAATTTTTACAAAAGAGGAAGAAGATAGTCTGTATAGAACACCTGTGGGTGTGCCAGAAGAGGCTGGGCATTTTTGTTATATTATTCCATTAAATACTATGAAAAATAATATGCACATATACACATATATAAGGAAGAAAAGCATTCTGCATTAAAGAGAAACACACAAATTAAATGCCATCTCTTGGATCTTGTGAGGAACAAGAGAGATCTCCAGTGAAGAGCAGTGAGATCTGAGTTATTTGTTTGTCTAAATTCTTCATCGCTTTCCTTCTCCTAGAAAAACACTATCTGGTCATTAATTTTGCAGCCTGTGTGTGTTGTTGTTTTTTTGAACTCGTCATTTTGATTTTCATATTATGAAGTGCATCATGTGTGCAGACACATACACAATAGGTCTGCAGTGCAAGGAGCACTCCTAAGATGAACGCGGTTTTCCTCCCCACGTAGCGCGTGCCTTACTTGCACCTTGGCAGCTCCTGAGCCCCTCCACGATTGCTGTCTCCTGTCCCCCAGAGAAAAACCATTAACTGGAATTGGGGGGAATAATTACCTAGCTTTTTACAATGTAATGCGGTCACATTTTTAACTCTTTGTAATTAGAATCATACTGAACATATTCTCCAGCAGCAATTTTTTTTCCACTCGGCATTGTGTTCTGAAAGTCCCCCGCGCTGTGCCTTCATTTTCACCACTGCGCGGCAGTCCCTGTAAACAGACACGGGTTCCCTATGCTCTCGGCGGCCAGTGGACAGGCAGGCAGGTCGCTTCCAGCTTGGAGTTAGCAGAGCAAAGCCATCGCAGACATTCTCAGACGTGCCTCTGAGCTCCACCATGCAGGAGACCTTCTGGGGCATCAGCCCAGCGGCTCGGAGGCTGGGCAGCAGGCCTGTGCGTCTGCTCTTTTTCAACTTGACTCCTGAAGGCAACTCACTTCCTGGCGTGGCTTTCCCCACTCCTCTTCCACCTGCAGCTGTATGAGAATCCCTGTGGTCCTCAGCTCACCTTGGTGACATTGTCTAAAGCTTCTTCATGGCTTTAAAGCTACCTCTATTGCCCTAGCTGGTTTGGCTCAGTGGATAGAGTGTTGGCCTGCGGAATGAAGGGTCCCAGGTTCGATTCTGGTCAAGGGCACATGCCTGGGTTATGGGCTCGATCCCCAGAGGGGGCGTGCAGAAGGCAACTGATCAATGATTCTCTCTCATCATTGATGTTTCTATATATATATATATCTCTCCCTCTCCCTTCCTCTCTGAAATCAATAAAAATAATATTTTAAAAAAAGCTACCACTGTTGTTGCTGACGGAGGGTTGTGCTCACCATAGCATAGCAGTAACATCTCCTTATCAGTGTTAACGTGTCTATTGCTCAGTCCGTGATAAGAAAGTAAAGCTACTCTGCAGTAATGGTGACATTAGGCACACTGGATTTGCCACTGTCAGTTCAAACTATGGGATGGCGATTCCAACTCAGAATAAAACCATTTGTACTATTGGGGAAGAGACCAGGCATTTGAAAACCATCAAAAAATAAATGACTGAACAAGTCCAGGTTTTCTCCATAAGCAGGTGTCATTGCATAGCCACTTACACCAGCACTTCCTGGAAGGTTTCACTTTTCGGATTCCATTGATATGTAGCTTTAAAACGGAACGAAATGTTAAAATGCCCGGGCTTTGCTCAATCCACATTCTGCTCCGAAGCAAAGCATCGGGCTCCCTGAAGCTCTGTTTGGTAAGAAACCCGCACCCCAAGCATGGGCTGCAAGGCTAGACGGGCCCTCGCTGACTGGGGGCATGTGCAGTGAATCTTCCGTTAGGTGGAATGTGAACCGAAAGGTAGCATGCGATCACTGTCCCCACAAAGGACTCTGTTGAAATGCGTGACACTCGGAGACAAAAGGATGAAGTCATTGTGAAACTATAAAGGGTTTTCTAAATCTCTCTCATCCTGTCACACACTTAGTAGTCACTGTGTTATTTTCTTTCTGGCTGCTGGGGATGAATCACATCTTCCCAGCAGAAAAATAACTACAATTTGGCCTGAAATTGCGCCAGTTCGCAAGAGGGAATGGCAGGGAATGGCATAAATATGTGACGTGAAAGTTTACAATGACAAAACATAATAGAGTAGATATTACCTCTTGGAACTAAAGTGAACCCTTAAAAGACCGAACCATTAAAAAAAAATAGCAGCATAAGCAATACTTTAGTATACAAAAGACAAAGGCACCATTTCTAGAACACTTGTAAATCGTGTAGTAAATTTTCAGAAATAGGGGAAATAGGTTTGATTCTTCAAACTAGTCAGCTCTCCGACCACACTCATTGTCATCACATCTTAAATGCTATAACGTGTGACCCTGCGGAGGGCTCCACCCACCCACAAAGCCCCCCAGGTGACAAATAATCACAACAACACAACAGAAAGAGAATAAAGGTTACCTTCTGTGGGTGACAAACACACTATTTACATGGCCCAGCCCATTGCAGCCTGGCAGGGGACAGTGTGGAAGTTCTTGTTTGTTCATTTTCCAGGAGAGGGGGGCCCCATGGAGAGGATTCTCCTTCTGTCTCTTGGCAGCCAGGGGACAGCCAGAAGCTGTGCGATGGGACGTGTATTTACCTGATATGTGACCTTGGCCGTCACACCCTATCACAGGACATCTAGAGGGACACAGCAGAGATGTTACCGGCTGGGAGAGAATGGACAACTCACATGACATGCAGTAACTGAGTGAACAAGAAGGCAGTGGCGGTTCCACACTATCCAGAAGGCAGATGGTGAGATTATAGACTATAAAAGATGCCAGTACAACTAGCAAAATAACGTGGTTCTGGGCTAAGTACTAATGGCCCGTGGGCTCCGGGCTAAGCAATTTTCACGCGTTATTTCCTGTCATCTTCACTGCAAATCTAATGGGCAGAGAGTGTTATTATCCCATTTCACAGGTGGGAAAAATGAGGCTTATCAAGCTTCGGAAACTTGTCATCCATTTTACAAGAAGTGGAGTCCAGTTCAGACCCACACTTTTTAGCCCTACAACCAGGTGAGCCCTGTTGCCGGCAAAGGCCACGGGTGCAAAATGTTAGCTACCTTGTCCTACATTACATAGCACATTGCTCATAGAGCAGGAATTTTGGTGTCCAAATACCTAAATATTATACTTAGAAATGCTGTAGAGCAAGCAATTTAAAATTCTACATCTAGCCCAGCCGGTGTGGCTCAGTGGTTGAGCATCAACCTATGAACCGGGAGGTCATGGTTCGATTCCCGGTCAGGGCACATTCCCCGGGTTACGGGCTTGATCCACAGTGTGGGGCATGTAGAAGGCAGCCAATCAATGATTCTCTCTCATCATTGATGTTTCTATCTCTCTCTCTCCCCCTCCCTTCCTCTCTGAAATCAATTAAAAAATTTTTTAATTCCTACATCTATATTTTTATATGTCATCCTAGCCTTGGTAGCATATGTCTCAGAGGAGGGACTTTAATTAAAGCTTGGGGGGGGGGGGGGATGCTGCCGATTTGCTGTTCTGTAGCGCTTGCAGAATGCTGCTTTCCTTTAAAACAACTGGAAGAAGTACGGTCCCCTCCTTCTAACTTTAAAGTATCATCATCTGTGGAAACACAGCTATGAATGGAAAACTTTTCTCAAACATCCGAACACTGACAGCTGCCTCAAGGATCCCTGTGCGTGAGATGCAATCAGCGCCCACTGGCACCACAACGAGGGTCCCGCCCATTGGACCCACAAGCTACTTCTGGCCCTGCTGCCGCTGCGGCCTGGGCTGTCACACTTACTTGAGTTCAGGGTCTTCTTTCTCTTCCTTCGTAGCAGTCATTTTGACACCACCTTTCCTGGCCCGAGGGCAGCCGGACAAACTAAAATATGGACCCAACAGAGAACAAAACCAGACCATGTCAGCTCCATGGCCACCGCTGCTGACACTGATTTCATTTCTCAGAAATGGGTCAATCCTACCTTCTGTGGGAAGCATAGTTTCCAGTCACGTGCCCCGAACCATCACAACCTGGGGTCGGACACCTGGAAAACAAACACAGGAAGAGAGCGCTGGCCACGTGGCTGTGGTGGAGGGAGGGGGGTCATGACACACCCAAACAGAACTCAACAGAAGGGGCACCTTTTGGTGGGGCCCGTGTTGCTTAAATAAAATTAGTTTTTGGCTAAGAATCCATTTTAAAAATTTGTTAAGCTATGTGACTCCTGTGTCTTAGGCTTAATAGTCTATATTCGTTATCCTACATTCTCTTTTCTTTTCTTTTCTTAAAAACTTGTTTGGGAAGGAACCTAAAATTTGACCCACAACTTACTGCTGGGCTTCTGTCTACATCATGCAAAGTTCTTATCTTTCACTTAAGAAACACAGTTTTCCAAATTGTTTTAGAGCATAATTTATTGTCTGTGATACGCTCCACTACCATAACAACCCAAGGAGTTCAGGTGAACAACAGTGTTCTATGCGGATTCCAGAGACTTGGCACATTAATATGGTTGCCAAAGGAGCTAAGTCATTTGCACCTGGTCTGTTCGGCCTCATGGTCCAACTTAAATGGCCTTTTGGAAAATCTACCAATAACTATTATTGACAGTCAACCATTAAATTTGGAGTGAGGAGGGTGAAAGAGGAGGAAAAACCCAATTCTGCTTGGAAGGCTAATTAGAATTAGGTTTCAAAATACACTTGAATACAGTTTATACTGCTTCTCTCCCTTTTGCCTTTTTAAAAATCCCAAATACTAATAGATACACACCGACTGACATAAAATGCTTGATTTTTAAAATTTTCTTGAAGAAATTATCTTTATTATTTCGGTTATATGCTCACAATGGTTCAGTTTTCAACCCAAACACAAGATTGAGAAAAATAATACCCAAAAGGAAACTGTGAATACCTCCCCTTTTCTTAAACTTGAACCCACTGAACTTTCATGAAAATGTTTTTATATTCAATCCTGAGGCAGCAAATAGGAGTAAATGCTTTTTCCAAATGAAATATAAAATCAGCATCCATCTCTTCAAGCCAACCAGAGAAATCTGCATTGAGTCTTTTATTTTGTACTTATTTTTTAAATTAAATTTATTGGGATGACCTTGATTAATAAAATTATATCGGTTTCAAGTGTACAATTCTATAATGCATCATCTATATATTGCATTGTGTGCTTACCACCCAAAGTCAAATCTCCTCCTATCACCATATATTTGCCCCTTCCTCCCCTTCCCTCCCTCCCTTCCTTCTGGTAGCCACCTTATTGTTGTCTGTGTCTATGAATTTTTGTTTGTCTTGTTTGTTCATTTTCTATTTTCAGTTTTATAACCTGCATATGAGTGAAATCATATTTATGCACTGAATCTCTAATCAACCATTTTCAGATATAATATGTCTTCTATTTTGTAGGAAAGGGTTAAATGCCAGTCTTTTTCTATTAATATTTTACTGGTTTAGTAGCATATTGCAATTATTGAAAAATCTGTGTCAAGTGACCTCGCTCTGGAGTTCTTCTTGAGTCTCCAAAGAAGTCAATGAAATGTCTCTTTTTCCTCTATGTACAGAAAAGATCCAAAATTGTCACTTATTAGATGACTGTATAAGACCTAAGTACTGGAGATTGCTATAAGACCTGTCAACCTACATGTTTTAAATGTACTACCAACATTTTTTCCCTAGAAATAATGTTTAGAGAAAATACTTAAGAGAACCAACAATTACTATGAAGGCATGGCAATGTGGAAGTTTAGAGCAATTCTATAAGACTGAATAATTAAGTACTGAGTAAGATGAAATAAGAGTAAGTATGCCTGGCACTTCTCTCTTTTCAATCTCTTTTTAGTTTTTAGTTAGCATTCTTATGTTTTAGTCTGCGAAAGTGGCAGTCAAAAAAACAATTTCCAGAATCTTCACCAACACAATCGATTGTAGTTTACACTTTGAAAATGAGAAAAGTTGTTTATTGTATAGTTCCCTTTACTCTTTCTGGTACTAAAATTCTGAATGTTATATCTATTTAATATTCCATCTTTTTTCACATACTTATTTTCTGTAATTTTTAGATAAAATTTTAGAACAAATTAGAAAATGGAAATACTAAAAAAAATTAAGAACATTTAATATCTGAAATTTTACCTGTGGTTTAGATAGCAAATGTTGATTCTACTATTTATATAAATAGTGTTTTATCATTAAACTTAATAACACTCATTTTTCCTAAAATATTATTATTTTCAAGTAAAGTTCATTAATTTTGTTTAATATTATTCCTTTGTCTTTTAAAAATATATGCCCTATTATATTTTTAAAGGGTATAGGTGGACCATTACTTTTAATTATTCTACATGTAATATAACAAGATATGAAAATAAACAAGTGAGAACTTTGGAATAAAAGAAGATAAGAGTCTGGCCGGAGTGGCTCAGTGGTTGAGCATTGACCTATGAACCAGGAGGTCACTAATCGACTCCCAGTCAGGGCACATTCCCCGGGTTTCAAGCTCAACCCCCAGTAAGGGGCGTGCAGGAGGCAGCCAATCAATGATTCTCTCATAATTGATGTTTCTATCTCTCTCTCCCTCTCCCTTCCTCTCTGAAATCAATAAAAATATATTTTTTTAAAAAAGAAGATATGAATGGAGAAAATAAAATCAATAAGTAAAAATTAATATGACTTTGAGATTTTTTAAAACTAGGTAAAAATGAGCCAAATGTGTCTAGCACCCAAAAGTGAAAGGCAGTCAGACGATTCAAAAGGCCCACAAAGAAAATATGATGCAGCTTTCTTAAAATCAGATGATGCAAATAGTTTGCCACACCTTCAGAAGTCTGATTTATTATATAAATTCTGATGTTAACAGGGGGAAAAAAGTATTCTTATACTATTACATCACTGCTTTAAAAATTATTATAAAAATCAAAACTCCCAAAGCAAGCAAAATAATTAGCTTAAAGTGATTTGGGTTTAGTCATTTGAACATTTTGCTGAAAGAGTGTGCTGGTTAAAATTCACGGAGACACAATTCACTGCTTGTCAGTGACCACGCTGGTCCTGGGTGAGCAGAGTCCCAGCACAGCGGGCACAGGGCACGGAGGTCACGCTTCCACACTTACTTAAGCTCCTGAGAGTTAGCAGCCATGAGGGACTTAAGCGTCTTATCGGCTAAAGGACATCCAGAAACACTAAAAAGGGGTGAGAAAAACAAAAAACAAAACACAGAACACTGACATACACAAATCTGACTCAAATGGCATCCTGAGACTGTGAATATCTGTTAAATTTTCTGGTGACTGGGGATTGGGAAAAAAAAATAATTAGGTTTGAATCTGGCTTTGTTACTCTAGCCAGGTTGGGCTCATGGACTCCTCAGTTATTTCTGATAAGAGTTGGGTTTGCTATTTATCAAATGAAGGGCTTTAACCCAGTGACACTCTGCAATTCTAGAATTCAGTGATAGAATCATTACTGACAAGGAGTCCATGCCCACGGCACCACCAAAGGATGGTGGCTGACAGGTTCAAATCAGCACCCAAAGGGTAAGCAAATCAATGAAGAAGGTGAGCGCAAAGATGAAGCAGAGCCTTTTGTCACTGTTTCACCTTTAACACCTTGACTTGTTACATGCCCAGGACTGGGGATGCCACATCCACAGCTAACTGGTCAACCCCAGTCACTCTGTTGTCTAACCTTTGTTTTACCTGAATGCTAAAGCTAGATACAACCAAAGCCCTGACATAAACTCTCACTTTGTAGCCTGGACTACAGGAGCAGAAAACCATTTTTAACCAAAATCATGATATCTATACTACATAAGTGAAAAAACTAAAGATTTAACTTAGCTTTATTTATGAAAAACAAACCACCACCACCACCACCACCACAACCACCCACCCACACGCACACAAACCAACTAACTTACACTCTAATTCATGATCAAGATATCGTTCTAGAATGGGCGAGAATTAGTATTTAAATCATAACGAGATGATAAAACGAGGTACCTGCGATGGGATGCATAGTTTCCGGTGACGTGGCCACTTCCATCACATCCTGGCGTTGGACAGCTGGACCAACAAAAAATCTATCATTAGCGTCAAGTGCATTTTATTGCTTCACTTGCTTTGTCTGGTTCGTTATAAGGTAGCTTCTCTTTTCAAGGTCAGTTACACAGTATAGGACCTGCAGAAGCTAGTGAACTAAGGATCTATGCTACAGAAGAATGAGTGGACTAGCGAAAAGAAAATGGGCATGCTCTTATCAGCTCAGCATCACATCCAATTCTCTGATTCAAATGATGTAGGAAAGTGATGCTAAAATATATGTTCTAGTGATGATGTGAGTCAACAATCAATGATGTTTTATTTCTTTGAAAATATGGGTTATAAAAATAATGATTGTAAACCCATGCTTTGCAATGATAGTGTCTCTTAGGAATACCATCACCAATTATATAACAGATTTCAGAAAGGAATTTTTGTTACTTTTTAAGAGACCAGGCAACATAGTAATTTCATAAACATTTTTTAAATCATCTGAAAAAGAAAAAAATCTTTGAAAATACTACATGTGACTGAAATGTAAACTGACATTAATAGTTGACAAAGTTTCTGACAGTTCCGAAATAGGTAAGAAATTTAGTTAAAAAGCTTGCAATCACTTTTATTCAAGTCTTGAACCCAACAAAGCAATTGCTAATTAAAAATAAACCTAAACAATAGGGCACCTGGCAAGATCAGAGACTTGATTTTATCTCCAAAGCTAGTCACATTCTGGGCCTCTTCTGTGTGTTTTGAAAATAAGCTAACAGGTGCATTATTCTGAGCAGTTCTGTGTCCAGCTATAGCATATGTAAACAAGCAAAGAAAAAATGAACAATGACTAACATTTGAGCTGAGTTATCTTGCAAGTGACATTCTCCCCCCAAATGGAGAAGCAATCTTTTCTGAACATTATACAAATGGTTTATCAGAGAGTGAAAGACGTGTTACAATGATCTGTTAATTCCCACTTTGGAAATACATCGCCACCTAGTGTTCAAAACAGCATTGCATTTACTTTATTTCTTATTTCTATTTTTAAATTACTACTGTTAATACTGCCGAAGATAGGTAACGACGTACTAATAATTTTTAAACAAGTCAGCTATAAATACTTAGTAAATGTAATAATAAATTGTGCACTTATCTACTGATTAATTTTCATGTTTGGTGGTATCAAGAGTTTAAAAATAAAGAATTGGGGGGAGTGTTGTAGTGGGAAACGCTTATGTTTCAGATTCTGACAGCTGGCTTTAACTACAAATCTTCATTGAAATCCTACACAATAACATTTGCCAGTATGCTGAGAAGGTTTGCAAGTGGAAGTATCAAAATTAGAGAGAGGAAACTAGCTAGTTCCCTCAATAAGTGGCATTCCAACTCTAAGCAAATTTATGCTAATCAACAACATCAAAAAATCCTATTTCAAACAACTTTTGGGAAGTAATTGAGGCACATTTATTTATGTGTTAGAAACATAAAACATAAGAAGGACAGGGTGGAACTGTAAAGTAGTGAGACTTTCACAAAACCAGAATGTCAACCCATAAATATAAGGGGTATCCACTAAAGCACTCACCTGTGTGTAAAGTGTGGAGAGTCCCATGAGGTCCCTAGAGATCATTTTCTAGGAATTCATAAATATATTCCAAAAATTGTTCAACGTCTTTTAAAAACCCTTCCTCGTTCGTTTACTTTTGTACCAGTAAAAAGTACCCATTAAAAAAATAGTCACACTTCATTTTTCTTTCCTTTGAGAATGTGATGAAAACGATGAACTGTCTTACCCAAATAGCAATTTGCATTAAGTTCAAAAAGGTTTGTAGACACCCTGACTTGGGTTTTTTGGAGTCGATGGATATCAGATTAAGAATTTCTGATCAAAACATAAACATTTCTATTGGCTTTATGTTGTTTTTTTAAAAAAAAAATAGATTTTTAATTCTTTTAGCATAAGATCATGCCATGTAAATGGGTTGTTGGTGTTTCTTTTTTCTTCATAATCCTCTTAGTTTTGTGCATATGTTTAGGTCCATGTAGAATATCTAACTATTGGATGGTTGAAATTGCCCTAAAACATTCCTAAAATCAACTAGATAAGCCGAGATATTATTACTCAAAATATACGACCTTGAGTACCTTATTTCCAGAGTCTCGCAGAGTATGCCATGTTGGATCACTTACGTGATTAGTTCTTTTTTGAGATCTCTTGCATGGAGCTTGGGTTTAGGGCTTGGCATGGAGGCCTCTCCAGGAAACTTCTTTTCCTCTAAATTTTCTAGAGAGTTCACTGGGTCTTTCTGGAGAAAAAAAAAAAAAAAGACAAGAAACAGAAGCACAGAGGGCATTAGGGAACCCTGGAAAGACAGCTGTATTTGAAGTCCTCAGGGTCAAATGTGAGTTTTGGCTTGAAGACTTAGCTGAAATTCCTCTAGGGTTTATGCACAAAATAAATAAGATAATGAGTATGAGGAATGAGAAATTATAATTCATGGGGATACCTTTAAAATTTTCACATTTTGGCAAATATAATTACAGGGGCATTTGTTGAGCCAAATAATTAAGTTACTATTCTAATAGAGTTCAGGTTTTATTGTATGATGAACATTGCCTAGAGAACATAGGGCTAGTTCTTTATGTACACAGAAGTCATTGGTAAAACAGAAGAAAAATTGCAAAAGTAAATCACAAAAAGTTTAAATCTGAAAAGGAATAAGTAAATTTAAGTTAACAGAATGTTCTTTCTAATATACAAATAACTAAGATTTAAATTATTTGTTTAAATATATAATAACTGCCCTAGTTGGTTTGGCTCAGGTGATTGAGTGTTGGCCTTCGGACCAAAGGGTCCCGGGTTCAATTCTGGTCAAGGACACATACCTCAGTTGCAAGTTCCAACCAGTCAGGGCCCTGGTTGGGGTTTGTGCAGAAGGCAACCAATCGATGTGTTCTTTCACATCAATGTTTCTCTCTATCTTTCCCTCTCCTACCTTCCCTAAAAATCAATGGAAAAAATATCCTCGGGTGAGGATTAACAAATAAATAAACAAATAATAACCAAGTCTACAATGTCTAGGTATTTAGTTTGATTTTTCTGGATCATCGCTTTAATTATTGCAGCACTTCCTAATTTTTCTTAAGTTACCTTAGTTACTTTTTTTTTTTTTTTTTGCTAAATTGGTATGCTTTTACTTATTGAATGGAATTTCTTGTTGAGTTATCTCTAATTTTCTTGGCCTTCTTTTAAGCTTAAGACTGACCTTTATTTCATAAGACTCATTAATCCTTTCAAATCACTTATTTACCATCTGATATATTATGTTACAGGAAACTAATGATCCTTTTCTTCAGTCACATAATTAGTTCATCATTTAGTTTATATCTGGTAAATAGTTTCTGGATTTAATATTAAATTCATATGAACTAATACAGAAAACTGTATTCTAATTCTCAAAAGTACTGATCTAAGTAAGGTGATAAAGCAATTTAAAATTTTTAGGTAAATCTCATTTAAATCAAGTGGATATAAAAATGCAATGGTAAAATACAATTTTAATAACCTTAGTCTACATTAAAAAGCAACGGAAAAGCAAAATACCTGAATATTTCCAACTAAAGAAAAATACTAAACCTTGATCTCAGTTATAAAGGCAAATGCAATTTCTTTCATTAATTACTTAGATAACAATTCAATCAATTATTTTACACAAGACCATATAGTGTAAATACATTGGTAAACTATCTCAAGTTATATTATCATCAGATTAAATTAATAAAACCTGTGTTGATATAATTTTTCTATATATTATTTATAGTGTTAAGTGTTCCATTTTATTTTATTTTATTTTTAATATATTTTTATTGATTTCAGAGAGTGAAAGAGAGAGAGAGAGAGAGAGAGAGAGAGAGAGAAACATCAATGATGAGAGAGAATCACTGATCGGCTGCCTCCAGCACACCCCACACTGGGGATCGAGCCCGCAACCTGGGCATGTGCCCTGACTGGACTTGAAGCCGGGACCCTTCAGTCCACAGGCCGATGCTCTATCCACTGAGCCAAACCCGTCAGGGCCCATCTTATTTTATTGATAAATGTTTGAAAATAGCAGCAGAGAATAATAAACCCTTGAAAATGAAAGAGAAATAGGTACTTGATAATACTTGCCTACTCAGATACAAAGAGAAGTGCTATTTTACTGGCTGCTTTCATGGAAGCAAAATAGATGAATGATGCTTATTAGTATACTTTTCAAGTTTTATAATGTGGGTGCCTAAAGTGAAGCAAGTCCTAATTATAAGATGTAAAACCTAATAATACCACCATCCATTCCATTTAGTGTTATCTGGATTCAGCCTAGCTAGTATTTTCTACTATAATTTATAAATGTCTTGGCTTTTGGAAAGCAGATACAAATGTTAAGTTCAGTATTAAGTCTCAATGTAGAACAGTCTTTGTTTTTCTGTGTAGATAGTGAAGTTCACAAAAGTGGCATAAACTAAAAAGCCATCTTATTATTTTTTTTATGATAAAAAACAAAGAATCTCTAAGAAGGTATGAACAGTTATAGATGAACATGTAAAGGTTATTCATTGTTCAACTGCTCAATCTGTGCATTATAGAAAGCAAGGAAATAGGGGCCTTTGAAAGAAATGACCAGTTATGAAAGTTTAAGTTGTTTGACTAAAATGCATACAAAATAATGCTTGCAGAATATATGATATTTCATTTGGTATAGTAATATGTGGTAATGCTTTAATAGACAATTTTATTGGGTATGACCTTTTTAAAATATTTTGTAACTTCTGTTAAAAACTGTGGACTCTTATGTATGCAATCCTACATAACAAAAAGCTAATATGCAAATCAACCGAATGGTGGAATGACCGGTCACTATGACGCACACTGACCACCAGGGGGCAGATGCTCAACACAGGAGCTGCCCCTGGTGGTCAGTGCATTCTCACAGGAGGAGCACCGTTCAGCCAGAAGCTGGGCTCATGGCTGGTGAGAGCAGCGGTGGTGGTGGGAGCCTCTCCCGCCTCCGCAGCAGCGCTAAGGATGTCCAACTGATGGCTTAGGCCTGCTCTCCGGGGGACTGGCCTAAGCCGTCAGTTGGACATCCCCCAAGGGCTCCTGGGCTGCAAGAGGATGCAGGCCAGGCCAAGGGACCCTCCCCCCACATGCACGAATCTCGTGCACTGGGCCTCTAGTTTCATTATAAAATAATTGTTTTCTTCATTTTCTTTGCTCAGCAAATTGGCCTTAAAACACTTGCAGAGAACATAGATATTCAAATACAGATGGCCATCACTAAGAAAATTCTTCATTTGTTACAGAAGCATTTTATATTGGATAAATTCCTAAACAGGACTAAGTAAAAAAAATAAGTTATAAGAATATATAAGAATTTTTTTACATATAAAATATCATTAAATAAAATAATATTATTTTTAAATGAATATTTTGAAGTTAATATTTTTATCCTATGGCTATGTAAGAAAGAACATGGCATATATGTGTGTGTTTAGAGAGGGCCTGGATGCAACGAGATTCCTTTAATGTACAGATGGACGTTTATATGGATTTTAGTAAAGACCAGAACATAATGGTAACATGAATAACAGATAATAGCATCTGGCACTTTTAACATTTTAAGCCCTGAAATCGTTGGAGAACTGACAGTTGAATGAAACTGACAGCCGTAGTTATTTCTCAGCACTTTCCTTCTGAGATATTTTGAGTTTTTTCCAGATTCAGGGATTTTTTAGGGGGCATCTGGACAGGCTATTTCACTGAGAGAGACAGACAATATTTTCTGAAAATTGCCACCAAAATTAAGCAACTGTTGTGCATATGAGCTAGATAACAATGAATTAGAAATAATCGCTCAATTTCTGGTTGCCTGTGTGTAGATGTATGTGTGTCCTGTGAGGTGGGGGGTGGGGAGGTGACGGAGGTGGCAACAGGAGGGATGGGGGTACGGGAGCAGGAGCAGACCACAAGGTAGTCTTCAGTATATCACCGGGCCATGTGCAGCCACGCCAGTAAAGCTCACCGAAAATGACAAGCGTGGGCCAGTCCCTGTAACTTGTGTGGTCACATCCTATAGTTCTGGATCCTGCTATTCTGAGAAGCGCTGTAGACCACGGTTGCCTCCACCAACCTTGCCACATACTGTTTCTTCGTTATTCTCTTTTTTCTTTCCTTTCTAATTTTTTTCAATATTCCCTAGTTGTCTCCATTTTTTTTTTTTTTTGGTGTATTTTTTTTTCTTTTGTTTCTCTCTATTTCCTCTCTTCTCCCTTTTCTTCACGTTAGGGAAGCCCAGCCCATTACTTAATTTCTGCATGACCAAGGATCAACACCTTTCCCTCCTTGAGATTCAATTTTCTCCTCTAAAAACATTGATAATAATCCTGCTTCTCAATATACAGATCTCAGGATAAAGATATCTTTATTTTTACTGAACATGGTATCCCTCTGATACCTTCCCAAGGAGGACATTGAATGCAATCTACTTTTTCAAAATAATACCTATTAAGTATCTCACTTCTCATTTTCAAGATTCAGAACAGGATGTGAACAATACCCTCTATTAGTTGATTACCTTGTCACAGGTGAAGGAACAAAGAACAAAAGGTGAGAGCGTGTGCTGGGGGCTAAGGTGATCTAGAGCACTCTTTCTCCTGCCCGTCCCCACTGGCTGTAGCTCCCCCAAGCAGTGGGTCACCCATGCCAGATAACTGCGGTAATAAGCATTAAGCTTAAAAACTGTTTTGTCAACTCAAACCTAGGCAAGCACTTTGACTCTAAGAACTCACTTAGCATCTTCAAATTCCTTTTTGTTCTTCTTTTTTATATATATAAATTTTATTGATATTTTACAGAGAGGAAGGGAGAGGGATAAAGAGTTAGAAACATCGATGAGAGAGAAACATAGACAAGCTGCCTCCTGCACACCCCCCACTGGGGATGTGCCCGCAACCCAGGTACATGCCCTTGACCGGAATCGAACCTAGGACCTTTCAGTCTGCAGGCTGACGCTCTATCCACTGAGCCAAACCGGTCAGGGTCCTTTTTGTTCTTCTTAATGACATTGAATCTCCACATACTTTCTAAATTCCAGATTTTAGATTATTTAGGTTGCAAACTGTAGAAGTAAAAATCTGTACTATCAGACCTGGAGTAAGTACGCCATTCGAAAAGAGCAAGAATCTAAACAAATCCATTTTTTCCCCATGAATTTGCCAGAAAATAAAACATGCCCACATATACTAGTATATATGAGCATTCGATAAAAACATATTTCTATTGAATTATAAAAGCTGCCAAGGTGGATCCATATTTTGGGGGAATTATGCAAAAAATGAGCTTGGAAAGTAAACATAAACTATTTGTTGTAAGATCTTACTCTCTGGCTGCATGATAAAAGTGTAGCCAACGAGGTCCCTTAGGCACTAATTAGACCCCCAAATGGGAGAAGCTTCTAAGCATAGAAAAGGTACGGTATTGGCATTGTTGCGGAGGGCACAGAATTATAACCAATGTCCAACACAAGACCCTAAATGGACGTGAGAGCCCACTTGTCTGACATGTGCTTCATTAACTCAGGACTGGATCCGTTTGTCTGACTCTGTACGAACAGAAGGATGTCCAGTGAACACTGACCATGGCCCATTACAACACGGTCACAACGATGAGGCCAGAAAGCCTGAGTCCCCCCTGCACATGGCCTTGAGACACTTGCACACATGGTGGGCTTTATCCCAGCAGGATTCATCCAAGAATAAGAACGCAGTTATGCTGACTTAGCAAAGCACTGTCCTTCATGTGACATACGACTTTTACTGAACCCCCAGCAACAGATCTTATAACGTGGACTAGGATTCCCATTAGTGGTGTGGGGGGATAGGCCACAATCCCATCAGCAATCGACTGGCTGGAGACTCAGAAGACTGGGGAATTGGAGGGTACCCCCTCTTTTCTAAAGCTGACTTGTATGAAGTGGGATTGAATCAACAATCTTGATCTCATCATGACTATGCTTGATCAGTTAATATGAATTTCAGCAGATTTCTGGGTTATAAAAATAGACAGGAGCCTGAAGTGGCGGGGTAGGGGGTGGGTGGAATGTGGTGGGAGGAAGGAACACATGTTTGTCAGTTTGTGGTCATCGCTCACGGTAAACCAGCTTTTTATACTTTGTATGTGTCGGTTTTATATTTAGTAAAGTCAAATATATATTATTTTTAAGAAACTGTTCTTCTAAAATACAATTAGGATAGATGAACTAAGACCATCCCTCAACACTCTAGATATGTTTTTAAAAGGCAGGCATAATAAAGTGACTACGTCCAGCATGACAGAATCTCATCGGAAGCAGCTGCTGTATCAATTGCCCTCTCCACTCCCGGGATGGTGTGTGTGCTGGTGACACAGAGCGTGCCTTGGGTCCTCAGGACTCCCAGGAACCCATCCCCAGCCATGACACATAGGGTTGGCCTTTCCTTTCTACTTTGTGTGCCTGCTCCTGCTCCATTTATCAGCGGGATTTGTTATATCAGTCCTCCAGCTACATTGAACACATATGTGGTGGGAGAATGGTACTGGGCCTACCTTAGACATAGAGATAATACTGCCAGTGAACATGAGCTCCAGGGAGGAAGGGAGAGAAGGAGAGAGGGAGGGAGGGAGGGAGACAGGGAGAGAGGGAAGGAGAGAGGGAGAAACAGGAGGGAGGGAGGGAGAGGAGGAGAGAGGGTAGAGAGGGATTGCAAACAACCCCATCTGAGATCACTACTGTTTATGTTGACTTATGCTCTGAGATGTTAAAGCATATGCTAAAATGAAATTACTCTTCCCCTAAAGTCTCTGGACTTCAAAAACCTGGAAAAGGTGGTGCACACTTCCAAAGAGAATGGCTACTTCAGTTCTTTAAACATGTAAACGCAAGTATCTATAACTTTCCCGACAAACAAGCAAACGAGAATCGCTTACTGTAGCAATTAGGGTCACATTTGCAGTGATGTAGAGTCTAAACCACAGAGGGGTCCGGCCATGAATTCTTTTGAACGACACTAAGTCATGCTAATTAGGCCAAGCCAGGTGGCTCAGACTAGGGAGATGAAGGCTACAGGAACTCCTGCACAATCACAACATCTGGCTTGCAGGAGTAAAAGCGCCTCTAAGATAACCAAGTACGTGAATGCATCTTCTTGACTTTGGGATTGAGACAACTCAGTCACCCAGCACGTGACCCAATGACTCCATACAGCTGTGTCTTGGGGTCTTCAGGACCCCCTCAAATACCAAAATCCATGGACACTTGAGGTATTTGCGTGTAACCTACACACATCCTCCTGTATACTTCAAATCATCTCTAGATTACTTGTCATACCTTACACAACATAAGTGCAATGGACATAGTGGTGATACTATATTATTTAGGGACTAATGACAAGGAAAAAAATGTCTCTATGTGTTCAGCGCACATTCAATCATTGGTTTAACTACATAGCACACGTCAGCAACAACGTAACTTTCTTCTGAATATTTTCCATCTGGAGTTGGGTGACTCTGCAAGGCGGACTGCACATAGCGTTGCTAACACAGTTCCTTCACAAAACCAAGGAAATACATTTGACACGACTCCTATTTGTCCCTGAGTTGGTTTCATCTTCTATTTTCTGGCTCAGAAAGAACTCATAATACAGGCGGCTGTGTCTGAAGGCATACATAGGTCATATAATCTCTCGCCCAGTTCACACAATTGTAGCCATAATGGAGATAAAATTCACAACAATAGCCCTAGCTGGTTTGGCTCCGGGGATAGAGCATTGGCCTGTGGACTGAAGGGTCTCAGGTTCGAATTTGGTCAAGGGCACATACCTGGCTGCAGGCTCCATCCCCAATGTGGGAGGCAACCAATCGATGCGTCTCTCTCAAATGGTTGTTTCTCTCTGTGTCTCTCCCTCGCCCTTCCACTCTCTCAAAATCAATGGGAAAATATCCTCGCATGATGATTGACAACAACAAAAAAATTTAATATTATTTTAGGCAAGTAACAGGAAAAGTTGGATTAATTTATAAATTTCCTCTGAAATTCTAAGTTAACACTCTACCAAAAATCTAAAACAAGGCACAGAATGATGTGTCATCTAAACAGGACTGTGAAAAATAATTTAGGAGAAAAAAAAGAAGCCAATACTACCCTTCCATCATGCCCTTCAATCTTAAACTTATGGACATACTGAAGCAATACCTCTTTCTCCTCCTCTGTCTTCCCATGAGCTTTGCTATAGTTGATAGGAGCATCCCAGCCCTCTTGGACACACAGAGCCTGGTAGAACGCTGCATTGACCAAAATGCTGCTTGTTTTGAATGGGGAAGTGGAAGGAGTGGGAACAGACGTGTTCGAGGAAGTTAGGGGTGCCGCTTTGTCCGGGGGTCGATTTTTTTTCATGCTCAAGTCCAATGTGCCATTTTCATCCACTTCTATCTCGGCTCCCTGGTACACACAGGACACAGAAAAAAACAACGTGTAAGCAGTTTGCTGTTATAGCTGAGCCATGTGGGGCTTTTGCGGGATCATTTCAAATGCAAGCTTTTATGTAAGTATATCTGATGTTAAACCTCGCTTTCTGATTTGCTTTGGTTAATGTTCGATTCTTAGGCGGACTTTTCAGAGCAGCCCCATTAGTGAGCTCCATGTTTCTGGGTTTAAACAAAGTAAGGCTAATAGAAATATGAGGTTCCAAATACTAAATGTATTGGCTAAACCGGTCCGGTGTTTTTTAAAGTTTAGCTTTAAATCTTCTTTCCTCGTTTGCAGAATTCTCACTCGCAATCCATCACCGAAAGCATTAATACTGGCCTTTATAAAAAGGTACAGCAGTATTCCTCCCTCCAACCCCCACATCACAATATTAACCTAACATGAGAAAAGTGGGAAAATAACCAGGCCGGAAGAGAATTCTTACTGGAATGCTAGATTGACATGAAAGTAACATATTACCCTGGGTTACTTGAACCGGAAAAGCTTTGTTAAATTGTGGGGGGGCAGATGTGCAAACCATGATTCACTCGGGGCCTTTGGGTAGCAGCTGCCAGGATGGCCGCTCACGGTTTAAGTTCTACAGTAAAATCTTCAGAAGAAAGGTGACACTTTAGTAAAAGACTTAAAACTACCCTCCTCACGGCATTTCTTGTGGGGACACCTGTGGCTAAGGTTTTCTTGTTTTGTTTTTGAGGCCCACGTGCCCGTGTGTCTGCATATTCTGCAAGGTGCCTGCGCAGGCGGGCTTTTCACGGCATCATAAGTCAGGAGCACTGCCAGATGCTGGGAAGAACACGCTTGTCATGTTCCTAAGTGGGTCAAACGAGTCTCTTTCTGGCGTTCTCGCCATCATCCGTCAATTCACGTTTAACTTTTGAACGACTTCTCTACTCTTTGTCCTTCAGGCTGGCAAACCAGGAGGCGTCCTTGAATATGTGAGCAGGATCCCTGACGTGTGTGGTAGCCAGTTACCTCCCCGGGGATTTACTCGAACTCCCCATTTTCACTGCCTTCACCTCCCCGACAGCTGCCACTCAGGTGTGGGCCACACACAGTAGCTGGGCTCACTGCTTGCCCCTGATTTAGAAAATGAAGCCGGCCGGCCTGGCTCAGTGGTTGAGCGCTGATCTATGAACCAGGAGGTCACGGCTGATTCCGGGTCAGGGCACACACCCGGGTGGTGGGCTCTGTCCCCAGTGGGGGGCCTGCAGGAGGCAGCCCATCAATGATTCTCTTTCATCGTAGATGTTCCTATCTCTCTCTCCCTCTCCCTTCCTCTCTGAAATCAATAAAAATATATTTTAAAATCACCTCTTCTGTCTGTTTGTTCTACCTGTAAAGTTCCTATCTTCAGGCTCTCGGGCTATGAGACAGATATGCTTCATTGTATCTGTGGGAGGTAAATACACTTCTAATATGTTTGTACTAAGACGCTTTGGCCATATCTTTCTGTCCTTTTTAGTAAATAGTTTAATCTCCTGTGATAGTTTTAAGCCCTGAATTTGACAGTACAGCTTATCCGGGATAATAACTTAGTAACCACAACATCTTATGCCATCTGTATAACATCAAATACACTTTTCTACCAGCATTAATAAACCTTAGTTACAAAAACCCAAGATATTAACCATATCAGTGCCATGTGCTCTCTCCATGATATAACAATGCATTCTGTCATGAGCATATCAAGGCAATTATTGGCTTCATAGCTGCTATGTAACTACAGCAATAAAACAGATCTATAGTAATCAAGTTTAATAACCAATGTAAAGTGCTAAATGCCATAGTTGCTGGCATTTTTTCATTAAAAAAAAAAAAACTTGGGTTAAGACTGCACAACCAACATTCACATAAAATTCCAGACCTCTGTGACAGATGGCTTAGGGAAAGGGAGCCATGTGCCTGGGCTGCAGAGTTTTATAGTACAAAACCCACAAATAGTGCAGATTTGAGCTCACTGAAAAATATCAATTATCCCAAGGCAACGCTAATATGTATTTTAATTTTCACAGGGGGGAAAAAGGTTCCAAATAGTACATTTTTCAAAAATACAGTTGTTATGAGTATACATCTTGAGTAATCATGTGCTGATTGAAAAAAAAAAAATCACTCCTAGTGTTTAAAAAAGGCACTTTCCCGCAGCCCAGGCTCCAGCCGGCTGCTCTGAGCACCTGACTTGCCTGGGAGAGAGCACGTTTGGGCACCAGGGTACAGATGGGCTTTAAGTGAGCGCACAGATGCACTCAACAATTACACACAGTCCCAGGGAAGGGTCCCTTTCTGCCCGTCGATGGGTGGATCACACGTTCACGGCACGGGGTTTTATTCAGAGCTGTGTCTATGGACATCACTTGTCTCCAGTCTGAAACTCCAAATGGCAGGATGAAAGTGGGGAGGAGTTCGAGGGGGGCGGGCGACTGGAGGAGGAGAAAATAGCCCTTCAGCTGCTATGCAGCCCCACTCCCAGACTTCTAATATTCTCATTTCTCAAAGTGCTCCTTGGGACCTTTAGTTTAACTTTAAATTTTAAGTTTTCTTGGAGGGTAGGCATAAGTCTGTCACTACTCATGTACTTTCCAATTTGGGAGCGTGTCAAACACCATCTTATCCATTTCAGCCACTTTCAAGTTAAAGATGTTACCTACGATTCACTTATTTTTTCATTGAGTTGCTGATAAAGCATTGAATATTTTCAAGCTCCTCTATTTGGGGGGAAAGAAAATTGAAAAAAATACATTGTTCCTGACTCCGAGGAGCTTGTTTTATGTGTATAAGAAATTTGTAGTAAAAGGTGATTTAATAAATGCTATAAATTATTAAACTGAAAAATTGAGATAATTATTCATTGTAATTGTTATCTGCACTATAAAATAAGAAGTGTCTCAGTTGTACACCAACAGAGAAATGATTACTGAAATTATGCTACATCTATTTAATGACACATTATGCAACCTGTAAAATAATAATTATGAGGACTTTGTAGCATGGACAAGACATATCACCTACCAAAGCAGGAAACAGCCTGGCATTTCTTACTTACAAGTAGGAAAAAAATAAAAAGAAATTTGTCTCCAGAGGAACAAAAAAGAAAACTGCGTAAAGTATGGCCCTTCCATTTAGAGGATGGACTTGCGGCGATTCCCCCCAACATTTTCCAGGCACATGAAAATAGTGCGTTGTTTCAACAATTAAAAATGTTTTCATACATTAATGATGATGATGCAGTTAAAGGAGCAAAATCATAATTTTTACTTTAAATGTTCTGATTATAAAAATTATTAATATTCAAAATATTGGTAGAATAAGCCATTGTTTTCCATATTTGGCAAAATTTTCTCTTAATACTAGGTAGGTCTCCCATCACCTTTTCCTTTCTGACTTGGCTAAAAGGGCGGGCGCAATGAAGCGTCCCTCTGCTGAGGTTTCTGCAGGAGTTAGCCGCTCCCTCATTTTCATCTCTTGTCTTCTTTCACGCTAGCTTCAGGGTGTTTGGGAGTATCTTTTCATGATTGGAAGCTCTCTGAAATCTGCTTTCAAAGCAGGCAGATTATTGAAAATAAAGGGGAAAAATAAATATCTAATTCTTACTAAATAGTAATTGAGTATTAAAACTCCTAAATTAAGTGTCTGCCATAGGGTATAAAATTAAAATGACATTTCCCCCAAGTCTTTGTCTGAAAAATGTATGAAATTAAAATGGAATTCCCCAAAAATCTTTGTCTGGGACTTGGAATCATAGTCAGTGGAAATTGTTGGTGGGCCAGCAGTCTGAATACCACACAATGACAAGCTCTCTAAAAAGATGAGACGTGGAACAGGTGTGAGTTCAAATGGCAACTCCAACATTCACGGCTGTGCCACTAGGAGAAAATTATTTAATGTCTCTGCACCACTGCTGCTTCATCGGCAAAATGAGATAATATCTGCTTTATGGAATTTCTAGAAAGATTAAACAGGATTAATGTGAGCAAAGTGCTAGCTTATAGTGCCTGGTACATAATAGGTATTCAATGAATGACAACTAATCCTATATAATAAAAGGCTAATATGCAATTGTCCCCTCAACCGGGAGTTTGACTGGGAGTTCGACCGGGAGTTCAACCAGGGGGCAGGGCCGACCAGCCAACCGCCCACGGCCCCTCCTCCTGGCTGGCCCTGCCCCCGATCGGCACCTCCCACCCCTCCTTCCTGCTGGCCTGGCCCAATCAGCCTCGATCGGGGCAGGCCAGCCAGACCCCAACCATGCACAAATTCGTGCACTGGGCCTCCAGTAATAATAATAATTTGGGTCTTTGAATACCAAAAGAGACATGTTTCTATGCTACTGTGCACAGAGGTACAGTGCCAGTTATTAAATATCTATTTTCCCTACACGTGTATTAACTGGTTCCTTGGAGTCCTTGACCCGAGTCCCTTATAGCATTTCACACACAATGCATGGTGTAAAGTTACTGAAAAGGCCGCTTTCCGATTCTAACCACCCTGAGAGCTGCTAGGCTATTTCTGATATCAGGCAGCAAGAATGGCGATGTGATATCATGTTGTTTCTCGGCCTTGCTCAAGCACAAAACAGACTTTGAACTTTAAACATTTCAAGCAAGTGTCAATTTTTTGTTTTCTTTTAAGGCACACTGTGCATATGCCACTTTGTCTAAACAGGTGGGGGAGACACCAAAACAAACAACAGAACGCTTGGCAAGCAGCAGCGACCGGGATAAAGATAGACTGTGAAGCGTGTTCCTACCTCTGCTGGTGAGGGTGGGAGGGAGGAAGGAGAATGGGGAGCGTCTCTGACACGTGCTGGCACAGGCTGTTACGGGGCAGGAGGAAAGCACTCAGCAAACTCCACACGCCCGGGATGCTCACCCCATGCCTGCTGCCCATTTGACTGAATTCTCCGCTAGTATCAGTAGCAACAGTCACCAGACTAAAGGGAGAGTGTCTGAGGCTGTGGTCCGTGTATGCTTTACAAACTCATATAAATTCCAAATTAAAATAGAGGACATTACATGAATCTTAGAACAAATGTAAGTACTAGAATCAAAAGAGGGCTCAGACCTCACACAAAATTACCTCTAACGATTATGCTATCCACTAAGTACCGATACTATTTTTTTCTCTTGACTTGATTCTTCAAAGAGATACTTAAAACATATACGGGTAATTTTTGGCAAGGTGGATGTGTTGCATTCACACCAGGTTGTATTTTAATGAATAATCCCTTTAAAAGTTATCTTCAGATGCAATGGACTTGAGTTTGGGCAGGGGTGTTAGTACTGATAGCCTCAGCGCAGTGTTGGGAAGGGCTGATGAAGACAGTGTCCCAGTGTTGGGTAGAGAGCTGCTCGGGGCTGAGGAACTTCAGAAAGAGAAGAGCGTTTTAGAATATCCATAACGCCCAATCTTCATTGTTTTTAGTGTTAAGAATTCAAAGCTCTCCTGCCACTCTGAAAACAGCCTCTGCATCTATCTTCTACTAGAGTAGGGATTTTTCAAATCAAGAATTCAGATCTCACACTCAACTTGGAATCGGTTGAGAGCTTGCCAATAGCATGAAAATCAAAATCTATATTCACCTCAACAGGCGAATAGGAAGGCAATGTCAAGGTTCCTGTCCTTAGGCTTGATGTTAAGAAGGGTGTGCCTGGGTGACATCATGATCTATAAGTTTGTTCTCTCATTGGGCGCTTTCAGTGACTTCAGAGAAGCTGCTGACGTAAAAGAAAGGACTGGATGGAGGCAGAAGGAAAATGAGAAATCAGCTCCTGCCCAAGTTCAGATCAAATTCTCTGCAAAGCCACCCATCCGCACCCGGACACGAGGACCATGGCCACTGAAAACCTAGCCTTCTGCCTGGGACAACCACTGTGCCTGCTTTGTCTGTAAGCTTTCGGAAGGCAGGGCCTGTGATGGGATCTAACCTGGGCCTGAGCAGTCCAGCACTTCAACACCTTTGGTCCATACAGTTAAGAGTCCATCTGCCAAAATGTCTCTCTAGTACAGCGGTTCTCAACCTTCCTCATGCCGCGACCCTTTAATACAGTTCCTCTTGGTGTGGTGACCCCCAACCATAAAATTATTTCCGTTGCTACTTCATCACTGTAATTTTGCTACTGTTATGTATCGTCATGTAAATATCTGATATGCAGGATGTATTTTCACTATTACAAACCGAACATAATTAAAGCATAGGGATTAATCACAAAAGCAATATGTAATTATATATGTGTTTTCCGATGGTCTTAGGCAACCCCTGTGACAGGGTCGTTCGACCCCCAAAGGGGTCGCGACCCACAGGTTGAGAACCGCTGGTCTAGTACATCAAAAATGCTTGGCTGTAGAAGTCAAGAGTACGGGAAAGCTTCATATGTCCGCATCCTTGGTTCCGAACAGGGAACTCAAGAGATCTATGGCTGTTTCCCATCAGACATAAACATGCTCACAGCCTGCCATGGGGGAAAAGCAAAGCTAGTGGAAAGAGAGTCAGCCTAGTCCTCAACGTGGAGGGGACGACTGTTCATCCAACGTTAAGCAAAAGGCACAGAGCAAAGTGCAATGCTGACGATACACATGGCCCACAATGGGCACTGTGTCAGAGGCCATTTTCAGGGTTAATTACTTTGGCTTTCTCTCTCTCTCTCTCTCTCTCTCTCCCCACCCCCCTCTCTATTTTATTTTTTGCTACAAAAATTATGTTTTGTGGTTTTAGGAATTTATGAGGTTCTCTTCTTTATTCAGAAAACAGGATCGACAAGGACAGAATTCTACCAAGTGCTACAGTTGTGTGCAAATGTGTGCCCGGGGGAAGGGTTCCTTACCAAGGGACACTTTGGAGGGGCCATCTTTAGCCTGTTTTAACGACCACTGTGCCATACGAGGTCACTTTCATGGGGGAATGGTTTAGAAAGCTTCCAGAATCGCAGACTCCTTCTAAAAGTCTATCTCTGCCCTTCCCGTCTCTTCCGTCTTCATCATCATCACGTCGCGGATTTGGCTTCTGCAGTGAAGACTGGGCTGGCAGCTGGGAGGCTGAGACCAGCAGTGAGCTCCTGTCCCCTGGGCAGGCGCATCTGCTCCACAGGGGACACTGGCACTCAGAGCGCGCCCAGTGGGAGCAGAGGAACATACACAGGAAGTCGGTCATTTGCATTTTTGGAATAAACCAATTTAACAGTCACTTTTCTGACCAGAGAAAAAATGTTTTTTAAAAAGAGAACATATATTGATAAGGGAAAATGCTCTCAGATTTTAGTCATCTTTGTTTGGTTCATTGTTTGGCTTCATCAATTAATAGAACACAGGAGTGTATTAATTAAGGTTAAAGTCAGAATTCTGAGAAACAAAAAAATATCTGCATGTGCACATGGAAATCATTCGACCTAGAATCTTCTACTCAAGTGATTTAGCAGCACTAATCATTATAATATTGGCCCTTTATTTTCATAGAACAGCCTATACAAAGGAATAATAAAGCACTAAGAAGAACAATAGTTCAGTATTTCTCCAACTACCTGCATATTGAAAAAGGAAAAAAAACATTCAGATTTAAAAATAATTTTTAAAATAACAAAAGTTGCATTTTGAAGTACCCTAGATCATTTATTTAAGTAAATAATTTCTGACGTGGTGCCCTTTGAATTTGGATAAGTTGGTATTTTCTTTATATTTTTAGAGGATGTATTTTTCTTTGTTTAAGAATCTCATTTGTTTAAAAATTGTTTTTGAGTGATTCTTGGCCACCAACTCTTCCTGGGGTTTACTTGGCTCAGATTTGTCCAGAAGCTAATTCCGATTCTTCTGTCAAATGCTCCATAGCGCCGCGTTCCCACTCTCCTGAAGGCCTGGCAGGCGCAGGTGAGCAGCTGACCACACTGGGGATGGGGCTGCGCTTAATTGGCAGCGAGACCAGTATCCTTTGATCGCCTGAATCTTGGGGTTAGCGTTTAACCCAAGGCTCTTTCACTGAAAGTAGGAGTAAAATCTCTCCTCCAAATAAGCCCACACTCTATTTCGGTTGCCTTCCGCCATCTGGGTAGAAACTGGTTTATTTTAAGGGAGCCTTTTGTGTAGGTAGGGCTTGCTGGCTCCCGCTGAGGCTGATGGCAGGCTCAGCCCTGCCCTCCCTCTGGGGAGGATCACTGTGACTCGCAGCCCATCAACCCCTCCTTCTCAAAAGGCAGGACACAGGGCCTCTGTTTCTCGTTGTCATCGAGGTGTCAGAAACACGCATGTGGACTTCTCATTGCTGGTTAGAAAGGCGAGGTCATTAGAGAAACAGAATTAACTTCTGAAGCTTCAGAAATGTGGCCTCTTCATGCACCTCCTAGAATTCAATTTTGGATTTGGATGCCCGAAGCCAGGGGTGGGGAACCTTTTCCCTACCAAGGGCCATTTGTTTACGTATAACATCATTCAAGGGTGATAAAAATTATTAACTTAAAAATTAGCCATCTATATTTGGTTAAGCATTTAATTAGCTCACCCCTAATGCCTTGCCAAGTCCAGACCAAATGATTTCACGGGCCTTAAATGGCCTGCGTGCCGGACGTTCCCCACCCCTGCCCTAAGCCCTCAAGTCCCCCTGCACTATCTCTTGTGGATTTAATGTGTCCGGGTTTTACTACATGTCCTTTGAGAGCTACAGCGCCCTGGGCTAGCGATCACATGCAATTCCAAAATGCCCTGAGTCAGTTTTGCGAAGGTTTTACGAGTCACTGTTGAATCATACAGTCCCTACCCTCTTTGATTCGCAGACAGCAAAAAGCTTCCCTTGTTCAGACTGATTTTAATGGCAGCCCTCTTTTCTTGTGTGCCAAACTCCTCAAACAAACAAACAAACAAAAAAAAAGAAACACACATAACTTTGAAAGCTACACATCTCCCCAGCCAGTCTCTATAGCTTACGTCGCCCCCAACTTGGGGGCACCACCTTCCAGAACAGCCCCTCTTTCACGCCTCCTGGAACCGGCCAAGCTCATCCCTGTCACTGTGGCCCCTGACCCCCTTCTTCAGACAAGGAGGGGATGTGCTTTCGGGGTGGGAGCGGCAGGGCAGTGCACGTGGTTAGGAACATGAAAGGCAGTTTACTCTCAGGGTTCAGTCGCCGGCCCCCCCTCCAGGCTCTTGGACTGGCCTACCTTGGCATGCAGGCTCTGTGGTTTGTTGGAGAGGATGTCTGCAGCCTCCCTGCAGCGGGTGGAAAGGTTCAGGATGGCAGCAGCTGCTGCTATGTGGGTGTCTTCGCTGCACTGACCGTAGCTGTAAGAGCTGGCACGGCAAGGGCTCTGTGTGTGGGCGCCTGCACCAGGCAGTCCATTAGGAAATTTCCCTGGATTTGAAAAATGCTTCGCTGCTGAAAAGAGATTTGATTAGCAATTGCATGTACGTGGTGCCGGTCATTAAACAGATTTGTTTTAAAGATATAACTTCTTGCTTTAAAATATGTGAAGAGTGAATTAAAACACGATCCATTATGCACTGGTACATGCAAGGAAGGTTACCCAGATTGGTTATCACAGAAGTTCACAGATGGTGTGAATGCTGGAGAAAAAAGATGCCTATTCTCTTAATATTTTTTGTATTTATACATCTTATAGCAAAAACTCCACAGCTAATGTTATGGGGCAGGTGCACTGGCAGCATTTGGGGCAAAGATTGTATATTAAAAACCACTCTAGCTAAAACACATCAGGGCCTACAGAGGGTTAAGGCTTACACATCTGTAAACTGTGTAAACAGTCATTCCAGAAGAGAAAATATATATCCTTTCAATATTTGCTTTCACAATAACAAGTTATATTTAGATATGGAATTGCATTTCTGTGTATTTGATACCCAGGTTTGTTTTGTACTTAAACCAGTAGAAGTTGTTCTTCCTCCAACTAGATGGAACTAACTAGATGGCAGAGTCTTTAATGAGCTGGCATTTTGCATATTCAGGCAGCACACGATGAGCAAAGGACAGAGAAAATGTCCTCAAGGTGAACAGAAAGGCAACTTAGATATCAAGGCGGAGTTTCTGTTGTATGTTTCTGTTGTGGGTACCAAGGCATTGCTGAGAGAGAGGATTATGCATATTTCTCTTCACTGGGTGTTTGTAAACATCACTCAAGATTACAGGAGACACACCCAAGATAATGGGGGATTACATTAAAGCAGTTAGTTATTCATTTTGCTGTCAATATTGGTTATTTTAAATGTTTTATCATTATTTTTATAAAACAAAATTTGAAAACTTATCAAATGTTATCCCTACATAAAAATATGAAAATATCACTGAATATTTCACATTTTCAAACCAATGTTGATATTATGTGAGTATACAGATAGCTCTTATTAACTAGCTTTACCAGAATTAAACAGATATGCACGTGTGTGTGTTTTGCATATTTTTAATGAAACTATATATAACACTGTATAGATAGATACAAAACATACTCTGTGCATGTGTGTGCGCACATGTGTGTGTGATATTTTTTCCTTAATCTAACAGGTTTTCAGTGCTTATTTATGGTGTCTGGGACCTATTTTAAGAATAGGCAAAGCATATTTGGAGTATAAGCTCCTTCTCATTGATAGCAGACTCATTTCAGGCCTGGTTTTATACTGTTGGGTTTCATACAGCATCCTAGTCCTTTGACAGAGGAGATCAATATCCCAGAATGAAGCAAAGGCTCTGTGTTGTAGGAGCACTCAGTCTTGGTGAAGAGGTGTGAGATCAAAGGATTTCACAGAATTGTGGAATGTTGTATATACTTCGTGGTCTATGGAGGACTCGAAGTGGGGAATTAGTTTGCTTCTTCCCTTATGATTAAGTTACTATAATGAAAAAATCATTCCTGGCTTTATTGCCAATGTCACTTTCTCTCCTTTTCATTAAAATACTCAAAAGACTCTAAACAACTTGAAAAATAATGTGTTAGGAAAACCATCAAGCTTTATATGTTAGAGCATCGTTGAGTTATGAACACATCTTCCATGTGGATGTGTTAGCATTAGAGTATTAACACATTTTCAATGTTTCTATATAAATTCTTAAATTTGTGAGTAAATATCTCCATAGCCACACACGTTTTTTCCCAGTAAATTGTGTTCCTTCTTAGTCTTTTCACTTTTTCTCCTACTTTCAGTCTGAGACACTTTTGTTAATTAAGTAATGTTTTAAGTAGTATTTCAATATTTTACCTATTAAATTTTCAAAATTCCACTCTCCGTCAAATTTACTCTCTTATAATAGCTATTACCATTTTCAATATATTAATCCCAATCTCAGCCAAATGTGAACTAAATATTTCTTTAGAAAATTGTATTCAGACTCAATCATAGTACCACATTTTTAGAATAATTCATTCATTCATTAATCACCATATTCAGTGTAAGTTCATATAAAATCAGCAACACTCATCAACTTACGGTTGTTTCTGTTATTTCGATGTACAATATATTTTCTCTTCTCCCAGCAGTGAGTAGCATATTTAAGTGCACCCCCCACCCCCCACAAACACACACATACACAATATACACTTTTTGGAATAAGCATTAGAATTCAAAGCTTACATTCAGGAAACGGTGCATTTTTTTGTCCTTGACCTGTTTGTATTAGGGGGCGTTTACCAAAAACCTGTGCATCGAAGCTGGCATAATCAAACGGTACTTTTCCAAATTTCTCTTGTTCTTTTGACACCGTGGCTCTGGGGGAGGCGATGGCTTGTGACCGGAAATTGAATTCTATTTGCTTCACCAAGCTTGTCCTGAAGAGTTTGAAAGAAATATGGTGAAACTCCTGGTGAACACACCACCCTCAGAATTAAAACAGATCAGAGGCGGCATGCCTGCGGGTACCCTTAGCGGCGCGGCACTGCACTGCGGGAAAGGCCTGTGGTCACAGCTCTGCACCCGGAGTAAGAGATCGGGAGGCGCTTTGGGCTCGGGGTGGCTAAGGGGAGGCTTCATTCTGTGTGTCTGAGTCTCACATCCATAAAGGAAAGATGTACAATCTCCCATTCATCCGATGCAGATGCCACGAGGAGCAAGGATTGGATGGATGTTAGCACTTTGAGCTCCTTCAAGAAAAGTGCCATGTAACTATTAGTAGGGCACTGACAAGGTGTGCACGTTCTGCTTGCGAGGACTGTTCATCAAATTAGCAGTGAAAAGTAACATAACTAGTGAGGAACAGCCGTTAGATTCCGACCAGGAGAAGCGATGCTGGCCTCCCTGCCGTGCTCGGCAGAACTGGCAGGAGCCTGGCACCCAAAAGGGCAGCCAAGGCACCAGGAAACGGATCGGATTCCTGGATTGTGAGTTTCTTTTCAGGCTTTTCACCGTTCTTGCTAACTGCAGTCTGAATGTTTTTGCTAATTTACATAATAGTTTAAATAGTATTTCAATATTGTAGCTATTAAATTGCCATCATTTCAATAGGAATCTAAATTACTGTGTTATCACAGCTATCATAGTTTTCAACAAAATTATCCCAATCTAAGCTAAATGTGAATTAACTATTCCTTTAGAATTATTGTAGTTGGATTAAACAAGGGCATCCTGTTTATGGAGTACCGGTTCCAGTCAATGAAAACACAAATATTGTTGTGCTATGGTCTAATGGTAAAAGAATTTAAACAAATATACCTTTCAGGATAGATAGATAGATAGATAGATAGATAGATAGATAGATAGATAGATATAGATAGATAGATAGATAGATATACAAGGTGTCCCAAAAAACATGTATATACTTTAACAGCTGGTAATTCACTCTTTTTCAGGTTCAACTGATTTGAAATAATAGGCGAAGCCAGACTAAGCTTTGAACAAAGAAAATTTATCTACTAGACTTTTTTATGGGATACATAAAAGATAAAGTTTACAGTACAAAACTGGCAACAGCTGACAAATTGAGGGTGCACAAATCCCGAAGGAAATGACTCTTGATGCTTGTAATTCCAGTGCTTTGCATTATCAGCAGTGCTTGGACCAGAACAGTCATCAGTTTGAAAACAGGTGTTGACCAAAAAAATTATTCATTTCTGTAGATTCTTTTAAATCTTGAAAATGACCTGTATGTTAATAAACACTTACTTTATAATCATTCAAAGTGTGTATACATTTCTGGAGGATTCCTATATATATATATGTGTGTGTGTGTGTGTGTCTCCTACCAAAACATGCCTGACTCATCAGAATGTCAAAGTTTTGATGATATTTCCTGGATTTGGTAAAAAAAAACTTTTTTGCTGAAATATAAAAATATTTTGAGTGATGAATTAATCTTGCTATTGTGTATATAATTTGGTTTATACTCCTAATGTTGCATGTGTGCCAGTCTAAAACAATATTTATTTTTTAAGAAATTAGCAAGTTAAAGCTTAATGTTATTTCTATATTTAATAAATAACCTACTTAGGGAAAAACTAGAGAATACAGTAATACTAAGAAGCATATTATAAAATATTAAATTGCTAGTTATTCAGTAATTCATGTACTTCATTTGACATATATTCTTTTTTTAATATATTTTATTGATTTTCCACAGAGGAAGGGAAAGAGATAGAGAGTTAAAAACATCAATGAGAGAGAAACATTGATCAGCTGCCTCCTGCACACCTCCTACTGGGGATGTGCCCGCTATCAAGGTACATGCCCTTGACCAGAATCGAACCTGTGACCCTTCAGTCTGCAGGCCGACGCTCTATCTACTGAGTCAAACCTGTTAGGGCTTGACATATATTCTTCACTCATGGGATTTGAATTCCTATTTTGAATCTTTTAATTAAATCTATAGGATCACATATTAATAGAAGCCAAATCTCAAAAAAAATATTCCTACTATCTATTTTGCATTTCAGTGTCTCAGTAACAATGAAGATCTGATCATCTGTTTTCATCCTGAAATGACTTTTCTTAATATATGATTTTTTTATTACTAAATGTATAACATCACATTAAGTGGCATCATATATAGTTTACTACTTAGGAATAAATATTGTCTTCTAAACTACGAGAGATTGCACCTAGGACCAATTAGATATATTTTATTAATAGTTATCAACTTACTCAATTAAATCTTTGTTTTAAAAAAAAGTTAAATGTGCATGTGGAAGAGAAGGTGAATATATAGCATCACGTAGTTTGAGTGACATGAGTGATTTATGGTGGCATTTTCTCTGGGGAGAAAGGTTAATTCAATCATTAGGAAGACCATAACTGACCAGTGGAATGGGTTGCCTTTAGTGATGCCAATTTTTGATTAATATATGTTATCATATACTTTAGTTCTTTTAGACTCAACCACATTATGTTACCTTTGCATACAGATTAATTTCAAGTGAAACTTCTAGAGGGTCTAGAAGTTCATTTAAGTGACAGTATGATCAACTGGACCAGCCTCTCCAGCGGCTTTTGGTAGCTGAGAATGAATGTTGGCTGCAGTGAACTAGCACACGAGAGGGGACAGATGCATAGTGTGGAGCGTGGCATGAATACAGCACCAGGCGTGTCCTGGGAGGGTCATACCTGTGAACCTGGTCAGAACACTGCCCAGTTTGGGAAGAATCAAACTGACTTTTGTCCTGGGACATTGCCAATTTTTCAGCCGCAGCAATTGGACAACCCGAAAGACTGTCAAAAATAAAAAGGTGAGGATTTGAGTTAAAAAAAAAAAAAGATAACATAATTTGCTTTGGCAGGTACCTCACAACATACCTCGCACACACTATTAAGTCACATTAATAGCTCACTTAACACAGTAAAGGGGTTTGCAAACTATAGTGTCAACATATGTCCCTCAATCACATCTCAGAGGTGGTAGATAACAAACTCATATTAAAAATCAAAGTATTATCTAAAGAAGAAATAACTAAATTATCCTGAAACTTCTATAATATTTTAAGTGGACAGTGCTCACTCCAATTGCAATGTATCCAACTATAGATGTTAGCATGATAACTCCATGATTTATCTTCGGATCTTTAGGGAAATGTTAGCGACTTCATTGGATATCTGAGTTTAAATAGAATATGAAGGTTTCTGGCAATATGCTTACGAATCAAATAGTATCTCCAGACCACATAGTCTATACATAATACAAAATACACATAAAACAATAAGCATTTTCACCAAAAAATATTTACGTATACACAATACATTTGTATATAAATGCACATATGTGTTTTAAGGTAGATGAGATCTCAATGAGATGAATCTCCATGAAGTGTAATAATATTTAGCTTCATCCTAATATATAATCAAAACCACAGCATATCGAAGCCCTTTGAGTACCTTTTTAATGCTTTTAGAATGGGGTTCAAGATAACTCCTAAGCGATTCTTTTCAATATCAAAACAGCTATGGGTTCAGAGCAAAAGAAAACATGTTCTACTTGTATGACTATATGAATGTGTAATCCTGGTCTTCAAATTTAACGTTTGTGTTAGCATAATTGACTGCTAAAAGAACATTTCCAGGAGAGTAAATAGTGAGGTCATTTTTTCTTTTAGTCTGCACAAGTTAAGAGTACTTCTTATCTACTTCAAGTGGTCAGGTATCTGATACTGCTGCAGTGAGTTGGATAACACATTGCTAGCTTCTTATTTTCTTGATGGGAAGTGTCTCTCACTTCTTTCTTGTAATGTAAAAGATTAGCAACTCATCACCATTACCTCCTGTGGGTGTTCCGGTTGCTGTTCACATGCCCTCTTCCTGTGCATCCTGGGGTGGGACACTTGAGCACATTTTCATGCATGGCAAGAACTAAGCACAAAATGTCACATAAAAGGAAAAAATAATATACGATAAGCACATGACACAAGCACAAGATGATTTCTCAAGTTTGCAGTCAAATGAATTTAGTTACATAACCCACACTGCTCCCTCCCATAGTTATTGGGGTTGAAGTAAATGGGCACTTAAGGACTTCAACAATTAAATTCAGCAAGTCTGAGGTTTTCTAAACTTCATATTATGGTTAACGCTAGGCTTACATGAGATGATTCTGCTTATATTTAACTTAAACTGAAAAGCTTATATGCTTCCTTTTATATTTATACTAGTGGCCCAGTCCATGAAATTCATGCACATTAAAAGGGAATTAATTAGAGGAAATATTTTAATATTGTTATTTTGTTTCCATCTCTCCATCCCAGTCTCTCCCTGTCTCTGTCTCTCTTTGTTTTTCTAGCAGTCCTCCAGGCCTCCCTGCCTCCCTTTCTCTTCCTCTTTCCCAGCGTGAGTGGGCAGGGCCAATGGGGGCAGCTCCATCCTCTGCCTTCCCTGGAGCCTCATTCTGAGAGAGACTCTGAGAGCAAGCTGGGAGGGAGGGAAAGAAAGGGAGAAAAGACTGTGAGCTGGTAGGCATTGTGTGTGTCTGTGCGTGTGTGTGGTTGTGAATGAGCGTGAGTGCCGGTCCCCCCTCCCCCGGCCTTGGCCCCACTATCACAAGTCCCCACCCACCAGAGCCTGCTGCACATGCAGCCTGGGCGTTAGGTTGAGCCTTCGGTTGTTTTGGATGTGACGGACCATGGCTCTTTATATATATACTAGGGGCCCGGTGCACGAAATTTGTGCACTGGGTATGTGTGGGGGGGAGTGTCCCTCAGCCCAGCCTGTCCCCTCTCACATACTGGGAGCCCCCAGGCGTTGACCCCCATCACCCTCCGATCGCCTGATCGGCCCCTTGCCCAGACCTGACGCCTCCGCCAGAGGTGTCAGGCTTGGACAGGGGACCCCCATCTCCCCCCAATCACTGGCTCTGACCCCCACCCAGGCCTGAGGCCTCTGGCCCAGGAATCATGCCTGGGCAGGGACCCCCATCTCCCTCTGATCGCTTGCTCCACCCCCCACCCAAGCCTGACGCCTCTGACCCAGGCTTCAGGCCTGGGCAAGGGGACCATCATATCCCCCCAATCCCTGGCTCCGCCCCCCACCCAGGCCTGATGCCTTGGCCAGAGGAGTTGACCCTCATCACCCTCCGATCACCAATCACCGGATTGGCCCCTTGACCAGGCCTGAGGCCTCCGGCAGAGGTGTCAGGCCTGGGCAGGGGACCCCCAGCTCCCCGCAGTTGCAGGCTCCGCCCCTGCCCCTACAGGAAGCCTCGGGCTGAGGCGTCCGGCCCGGGCAGCGGGGACCCGCAGCTGCAGCGGCCCCGCGATCGTGGGCTCCGCTTTAGGCCCAGGCAAGAGACCCCTAGCTTCTGGGACTGCCAGCTTCGACCGTGCCCAGCTCCCATTGCTGGCTCCACCCCTACTTCCTGCTATCACTGGCCAGGGCTGCAAAGGCGCCTGATTCTCTGATCATGGCTGGGGGGCAGGGCAAAGGTGGCCCTGGGGCCACCTTTGCCCTGCCCCCCAGCTCTTAGCTCCCCCCTGGGTTTCCGATCACTGTCAGTGGCAGGGTGCTTCTTCCTGCTTTCCCTTTCGCCTCCCTGCATTGTGCCTACATATGCAAATTAACCGCCATCTTGTTGGCAGTTAACTGCCAATCATAGTTGGTGGTTAATTTGCATATAGCCCTGATTAGCCAATGAAAAGGGTATCGTCGTATGCCAATTACCATTTTTCTCTTTTATTAGATAGGACTAGGGGCCCGGTGCACGAAATTCGTGCACTGGGTGTGTGTGTGGGGGGGGGGGAGTGTCCCTCAGCCCAGCCTGCCCCCTCTCACATACTGGGAGCCCTCAGGCATTGACCCCCATCACCCTCCAATAGCAGGATCGGCCCCTTGCCCAGGCCTGACGCCTCTGGCCTAGGCGTCCGGCCCGGGCAGCGGGGACCTGCAGTGGCAGCAGGGGGTGCCGCGATCGTGCGGGCTCTGCCCCTGCCCCTGCAGGATGCCTCTGGCTGAGGCGTCCGGCCCGGGCAGCGGGGACCCGCAGCTGCAGCGGCCCCGTGATTGTGGGCTTCGCTTTAGGCCCAGGCAAGGGGCCCCTAGCTCCTGGGACTGCCAGCTTCGACCGTGCCCAGCTCCCATCGCTGGCTCCACCCCTACTTCCTGCTATCATTGGCCAGGGCGGAAAAGGCACCTGATTCTCCGATCATGGCTGGGGGGCAGGGCAAAGGCGGCCCCAGGGCCGCCTTTGCCCTGCCCCCCAGCTCTTAGCTCCCCCCTGGGTTTCCGATCACTGTCAGTGGCAGGGGGCTTCTTCCTGCTTTCCCTTTCGCCTCCCTGCATTGTGCCTACATATGCAAATTAACCGCCATCTTGTTGACAGTTAACTGCCAATCTTAGTTGGCAGTTAACTGCCAATCTTAGTTGGCAGTTAATTTGCATATAGCCCTGATTAGCCAATGAAAAGGGTATCATCGTACGCCAATTACCATTTTTCTCTTTTATTAGTGTTGATGCTTTTCCTTGGAGTGAATGGAAAACATTATTTATCAAATGAGAGGCCCGGTGCATGAAATTCATGCATGTGGGGAGGGTTCCCTCAGCCTGGCCTGCACCCTCTCCAATCTGGGACCCCTCGGGGATGTCCGGCTGCTGGTTTAGGCCAGATCCCACAGTCGGACATCCCTCTCTCAATCCAGGACTACTGACTCCTAATCGCTTGCCTGCCTGCCTGCCTGATGGCGCCTAACCACTTCTGCCTGCTAGCCTGATTGACACCTAACTGCTCCCCTGCTGGCCTGATTGACGCCTAACTGCTCCCCTGCTGCCCCAAAGGCCCCCAACTGCCCTCCCCTGCCAGTCCGATGGCCCCCAACTGCCCTCCTCTCCTGGCCCTGTCGTCCACAATTGCCTTCCCCTGCCACGACCCTCCTCCTCTGCTGAGACCTGCCTCCTCCGCGCGAGGCGGCGGAGATGCTGGGACCGGCCTCCTCCATGCTGCACAGAGCCATGGGACCCCCAGGTCTCAGTGTGCGGAGCGGCCACCAGGCCCCACCTCCGCTGTGCATGTGGCCATCTTGTGATGACATCACACATGAGAGGCACCTAGGCTTTTATTAGTATAGATAGTTGTTCTTTCTATCTTTTCCCCACAGTGTGAAGTTCTGAATATGGTCTTTTCTTATTTCCCAAGAGACATTATTTTGATTCTTTGTCCATCACCCCCCACTCCTCACCCTCACTGCCATTCAATTATTGGTGGAAGAGTATGGTTGAGGCAATCAGTGTGAGGACCTGCTAATCCAGTGGGGCAGTGATGAGCTAATTAGTTTCAGTGATTTGGGAAAAAAAAAAAACCCTTTTGAGAAAGGTGATGTTGAGGCATTCCCATCACTGTGGTTTTTATGACCCAAGAGGTGTTTCAATGAGTAGGTTCAAAAAGTAGAGGCTGTAACAGCGATACTTGAAAACCTAGGAGGCAGTCCCTTCCTTTTCCTTTAGTTTCCTAGTTCACAGTGGGTATGTGGGTGGAGAGACCAACTCCGGTTTGCTCTTGCCCAGGGCCCCCAGCTGCTGTAGGTTATCCTGGGGCAACATCCCAGGCATTCCGTGACCCTAAGCGCAGAGGCGGTCCAGAGGGCAGTGGCGAAGTGATGCACTTCCCACATTTCAATGATGCACTGAGGCTAACGCTCCTTGTGGGCATAAGGAGCCCATGCCTCTAAGTAAGAAAGGGCTGTGCAGTCACACAGCGTATCAGCCATGCCGTTCATTTTCTGTGCTTTGATGCTTTGATATCTGGGGCCTTGCTGACCGTGGGGAGCCTGCCCCTCCCAAGGCTACCTAATTCCTAGACACAGTAAACACTTTTCAGTGGCAAACCAACCCCTTCTGAGCCCTCACCCAACGGCCTCTTTCATCAGGTTCTGGCATTACAGAACCCTCTCACCTGCCCCAACCTCCCAGGGCCAGAGCCCCTGAAAGGAATCAATCTAGCCCCGTGGTCGGCAAACCGCCGCTCACGAGCCACATGTGGCTCTTTGGCCCCTTGAGTGTGGCTCTTCCACAAAATAACACGTGCGGGCGCACACGTACAGTGCGATTGAAACTTCGTGGCCCATGCGCAGAAGTCCGTATTTTGTAGAAGAGCCGGTATTTTGTGGAAGAGCCACACTGAAGGGGCCAAAGAGCCGCATGTGGCTGGCGAGCCGTGGTTTGCCGAGCCGCAGTTTGCCGACCACTGATCTAGCCAACCCTAAACCTGCTCACTCTGTTCCTTCCCAGGAAACCACAATAAAGGTTGTTGCCCACAACACACCCCCGCCCTCACTCTGCCCCCCAAACTGGTCCTGGGACCACCCGGGGTGGCCCTGCCTGGTGAGGCCTGCCCCCTCCTCTTGGGAACTGTGAGTAACAAATTACCTTCTCAATATCAGTCATCGCATGACCTATTGGCCTGACTGTTCCCACGTTTTCTATCTCTACACTGTGTTTTAAACACCAGGCCAGACAAAAATTATCTTGATGAAATGTTTAATAACTTTATATTTCCATTCCTAATTCCAAATTAGAGGAGAAAGAGGACCACACTGTGTTGCTGTGGGATGTACAACAAGGCAGCTCCCTCTTTTAGGGCTAAGCAGTACTCACTTTCGAGGGGAACCCGCACTTTGTGGGGGCACCCCGAAAGGCTGCGGTGGTGGGGGTAGAGCCCTGTCACATGGCCTGTGCCATCGCACCCGGGGATGGGGCACTTGGTCTCCCTCTTCTCAGGCCTCGGTGAATCTGCAGAGAAATGAAATGGAAAGATTCGTTTGGTTATTCTCCTTTCCCTTCCTTTTCAATAGAACGGCCTTGCAGGGTGACATTCTCCCTTTATTCAGTTTTATCATCATAAACATTCTTCTCACGTTGCCTTGAGTGAGACCCTCAACTAAGACCTGTGGACACATAAAAAAGATTTTCAATTTCCTTGGTTTCCTAAGCAGAGGCTGACCCAGGGCAAGGGAGTGTTAAAACACAAGATGGCTTTAAGTTGTCATGCCACCGACTGTAGTTAGAGCCTCATTGTTAAAAATCAAGTCCACACCACGGGATACACAGGCTCCTGAAAAGAAAAAGAAAAAAAGTGAGAAAGAAGAAAGACTTTATTTAAACCCAAAAACTACCTCCTATTGAAGGTGTCTGGAAAAAGCCGGTTCAAAATGACCAAACAAAGAAGCCACCATATCTGAGAAAGACATCTCTGGCCTTGTCACTCACAGAGCAGGCGGCCCCCGGCTTCAGGGCCCAGCGGCTGCTCCTAGACACGTGTGGAACCTGCTTCTGCGAGAGTTAGGACAAGGATGCCAGCATGCCACCTGGTGCCATGCCCAGGGCTGCAGAGGCCCAAGGTTCCAAAACGCCAATGGTTTGCCATTTGGGATCTGCAGGCAGTGACTACAGAAAAGGCGCTGCTGGCTTTCCTCTGAACGCAAAAGCTAAAAGCAGAGGCAACAGGAAGGAGGTTTGGCAAAGCAACATTCTTGCGGGAGACTTAGAGAGAACGGAAGTACGAAGAGTGGAGGCCGCCCTGCATGGCCTGGAGGGTGCTGCCAAGAGCAGAGGTGGGGGTGCGGATCCCAGGCACAGCCAGGCAGGGACCGGGGACACCTTGGTCGGGGGAAGGGCTGAAGACAAGCCCTGGGTGTTAATCTTCTGGTCTTCTGGCACACACATGGCTGAGGGTTAGCTAAAGGGTTAGCTCAATATGTAAAATGAATGAGAACTAACAGAACTACTAAGGAGGTTAGAACTAACAGAGAGGCCTTCTATAGAACTTTCATATTTGTGGTCGAGATGGCAGATGAACTTCAAACACAAATGCATTCTTATAGCCCAAACGGCCTCCCTCACTAGTGCATGGAATGAAAAATAATAATGAAAATAAATAAGCTGCCGGCGATGGGACAGGGGGTGCAGGGGTGTGTGTGGGGGGGGGTCCTGCCTGGTGGATGTAAAGGGCACATGTGCTGCCACTCCAAGTGTGGCCCGGGGAGCAGGGCAATGTCGCGTGGTGTGGCAGCCGTCTCCAGGGCAGAGGACTGTGAGAGCAGACGTGCCTCTGAGATAGCATGCCACCCCAGTTGTTGGAGTACAAGCGGTCCTGGGCAGGTGGGCACAGCAGGTTGTATGTAATACAATTATTTGGGAGCATGGTTTCAGCAAAGGGGGAGGAGCCAAGGGTCCTTCAAGCTGTCACTCAGGGGCTGGGGATAGGGGAGCCGAAAGAAAGCTCTAAGTTAAGTGAGAAATGAACAGAGGAAAGATAGGGATGCCTTGAGGAGCAGGCGTTTTGTTTAAAGAGAGACAGGATTTAAATGCCCTCATGTGGAGAACATACACTTTTCTGTAAGAGACAAAAGGGTCCTATTAAGAGCTTTGACTTGTTCTATGATTTTTATGGCGATCGATTTTATTGAATCCAAAAATGTTGCCCACTTTCAGGTTGTCCTCTCCGGTAGACCGCTGGTCAAATTCCTTGAAGTTTGCTGATAGCGAAACTCAGAGGGCTGACAGCACAGGAGAGTGAATTAGAAAAAAAGGAGAAACAATGTGTAATTCGGTGCCTTTCCTCTCTTGGACCTCACCCAGGTGAGGCCACATTTCTAAACCACACTGAAAGGTTTGGCGTCGAGTGTGCCTCCTCGTTGCCACGCTATCGGTGCACAGGAAGCCAGAGAGGGTGTGGGAGATAAGGCCGGCTGGCTCCCGACCAGGTGTGGTCCCCTGACATCCATCATGCACCTTTGTCTGCAAGCTCTTTTCTGTGGGTGAAACGAGATGCTAATGAAATGCTCTATAGGGCAGAGCCCCTGTGCAGGCTGGGAAGCCAGAGCTCCTGTGATCTCAGGCCTGGCTCCTCCATTTTCTGTGTGAAATGCTGCATAATGACCGTCTCCCCTGATGAGTCTACATCCTGGTTTGTCTGGGACTGTCCTAATTCGCGCCTGATATACCTGTGCGGTTGTTCATATCACTCCCCTTCACTCCAAGAGACTGAACTATGCATTCTACGATGACTCTACTTATATTTCGACTTAAAGTCTCACTAGATGCTTGGTGGCAACAGGATAGTCAAACTTTACTTAGAATTGCTGACTCATCTGAAGTCTTGGGTAAAATGACATTTTAAAATTCTACTGTTCTCTCCTTAACAGCTGTCACATGCCCACAGTCTATAAAAAATGAGGATGATATTTTGAAGAGCGTGGCTTTCATTTGGGAAGAGTGTTGACTTAGAAGTATGGAATTTATGCCAGAGAAATAAAGCATGTCTAACGCTGCTGGCTCCCAAATCTAAAAAGAGGAACAGGAAAGTGAATACTTAATTCGGACTCTGTGGGCATTCTCTGGACCACACCTACAATTTCTCTGAGTTCCACTTCTTTTTCCCTGTCTGTTATATACTAATCTGGTCTGGATCTTCCTAGCATCGGCTATTTACACCCCAAGGCAGGACAATGCTCTACACCAGTGGTTCTCAACCTTCCTCATGCCTCGACCCTTTAATACAGTTCCTCATGTTGTGGTGACCCCCAACCATAAAATTATTTTCGTTGAAACTTCATAACTGTAATTTTGCTACTGTTATGAATCGTCATGTAAATATCTGATATGCAGGATGTATATAGGTGACCTCTGTGAAAGAGTCGCGACCCACAGGTTGAGAACCGCTGCTCTATGCGATAAGATATACTGTTGACCCATGCAGCAGCATTAGTCATTCAGTAAATCTCCAACACCACCCAAGTCTACAAGCACAGATTCCAACACCTTGTTAATTTTTGAAAACAAAAAATAGTTTCAAAAGGTCTACAAAATTGACCCAAGGATCATCAAGTATTTTAAGCTGTAGCACAAATAATTAAAATTTCTCCAAATACTGGATTTCATTGGCTGGAAGATTTCATCAATTGTAAGATGAAACATAATTTGTATGCTAGTAAGAAAGAAACAACTATTAAAATTTAATTATGGCACAGTCTTTGATTTCAGAGATATTAAACTGGGAAACTATGTATCTTAGGATAAATGAAATGTAATATATTAGATATTATGAGTTGGGGGAATTGGAAGTAAATT
The DNA here is from genome assembly GCF_963259705.1 of Myotis daubentonii. Lineage (NCBI taxonomy): Eukaryota > Metazoa > Chordata > Mammalia > Chiroptera > Vespertilionidae > Myotis > Myotis daubentonii. The sequence goes on along the minus strand of NC_081856.1, from coordinate 11,442,227 downwards.
TCTTTTTTACTTTTGGCTTGCAGTTTATTAAAAAAAAATCAAACAAACAAACAAACAGAAAACCCAAACACGCAGATAAATCCAACAGTTGCATATTAGTAGAGCACACAGGGCTAAATACAGTGTCCTGTCCCAAACCACACACGCGTCATTAATATTCTGTCCCCATCCCAACCCTGGCAGAATGTTTGCATAACATTATCTTGTTCCTCACTATGTGACGTCATCTTATTCTTTTCTGCTTTCTCAGCTCTGAGCTGCAAGGCAATACCTAATAAGACTGCAGGTGAGTACTAAAACGGACTTAAAATGACAAAACATGCCATTCATTCATGCATAAATAGCAACCAAACATCCAACTCTTCTAATAAGGACAAGCTTGGGGCCACCACCTTGATTTTCCCTGATTCTGTGGTTACCAGCCTTCAGGGCGTCCAAGAATCAATTGACAAACTTGCTTAAAAAATGTCGAGTTCTGGAGCAGTGAGTCTCATGAGATCCTGGAAATACCCATCTTAAACAAGCTTTCTAGGCACATACATACCACCATTTGGGAAACTCCACTTAACTGTAAAAAATCATTATCAGGCCCACCTTGTGGAAGCCTAGGGGTGGAGTGGGGGAGGGGATTGTCTTTATGGGAGAGAAAACACAATTTCCCTAAAGTCTGAGGAACAATTTTAAGCTTATTTACTCTCGAATTCAAGCTTGGCCCAGATTTTTGTGGACCCTGAGTCAGAGAGCTTGTAAAAAGCAGAGGCTTATAAAAGCATTAACAGCCAGTTTTATCCTAAGAAGGATCAGATAGATCATCCTGCTTGGCTTGCAAGTAGTTTGACATTATTTTTTTATTTTTATTATTATTATTAATTTCAGAGGGAAAGAGAGATAGAAACATCAATGATGAGAGAGAATCATTAATCAGCTGCTTCCTGCATGTCCCCCACCAGGGATGGAGCCCACAACCTGGGCATATGCCCTGGCCAGGAATTGAACCGTGACCTCATGGTTCATAGGTTGATGCTCAACCACTGAGCCACACTGGCCGGGCTATTTTGAAGCTTAAAGACAGTCAGATGACCCCAGAAAGAGGGTGGGAAAGAAATAATAAATTTCTGGAATTGACTTGATTAATATGATGATTTAAAATCCAATAAGTACTAATATACTTCTAATGTGCAGTAAAGTACTTTTTAAAAAGTACTATATTCTTTTTAAAAGCAATCAGATTAGAAGAAATAGAGGCAATGATCCTTTTATCGTGTGTCAAAACACTACACAACTGACCAAGCTTGATCTGAGAACAATTTAGAGAACTTGCTTATTTTGTAATATAAAATATAAACTAGTTTTCAAATGGTGTGAAGTTGTCAAAACAGCTATCTGGAAGAAGTAAGCAAGTCGTAGCTAATTTTTTTTCTAACCCTAATGCCATTTTCTTTCTAAAGTAAATGCAAAAGCATGTCTTACGTTTATTGTTAAAGAGTTGTCTTCCACCGATGTCAGTAACTTTGGCTTGCCTCCTTTCCCCTGCTAGGTGCTCCAGCAGAAACCTGTCCAGCTCTTTGTAGGTGTCACGGAAAGCACAGCCTCGCTCGGCCTGCAGGGCGATGGCCTGCTCCAGCAAACTTAAGTTCCCCTTCGCCTTCTCCAGGTCCACGGACTCCTCTGTCATCACGGCCAGGCACTGGCTGTCATCCTCCTCAGCCCCGGGGAAGGGGGCCTGCGCCCTGCCCTCCAGGGCATCCGTGCGAGCATGGTGCGGGTCTCTCCTTTCTGGGTCAGAATCACACCTGTTTTCACAAGAGATAAACTTGTCACCTTCGGTCTTTATTTCGGGAACTTCCACTACGTCTTTCCTATCATCCACTAAAATGTACTTTGGAACTCTACGTGGTTTGGTTTCTTCGGAGAAGCTGGAGCCACTGTCCCAGCCGTTCTCTGTACTTTCCGAGTTGCTTTCATTGTCATCGGAGGAGCAGAATCTCCGCTGGGAGTCGCTGATGTGGTCTTTCCCGTCATCGGAATGAACCACAAAGCACTCGTCCACCTCGTCGCTCTCTGCTTTGAGAGACTGGATGCCACTGTCATTGAAGTTTTCATTTGTGGTCTGGACAGATGCACTGTTTTCAAATTTCCCCACGTGCATTAAAGATTTGACCACGAGCTCTTGGTAGCAACCGTATCTGTCTTCCTTCCCGTGAGAGTTTTCTTGTGCCGTTGAATGAACAGTCTCACCCAGAGGTTTTGTCATGATTTCTTCTATGGGGAAAAACACACGCCAGTATTTGAAAGACAAGAACAAAAGTCGTTTATGGAAATTTTTCTAAGAAAATTATTTAAATGTATTTAATAATTAAAAATTATTTAAGAAATATTTTCAAAAATACTTTAAGAAATCACACATAATATATACACACATATGTATATATAATATGTAAAATATGTGAATATGTAGGCTCTATTCATTTTAAAAGCATTAGGGAGAAAATATATATCTTCTTAAAACAAAACTTAGACCTTCATATTCTGAGAATTACCTTTAAAGAAATGAGCTATTAGAATTTTTAGTATATTAAGAACTAAGTACTTCTAGGGTACTGAAATCCATACATAATAGTAACAGAATGCTGAATGCGAAATTATTGTTAGTTTACCTCTTACATTTGCAAATCTTAGCCACCTAGAAATCAAATATATATAATGCCAGGCACTATAAAGGAAATAGTCATCAGATTTCTCTGTTAGAATGGCAGTATATCTTCAAAGCTTATTTGGTTTCAGTTTTCTGTCTTCATAGTTTTTTTCAAACATACTTTCAGATTTTATGGGATTTCGTTAAAATACGAAATTCGTCTACACGATGATAACTAAACAAGTTCTGAAAGCTTTCTAGATTTCCTGACCACCTTCATAATTGTCACCCAAAAGTTCCATGTGGAAGGAAAGACAAGCAAATGGGGAAATCAGCATGATCAAATCACGTCTTACACAGTAACACATTTTCTGGTCTGGTGCCTCGTGCATTTGTGTGAAAAGGAAATGAGACGGGAGATGGGGATGTTTGGAGGATGTTGAATGTTAACTGTTGTTCTCGGTGCAGGACCAGCTGGAGTCCTGACAGTCAAGGAGCCCATGACTGAGAACAGGCCTCAGTGCTGGTCTGCCTGGGACAGTCCACCCATCCCTCTTGTCCCAGGGCCGTTGTCAGCGTCACCCCCTTTCCTTCTCAGCAATGGCCCAGTGGGGGTGGTAAGATTGTGTGTGTGTGTGTGTGTGTGTGTGTGTGTGTGTGTGTGTGTGTGTGTCCCAGTGCAAACACACCAGTGAAGGGTCCAGATTATGTGATGACCTAACCCTTGCCCAGGTCAAGGTGTCCTCCAGCGAGAACAGCACCCAGCACATACCAGGCTGTGAAATACACCAGACAACCCAGCAATGCTTCCTTTAGTGAATACTATGACCAAAAAAAGAGGAGGAGGAGGAGTGGGAGGAGGAGGAGGAGGAAGAGGAGGAGGAAGAGCAGGAGGGGAGTGGGGGACGGGCAACACAAAATAATCAGCTGCCTTAAGGACTGCTAAAGACACCAAGTGAAGTGCATTCTGTGTTAATAAGCATCTTTGGAGGGAAGAAAAGCACAGCCATCCAATGTGAGGGCTGTGGGCGAGGGTGTCTGAGCAGAAGACAATGAGCCTTTTTTTGTCTCATTTAATTTTTTTTTATAAACATTGTCTCTGACAAGGACACTCAAAAATACATCTCCATCATCTTCCTTTCTGGTAATTATCTCCCTAAATCAACACTGGACTGCCAGGATCAAGTAAATATTGCCATAGTAACTAAAAGCATTTTTGGATGAAGGGAAGAATTTAGTCACAACACTAGCCCCTTTAAATAATGCTGATTATAGGGTGCAGTCTTTTGTTGGGATCTATTCAACATAAACTGAAAAATTTAACATTTTACTTCCTAGAAAAGAGACTGGATAAACAAGCACATAATGTTTGATAGGATGGTCTATCCTCTCCTGAATTCATATCAGAGGAACTCCAGGTTTAAATAATATATTAAACATAGTCTAAAATGCAAATGAAGTTTTTCTCAATATCACGGTTGGTGATTAAGAGAAAGTGTAAAGGGTTATGATAATTTTAAAGTATTATGAACTACAGAAAACAAATAAAAAGCATTTTCAGTGAATATGCTCAATTCATTGAACTATTCTCTCACTCCACTTAACTACCCACATGTGTACAATAATGATTTATAGACATTATACCTAATTATGCATATTTGGGCTGTGGTAGAGTGCTAACAAAAGCTCTAGAAAGCAACAATTACCTCTGTTGCTTAGCTACATAGTTTAAAATATTCCTATTAAGTGCAGATCACCAGAGAGGCGGGAGTGACAAAAAATGCACATGTGCACGACAATGCACTTCACTGTGCCGCTGCCAACTGCCAGCGTTTTGGGTCATTTCCAGTTTACATAATTGCTTGGTTCAACTGTTTGTTATATGCTAAAAGAAAATATTTATTAATTATTCCTCAGAAAGAGAGGCGTCCTGCCGACAGCCATGCCTGTGCGCCTTGCACACGAAGGTTTCCAGGGATGGCCTGAAAAGCTGCCATCCGACTTTCCTTCCGTGAATGGCTCTCTCCCTGGCTTTCACTGTAATCACAAGGGGGGGGAAAGAGTTGAGTGAGCCTTTGAAGCCGACAGGTCTGCGACGAGACACTTGCTTCTCCCAGCTCTGTGACGGGCCGCCTACTTCTGTATGCGCGTGTGTTTCTATGTCCCAGGGTGGCCTCGTGACTTCGTTTGTGCTTTTGCCACTGAAATCACTAGACGATTCCTGCCTTTCATATCAGAGGAATCTAGGCTGACAGGTCCCTAACCTCTCTGACCCTGGCGTCCTCCCTCACACGGGGAGGCACCTGCAGACTTCCCGGGGAGCGCGTGGAGAGCAGGTGACACCCCGCAGGTATTCAGGAAGGTGGCTCTCGTCCCCCTTCCCTAGATACTGTGTTAGATGATAGGAAAGGCAGGGGCTACATGGGACCCTCCACATAAATGAGGTGGAGCTTGTTTACCACACGGAGGGTCCAGGGTGCAGGTTTGCCATTAAATGGATACAAGCTCATGATGTGAACTTTCAGGAGCACTAGACCCTCTCCCTTCAGCACCTGAACTGCCCACTGAAGATGCAACCAGGCGCACCCCTGGCCAGGTAAAAACCTTGGAGTACCAGCAGTAAATGAGAGAGAGATGAGAAGCCCTTGCACTGGGCCTGGGGACCAACCTAGCTCTCTTTCCTTCTGAGGGTGGGGGATCACTTGCTCAAAGGACTAAAGAAAACTTAAAAGAGTTTTGCTCTTTTGACCAGAGATAGGAGCATCTGTGACCTGTCATTTCTGGAAATGTTGACCTAATGTTGCAGAAACTTTGCGCAGTCTGCTTTCTGAAGGTGGTCAGAGCTTGGGGAGAATTAGCTGCTGAAGCATGGCTAGCTGGTTATTTTGCTTATTCTTCAATTGTTTCCTAATTATGTCCTTCTCAACATTTACAAGCTGCATTACCTTAAGCATTAAATCTCCGTGGTCCTTAATCAGCATGTCTGTAAAATTCTGTCCATAATCATACACATGTCATTGTCAGGTAGATTAAGTGATATAACCTATTTGCCAAGAATATATTAAAAATTCAACAATAATGGCCACTACTTCTGGAATTTCGGCATATTCATTGTTATTAGTAGTGATTCCAGTACTAAATATAAAAAATAGGTAACATTTATGAACCTGAAATAGATGTCCATCAACACTTACAACTGAAATTTTAATTGAGTACATTTTGACAATATATTTTCTTGGTTAATACTAAGCATCTACAATGGTTACACATCATGATACCATCAGTGGGGAGATACAGTCCAAGTCCAACCACACTGATTCAAGGACTTTCTAGATTCTATCTGCAATTTTCATGAATCAACAAAAATCTAACCAACTCAAGGAAACAAAAAAAGTCAAAGATGATTATAATTTACCAATGAGCCATGAGGCTTTAAGCCCTATGTTAAATACAGAAAAGTCAGAAAATTTACTTAAACATCATCAAATCAGAATATAACTTTTTTTTTAACTACAGAACCTCAAGCTACTTGTAAGCCAAGATCACTGGAGATCTGTGGATGGTGATCTGAGATTCGTGCTCACTCATCTTTCATATGCTTTTACATCTTTTCTGTTGACACCTATTGCTATTACTATATTTCTATATATAATAGATATTTATGACCTAACACTCTTGTTGCCTTTGGTTTGTATAATATACACTTTTTTTTTCAAATTACAATTCATTTGGTATATTTTGATTCCTATAAAGTCACGTTTAAAAAAACACACGTATATTTAATTTAGAACAACTAATTTCATTTTCTAATAAGTCAAGCTTTAGATTTCTTTTTTAAATATAATTTTTTGAGATATTTTGCATTTCCTTTAATTTCAGCCTCATGCACAATGTGGTTGGTGATATTCTGACTCCTGGAGGCACTGTGACTACCAGGGACCAATGGGAGTAACTGTGAACTGGGGAGAAACACCCTAAAATTCTGAGATTGTAACTACATATAACTTGTAATGCAAACAGCATTTAATGAGTGAAGAATTAAATCCATGAAACATAATGTGTGCTTATAGGTAAATTAAAATGATTGTATTTTGGAAATAGTGGGCATAGTAATAAATTTTCTTTATCAGTTTTCTAGATGGAGATGCTAGGCAGCCAACTTTACGTCCTTCTGCAGTCCGTTGTTATAAATATTTCTTTTTTAAATGTTGAAAATATTAAGGTTGCATCCCACCTGCATTGGTCCATGTTGTTATCACCAATTATATTTTGAGGGCTAACTAATACTATATATATTTACAAAACAAAAATATTTTGTTTTATTCATGTATGTCATATCTTAAATATTCTCAAGATTAAATCTGCCCTTTTATTTTGAAAGGTTCTTTCAGGCATTAGGCATCTACCCTATTTGGGAGTCAAGGTATTCATCAGCTTTCAGGCTTAGTATCTTTTATATTCTTCAAAAAGAGGCACAGTCCAATCCTGCATTTTGAAAATGAACGCAGGGCAAGCTTGAGACATCCCACAGTTACAGACAAAAATCAGCCCTCACTAAATGGATTCGACGTGAAAAAAATATTTAATCTTGCTTCCAAATTCAAACACACAAGCTCTATGTGTTCTGCAGAAGCTAAGACTGAGTCTTCGGTGCCTGAGGGCAAATGGAGAGTTTGGGCCCCTCCTTGCTACCTGTGGTCCGGTGAGCGTTGGTCCCCAGCAGGCCGTTGTCCTCTTCCACCTCCGTCCTGGTATCGAGCCCCTCCTGGCCATTCATGCTTGGGCTGTAGTGTCTGGGCTTCATCAGCAGGGACTTTCTCTTGTTGACAGGGACCCATGACGCCTGCTCTTCAGCTCTCCTCTTCTTTGCCATGGAGCAATCATATGCCGCACTGTAGGGATTGAGGCAAATGAAGAACATGGTAAAATAGTTGACTGCTATTTGACGTTCATGAGTATGACTCCAAGTCTGTGGGAACTTGGGACTAAAAGCCTAGGGCTTGTTTTTGGCAAACCCTAAATTTTAGGGTTTGTAGTTGGCATGAAAGAAAACAGCCCATCCACTAAATCTATTGTGGATTCTATGTTACTGCCTGTCCAAAGATCATCCTTAATCCTGAGGAAGCATATGTGAATCTGTGCTTCGCTTGGCGCTACACTAAATACCCGGGGAAGGATGAAACAAGATTTGAACTGGCTTGCTAATCCTAAGAAACAGCTAATGTGAAAAATTACCACCGGATACAAAAAAACACACATGCCCAAGATGGATAAATTGCAAGGTTTTTCAATAGTTGTTTGCTACCCAAAATGCGTATCTCTGCCACAGTTGCACATCAAACTTGAGATGCCACATCCTGAGCTTTGACTTGAAGAAAGGAGAATGAAAGGAGGGGACATGAGGAACATTTAATCAGCCCATCTCCAGAAGCACCCCTCCCCCCCCGAAAAAAAGTAAAAAGATGCTATGTGGCATTCTATTTTTTATTCTCACCCTTTTAGCACACAGAACAAACACAGAAAAGGAGGAGAAATGAGATTGGATTTCACAAAAATAGGCAACAATTTATTCTTACTCCTGCTTTCATATCGTTTTATTTGAGAATGCTCCTGAGGATGGCCCTTTCAAATAGATCTCCTGCATTCATCTCACTCAGATTTAATGTTGATCACTCTACGTATTGGAGTTAAGACAAGCATTCTCTTGGCAAGATACAGGAAGACCAGAGGGTTTAGGCAACAGTGAGCCTCAAAGTAGTATGTTATTCCTTACTCCATCACTAAAAAATTGATGAAATGCTCAGTAATATTACTAAAGAGACAAAGACCTTAAGTTGTTCTCTTTAGAAACATTAATGCAAAGATGGTGGCCCATTCATGAGAATTACTTGATCATTGTTATACATGCATCCTTGGATTTCAAAGAGGAGATTAAAAAATGTCAGAAGAAAAAATACTATTTCTTCTAGAGGGAAAAAAGATTCTGGAAGGAAAGATCATTCAAGAGGGTTAGAAATCTCTCAAAAATAGATTAAAATAGAAGAATTTAAAATTATTCTGAGGAAGAGAAGGGTGTAGTGCCTAAATAAGCTAATGTGCTTGTGTAAAATTTCTCTTCGGAGCTCAAATTTAAACTGACCATGCACAGAAGATGGAGCAAAAGAGAATATAACCAGAGAGCAAACATGTGCCTTTATAAGAAGACCGCAGCAAACAGAAACTTACATGGCCTGAACCTACCAATTCATCAAGGAAAACAGCCTACAAATATGGTTATGATCGCATGAGACCACGCCCAGAGACACAGAACTACCCTTCCCCTTGCCTTCTTTTCAAGGAGATTGGCCTTTGAAGAAGGAGGACAGAAAAAAACATATCAAAGGGAATAAATTTCCTAGTTATAAAAAAAAAGTTCAAGAAGTTCCCTAAATGAAAGTCTCCTACATCAAGTGCATCTCCACCAAAGATGCTCAGAAGAAATACAAGACCACTAAAGGATTATCTCAAACTAAGGTTTATAGAACATGAAAGAGTTCTAAAAAATGTCACTCATATATTAAAGCAGGAAAAAAGAGTGGATTCTTAAAACCAACTTAAGCATAACACGGAAAGAGGCTGAGAAAGTTTACGAAGATGAAGATGTGTCAGTCCTAGAAACACTGATCAAGGAGACGTGGGTGGTCGGGGTGGTTAAAAAGAACTGGTCAGCCAGAAAAATGTCCTGTTTCTCTTTGATGGTTGGGGTGATGAATGGGACTGTACATCTACTACCTGCAACACCCTTACAAACTCTGTCTGGTTAACACTGTTACCTACACGTACTTATAAAGACAAATTACATTCCCCAAATCACAGATCCGGTCATTGGTGGTGCTGAATCCCAGTCTGTGGGCCCCAAGGCTCAGGCTCCCTCCTGCATGTCGCCAAATCCAAACAACGAACTTGGGTGATTTCCATTTGCATGTGGCAGTTGGGTGAAGTGGTGCCTGGATAAACCAGCCACCCCTCTAACTGGAAGGAAGCTGCCTGTCACCAGGCATTGCCCCATGCTTCGGGTGCAGGTATCGACGATGTCCATTAGCTCTGGGGGTGCTACTGACTTGCGGCAATGAAAAGCCTGCTGCAGGATGTAATCAAGACCCCCAAACTGTCCAGAGATGGAGCAGTAGAGTGAATCTAACGAGGTGACATTTAATGGCAATAAAACTCAAGATCAGTATTTGGATCCAAATAATAACTGTGTCAAGGACGAAGAAGAAATATAAGGTTTTATCAAAAGTACACATTTAACTGAAAATAAAGTTATTGTATTGGACACACTGTGTGTATCAAACGACGTTCCTTAAGTCATATTAGCTGTGTAATCTGTAACATAGAATTGAGTCTTTAGGAAAACCAAATTCCTTATCCATAGAACAAGGGTAACCATTTTTATATCACATGTGGCTGGTAGAAGGTAACATCTGGGCTGGTAAGAACAAAAATAGGTCAAGATAGAGCTGGTCTGACTCCCAGATCAGTGCTCTTTGGACTCCATCAACATCAGGCTGATGCTGCCACTCTGCAGCATCGCAAACTCTCTCTCCGACACACTGTGCGGATGTATGTATAAAGGCACTTTCCTCTTTTTACGTCTAATTTATATTTACATAAATTACATTAGATTTATACATAACATTTGCTTTAAATCTCACACTCTGTGCGCTTCTCCATTGCAAAGTAGCCATGGCCCCCGACAGCATTCGGAGCTAAAATGAAAAGGCTTTATAATAAATATTACCCTTTGTGTGCGCATGGAAAATGGTCCCTTTCCCTCGTTTTCCCCGAGGGCACACTATTTTGGCTTTATTGTGACACTTCACTGTGACACTGCAATGAGGGAAAGCCATGCTTTACATGTCGCTGAAAGAAATGCCACAAAATGCTAACATATCTTCTCAAGGTTGCCAGAAATAATTTCCACTGGGTTGTGTTTTCCCATCTGCAGAGCTCTGAAATGTTAAGGAAATAAATGAGCTCTATTATCTATATTTTTCTAGTAGATGAGAAAGAAAGAGAAAAAATACCCCTGCATTTATTGTTCTGTTCAATCAAACTGTTGCTTCAAACATCCAGAGTCCTCCAGGGAACTTTATCAACGCACCAAATACCTTTCAATGCCATATTTCAAATCTATGGTTTTGATTTTATTAAAATATCTGTAACATATCTGCATTTTTACCCAAAGGCAATGTTTGGTTACATATTTAATAAACGCTTCCATTTAGAAACTCAAATTCTAATTTGAAATCGTATTCCCTCTGATGACAACATATGACTGAAATTTTATTTAACAAATGATTGAGGAAAACAATAATTAGATAACATGAATGAAAAAAATCAGTGCTGGAAATATATTTAGAAGTCAAATTCATTAACTTTTCAGATTTCAGAAAAGAGTACAACAAATTAGGGAACTGTAACCCCCAACATTTGTCCATTAAGCTCTGGGCTCCAGAACAGTTTTCTAATTTATTTTCCACAGTAATCAATTCTCAATGCAAGTTACCAGAAAATATGTAACACATTAAAAAAAATGTAGCTTCAGCAGTAGATATATTCTAATAACCTTTTTCCAAAAGAATATAACAAAAATGATTTGGAAGTTATTAATCCCTGAGTCCAAAGAAATGATTTACATGCTCCAATATTTCCATGGAAATTTCATAGTGGATATTCCTTTTGATTTTTTCTATCTAGGCAGAGTACTACAGACTCATGGGGAGGTACCAGAAAGTATGAATTCGAATTAAAGAGAAATAAAACGGTATATGGTGATGGAAAAAGAAAAACTTAAACTATTTTTTTTTAGAGGCATGATTGTGTTTGAGGAAAACCCAAAAGAATCTATAGATAAAACACTAAAATAAGGAGGTGAATTTAGTAAGGTCACTTTAGAAAATTATTTGCATTTCTATAAAGCAGCAATAAACAATTAGAAATAATAATTTAAAAAAATAAAACCATTTATACTATATAGAAATGAGAAACACCTAGGAATAAATATAACAAAATATGTATAAAGTGAATATAAAACAAATAATATTTCAAGAAAATTAAAGACAAATAAAGAAATATAAAATATTCATGGAATAAGAGACCCAGTGTTGTACAATTTGAATTCTCCCCAAACTTACCTTTTAGATTTAATACAGTCCCCAGAAAAAAAAAATCTCAAGAATAATTTTTTTTAGAAATTAAAAATTTAATTCTAAAATTTGTATGAAAATGAAAAGCCCCACGAATAGCAAAGATCATCTCAAAGAAGAACAAGAACAAAGTTGAAAGACTTATAGTCTTGGATGTCAAAGTTTGTCATAAATCTGTGGCACTTAAGATAGGGTGTTATTGGGCAAGCATCAACAAATAGACGAATGAAACCGAAGAGATCGATGTTCCCTCTATTGGGTCCGGAAATAACCTCACACCTATATGGTCAATTTATGACAAAGGCGTCACTTGGGGAAGGGTTGTTACGTTAATGGATAGCACCAGGTCCATGGGATCTATCTGAGAAAAGCCTTGACTTCTACTGTATAGTAGATACGAGAAATAAATCCAGAAAAAGTATGAATTTAAAGCTGCTAAAAAAATGTGCAACAATATCCTCATGTCCTTAGTGAAGATTATAAAAAGCACTAATTTAAAGGAAAAGACTAATTAGCATGGCTTAAAATTAAAAACTTTTATTCACCAAAAGATACCAGTAAGCAGTGCTTCCTATCACTATTCTGATTCTTGATCTGTTGACACAAGCATGCTTACACTGTGAAGATTCATTGAGCTCTACTCTTACGATATGGACCTCCTTCCATTATACCCTTCAAAATGGTTTTTTAAAGACCAGGAAGAGTAAAAAAAAAGTAAGCTACCAAGTGGGAAAAGTTTCTTCTAACTCATATATACAGAATACTTTTTAAATCTTCCAGATAATTAAGAAAATGACAATTGATTTAAAAAGTAGCAAAAGCCATGGGCAAGCACATCACTAAAGAACTGATACACAAATGATGAGGAGCTCAGGCTCTTTCATCTCCAGGGAAATGCCAAAAAAAAAAAAATGTATTGGCTTCTTAGCTAATAAAGTAGGAACCCTAAGTGGGACCCTCTAAAACTTCTCCCTTCCCAGCACCAAATAGTAAATCTACAATATTATATTCTAGAAGGCATGGCAAAGGTGAGCGCCACCCTTAGAACTTAGAAAATGCTTGGCGGGTGGTCCCTATAATTTTTCCATTAAATTGACAAGAGAGGACCCCAATAAGATTGATCCTGGTGATTAACAATGGACTGCTACAAACTCAAACAAATAATAGTCCTTTCTGCTAGACCAAAATATGTGATGTTTACTTCAGCAGATTAACAGACTCAGGTATGTGTTTTGTAGTCACTAACGGGACAAATACATTCTTTCCCATCGCTATCAGAGAGCAGAACCGGGGTCAGTTAACACTCCAATAATAAGAAAAAGAATGTAGGTCTATAGCCTTACTGAGGACTGTGCAAATTCTACTGCTCTCTGTCACAACACAGTCCACAGGGACCTGGAAGCAAGACATCCCACAAAACATCATTGGCAAGTTATGTTGATGACAGCATCTTAGTTGGCCTATTACAAATTGGATATGCTAAAAATTAAATGTGGTTGAATAAGAACAGCATCTTGTCAACACAGGTTAAATGCAAGTATAAACTCGAGTTTAAATGACTCTTTTTACTTTAATTAGTCAATCATCTGAATACTTTTTACTTGAACTAGTATTCCTAACAATAAAATAAGAATGACAGCTGTGAAATTTCATAAGATAAAAATACTGTATTTTTGTTAGCATATGATAAGCCCATATACATTCACAAATACCTAGTTTTAGAAGAAAATAAAATGTACTCCCCTTTAATTTCTCTCGCACAGTATTTCAAAGAATTTTATATAGAAACTAGAGGCCCAGTGCATTAAAATTCATGCACTGGATGGGGGAGTGGGGGCGCCTCAGCCAGGCCTGCCCCCTCTCACAGTCCAGGAGCCCTCAGGGGCGGGAAGCGACCCGGTGATCAGGGGAAGGCGACGCCCCCATCCACCTCTGATGCTGCCACTGCCAGCAGCGCAAGCCTCGACCGGCCCTGGTTACCTGAGTCTCAGGTGGCCCTGGGTGGCTGGGCAGCCACCATCTGAGGCTTGCCTGTGCCTCAGGCCAGTCCTAGGAAGCTGGGGGGCTGAGGGGACTGGGGGGCTCTGGCCTTGCCACGTGCCTGCCACCCCGGCGGGGCTGAGGGGACTGGGTGCCATATCTTGTGGCTCTGGGTGCCGCCATCTTTGAGGGCGTGGCAGTCAATTAGCATATTCCCTCCTTATTGGCTGTGGTTGCCACCATCTTTGTGATGGTGTGAGGGTCAATTAACATATTCCCTCTTTATTAGATAGGACTAGAGGCCTGGTGCATGCAAATGCGTGCAAGTGTAGGCCTTCCTTTCCCTGGCTTCCAGCACCAACTTCCCTCTGGCACCCAGGACCTGGGCTTCCCTCTGGCCCGGCTTTGTCAGGAATGATGTCTGGAATGACATCTGGTCTAATTAGCATATTACCCTTTTATTATTATAGCTTGTGCTGCCAGCAGAAATTTTGTTGCATATTATGCTTGCAAAAATGGTTAAATTTTAAAAAGCAAAAAATCAAAGCACTGCTTAAGTAGGGGGATTGGAAGGTGCTCCCCCTCCTCCCTCCTCCCTGGGCTGGGTCTACAGGACTGCACAGTCTGCCAGAGTCCCTCCTGCTTCCTGTGGAAGAACCAGCCACGCTGGCTCAGCTTTTTTCTGTCCGAAAAGGGGTTTTAAGCCCCTAACCTCAAACTTGAAAGGAAAAATAATCTTAAATACAAGTATCTTCATGAATGACGCAGAAAACAATCATTCGCCCTGCCATTTAGTCAGTCAACATCCCAGTTTATTTTTCTGGTGAATAATGACACCCGGTACATCCTCTCCCTAACTTAGCACCTGGTCTAGACTTTCTAGAGTTGTGTGTAGCACAGTGCTGGGGGCTTGCTAGAGGTCATGGAGAATCTGAGGGGGGGCAAAGGGGGGTTGCCTCATCTCATCCCTGTGCAAGCACTTTGTGCAGTGGGAGGAGGAGCAGGACCCTTTCGTGCACACTCCTAATTAAAGAAGAAACAGTTCACTTCCTCATAAAACCTAGAGGTCAGAGTGAATTGCAGCCACTTACTAACGGGAATGAGAACTGTAAGGTTGTTGAATAGAATGCAGAACCACTATCCAGGCACTGGTGAAATTCCATTTCAAAAACTCGATTTCAGCCCTCACTTTTGAGTGGGGACATCAGAATGGAGTAAGTGATCGTGATTGTAAAGTAGGCATAGAAAAGGGTCTGCTCTAAATTATTTCTGAACAAAAATGACAAAGGTGGTTAATATTTAGTTTGTGATCATGTGAATAAACTCAAGATCATATGAGTTAGAGAAGTCCGAAGGGGAAATGTTTATTGTGATCAACCCATAAGGACATTATCTCTACCGTATCCAAATCTATCAAGTATCAAGTTCCTATTATGCGTATGATGCAGATACATCTTTATAAATGAAAATGATCTCATTTATTCACAAAGTAAAAATCATTAACTAATGATGGGGTTTGGCACTTCTTTGTTACTGTGGGTCAATCCCTCCCAGAAACACTCAAACCAGGGCCACGTAAGTAAAACTGAGTTAATGTAGTAGGGCGGGAAATCAAGATCAGGAAGCACAAAGGCCTAATTAGTACCGTAATGAATGGAGTATAGGTGTCCTTCTGTTCTCTAGTAGGAACATGTTTTTTTCTTTTTCCCAAGATGTACATACATGAACTCTTCCTAAGGAGAAGACTCTGGGGGGTTATTGAGAATGACAGAGAATGGAGCTTAATGTAAGTTTAAACTTTTGATGTAAGAATTAAGTGTTTTTTCATGCAATAGATAATCATACCTTGCATATTATAATATAATATGGTGGCTTCTTTCTCTTTGACATTTTCTGCTTGTAAGTGAAATTCATGTATAAATAGTTTTATTGGGTGTTATTTATATTTGTATTATTTCTTAGTAAGGAGAGTCACATTATATTTGTCACCAAGAACAGATTTTACTAATGTCGACCTTTTCATAGTTCTCCAGTTTTTTTTCTGACAATTTCTGTTGTTTTTACTTTAGATATTTCTCAAATGTTCAAAAGAATTTTTTTTCCAGCTTGAAGAAAGGTGGATCTATTGTGAACAGTTAGAGTAGCAATTTGCAGAAGAAGGACAGGTCATACAAAAAGAGGGGAAGATTTGAGAGAGGGAGGAAGTGTCTGAGGTGAAGGGGTCAGAATGGAGGAAGGCAGGGAGACTAGGAAGAAGTGAGTGTGGGGGGTGATTGGGGTGTTGAGGGGGAACTAGCAATGAACACTAAGAAGGTACAGTCCGTGTGGTAAAAGGAAATCGGGGAGCATTTGTGTTGGGAAGTCACACTTCTTTGAAAACGGCCATGGAGAGCGAGCCTGCCCGACTTGCCTTTCAGAAACTCAGAGCTGTGATCCTACAGGACAGACCGAAGGCTTTGTGTCGGCTTTCCCCCACCAGGACACGGGGTACTTGGAGGCTCTGCAGCAATGACCATGAACACTTTGGGTGTCCAGGTGTCTCAAGCCTCTCTATTCACACAGGGGGAGAGAGATGAAGTGCAGCCCCCAGGCGCATATTGCAATCATTTCCCTCCCCGAGCTTCACTCCCTGGCCCTGAGTTTGAGTGAGTCCCTAGAGACACACTGCCCACTCCAACTCTGAGAGAAAACCCCACGTGTGCCTCCCACACAGATGGAGTGAGTTCCCATGCCTCGGGCTGAGAACCACTGTGAAGATCTTTAAATAAAACCGCAAAAGTATTCTTTCTTATCTACAGTCTCTGTATTTTGCTGTCTCAGCCTTCGATTTCTTCTGTGTTCACATATCCAGCCGTGGCTTTACTTTCTGATCTTGTGGCATCCGGCCACTCCTGTCCACAGACTTACTTGGCTGATCCCTTCATACAAGCAAACCCAGGAAAGGGCATGATGCATTTCTATTCCAGTTTTGTTTTCTCTTCAGGACCAAAAATGACCAAATGAGATCCAGGGAGCGGTTTACAAAATTAAGAGAACCTCACTTTTCTATTTGATACTTTCAGGAAATATATTTGTAGAGGAAAACACTTATTGGCAGTAGGAAAATGAATTAGAAATGATTATAGCTAGAGGAGGCTGTTCTGTAGTTAAGGGGCCAGTGGAAGCTCTGTTAGCAAACAGTCTTGACTTTAAAGGAACAGAACTAGTGAAACAATCTAAGAATTTAGAAGCAAAAAGTTGCAGTCCCTTTAAAGATGTTATAGAAAATCGATATATGAGACATTCCTTTACAATGAATTATTAATTGCAGTATTTATTCTCAAAACAAACACTGATAGACAATATAAAGTAAAATATTTCTCAAGGAACATCATGTACTAGGGCCACAACTGAATAAAATAGATTTCTTATCCTTAAAATGTTGACTGTATCAAAAAGGTAGAATTATATATGATTAAAGTGTGGGGTTTTTTTTTAATAGTTTGCTCCTTTTTTTATTGTTTTCCCAACTAAACTGTAAACTTCAAGGCAGGGATCTGCTTTCTTTTGCATGAGTGGACAGATGGATGAGATGAATAATAAAATAGCTATGATTAAATGTAATAACTGCTTGATGACAGACAGGAAAAGAAGAGCTCTGGGTACACAATGGAAAAAGTATCCGTCAGGCTGGGTGGTCATGGGGAGAATGCATGGAGGAGATGACATTAATCATTAGCCTTGGAGTATGAGAAAAAATTCCAAATGGGAGAAGATGAAGGGAAGAATTTTGCCAGAATAGCCTGTAACAGAGCTGAGATGGAAAGAGCATTTTATAAAATGAAAAATATGAAGTATCTTTAGGTATGGATTTCCTGAAGAAAACAGTATGGTGATGAGATGGGAACAAAATTTGGGGGGAGGGAGTTGCTTAGGAAAAAAAGTACATTCTCTTTCAAGGAGGAGAACATAAATGAGAGAAAATATGCAATGGGAAAAAAAAAAAAAACAAGTGAAAGGTAGTGTAAGAGAGGATCAAAGGCAAAGATAAACTCAGGAGATAGCCTATCTAATAAAAGAGAAACATGGTAATTAGCCATACATCCGCTACCCTTCCCATTGGCTAATCAGGGCGATATGCAAATTAACTGCCAGCCAAGATGGCGGCCAGCAGCCAGGCAGCTTGAAGCGAAGATGAGGCTTGCTTGCTTCAGTGATGGAGGACTCCAACGTTCCCCGCCTGCCGCTGCCGGCCTCTGAGCTGGCAGTTTGAAACATTGTTATAAATATAGAAGCTAAACAAAACCCCAGAAACCTGCTGGAGTTGAAACAGTGTTTCGATTATAGAACCCAAACAAACCAGATACCTGCTTTCAGCAGCAGAGGCCTCAGAGCTGGAGCCAGAGCTAAAGCTGGCCCAGAATAAAAAAAAGAAAAAAAGGAGCAGTTGGGAGCTTCAGTCAGCCTGAAAACAGCCCTCAGCCCCTCACCCAGACTGGCCAGGCACCCCAGTGGGGACCCCCACCCTGAAGGTTGTGTGACCAGCTGCAAACAGCCATCATGCCCTCACCCAGGCTGGCCAGGCACCCCAGTGGGGACCCCCACCCTGAAGGGTGTGTGACCAGCTGCAAACAGCCATCATCCCCTCACCCAGGCTGGCCAGGCACCCCAGTGGGGACCCCCACCCTGATCCAGGACACCCTTCAGGGCAAACCAGCCAGCCCCACCCATGTACCAGGCCTCTATCCTATATAGTAAAAGGGTAATATGCCTCCCAGCACCGGGATCAGCGGAGCCGAGAGGCCTCCCGGCACCGGGATCAGCGTGACAGGGGGCAGTGCCCAAACCCCCTGATCGCCCTGAGGCTCTGTGTGTGACAGGGGACAGGGCCACAACCTCCCTATCTGCCCTGCTCTGTTCGTGACAGGGGAAGGCGCCCCAACCCCCTGATCAGCCCTGCTCTGTGCCTGATAGGGGGAGCTCCCCAACGCCCTGATCGTCCTGCGGCTCTGTGTGTGACAGGGTGCGGCGCCCCAACCCCCTGAACCGCCCTGCTCTGTGCATGACAGGGTATGGAGCCCCAACCCCCCTGATGGGCCCTGCTCTGTGAGTGACGGGGTGGCGCCGCAACCTCCCCATCGACCCTGCCTTGAGTGTGACAGGGGTGGTGTCCCAACCCCCCAATCGGCCCTACCCTGAGCGTGACTGAGGGTGGCATCGCAACCTCCTGATCCGCCCTGCTCTGTGCATGACAGGGAGCTGCGCCCCAACTCCCCAATCGGCCCTGCTCTGAGCCCGACCAGGGGCTGCACCTAGGGACTGGGCCTGCCCTCTGCCACCCAGGAGCAGGCCTAAGCCAGCAGGTGGTCATCCCCTGAGGGGTCCCAGACTGCGAAAGGGCACAGAACGGGCTGAGGGACGCCCCCTCCCCCCCGAGTGCACAAATTTTTGTGCACTGGGCCTCTAGTCTAATCTAATAAAAGATAAACATGCAAATTGACTGTACCTCTGCTACACTCACAAGCCAATCAGGAGCAAATATGCAAATTAACCCAGCTAAGGTGGCAGTGGCCATAGAGCTGGAGCATTGTCCCTGGCAATGGAGGAAGCCAAGCTTCCCACCTGCTCTGCCCACCCTGAGCTCCGCTCAAGGCTACAAAGTTTCAATTATAGAAGATAAAAATAAATTCCAGATACCTACTTCCAGCTGCCGTGGCCTCCGCTCAAGGAGGGGCTGGGAGCCTCAGTTGCCAGGGGCAACCAAAGCTTCCAGGACCTGGGCTCTGCCCAAGGGTACAAAGTTTTAATTATAGAAGTTAAATGAATCCCAGATACCTGCTTCCAGCCCACGGCCATGGCCAGCCTGAAAATGGCTATCAGCCCCTCACCCAGGCTGGCCAGGCACCCCAGCGGGCACCCTCCCTGATCCAGGACACCCTTCAGGGCAAACCAACTGGCCCCCACCCTTGCACCAGGCCTCTATCCTATATAATAAAAGGGTAATATGAAAATTGACCCTAATAATAGAATGACTAGGAATGACTGGTCACTATGACACACACTGACCACCAGGGGGCAGACGCTCAATGCAGGAGCTGCCCCCTGGTGGTCAGTGTGCTTCCACAGGGGGGAGCTCTGCTCAGCCACAAGCCAGGCTGATGGCTACCAGCACCGCAGTTATGGTGGGAACCTCTCCTGCTTCCTCAGCAGCACTAAGGATGTCTGACTGCAGCTTAGGTCTGCTCCCTGCTGGCAAGTGGACATCCCCCAAGGGCTCCCGGGCTGCCAGAGGGATGTCTGACTGCCAGCTTAGGCCCAATCTCCCAGGGAGCGGGCCTAAGCCAGCAGGTGGACATCCCCTGAGGGGTCCCAGACTGCGAGAGGGCACAGGCCGGGTTGAGGGACCCCCCTCCCCAAGTGCACTTGGCCTCTATAATAATAAAGCGTAATATGCTAATTAGACCAGACGTCCTCTGGACGCCCTTCCAGATGAAGCCGGGGCTTCGAGGGAAGCTAGTGTTCCGGGTGCCAGAGGGGGAAGGAAGGCCCACTCTTGTATGAATTTCGAGTATTGGGCCTCTAGTGTTTGAATAAAGCAAGAAGTTAAATTTAGGTATGCTTTGAGATGGGGGAAAGGGATGGGGCATGGGACAGGGAGTTGAATTTAGAGGCCAGAACTGAAGGTGCTTTCTAGAAAAAAAGGTTTCATTAGTTAAGAAGGTAGCAAGACTTGACATTTGAACACTTCTCCAAGGTCACTCAGCTAGTCACGGATAGAGCCCCAGAGCCCAGGCCTACTATTATCCCATTGTTCACTCCACCACATGAACCAGTCAAATTCTAATTGAGGGTTTGCATTTGGAATTATGAAAGTAACCCATTGAAAGAAAATATTAAAAGCTAAAGCACACCATGTCTTGGTTGTAGAGAGTTAATTTGTCAGCATTGTGGGACATTTATTTCAGTTCACACTTTAAGCAAGAACAATATTACAAGATGTCAGAAACACTGTTTACAAACATATCATGTAAGTGAAATGGGACTTCAAATGATTATAGTTTACTTAAACAATAACAAGAAATGAAGTGTTTTGCTTGAGAATTAAATTCAATGCATTCCTTCAAGGAGGGTTGATGAGAAACAAGAAATAGTGTTAAATAACTTTGTGTTGAGTTAGAGATTTTCAAAGAGCACATTAGGATGAGAAGCTACCAACCAAAACAGCAATTGTGAAGCGCTCAGCAGGTTGAAAGAAACCTCCATATATTGGTTACCAGTGTATCAAAGTAGCCAGACAGTCATGTGACATGTGGAAGTTGACAGATTTTGGATTTTGTTTGAGATAATAACTTTTCTGAAAATACACTTGAGATGGCTAGAGAGTCATCTATGGATGCCTATAAAATGGTGTTAAAAAGTGTCCTTATATAAATTCTCTTTCTAATGACCTTTGAAAAGTATTTAAGAAAGATTTAGTTGATTTCAAACACATCCAAGAGGTCCCATCAAAGACTTGAAAAAGACCAAGGCTTGTGCTTTTTGCTACGCCACCGTCAAAATTGTTTGTTTGGGATCCTGCTACTCTTCATCAAATAGAAATGCCAACGATCATTAACAAGAATTCAAAGATCAAGAAAATTCCAAAGAAACACCATTGGAGATTAGCTTTTCCAAGTAAGGACTAAAAAACTAGCACTTCTCAAACTTTTATACACATGTTAATAGCCGACAGATCTTGCTCACATGCAGGTTCAATAGCTCTGGTGCGGCCCAAAAATCTTCATTTTTAATAAGCTCCCACGGAATGCCGACCAGCTGATACTCTGAGTAGTCAAGCTCCGGGATTATATTTGATCCTCAAGTTGGAAGTGATATCTCCCCCTGAATGCTTATAACACCCACAATGCTGTTATTATATAATTCTTTGGGTTTATTACATGGATACCTTTCATTTCATCTCCACTGCAATACCTAGTACTACGCTCTATAGAAGAAGGGTTGAGTGAACAAACATTGAAGGAAATATTCATTCCTCAATCAAGAGTGGCAGATTCTGCTATGTAAAAAGATTTATGTTACAAAAAAATAAAAGCTAAAAAAAAATAAAAATAAATAAAAGCTAGATGGGTGAAAAAAATTATCTCTATGAGTGAACTCTGCAAACCTGAACGCCACAGTGAAGTAAACTTTCATGTGCAACCTGCAGTGGTGGCATTTTGTCAGTGTTAGAAAATGTCTGATTTCTAGAAATATTAGTGCCTTGGACTCCTATAACTCATCGGTTAATATCCTTGTGATAGTATTTGGTCACAGAAAAAAAAAGGTAAATAAAGCATATTTTCTTGTTCTGATTCTTTTCTGAGAAATGCCACTCTGAATATTTACTCATAAGCCTCATAGTATTTTTTCTGAAATGAAGACATAATTTAAAACAAAGGGAATATACAGGGAGTGAAGCTTTGAGGCATAAGATGACAATCATTCCAGAGAGATCATTTTGTTTATTGTACTATATTTACTAGGGTAAGAAAGTGTCTTAAAATGTACTAAGGAGGCTTTTGACAAGAATGAAAATAAATAAAAAGAGTTTGTTCTTTAATAAGTATGTTCCATTAACTATAATGCTATCACATATTTATAGTATTACATAGCCTTTTATAGCATTTAGCATTGAATTTGCTATCAAGTGGGCCTGCAATATGTGCCTATTGAGTGAATTGTTGAAATAATATGCACTGTGTCTAATTGGATCCATAAAAGCTCACAGGATAGTCAAGACAAATGATATTATCCACATTTAACTCATGAGCCAAGTTCAGGGCAGTTTAGTGCTTTCTACGCGGTTTTTGACTACGTGACTGAACCAGAGGCAGAATTGGGTAGTCTGTCCCATGCCTTTCCGTACCCCCTGCAGCAGAAGCATAGGAAAGCCATTCAGAAGCTGGAATATATTTTCTAATTAGAGCAAAGGGTGTAAAAGCAGTTTTCCAATGCATGACACAATTACCAATATTAGTAGGTGCAATCACATGAGGATCAGATTAAGGGTAATAGTAACAGACGAAAAGAGCAAAGATGAGACAGTGGTCATGATTTAGAAAGGTGCCAAGAGAGCCTTCCAAACACCACCTGTAGCCTGAATTGTGTTAGAGGAAAGACTGGGAAATGCTAATAAGAAATCTGATTAAAGGTGGGCCTGTGGTTATAAATTGCTTTTTTAATGGTGATGATAGTAGCTGACATAGAGGATAATAGGGAGATGAGAATGTCAGTATCAATTTTTATTAGCGTCATGAATAATATAGTGTATTTAAATTAGCTTCTTTTGGTTTAGTATTTTTGTAAGCGGTATCTCTAGAAGCAATAACATGCTCAATGCATTCTAAAAAGGAAAACTAAATAAAGTTGCCAATATTCCCTACAAAATAGCCTTAACTCTCATACTGAGTAAAATATGCTATATTGCCTAAGATGCTCAAATTTCAGACGCAAAACAAATTCTGGATTCTAGATCACCAGAAACCTGAGGAAAAAATTGGTGGAGCAAGTGTAGCCAATCAACTTGTACAAAATTAAAAAGACACTAAAAATATAACCTAGCAAGTAAATTAGAACTTTTTTTCAAGAATTTACATAGAATGATCATTAGGGTCTATATCTGGGGTCAATTTAAACTATTTCAGCAGCAACTTGAGACCTACTCAGCCCAGGCATGAGTTGAAAACAAGCAATTATGAAATTAACAGTATTCAGTAATTTTTACAAACAGGTTCTTATTCAAGAAAAATAGGTGAATTAAGTTGGTTTCTAAATGTTATCAGCAATTATCACCAGCTTTCTGAGTTGGGCTAATGACAAATTAGGTAAAATTAAACATCTGATAAAAATAATTTTTAGGGAATTAGAACAATTTATTACTTTATTGTTTAATTATTTTTAATTAAAAGATACTCTTTGTTTGAATTTCAGAAAATTAAGCTTTGAGAGACACACCATAAGGGTTAAAGCATAGAATTTCAAAATCCAACTGACCCATTTCTTTTTTATTTATTATCTAGGCAGGTACTGTTAATTGTGTACGACAGAAAGCATGGCTTGGAGTTGAGAAGCTGGTCTCTGAGTCAGAAGTCTGGGTTACTAACTAGTGGTGAATGAAATCTTGGGCTATTTACATAAGCTATTCAGTTTCACTTTTTTCATCTGAAAATTGGAACTCTCATCATTTTTTTCCTTGTAATGCTGTTGCGAGGATTCAATGACAAACAATGCTCAAGAATGTCTGGCATACAATAAGATCACAATAAATATTAGCTCTATTGTTATTATAACAAATGCTAATAAAGTAACTTAAATAGTAATTCTTATTTCTCCAGAAAGTTCTATTAAACATGTTTTCCCCCACAAAGTTGCTTCTCTCTATGAATTCCTTCCTTTTTCTCTATGAATTACATATTTCTCCTTGGCCAAAGCACACACTCATCTGTTCAATAGTCTCTTTTCTTTTTCATGTTATCTTACAAGACACGTCACTCAAAAGGCCTCTCCCCTCCCCTCCAAATAGTTGGAGTCTCTAAAAAAGACTCTGGCTGAAAACACAACCACTTCCACAGGCGAGCAGACCGTGGGCTCGTGGGCACCCAGTTTCTGTGCAGACCAGTAGGAAACTGTTCCCCATGATGGCAAACACCTCACTCACTTGGAGCCTTTGATCACGTAACCGTCTTTTGATCGTTCTACGGGGAACATAAAGTCTCCTAACAGACAGGACTTTTAAATGAGATCAGATTTTAAAAGCAAGCATTTAAGTGAGCCAGAAAATTCAATCTTTTCATTCTGCCTCAATGTGGGGTATACTATATGTTTTGCTCTTATAAAAAGTAGTTTATCATGTAAAACTCTCAATGATAACATTGATCATGGAGGCAGGGCCATGGATTCCCTACTCAAATATTCCCACAGCTAAGGGCATTAGCATGAATGCTTGTACTCAGTTCTGATAGATTTGTGTCCCCTTAAATGGGTGAACCAAAGCTGACAGAATGAATCCTGGGACACAGAAGTAACTCAGCCCTGGCTTCGGGAAACCACAGAGCACAGTTGCCTGGGAAAATAACTATGTGAACTGTCAATGCACACGTGACCAATTTCAATGTGGATCCGACACTGTTACATCTCCTTCAGTTTCCAAACATTTCCCTGAGGAACACATACAGACCACTGTTGTTTTCACAAAAGTGGGTTAGTTAGCGGGTTTGGGACTTTCTGGGATTGCAACAGTAAACCTAGAGCAGAGACAAGGTTCTAATCTTGTTCCTGACACAATTTCACTACAAAATATCACCAGTACAGAAAACGTATTGGCAGAATGTGTTTATTTTCAAATATGTCCTTTAAAAAACCACACTAGCCTGGCCGGTGAGGCTCAGTGGTTGAGCATCAACCTATGAACCAGGAGGTCACGGTTCCATTCCCAATCAGGGCACCTGCCCAGGTTGTGGGCTCAATCCCCAGCAGGGGGCCTGCAGAAGGCAGCCGATCAATGATTCTCTCTCATCATTGACGTTTCTCTCTCTCTCCCTCTCCCTTGCTCTCTGAAATCAGTAAATAATATATTTAAAATAAATAAATAAATACTTTTTAAAAACCGCACCATACTTCACAATAATATTGTTTAAAAAAAATCTATTTGGAGTTTACTCTGCAAAACCTATTAAGGTGGACGTTTCAGAATATTACCTGAGGTGCATTTACAATATACAAGGTGGAAATGCTTGGACCCACCCCAGTAGCTATCAGTCACATTAGAAAAAGTCACGTGGTTACCTGATAGAATTATCTGAGTATTAACAAAAAAAAAAGAGTAGAGAATTTAGGACTTGGGTTATCCATTAATCAAGTTCTTCACTTACCATCAGTGCACAAACAAACCACATGTGAGGTGTGTACACAGAGGCAGCACACACTCTACGGAGAAAAGTGGAAAATTACTCACATTACAGCAAAATGCTGTGGGTTTAGTTATCACAAGAGTAGTTTGAATTGTTTTAGGTTAGCTATCAATAGTTTTTCCCTTCTTTGGCATATAGACAGAGGCTACGTGAAATAAACCCATTGGCTTATTCCCCATACTAAAACAGGGATTCTGAATACAAAACATTCTAATAATTAAAGCAAATAAATACTAGAAAAAGTAATGTAGGACAAACCTTACCTGAGCTCCTGGATTAGAGAATTCATTGGCACTGTTGAAAAAAAAAAATCAGTTACTAATTTCAAGAACTGTACAACTGAAATTATTCACCTACCTAGACATAATGGTCAATAATGGTTAGTATAGACCCCACGTAAGTTCCCACTGGTGGGTTGATCTTTTCTGGTTCTGGTTCCTTGGAGACAAGAGGACAAATGAATATGGCCCAGAACAGATGACTCCAGGTTTAGTGCCTAGGGTGACCCTGGGAACTTGATGTCATGGGTTGGACTTTCTGAATACTTGTCTTTAGAGATACATTCAAAACTCACAGGGGCATGAAGGACTTGAATTATTTTTAAAATCAATTTAACCCATTTTATTGTTTATGGAGAATTTTTCCAAAAAAAAAAATAAAAAACCACCACACCCCTATTTACATTTTAATTGACATTAAACAAGTATATAAATAAAACTGACAAAAGATTTACTAAAGAATATGTCCCAAGATTTGTTTCATACATTTTATACTTAGAGAGAGGAGGATAAGCATCAGCCATATTAAATATCAACATCTTTCAAAATAAGCAATTTATAGAGAAAAAGAACTTTGATTTTTCTTACTGGGATGATGGGAACTAAAGAAGTCCATGTTTATAAATACCTGCCTACACAAGGATAAGCAGCATATTGAGAGAGACAACAGGTGGCTTGAAAGATTACTCATGCTGCACGAGAAACAGTTGTCTCATTTCTCGAAGAACATTTTGGCTCTATTTAAGAATGTATATGTATGTGCCAAAGGAATTTGAAGTAAAAAAAAACTGCAAATTAAAACAGCCACAATTTCCAAGTACGCTAGAGTAGTGTGCTTTTAGGAGTCTAAGCAAGAGATTCAAATAATCCAAATACAGTCCCTAGGACTCTGATATTTATGGCTGACCTGAGCTTATACTAAATAATGATGCAAACTCTTTTTCTTAAATTTACATTTTATGGGATGTTTGAGTCTACTCATGATTGCACTTCATAAAAACTTAATGTTTAGAAATACTGCATTCTAAATATTACACTACATGATGCAATTACTTTAAAGGTAACGTAAAGCTAAAACTGGAAAATAATACAGTGTCAAACTTCTGTTTAGGTAAAGCCCCATATCTCATATAGCATCATTCTGTATTTTGGTTACCATGGCTAATGATAAACATAATTACCTTTTAACTAAAAAAAATCATCCTGGGATTTATTTAAAATTTTGGAATCTGAACTTTACTCAAACAAGAATTACTGACCTTGACTACATATGTAAGCATAGCTAACAAAAGCCTTCCGTTGGATTAGCCACTTTCAATGATGGATCCCAAAATGCTTCCAAAATATCTTCCCATTGCTACCTGACTCAGCCCTTCTCAGCAAGGCCGACCGTGAGAGGACGGGGTGGGGAACGGCTACCCAGAGTGTGTTCAGACGTCATGGTGAACCTGCAGTTGTCCATTTAAAATGAAGGGTCCCCCAAAATATAGCTAATTATAATAAAAGTTATTTTCCTTAAGGTGTATTATTGCACGTCAATCCTGTTTTCCAGATGTTGATATCATCAAGGGCCTGTTTCTATTTCAATGTTACGTTACCATCTGTTGGTTACAAAAAGGGAGGGAGAACCATTACGTTAAACCTTTCACACATTTCTTTGCAGAGCTGCCGGAAATTCCCAGCAGGGACAGTCAAAAAATAAACATCATCATTTTACTGGAACTAAGTTTAGATTGGGAGCCACGAAGCCAGATAACATAAAAACCAAAACCCGTTTTGGCAATAAACGAGCAATTTGGTCTTTTCCCTCGGCCATTAAAGGTCACATCAATAATGTGAAGGTGTCCATGAAGCATTCTTCCCTCGCTGACCCTGAGGTTGTTTTGCAAGATGTTCGAGTCTACTCATGATTGCACTTCATAAAAATTAGCATCCTATATCATTTGGGCTCTTCTGAGTCCTTCAACTCCTGGTTCGGAATATTCTGCCTCTCAATACCATGACCCAATGTTCTAGTTTGATCTACCAAAAAAAAAAGAAGAAAGAGAAGAAGGAGAAGGAGGAGGAGGAGGAGGAGGAGGAGGGGGAGGAGGAGGAGGAGGAGGAGGAGGGGGAGGAGGAGGAGGAGGAGGAGGGGAGGAGGAGGAGGAGGAGGAGGAGGAGAAAGAGAAGGAGAGGAGGAGGAGGAGGAGGAGAGAAGGAGAAGGAGAAGGAGAAGGAGGGGGAGAAGAAGGAGAAGGAGAGGAGGAGGAGGGGGAGAAGAAGGAGAAGGAGAGGAGGAGGAGGAGGAAGGAGAGGAGGAGGAGAGGAGGAGGAGGAGGAGGAGGAGGGGGAGGAGGAGGAGGAGGAGGAGGAAGAGGAGGAGGAGAGAAGGAGAAGGAGAAGGAGGAGGAGGGGGAGAAGAAGGAGAAGGAGAGGAGGAGGTGGAGGAGGAGGAGGGGGAGGTGGAGGAGGAGGAAGAGGAGGAGGGAGTGAGAAGGTGAAGGGAAGGAGGAGGAGGGGGAGAAGAGGTGGAGGAGGTGGTGGAAGGGGAGGAGGAGGAGGAGAGAAGGAGATGGAGAAGGAGAGGAGGTGGAGAGGTGGAGGAGGGGGGAGGTGGAGGAGGAGGAGGAGGAGGAGAAGAGGAGGAGGAGTGAAGGAGACGGAGGAGGAGGGAGGGGGAGAAGAAGGAGAAGAGGGTGGTGGTGGTGGTGGTGGAAGGGAAGGAGTTGGAGGTGGAGGGGGTGTTGAAGATGTTGGTGTGGAGGTGGTGGAGGGGAGGGGGGGAGGGGAGGTGGTGGTGGATGAGGAGGGGGTGAAGAAGGAGGAGTAGGAGAAGAGGAAGGGAGGGGAGGTGGGGTGGTGTGAAGGAGTTGGTGTTGAGAGGAAGGAGGAGAAGGAGAGGAGGGGAGGAGGAGGAGGAGGAGGAGGAGGAGGAGGAGGAGAAGAGAAGGCGAGGAGGAGGAGAGGAGGAGGTGGAGGAGGGGGAGGAGGAGGAGGAAGAAGAAGAAGAAAATAAGTTCTGAGGAGGTTGTCATCATTCTGCATGGCAGGGACTGGCACCAGAACACCATATTTCATGGTGCGGTGGGCACGGTGTCCCGGAACCTGCTTGCTAACTCACCTTCGTTCCTTAGAGCGGGTACGCAGCTGTTTTATCGTCAGCCTCTGCATCCATCTGTAACAGGAGCACAAGTCCTGAGGTCATTCCTTTGATAGTGACCAAAATGTGAAAACATGTCACTAGAAGTTCTTAAGTGATGAAAAACAGAGTAGCCTTCCATGTTCTTGAATAGCATTCTGACCCTGCAGGGAGAGAACTGTGACAGCCCTCGCACTCCCTGCGTTTGGGAAATACTCCTATAGATGCTGGGCCCCAGGAAACAGTGACAAGAGGGCAGATGTCCTTGTCCATAAGTGTTTGCTAGTGATTCAAACACTGTTGGCATGACAAGGACAGAAAGAAAAAGGAGTCTGATTAACAGCGGTTGCAAAGGAGACAAAACCTCAAATGCCAAACAGAAAGGTTTCACACTAATTTCCTAAGTTTCACACTAATTTCCTAAAACTTGATTCCTTTGCATTTCTAGACCTTTTCTGATACATACCACTTGCCAAGTCAGAAAAAATGATTCCCCATGTAAAAAAGCAACATGGAGGCAACCCCTTGAAATGTCCCTATTTCAAAATACCATTGGAAATGTTGATTAGCAAAAATGGTATATATTTACTTTAAAAATTCCAGAATAAACACTGGTTATAATCATCCCAGTCTATAAGGAAGGTGAAATTTGAGTGTTGGGTGTGGCAGTAAATATCCTAAAACACCACCCCTAAATATTTTTAATATAATCAACTGCATTCTCAAAGGGATGCAAAAATTCTAGAAACCTATTGTTTTTGTCCACATGGAGATAGATTCTGACCTGGGTACATTCATCCATTTCCGTAGACTCCCCTAATAATTTCTTAGCTTAATTCACTTTTGCACGTTGGCGGAAAGGTTTCTTAAATAGAAAGAAGTTGCTTTGCTGGTTGAAAGTCAGACACGGGCAGAAGGTGCTGTGTGTGGCTCCCACCCCTAAATCCTGTCAGGAGCGTGGAAGCCTGTGACTGCGATGGTAATGGGAGACACATCTCTGCTCTCCGAGGCTGAGTTGTGATTGAAGGCACTGACCTGCCATAGACTTATAATAGGGGAGCAGGTGTGGCAATGATGGACTTTAATTTCCTTTAATAAACCTTTTATGTGCCACACTTTTACTGCCATTTGACGCTCTCCAAGGTCCTGCACATAATAGGTTCATTACTTTTGATTACTATAGTCTATTGAGACAAACAACTCCAGAACACACTATATATTATGTTCAGTTAAACCAATATAGACTATTTATCCATTGTGCATTTTTTCACCTGCAACACTACAGACAAAATTAACAGCAGCTCTCGTCAGCTAAAACTATTAAAACCACCAGCACTCTTTTGTCATCATTTCATAATAAACACCACACCGATCATTGAACTGCTTTTTTAAATTAGCAAACAAAAAGTGCACACTGCTTTTGCTGAACAGCAGTTGCTTTCGTCTAAATAAAATGGTTCATTGTTATGAATATTTTAAATTACATAATAAGACTAAACAACAATAAAACAAAGGTGGGGTTTTTTTTCTGTAGATTTTCCCCCCTCTTAAAAACACATGGATTTATGACAGATGTGACACTGGCTAGGATTACAATGGCTTGGTTTACTCAGGATGGTGAGCACTGTGTTGTAAAATCCTCCTCCTCTGTCAGTATCTCTGTTGCATATAAAGTGGCTCAACTCATGCAAACTCCCCTCCATGTGCTAAACAAATAACTAGATTAAGAGAGAATGGTAGCATGGGGGTTAAAATGATGAAAACCATCCACTCCTTCTGAAGAAGCTACTCAACTCAGGTCTAACGCTATTCTGCCACACAGGTGCTATTAGCTCTCCCCAGCCACTGAAAAATTTCCCCCAAAGGCAAGTGAAGGTTGAACTCCATGAGTTTCTTTCCCAAAATGAAGCGACAGACGGCAAAGAGTACCAGTGGACACAAATTAAAAAGTTTCCGAAATCTACTTAAATGTAACCTTCTTTATAACAGCTTTACGACTAGTTCTATCTATCATCTATCTATCTATCTATCTATCTATCTATGTGTTTGTTTATTTATTTTTAATCCTCACCTGAGGAGCGAGGATATTTTTCCCATTGATATTTAGAGAGAGTGGAAGGGAGGGGGGAGCAGGGCAGAGAGGAGAGGGGAGAGAGAGATATCTATTTGTTGCCTCCCACATGCATCCCAACCAGGGACGGGAAACGATCCTACAACCCAGGTATGTGCCCTTGACCAAGAATCAAACCCACGACCCTCCAGTGTGCATGCTGATGCTCTAACCACTGAACCACACTGACCACACCAGCCAGTGCCAGACTGCTTCCATTTGCAATTTGGCTATCCAAGGACCTAACTGTTCTTTCCTCAACCCATGCAGCCACCTCCCCATGAAGGTCGTTGGAAGGGAAGTGTAAATATGCATGGCCCTCTGCTTGACTGGGCTTAGAATGCAGGTTTATAATTGCATGTTGTGGAGCTACCCTCCTCTTGTTGGTGTAGCATGTATATCCTATATAAATATTGTAAAAGCTGATACTCATTGACACAACTACGTTTTCAGATTTAACCTGTGGGCCAAGTTGTAGGAACAAAGTGGATCAAGGCCATAATATACAACCTACCTATTTCACCTTCTTTCTCTCCCTCACACCTGAAGAATAAAAGTATGAAAATCAGTGTCCAGTCTTGTCTTATAGTTTGTCAGGGAGTAAAAATATCAGAAACCTAAAGCACAGGTGCTTTTACTTTGGGGCTGGGGGGTGGAAGTTTCTACCATTTATGAGATGGCTCACTCTCCTCATACATTTCAATCCTATACAATAAAAGGTTAATATGTAAATCGACCAAACAGCAGAACAACTGGTCCCTATGATGAGCACTGACTACCAGGGGGCAGACGCTCAATGCAGGATCTTCCCCCTGGTGGTCAGTGCTCTCCCACAGGAGGAGCGCCACTCAGCCAGAAACCAGGCTCATGGCTGACAAGTGCAGCGGCAGCTAGAGACCCCTCGGGGATCCCAGACTGCGAGAGGGCGTAGGCTGGGCTGAGGGACCCACCCCCCCCCCCACTGCCCCAGTGCATGAATGTCATGCACCGGGCCTCTAGTTTGAAAATAAGTCTTTGTTCTCTAAAATCTTGAATATGAGAAAAAAAGTCCACCAAAAAAATCAATAAAGACATATTTTTTTAAAATCTTGAATATGGGAGTAAAAATTTGTAAGTGTTCTTCATTTGAGTTGTTATCAGCAACTCTAATAAATTTCCAATGAATAGCCTTAATTTTTGTAAAATCAAACCTCTTATTCAGTGGGTACCTCATTCAGGTAATGGTTGGTGAAAGGCAGAAAGAGACTTGTACCTCGGTGCATGTGTTGAGACCTGGGTGGGTGAGGTGAGGATCATCATCTTCCAAATCCTCTCAGATTTATAGAAGAGATACGTGATTATGGTGTGAATCAGGACACTGACCTAAATAACATGGGCCGCAACCTGAAAACGACTTTTCCCATTGGGAACATTGTTGTTTTTCATTGGCAAAGGAGACTTGATCATTTTTACTACTTCAGTCCCGAATGGTATTGGCAAGTCTGCAATTAATTTTATAAAATTTAATGAGTCACTTCTCTTTTCAAAACAGAAATGTGATTTTCTAAAAAGCTGTCCTTCTCTCAGTTTCTTAGGGCCTTTATCTATCTCATTCCATGGTTTATAGAGGAACAAGACAAGATGTTTTCTGAGATTCCTATGATTCCCCCTGGCTTTACAGTCTACTTCTCAATAGAGTAATAATATTAAAGGTTGGCTTTGCCACTTATTTTTATTGATCTGAAACTACTTTTTAAAAAGTTTATTTAACTTATAAGTGTGGATACGTTTAATATATAATATAATATTCTATGATATAATATTTATATAGGAAGGGGAAAAAAGTGGTTTTTGCTTGGTGTCTGATTCATAATAAAGGCATGAAGAAATCTGTAAGAACACGTTATCCCCCAGTTCTCTAGGAGTTCATGCAAGCAGAAATGACAGGAGGGAAAATTATAAAATAATGAAGGCAAAGAGGCAAAACTTGGGGGAAGGACATGCGAGAACAGACGGTGGGAGTGAGTAGACAGGCAATGACGAAGAAAAGTGGCCACAAAATAAAGTGTAACTGCTTAGCTGAATGTGGAAAGTTCTCATTTAACAGCCTTATGTACTTACAAACCTACATACAGGTGCACACAGTCACTTTCTAGTTACTGGTACTTGAGCATCTTTTCTCACTGGTGCTCAGTGCAGTGATGGCGAACCTATGACACGCGTGTCAGAGGTGACACGCGAACTCATTTTTCTGGTTGATTTTTCTTCGCTAAATGGCACTTAAATATATAAAATAAATATCAAAAATATAAGTCTTTGTTTTACTATGGTTGCAAAGATCAAAACACTTCTCTGTGTGTCACGGCACCAGTTAAGTGAGGGTTTTTCAAAATGCTGACACGCCGAGCTCAAAAGGTTCGCCACTACTGGCTTAGTGCTTACATCAGGGACAATCACCTGATCTGTCCACAGCACCCCAGTGCCCAGATCTGGTACCTTCCTTTGTGCTGATGAGGGAGCCCTGAAATTACCATTTTGTGGGATAAAGGGGCTCAAGAAGCAGGACACATAATTCATAAACTCAATTTTGCTCTTATTCACACAAGTAAATTACTGGTATGTGAGTAGATTTAGTTTGATTTTATTTTCTACTTATAATCCTATTTTAACCTAAGGGTAAAAAATATTCAAGTATATGTATTTTTTAATTTTCTGCGTCTCCAATTTATGTATTTACTTTCTTTCAATTTTATGCTGCTTTTGTTTTAGGCGTACAGCGTAGTGGTTAGACAATCATATACTTTCCATCGTGTCCCCCTGGATATTTCCAGGACCCCAACTGGCGCCCTACATAGTTCTCACAGAATTATTTCATATATTTCCCATGCTTTAGTTACTTCTTAAAAACTATATAAAATAAATCTTTTGGTCATGTTTAAGTTTTATGTCTCCTTCAACAGAACTCTAGACACAGACATCCTCACTGCTCGTTTATCAGTAGTCTTGTGTTTCTTAATCCTATATAATGACAGCCTAATATGCTAAGTGTCCGACCGTTCGACCAGTCGCTATGTGCGTACTGACCACCAGGGGCAGACTCTCCGACCAGTAGGTTAGCTTGCTGCTGGGGTCCGGCCGATCAGTACTGGGCAAGATGGGCCGGACACACCCTGGAGCCCTCCTACAGTCCCTCCCTGGCCCCGATCCTGCACCAGTGGGGTCCCTTGGCCTGGCCTACGCCCTCTCGCAATCCGGACCCCTCAGGGGATGTCAGAGAGCCGGTTTCGGCCTGATCCCCACAGGCCAGGCCAAGGGACCCCACCAGTGCACGAATCTGTGCACCAGGCCTCTAGTCTTAATATAAAAAGACATGGTGATCATAAGGTTTTAAGGACACTTTCTCAAAATCCTTATATAGTTAATCATAATACTGTCTAGGTATATATAGTCTTATTCAGGAAGCTACTTCACATTTGAAAAGTCCTTCACATACATTCAACCTGTAATCATTTCTATGTTTAACCAGATTGTATTGTGTTCCCCTCCTGGTATATTTGAACTGATGATGTAGTTTTGTATGTTGTGTCACGTTCATCTGTGTGATGTCCCTTCAGTCCAGGAGCTCTCATTGCAGTGGGGAGAGGAAGTGCCAGGGTCCTCTCGGTGAGGAGCCCTTAATCCTTTTCACTTCCTTTAGAAGGATCAATTTTTTAAAATGACAAAGAGAGACTCAGGAAGTTGGAAAAGACTAAACCACCCCCTCCAAAAAAAATGAAACAACTAGATGATGCCAGTACCTTGGAATAAAACTTGGCGAGGCTGAAGAACAAGGAACCCTACAGTGAGCACCCTTTCTTTGGATAATTCTGCCACCGTTTTGTTTGAACACAGCTTTGGATCAGCCCAAAATGGCAGGGAAAGATGTTTGTTTCCCTGATACACAGGACAACATGGAAGGAAATAAGTTGTGATTCTAAAGGAATAGTTGACTTACCCTAAGACAGAATGTTCAAGGATATTTTTCTCTGTTTGTACCCTCTGCTTACTTTTCTGGGTGTTTTTTTTTTCCATACATTTATTAATAGGAAGAGCAATTCAGAAAATAAATATTCAAGAGTCTAACCTAATAAAACAGGGTTTTTATATCATTTGTGACAACACATATATATAATCTTTTAAATCGTTTCTGAATTCTTTATCCTAAATAAAATATTTTCTGAATCTTTTGTTCAGGGCACACTGACCCTGATTTCAACTCTCTGTTCCTATCTGTCTCTTACTGTTCTGTCTGACTCTGTAGAAAGCCAAGGAATTGCATAATGTCTACCCTTCACATGTATGATCCCTCTCTTTGTCTCCACGAATCCCTCTTATGCCCAACAAGCACCATACTGAAAGGAAGGAGCAGGTCTGGTCTGCTCCCAGATTCAGCACGGTTCTCTGGGAATAGCTCTTCGCCAGGGCCACGTGCATGCACATTTCCCAGAGACAAGGTGATTTTCTAGAACCACTTGGACATGCACTGCACTGAAGAAACCTTAAACCTGAGACCAGCTGGTGGGCATTCTAAGGAGGCTGATCTATTTTGAGTCTCACTTCTCGTTTCTGAGTCGTCACTGCTGTTGTAGACTTCATCCTGCAACTTTGCACAACTGGCAATGCTGAACATAAACCAAAGCCATATGTTTGTGTCCTTTTGCCAAACGACTCCAGCAAATAGTCCTATTATTCCCTTAGGTAGCCAACGTGTGCCAAGGTTTTCTATTAGTTGCTGTAGTGGCCTCTGAGTCACAGCTTTGTAACATAAGGGGGTAATTGCGGGCTTTATGTTTTAGGAGTCATTTTTTTTTTGGTGTATTTTTTTAGTGGGCCCTATTTAAAAAGAACTCAGAGTTAGTAACACCTTAAAGGGGCCTTGATTTTTTTCTTATTGATATTTTGTGATGCATGTGTTGCAAAATAGGTAAATGCTAGCAAACAAGTTCCTTCATATATAGATAAATTATTTTAAATAGATTTTTCTCCCAAGGACAACCCAATTCCTTACTTTTCAGTGTTTGTAGGAATTAACTCTACACATCATATAGTGTTTAAAACATGATTTAAAAATATATCACTTATTTACTTTTAATCCTTAAGTACTAATTTTCTAATAAAAATGAATTTAAATTGAATTTTTAGAACTTTGTTTTAACACTGAACCTTTCTTTAAGGGCAAATCTGGGGACAAATAACACATCCCAATCAATATGTAAAAGGTTTTTAGGCTCAGAGGACTTCTTCACCTGCTTGATGTTTTTAAATATCAAAGTGACCATGTTTCTGACAAAAATCACACTTCTAAATTCAGCACTAAGAAAAAAATTTTTTTAAAGCAAATTCACAGAGATAAAGCACTGCTATTCAGGAGAGCCTTTATATACATGCTTTGATTGGATTCGTTTTCTTTCACTAGATGATACTTTTTCATTAAAATGTTGCCTTACCTCTCTGTTTCTCCAGGTAACTTGTATGCCAACTTGGTTTGCCCTGCTTCGTTCAAGTGACTAAATGTCTCTGCCCGCTTCAGTGAGAAATCCTAAAATTCATTCTATTAAGACGAAAGAAGGGAAGTCTATCAGGTAGGACAAGTTAAGTAGATCAATAATAAGCACTGAAGTGAACAATGAATGATGTGCTGACACTTTTACTTATCATTCAGTTGGACTATACCAGTGGTCGGCAAACTCAATAGTCAACAGAGCCAAATATCCACAGTACAACAATTGAAATTTCTTTTGGAAACCAAATTTTTTAAACTTAAACTATATAGGTAGGTACATTGTTATTAACTTAATTAGGGTACTCCTAAGGCTTAGGAAGAGCCACACTCAAGGGGCCAAAGAGCCGCACGTGGCTCGCGAGCCGCAGTTTGCCGACCACTGGCCTATACTATAAAAAATGTATACTATATATCAGTGTAAAAACATGTTTACTTTTTCAAAGGTAAGCCACATTCCTTTTTCGTCTTTATTACCAAACTATATATAAATTATGTCTTCAATTTACCAGGGAAAGTGGGTAAGAAAGACTCCCTTTAGCACTGTTATTTTACTTCTAACCACCAAAAGAGAGCGTTCAGACCAGCTTTGGGGTGTGCTACACTCAAGTCACGGAAGACAGATGGAAATGCAGCCTGTTGGTATCCAGGGCTCTCTGGGACGAGGCTGTCATAAACGCGACTGATTCTTCTTGCCACTGTGTTAACCTGTTTTCCAGGAAGCAACTTGCCCTTGGCTTACTTTGCGCTCAGACAGAACGCACGGAGCTGTATCCCTTCTACTTGGTCTCGGGGACAAGAACAGAATCTGTGTGCAAGCACACTGTGTGGCCCTTGAGAGAAAACTCTGAAATTCAGGGCAGTACACTCAGCATGTGAGAGGGGCTGTTCATACCAACATCACGTACATCACACAGACCTAACACGTTTTCTCTCTGGCAGTTCTGGGATTGTAAAACACACGCCACCAACCTTCCTCGCCGATTTCTCTCGTCTCGTCCTGTGTTTTACCCTTCGCAGTGGATTGAAGTGACCGGCTTCTGAACCATAGATTTCTCGGTGACCTGCAAGGTTTGACCACACATTAAGCAGATGCTTCTTCAACTCCAGTCAGCAACTGTGGCTCCTGGGAGAAGAGGGATGAAACTCTCTCAAGTGCTAGAGTAGACCACTGCCAGGATGAAAGAATTGAAAAGTCGCCTGGGAGTTGGGGAATTCTTAGTTTGTGGTCGATGGCAGCCAAAAATACATAAAAAGGCCTTCTCTGCAAATGCGTTTGGCTTACTCTGCTTCGCCCTCGGTTCAGAAGGAGTTCTGAAGCTTCCCACCTGCCCATTCCCCTTTGTCTGCCAGACTCGAACCTAAAACAAAAGATCCTGGAAAACAGTCACAACGCTCCTTCTAAATCCTGAAAGTAATGGCTTTCTGTCTAATGCCCTATCGTGGTATGTATTTATTAGCAATACATTTTCCATTTATTTTCTCAAAGATTGCCAATAAAGAACGGAATCGCATAAGGGAGTAGCTGTAAACCCTCCGAGTTCCCTAATGTCAAAGTCATTAGCATCCGAATAAGCACACAGCAGCATATCATCTGCACAATTGCCATTTTTTTTTACTACTTTTAATAGCGTTTCTCAGAGGGCTCATTTTCAACTTTCTTCAGTGGTTAGTTGGTTCCCAGGGGAAAAGCAGCTTCCTGATGCTTGCGGCTTCCACCCAACAAGCCGGCCGTTTGCTGTCAGACGCACCAGGCCTCTGCCCTAACCCCATCTGCTGTCTCTCCCCTCCCCGGGGATGAGAGTGAAGGCTGCACAGCTGAGATCGACTTGGAGAAGTGGGCAGAGAGCTGGGACAAAACGCGACTTTAGAAACGTGATCTGACACACACAGGCTCGAAAGGCCCAAGTACACAAAATACATATGGAAAGTGCAAGCCCTTCAGAGGCTCCGCATTCCCTGTGTCCATCATCACTAACGCCACCCACCCTCTTGGCTGATGCCGCTGAAATCGGTTCCCTCCATGCCCTGCATGGGCCCTGTTATTATAATACTTTAAAGGCAATCCCTTTAAAGCCCCATCTTTATTAATTGCCACACTTTAATCTCCTGTGCTCATCTTAAACCATTTTATAACACCTAAGGTCTTACTAAAATATTTATGGAAAATACTCATTTTGGAAGGCAGTTAACCTGGTCAAGACTTGGGATCTTGACCAAGCTCCCACACCAGGCAGCAGAGTTAGTTCTAGCTACACATTGAAGCTCATATTTTTATAAAACAGCAATCGTAAGAGATAAAACTGCATGGCAACTAAGGTGTTGGTAATCTAATGGGCTACAAAATCTTTAAGTGTGCACTCTAATTAAGGCATGTCTCTACAGCCCTGGGCAGTGTTTCTCAGTGGTTAGGGCCTTGCCCCATGAACCGAAGGATCTCAGGTTCAACTCCCCGTCAAGGGCACGTACCTGAGTTGCAGGTTTGATCCCTAGCCCTGGTCAGGGTTGGGTGCGGGAGGCAACCAATCCATGCGTCTCTCACACATCAATGTTTCTCTCTCTCCCCCTCTCTCTCTCTTCCTCCCTCCCTCCCTTCAACTCGCTCTAAAAATTAATAGAAAAAAATATCCTCGGGAGGATTAACAAAACAAAGGCATGGCTTTCCTTGTTTAATGGAGTCATCACAAAGTACTCCATTTGTGGGCTTTACTATATGCCAATAATTAGGGACTCAGTTCTTCACAGCTGCTTCCTGGGTGAGTCCCTGCTTCTGAAAAAGCTTTTTAAACCTATGATACCATGTAATGAATCTGCTGTGTGCTAAAAGAAAAAAAAAGGCATATCAGATTATATTTGATTGGGCGGCGGTGAATGACCTAAAGTGAGATGATGTATATGTCAGTTGTATCCTTAAAGCAGAGAATCATAGATTTACCTGCCTTTCCAAACAAAACAAAACAAAACAGAAAAAAAAAAAAAAACAGGAAAAAAATACTGCAGCATTTTTTTAAAAATCCTCCAACTAGACTCAAAGTAAAAAATTGGATGCGAAGACAAATAAATGTAATGTGAAATGCATGTAGCACTTGTAGCCCTGAAACATAACTAAGATGAGCTCACCACAACCGCCCACTCATTCCTGGGATTTGCTGGTCTATTTCAGTCCGGTTGCAAAGGCACAGCAGGGTCCCCTCAGAAATTTGGAAAGTGAATACAAGCTCCAAAGACCATGCCCGGCCAGAATTAGTGTCTTAAGAAGTAAAATAAAAGCAGAAGCATGCCAGCATGTTTACCTTCGCATGGCCACCTCCGGAGGCCCTGCCTCCACAACTTCTAAGAGTTCCAGTCTCTTAATCACTCTTCCAACCTTAACATCTCCACCAATTGTTGATTATTTGGAATGATGGAGGGCGGGGGAGGGGCTCTCCTCACGTGTTTATTTTTGTGAATGGCAAAGCAAGTCCTTTGCAGCTCTAAGTGTCCAGGTTTATTTTTATATGTATCAGTATGATATTTTAAGTTAGAGTTTAACTTCGGATAAACTTTAATGATATCTTTGCCCGGACAATCAAATTCTTCGGTTTTCCATTTCCCATTTTGCTGTATTAAATTTCCCATGAACATGTATGCCCCTTACTTCAGAGTTTCTGATCAATGAGCTGTAGAATTGTGTTTTTCCCCCATGATAGCAAGAGACATTTAGAAACTGATTCATAAAAATTCTGTAAACCTGTTGCCACTTTATGCTTATGCCTCACAGATGACGTTGTTCTACTTAGCTCCCCAGGTCGATATTCCAGCATATGCTGCATTGGCTGGAGCAGATGAAGAGAAGTGGTGAGTTTCATGTAAGTTGCTTTAGGCAAAGAAAAACACTGTGGCCCTAGCTGGTTTTGCTCAGTGGATAGAGCACTGGCCTTTAGACTGAGGGTCCCGGGTTCGATTCGGTCAAGGGCACATGCCTGGAGTTGTGGGCTCAATCCCCAGTAGGGGGCGTGCAGGAGGCAGCCGATCAATGATTCTCTCTCATCATTGATGTTTCTATCTCTCTCTCCCTCTCCCTTCCTCTCTGAAATTAAAAAGGAAAGAAAGGAGAGGAGAGGGAAGGAGAGAGGAGGGGAGGAGAGAGAGGGAAAGAGAAGGGAGAGGAGAGAAAGGGGGAGGGGAGGGGAGGGGAGGGGAGGGGAGGGGAGGGGAGGGGAGGGGAGGGGAGGGGAGGGGAGGGGAGGGGAGGGAAGGGGAGGGGAGGGGAGGGGAGGGGAGAGGAGGGGAGGGGAGAACACTGAGATGGGCCACAAGCTTTCCTTTTACCATCAGCCCATCATCAGGCCCCTGATCCCAGTAGGAGCAGAAAAAGAGCTTCCTCGGCATGAACTGCTCTTCAGGAGAACTGCTGGCATTGTAGGGTGAGCCAGTGGTGCCCCTTACTCTCAGGGAGGATGTTTGGGTTTTAAATCATTACATAGTCAACCAGATTAAGTCTTTGATATTAGCAATCAGGTTGCTTTTCACGACCCATTGTGAACATTTTTTGGCTTCCCCAAGTGGCCACTGAAGTTCAGATGTAAATAAAACTTCTTGTTATTCAGTATAGGTTGTCCTCTGAAAAGAACAGAAACTAAAATTGATGCATGAACAAAATTTCCACGGGTGGATTTCATCGGTTTTTACTGGTTTGCCCAGGTTTATGAAATTCTCTGCCCTGCAGTCTTTTTTTCAAGGAATTCTAAGCACAAGGAGTGCTAAGGCAACTCTGCTCTCCCAGAAAAACGCAATTTTTGTTTTGCAAATTGCGGAAGTCATACGGAGCACCCGAGCATCAAAACAACTCCCGTTCCGCCGCACTGTCTATGCAGTAATTGTTCTTGTCCTAGCAGGCATTAGAGTATTTGTATTTGTCCTTCCAGCACCTGTGAAACGAGAACACGGGCCCCTTCTCCCTAAACTCAAGCAACACCAATAACTTGTGCAAGACCTGTATTTCTCAGGGCAAGAGGATTTGACTTTCACCCGATTTAAGTAACAAAACAGCCTCAAAGATACCTCAAGCCTTGCTGCGATTAACATAACTGCATTTAGATGCCATTCATGACTGATAATTCCAACACCTTGTGGGGGGAAAGTTGCATGCTGTAAACATTATAAACATATTCAAATAAGCTTAGCACAATCTGCCATGCTGCTTTCTGCCTAGATCATGGACCAGTGAAATGGTTAATGCAAATGGATTTATAATTTGCTTTGGGGGGCCAGTTTCTTCTCCTTATTTATTAGCCCAGCTGATGGGGCAGATTTGATGAGGCACTTCTGGAATAATTGAGTCATCACACAAAGAAGGCTGCTA
The DNA here is from genome assembly GCF_963259705.1 of Myotis daubentonii. Classification (NCBI taxonomy): domain Eukaryota; kingdom Metazoa; phylum Chordata; class Mammalia; order Chiroptera; family Vespertilionidae; genus Myotis; species Myotis daubentonii. Next base: position 11,400,126 of record NC_081856.1, on the reverse strand, counting down.
GCATTCAGAGTGGTTTTATCAGCAGCAAGCAGGCCTGATTACTGACAATTACACTCTGATCCGGTGATGGAGGAGAAAGAGCCAACGAGTGGGAAATGTCCGTGTTTCTATCCAGGAATAATTTCTACATTCATTTTACATGCTAAGTGTTTCCTATCTCTGCATAATAAACTGTAAACAGGAATAGATGGCACAATGTCCCTTAATATTTCCTGGTAATGAAGACACAAATGTACAGTGAGTGCTGATAAATATAGATGAAACATAAGCTATTCTCCTAGTCTGCATTGTTACCTTTAAAACAAATGCATTTTTGTGGTAAAAGCATAATCATAGCTAATGCAAAAAAATGACAGAAGATTGAAACTGTCCTTGTCACTACACAGGAACTTTGTAAAAGTCCTGTTAATCACTGCTGCCTTCAAGGCTGGGGAGCGAAGGTGAGGTGCAGGGAACCACGTCAGTTTGTTTCTCCACCGTCAACTGGGAAGAGCTCCTTGGATTAGACTCAGCGAGAAGCAGGGCTGCAGGTGACCTCCACCAACACTCAGAGAGCGTGTCGCCACCCCACCCCGGGGAAGAACCAAGCTGGCACAAGGAGACACCTCCACCAGCCATGGATGTCCACTTCCCTTCCCGCGGGGCTGTCAACACAATGGTGACCAAGAGCAATGAAGTCACACCTGAGGCTGCTTGGTTCGCCATGGAGCGCGAGGCACCGCTGTCTTTGTGCAGCACTCTTTACTACTTGTTTCTGACGTGGTTTGTTAACGAAACACTATGAGCAAAAATGCATCTCACGGAGATGATCTTGTTAAACTGGCTTTCCCTCTGACTCAGAATCTAGCTTGAAACGCCCAGAGGAAAGACTGCTCAGATTTCTTAAGGTGCCGCTATAGATTTCAGTGGGAGAAAAACTTTCATTTCCGGTAATATCAAGAGTTCCTTCTTCTAAAAAGCCAACCAGGTGTGGAGCTGTATACATAATGAACCTGCTTGGTTCTGTTTGTTTAAATTCTTTCCCTAAAGCCCCTTCCTGGCTTCCAAAAAAATAAAAGTTATCCTATGTTCTTTATGGTAACTATGGAAACTCTCTTCTATTAAACTAAGCACTTAACTTCCAGGCTTTTGTTGCCATTAAATGTGCTATTTTGAGTAAATCTATACTACACATGCGTATAATGTCAAAACATTTTGAATAAAGTTCAAAGAGCACTTGTTGCTTCAAAAATGAGGCTTTTTATTATGTAAAGGGAATTTTCTCTTTTTAAGCTGTTTTGTTATATAGATTGTTACACAATATGCTTTATAATCTTAAATACTTTCTATTTTCCTTTATCCATTTTATGAGGTATTTTAGAGTATTTTTTCAACAAGTCTGCTGTTTTTCCCAACAGTAGCTGTTTGTTTTTCATTAAGATCAAAAATAATCATAATAAAGTCATTTATCTTCATTATCTGACTAGGAAATGTGGAATGGGAGAGCCTACTGAAATTTACAACAAAAATGACATGATTGTCAGTTGTTGAGGGCAATGGGCACTGGATTTTTGCAGCATTTTAATCTCACTCCAGTGTTTAACTTAATATGCATTATTTTAATACAAGTACCTTTTTCCTAAAAAAAATTTACTTATTGGCTCAGTACACATTCATCTAGCATAGGTTGCTCTATGCTGGACAGTGGGCATTAAAAGATACATAAACCTCAACTCTTGTCCTCACGAGTACAGACCAGCAAATTGATGGTTCCAATAAGTGGGAAGTGTGACCACGGAGAGAGGCAGAGGGAGAAATGGAAGTGCAGGCTTAGACCAGACTGGAAAAGCTTCCAGGAAACGATGATTACTGAAGAATCCCCCCTAGAGAGATTCAGAGAACTTTAACTAAAATAAATAAATGCCCCCGAGACCAATCGGAAAGATACGAAGAGTCAACACTGTGCTTGGCTCCGTTACACAATGTATTAAGCCAGAGAATTACAGAAGGGTCAAAGGAGAGTAGGTGGTAAAATGAAATGTCTACAATTAAATGTTTAGAACTTATCGATTTCATTTGTCACTTTCAAAGAAACTTTCCCCTTCAGAGTCAGAACCGCAAAATCTATCTGCTGAGAAGTGATTTATCGCTCATGCTGTGGTCCAAGTGACAGTATTTCACAGAAATTCCGTGTCCCAAAAGTGTTGGGCTGGCACCTTCATCTTGATTATTATGCTGGGCCTGATTCTATACCCACTCATGTCCACGTACTTTTCTCTGTGCCCAGTATAAGCTCATGGAAGTGAGAGGCTATGACCTGTTGACCTTTTACTGCAACATAATGTTGGAACCCGAGTAGGTGAATTGAATTGAAACAAACAAAAAATAACCCTCCTCAGCTGCCTGAGATATTTTGTTAATTGTACTTCAATACAAAGCATCCCGGGGACACAGCACCTAGGAGTCTATGGATTTAGTCTGTTTTACTCCTATGCCAGTCAAAGAGAATGTGCCTTTTTGTCTTCCCTTATGTTGAAGATGTCAGCTCCCAAATGCAAAGAAGAGCAAACATGACCACTTCATGGTCAGCTTTTACCCAATGTCTACTATTACTTGATTCAAATAAAAAGCACAGTTTATGATTTGATTTGGTTCTTTTGTGAGAATAAAAGCCAAAGGAAAAATCAAAATATAGCCTTCTTTTTCCCAGTTGGACAAGAAAATTATCTAAAAGATCTCCAACTCACTCGACCTGTACCCAGTTCCCAGTTTTTATATCTCACTTTTCCTACTCATACTGTGTCAGAATGTCCTGACTATTATGCACTTACATTTTATTTCAAACTAATGACATTTATACTGGAGGGAAAGTAAGCACTAATCATGAGGAAAGACAAAAGTAATCTATTATTTTGCTCAAAATAGTAAATGACAGTATTTTCTAACTAACTATAGCTCACCTTGACTAAACTCTTAACAAGAAGCATTTTGTAAGTATTTACATGCACTTTTTCCTTAGTCCGAATGGCCTGCCTGTGGGGCGAGTACTATCAATTTCCCATATGAGGAGAGGGAACAGAGTGCGCTCACTGCCTCACCCACTGTCCCCACAGGTGGCTAGATGTTCCAACAAAGCGGGTACTCATTTGCACTTTGGATGCTAGGCATTGTGTTCACACAAATGTCACGTGGAGAATTATTTTGGATGTGGGAAGGGGTAGAGCAAAGCAGCAGACAGAAAACCCAGAGTTGGTGGCAATCGCCATGAGCATCTACAAAGCGAACCTTCCAATGCCTCAAGACTCTCAGTCTTGGACTCTCAAGCAACATTTCTCCTCCTCACTCAAACACTGGGGACTCTTCATAGAAGGTATATGGCCAGTGGCAAAATACATCCCATCTATTGGCTGGCTTCTTACTCTTCCATATGAGTTTTCTTTTGCTGTTGTAATACATCTTCACAAACGTAAAGGCTTAAAACAACACTAATATGTTATTGTACAGCTGTGGAAGTCCAAAGTCTGGCACGGTCTCACCAGGTTAAACTTTAAAGTCGGGCTCCAGCTCTTCTGGAGGCCACAGGGGGAGAATTCATTTCCTTGCTCATCTGGGCTGCTGGCAGCCTCCAGTTTCTTTCTATTCTGGGACTGAGGTCCCTATTTTCTTGCTGGTGGTGCTCTAAGAGCTATTTTTAGGTGCTAGAGGTCTCTGCATTCCTTGATTCATAGCTCCCTGTCTCCATCTTCAATGCCACGATTGGTGAGTTGAGTTCTTCTCAAGTTGGCATCTCTCTGACCCATTCTTCTGCCGTTTTCTTGAGAACCGTGTGATTAGTTGGGCCTACCTGGCTCATCCAGGGTAATCTCTCCAGCTCAATGTTCTTAATTTAATCACACTGCCTGGTGAGGTAACCTATTCACAGGTTTCAGGAATTAAGACATAGACCTTTGGGGGGAGGAGGAGGCATTATTCTGTCTACCACATTCCTTAGCTACATATGTGAATAATGACTGTGTTAAAGTATTAGTGCTCCTTATATGAGACATGTGAAGTCATAAATTAAGAGGAACAGATGTACACACTCCTCAAAAATGTAAGAATGTAACCCAAATTACCATGATGATACAAACAGTCATAAAGTCAAAGATTTTGGGTTGTCCCCTAAACACAAGTTCCTTAATGTCTCAAGTTTGTGAAGGGCATTGAAAGTTAGGGATTACTTTTCTTTGGGGGAAAACTTTACTTTTAAATAGCCTTCACTTACCTTCACTCATACCCATTGGATTTGAACTGGAGAGTTTCCATTGCTACTGATGAGAAGCATCATCAGAGGAAAAATGAAAAAAAAAAAGAAAAAACTTAATTAAGTGGTAATTAGGTGCAGCTTATTGACTATATAAAACAATCCTTTCAAGTAATTCACAAACCGACTGTTCATGTATGGGTTGGGGTACACATGAATCTTCAATAGTCAAACAAAATATTCCTTTGAAAGAATTCTCCCCCAACAAGCAAAATAAGTGTCTACTGTTATCAGGAAATGCTTTTTAAATTTGAGCCCTATTGTATATAAGTACATCTGAGAACCTTTTCTAGGGACACACCTGAGAGTGGAAGTGAAAATTATCAATGACAGTCTTTAAAAAAAAAAAAAAAAAGAATCAGTGGTTTAACACTAATTTCTAATCAGATCCTACAGAAAGGAACAGCCCGCATGGCAGCTGTACTTTTCCCAGGGTTAATTACCTTTCTCTGCTCTCTGCTAATGAGTCAGCTGTTCCTGTCATCGCACACTACACTGGTTCATCTGGAGTTCTAGCTGTGGACAAACACCGAGTGACAGTCCTATTTACATGGGGGGGGGTGTGTGTTGTGCAAAAATTTCAAAAGGACTTTTTTAATCCTTTAATTCTCCTGTGTTTCCAGGCTAAAAATATTTTTGCAAATCAGATCTTACTTGGTCAACTATTCTTTTCCTCCACTGGATTCACCACTAGCAAATGTAAAATGCCAAATGCTGAGGACGAAGCAAACTTCAGCATTGCCTCCACAGAATGCTTTGTTTCACTAATTCCTTAGCATCATAACCATTACCCTGTCTAAGACAGAGCCTGGAAAATCTGCAACTTGCGTCACTGGTTACAAAGACTTTTCTAAAAAGATTAACTACAGAAAATTAAAGTCAGAGGTAGAAAATAATCTCATGTGAAAAGACACAAAACATATCTTGGATTTATTTGTATATACAAAGTGAATTAGAAAACTGAGTTTTTGAAAAAATTTCGACTTAGAAACTATGCTTTCACCTAATGTCTAGAATCAGTGGTCGGCAAACTCATTAGTCAACACAGCCAAATATCAACAATACAACGATTGAAATTTCTTTTGAGAGCCAAATTTTTTAAACTTAAACTATATAGGTATGTACATTGTTATTAACTTAACTAGGGTACTCCTAAGGCTTTGGAAGAGCCACACTCAAGGGGCCAAATAGCCACATGTGGCTCGCGAGCCGCAGTTTGCCGACCACGGGTCTAGATCATTGTGTGATATATATGATCTATATGTGGGATTATGGAATATATATACCATATACATATAGACACATGATTTATTACCCAGGTAATAGCTCTGCTACCCAGATAATGGCTCTACTCTCCATCTCATAATCTAGACAGTGTGCCTTTAAATATTTTTTAATATTGCAACCAAGAGATTTACACATCTCTTTCCCCCATCTTTTGTTTTAAATTTCAGGGGGAACTAAGACGAATATAAAATCAGTAAAGTATCCATTGAGTTCCACTTTGACAAGCTCCAAAATGCCTCTGAGTAGAGGACACTCTCACACTGGTGACTTTCCTGCTGTAAACCTTAGATCGGTGGCTCTCCGATCACCTGGATCACCTGGGCATCCTGTTACAATGTAGGTCCTGACTCCGGCACCCTCAGGTCCGACATTGCTCATAAGGGTCCGGGTGTGCCTGCTGCCCCAGGGGCCACGCTTTGAATAGCAGTGTCAGAGCAGTGGTTCACAAACTTCTGTTGGCCTCAGAACCACCTAGAGGGCTTGCTAAAGCACAGGTTGCTGACTGGAAGTCTGTGATGAGAACTGAGGAGGTACATTTCTATCAAGTTTCCAGATGATACAGGTGCTGATGGTTTGGGGACTAAACTCTGGGAATGGTTGCCTTCGATATTTACTATTAGATGCATTGAGACAACTCAGTCCCCAAAGGCTAAATGCATCCGCATGAAACAGAAACGCTTCCACTTTATTCTAGAGCTATTTGTCTGTCTGCTTTGTGTTTTAATACTTTATGATAGAAAGGAACAGGTAAAAAGTGAATGTTCTGGCCTATCATTGAAGTACATTCTGAGAACCACTTTGTAGTGTACTGAACTCGATCTTCCCTTCAGATGAACCCACTGATGTCAACAAAGAAATAACAATTATGTACTCCTTCATCACAGGTGCCATTAACAAACGTAAGCCCACAAAGTACAAATCTAGGACTGCACGACATTTGAACGTGCCAAAAGCAAATACACTATGAAAATGAATTCATTAAAAATTATATAATACACACAAATTTCAACGTCAGGCAATGATGCAGAGTTCCTCGAGGCATTCATTATTTTGCCAGCTCCAGGAAATTCTCACATTTTCTAAATGGTGTGTCTTATATGTATACACCGTGTGAACGTGTCCTTTTCATTGCTGCTGTTTGGAAGAATATTATCCTGGAAACTTCTGGAAGGATGAAAAGCCTTTTCGTCTAATACTAAAGATACATTTGCATCGCTGTTCCTGTAAATATCTCAGTGATAAGCCTCTTTCAAGGGCATTTTGCAATGTCATGCATAGGAATGCATACATTAGGAAGAGGAGAGTGCAACCAATTGGTGATAAGATAAATTACAGAATGAAACCTGGCTGAGTGTGTTTCAGGAAAAACATGGAAGGTGAGTTTCCAAACTAGTTACCCTCTGAGCAGAAATTAGGTGCTTTAGCATTGGGCTGCTCAGACCAGGAAAAATATTTATTGTCCTGAAACCCAAACTTGTTAAACAGGGCTGCAGTGACGCTGGAAGAATATGGCTTAATGTAAGAAATATCAGTGAGCACATAGGGAAGATTTTAAAGGGGTAAATGCCACGACTGAATTCCCATGCTCTTTATTTGGTTGTGCTACCCCACTGACATTGATTAACAAAGCTACTTTAAAATCATCCATCTCACCTAAATAGAAGAAGATGAGATGACAGTGTCACAAATAAGGAATTTGATGGTATCTGTGTAACCCACCCTTCCAGTACAGAAGAGTATTAATTAATGAACTCATAATTTATTTACTCAAATCTTCATTAAGCACCTATTCTTTTGGAGAAGAGGAGAAACTGTTTACATAAACAAGTGGAGTCCTCAGTGAGTGGAGAGGGGTGTATGGTGTGTGCCACTCGAATAGTATGGGCATTTCTGTTGTGGAAATCAAAGAGACAATAAAATAAAAATCTATGAGGAGCCCTAGCCAGTTTGACTCAGTGGATAGAGTGTTGGCCTGCAGACTGAAGGGTCCCTGGTTCCATTCCGGTCAAGGGCATAGCCAACACATCAATAATGTTTCTCTCTCTGTGTGTCTCTCCCCCTCCCTTCCACTCTCTCTAAAAATCAATGGAAAAATATCCTCGGGTGAGGATTAATACCACACACACACACACACACACACACACACACACACACACAGTCTATGAGGAGAGGTGGGTGCCAATTTATTTTTTTGGTAACTTGGGAGAACGATCTGCTGGGCTCCTTAAAAACTCCCCTTCAGAAGTATGCACATCAGGGTATGTAGTTGGAGTCAAGAACTCATAACCATACACATTTGTTAGCGTGGACTGAGACTTCATGTGAATATGGAGGTCCTAAACTGATCTCTCTCCTTGGATGATTGTTAAGAGTTACAATGAGTCAGACTAAATAAGTGCCTTTGGTCATTTGAACATCTGGTTCTATAGTTGTCTCCTGTGGTTAATCACAGGTCAGTACAGTTCACATCAGGCATTTTGTCCTATTCTTAACCAATTCCAGTCTATTATTTTTATTGGCTTTCATTGGTCAGTTGTTCTCTCTATATAACAATATTATATTAGCTATAAGCATGACTGGGGGAATCTGACCTTAGTTTTCTGTCAGAGGTAACAGAATACATATTTTTTAGCTACATTCAAATTTTCCCCAAAAAGCGTGTGCAAGAAGAAAATGCCTTGGGCCCAGCCAGTGCTGCTCAGTGGTTGAGTGTCAACCTATGAGTCAGGAGGTCACAGTTCGATTCCTAGTCAGGGCACAAGCCCGGATTTTGGGTTCAACCCCTAGTAGGGGGTGTGGAGGAGGTAGCTGATCAATGATTTTCTCTCATCATTGATGTTTCTACCTCCCTCTCCCTTCCTCTCTGAAATCAATAAAAATATATTTTTTAAAAAGAAAAAGAAAATGCCTTGGAAGAACTATAGAATCCTTTCTTTCAACGACCTAATTTACACAGTGTTTTCAAAGTGAATAATGAGAGTGCTCATGAAATGAAGATTTTTGCCTGAGTAATCTGGATGGGTTTCCGTTTATTGTGTCAAATCCTCTTGTCTCACATCTGAGTTCCATGTTCCCATAGGAAGCTACACCTATGGAATAGCACCTGGCCCCCATCAGGAACTGTTGACATGTTCATCATCTGCTTTGGATTGAAAGTTCCTGCAGGACAAGGAAAATCTCCTCTTTGCTTCCCTTTCCTAGACAAGGTACTCAATGGGAGTGTTGGCTATTTGAGTATCTGTTGACTATTTTAAAAAATAAGATATATGATGAGTCTACTATCTCTGTGATAATAAATTTTAAGAAAACAATGCATCAAATATTTAGAGATAAAACATAGAAATGTCTATAGCATATAGCAAAAAGTTATATGGGTGACAATATGCAGTTTAGATTAAATGTAATGCTTAAAGTAGATTATTATATTATTGATTTTATATCAGAAAACTAATAAAGTAGAAAATAATCCTATGAATAGTTACTTGTAAATTGAGACTCATTTAAAAATTTTTTAAAATGTACAAAAAGCACATGTGATACTGCTATGCTCTTAATACATCTAACTATTGACTTTAATGCAAAGGGGAGGGGGTTTTAAAATTTAAGGATTATCACAGCCAGTTCAATCGTACGTTCAAATTAGAAGAGTGACTGGTAGGTTACAAAAGCCTAAAAAAACTAAATTGGGAAGTTTTTTAAAAACCAGGAAATAAAATAAAAAGATAATAGAATAATATAACATTATTTATCATGAAAGAATAAATGAATGTGCTAAGAGACTTATTGACCTCAAATTAAACATTGGTGGTGAAGAATAGAAAGTAGTAGGCAATGCCTTAGGTGTCTACAGGAGGCAAAAAGTAAAAACAAACAAAATCAGGTGAGGCTTTCAGCAATAGCTGCCATTAATTGTGCATGACTTCCAGGATTTTTATGGTTTCGAATCTAACATTTAAGTCTTTGATCCATTTTGAGTTCATTCTTGTGTGTGTTGTAAGGTGGTCTAGTTTGTTTTGTGTGTGTGTGTGTGTGTGTGTGTGTGTGTGTGTGTGTGTGTGTGTTGTTGTTGTTGTTGTTTTGCTTATATCTGTCCAATTTTCCCAACACACTTTATTGAATACTAGAAGCCTGGTACATGAAATTTGCGCGGGGGGGGGTGGGGGGGGTGGCTCCCCTCAACCAAGCCTGCACCCTCTCCAATCTGGGACCCCTCGGGGAATGTCTGACTGCCGGTTTAGGCCTGATCCCCAGGATCAGGCCTAAACCGGCAGTCAGGCCTAAACCAGCAGTCGGACATCCCTCTCATGATCCTGGAATGCTGGCTCCTAATCACTCACCTACCTGCCTGCCTGGTCAGCCCTAACTGCCCCCTCCCTGCCGGACTGGTCACTCCTAACTGACCCCCGCCGGCCTGGTCACCCCTTACTGTCCCCCCTGCCAGCCTGGTCGCCCCCAACTGTCCCCCTCTGCCGGCCTGGTCACCCCACACAGCCTCCTTGTTCAGTCATTTGGTCATCCCTCACTAACCCCCCTGCTGGCCTGGTGAGAGGCATCCATCTTTGTGAGGGCATGAGGGTTAATTTGCATATTACCTCTTTATTATATAGGATACTATCTTTAGTCCATCGTATGTTTTTGCCTCCTTTGTCAAGAATTAATTGACTATAAAGGTCTGGGTTTATATTCTGTTCCACTGATCTGTAAGTCTGTTTTTATGCTAGTACCAAGCTACTTTGATTACTGTGGCCTTGTAATGTAGTTTGATATCAGATAGCGTGATTCCTCCAACTTTATTATTCCTTCTCAAGATCACCATTGTTATTCAGGGTCTTCTATCCAAAGAAACCCAAAAGAATAATCAAAAGACTATATGCTCATTGCAGCATTATTTATAATAGCCAAGGTTTGGAAGCAGCCCAAGTGTCCAGCAGTAGATGAGTAGATAAAAAAGCTATGGTAAATTTGCACAATGGAATACTACTGGGCCATAAAAAAGAAGAAAATTTTACCCTTTGTGACAGCCTGGATGGACCTGGAGAACATTATGCTAAGTGAAATAAGCCAATCAGGGAAAGACAAGTATCATATGATTTCACTCATATGTGGAATATAATGAACAAAATGAACTAGCAAGCAAAACAGAAACAGACTCATGGATAGAGAGCAGGCTGACAGCTCTGGGGTGGGGGTGGGAGACACTCAAGTATGATAAAAATCATAAAAATGGTATGTAGGGGAAGACAGTGATAAATGACCTGGAAATGCTTTGATAATGACTGCAGACTGTGAGCACAGATTTAGAGTGGGGACATGCTTTGTTTCTGAGCTAACACCAAGCTGAGTTTGAATCCTAACTCGCACATTTACTAGTTCTGTGATTCCAAAATTGCATTTAATCTCCCTAATCTTCAGGTTCTTCATCCATCAAGAAGATACAATAACAGAACCTCACTCTAGAGCTGTGAGAATTACATAAGATGTCACATATAAAAGCCATTGCACACAGTACAAATTCTGTAAAATTATATGATCCAAAAAGAGATCAGTCCATAGGCAAAGCCCACAGATGGGTAGTACACAATTATAACCCTTCGTGGTCATGTGTAGATGAGATTAGTTAAATCCTTGGAGATTAAACAGTTCATTTTCTTTAAGAGAACATGTAATTAGTAGGAAAATTTGCTAAGTACTCACTCAAAAATATTTGTCAGTATTTTAATTCTATTATTTATCTAATTAGATACCATTATAAATGTTTTTGTATATTGCATATTAACTCAATCTGCACAACTATATGAATCAGGGATTATTAATTATTCCTGTTTTCCAAATGAGGAGATTAAAACATGGAGAAGTATTTGCCCAGGTCACACAGCCAATGAGGAGCAGCGCTGGGAACTGGATTCTAGCTCCAATGCCCATGTGTTTAACCACAACAGTCTCTCAACATCACAAGACAGGTGATGGAAAAGCAAGGATAGATAAACAGAAATAATATTCCAGTGTGGGAACCAAACCAAGGAAACAATAAATATACAATGCAATTTAAGACAGTGATAAGTACTATGGAAAATAATGTAGGATAAGGATGAGGGTATATTTTAGTTTGAGGTCAGAGTAACCTTTGAATGAACACGGTTCATTCAAAGAACCGTGTGCCTGGAATGAAAAGGGAGCCAATGTATCTAAAATATATAAAGAATGACTGCAACTCAGTAATTAAAAATGCGCAAAGGACTTAAATAAACATTTCTCCAAAGAAGACATACAAATGACCAATAAACACATGAAAAGATGCTCAACATCATTAGTTACCAGGGAAATGAAAATCAAAACCACAATGAGATACAACTTTCTACCTACAAGGATGACTAGAATTTAAAAAGAGAGAGAGAGAGACAATAACAAGTATTGGAGAGGAGCTGAAGAAAGTGGGCTTTTATACGTTATTGGAGAGAATATAAAATGGTGCAGCTGCACTGGAAAACAGACCGGAAGTTCCTCGGATGATTAAACATAGGATTACTATATAATCTGGCAATTCAACTCCTAGGTACATACCCAAGAGAAATGAAAACATATGTCCACACACCAAAAAAAACTATACATGGGTGTTCACAGCATTATTCATAATAGCCCAAAAGTGCAAACAACCCAAATGTCCATCAACTAATGAGTGGATACATAAAATGTGGTACATACAATCAGTGGAATATTATTGTTCAGTAAAAAGGAATCAAGTACTAAGGCTTAAAAACAGTGTGCTCAATAAAAGAAGTCAGCTAGAAAAGACCAAAATACTGTGTGATTCCACTTACATAGAATTTCCACCATAGGCATAGCTACAGAAACATAAAGTAGATTAATGGGTCCTAGGACCTGAGACAGAGGAGGAACTGGAGGGTGATGGCTAAGGGGCATAAGAGTTTCTTTTGTGGGAAATAAAAGGTTCTAACATGGTGGTGATGAGTGCATAACTATGAATATACTAAAGACTATCTAATGGTGGGCTTTAAGGGGGTAAATTGTACATTTTGTGAATTATACACCATTAAAGCTATTTTTAAAAATCAGGTGCAGCCCTAACTGGTTTGGCTCAGTGGATAGAGTACGGCCTGCAAACTGAAGGGTCCCGGGTTCGATTCCAGTCAAGGGCATGTGCCTTGGTTGTGGGCACATCCCAAGTGGGAGGTGTGCAGGAGGCAGCTGATTGATGTTTCTAACTCTCTATCCCTCTCCCTTCCTCTCTGTAAAAAATCAATAAAATATATATATTTTTTAAAAAAAATCAGGTGGCACCCGACCAGTGTGACTCATTAGCTGAATGTCGACCTATGAACCAGGAGGTCACAGTTTGATTCCTGGTCAGGACACATGTGTGGTTTTCAGACTTGATTCCCAGCGTGGGGAGTGCAGGAGGTCGCTGATCAATGATTCTGTCTCATCATGGATGTTTCTATCTCTTTCTCCCTCTCCCTTCCTCTCTGTAATCAATAAAAAATATATTTTAAAAAAAAAAAACAGGCGGAGCCGTTTCATTTTAAGTGTGACGGGATGCCGCTGGACGGCTTCGAGCAGAGGAGTGAAAGCAGAGAAATCCGTCCCTAGGCCGTGGAAGTCCTCTGGGTGTAAGAAGGTGGGCTTTGTCTGGGGAGGAAGTCGTAAAGTAAAGAGAAGGAGGACAGCGTGGAATTCTATCTCCAGTATCACCAGGAAAAATACAAAAAGAACAGATATTAAGAGCAGAAATGTATCTGCTGCTCGTGCTAGGATCCAAACTCATTACTCCCAACTCTCTGACACGCGTCCTCCGTGGAGAGAAGCCAATTCCTCCCTCTCCCACTCTTTGCCCTCCTTCCGCCATATGGCTCCAGAAGGAAGGACGTTCTGCACGTCCCCTTCACCCTTCTCCCAAGAAGAAAACCCCTACCTCTTCTGCTTCTCACTAACATTCTGAGTTTCTATGCCATTATGAATTATAAATAACATTCAGGAGTGAGACAGAACCTTTTGCTTTTAATAGTATGATGCAAATGTAATAATTAACAAAAACTAACATGTTAGAGGAACTTTCAGTCTAAAACATTTCAACAGAGTTGCTGCCTAATGTTATAGAAAATGTTGCTGCTATTAATTCTGAATGGTCTTAACCTCTCCTCTTGACACTTAACCAATGTATTTCTATCTGCATCTTTGCTCTGGTTTTGGTGGAAGAGGGTCCCTCCTTTAGAAAATAGACTCCATTACATGCGCTTCCTACTTCACTTAGTTTTTCTTTCCTATCTTCAAACTTTTCCAATGTCTTATCTCTTGTGCTTCCTTCTCTTCAGTATATAAACATTTCTCCTGCATTTATTACTATCTCTATTCTTCAGCGTCAAACTTCTTAACTTCCCGTAGTCATTTTTTTTTCACCCTACCTTCCCTATACAACTCATGGGCTTTTTGCTTCCACCTGTAATTCCACTGAATTTTCTCTGGCTAAAATCACCAGTGACCTTCTATTTGGTATGTCCACTGGTGCATTTCTAGTCTATTTTCCGAGGAGTTAACACTACTGCTCAGTGTTTCCTAGAGAAATATTCTATGTTTGTTTTCTCTGACAATCCTGGCGTTCAGCCTTTTCTAAATTCCTTCTTTGTTGGTCCGCCCTTTTCTACCTTCCATTCAATATGGGTGCTCCCTGGGATTCCTCGTTTTGTTCCTCTTCTCACTCCACATATTCTCCTTAGAACCCACACATCCAATGTCCACCTTTCCATCCCAGATCTCATTCTTGAATTTCAGATTCATTGAACAACTGAATAATCAACATCACCTGGTTGTTTTTGCATTCAACATGTACATCAACTTTTTCTTCTAAATAACCTTTTCCTTCTGGATCTCTTATCTTGGTTACCCATCCATCCTATAATCCAAGCCAGATGGCTGTCATTTATGACGCTTGTCCAGTTTTCAATTCATTGTCCTGGACTTGCCTTTTGCATAGCACAGTCCCACTCTATTGTAAATTCAGTTTGTTTGTGTCTCCTGCTTTGGTGTGAGATCATACAGTACTTAAGTCTGTACCCTCACTGTTTGACACAGTTGCTCAAATATAATAGATTCTCAATAAGTTTATTAAATGGATGGATTCATGAATCTTTAAATGCCTCTTCTCTGAAATCTTTCCAGAAGCTACCTCTAAAGAAAGGTGGTCATTCTATTCTTTGGGCCACAACTCTATCTTTAGAGTAAAAATAGAATTGACTATGTCTGGTGAGGTTCTCTGGCCCCTCATACGTTAAGGCCAAGTGGCAGAGAGGAATTTCATGTGGTCACAGTCTACTGTGTTTTTGCACAGGCCATGATGGTACAAGCTTCCCCTATCACATAAACAAGGTTGGGAGAGCCTTGGTCCTCTACATTGGCTCATAAAGTCCTTGAATATGCCATGTCTTATATTCATTTTTTATACTTCTGGTACCTTCGAGGAACATATATATTTCTTAGTCAATTCATTGTACAGAATCTAAATAACCTCTTCACAATTTTCTAGTGCTGATATTTACTTTTTTTACTTCACTCTCTTGGCAACTTTAGTAGATATAAAATGCAACCATATCTTAAATCATATCCATAAAATACCTTAATTTCTTATGAACCTGATGTGGTATCAACCTAGGAAGGGTTCTATTGTGGTTGAAACTCTTCATTCCTACATCAATTCTTTCTTTTAACAAGCACTTGTGTGTTTCTCAATATGTTCAAAGTTTCTGTGCTAGATACTGAGAATAAGATCATTTTAAATAGTTTTCTTTAAAGGACTTTGGTCTGACCTCATTAACTTGACTCTTTTTACTTAGTATTATATTTTCAACAGGGTATTTGCAAACGATTTTTTTAAAGGCTTTCAGGTTAATCTAAAATCATTTAAGGAAACTCTATGAGTATTACAACTGCTAATTAAGATCTAAAATTAAAAAAATTGCCCTCGCAGATTTGGCTCAGTGGATAGAGCATTGGCCTGTGGACCGAAGGTTCTCGGGTTCGATTCGGGTCAAGGGCTCATACCGCAGTTGCAGGCTCCTCCCCGACCCAAGCCCTGGTTAGGGAGTGTGCAGGAGGCAACCAATCGATGTGTTTCTTTCACATTAATGTTTCTCTCTGACTTTCCCTCTCTCTTCCACTCTCTCTAAAAATCAATCGAAAAATATCCTCGGGTAAGGATTAAAAGAAAAGAATAATAAAAACAAATAACTAAATACTACAAAGTGTCTAAGCCTTTTGTAACTTGTAATCTATGTTTCCAAACATTATTTCAAGCAAAAGTGAAATAAGCATGAGCCCACAGAGGCCAAATGTGTGTGGTCCGGGCACACTGACCAAGGCCATGGTGTGGAATCTCGGACACACTGCAGTGCCTCTTCTCGGGCCAGTCTTCTCAGCTGCTGCTCTGGTTGTGGTTGTTGTGAGAATTAAAAGAATTCACAGACATAAAGTTCTTACAAGAGTGGTTGGGCCTATGTCAGTGCTATGTTGTTATTATTATCACTATTATTATTCTTGAGAAAAAACATTCTGCTTTACACCAACATACTCAGAGGAAGAACTGAATTACCAGATGTGTCTAAGTATCTGTGTTGGTGCTCACGGAGCTAGTTTGGCCGAATGTTTGAGTTTTAATATGATAGCGCTAAGTCTTGTATGGTTCTTAGAATGACCACTTCTGACATCAAGATCGATTGGCAGGCTAAACAGGTGCATCTTAGAGAGGTAGAGGAAAGGCTTATGCTGTGGCTGAATTGTTTTTCAAATTCATGGGATGTTTTAATCATAAAAAGTTCATGGAGCTTTAGAATTTGAGGAATGAAGAGAGTCCGGGGTGCACCTACTGTAACCCTTAATGTGACAGATGCTATCTACAAGGGAAATAAAGCGATCCATCAGATCACTTCATCAGGATCATTTAACTACTTAATGACATTTCACTATGACTAGAACCCAGGTGTACTTGGGACACTGTTTTGTTTTGTTTTTCTTTTTCTTATATTTTGTGCCCAGAGGCCATGTAGCATAGGGAGAGATTAAAAGCATGGGTTTGGGGAACAGTTAGATTTGGGTTCAAGCCTCTATCCTGCTGGTGACCTAAGAAAAAACATCTTAATGTCTCTCAGTCCGTCGCTTCCTCTGCAAAAAGGGGGTTTCAATGGAAATATTATGAGTATTAAATTATATATACGTGTAAACAACACAGTGCCTGGCACAGTGGAAGCACTCAGTAAATGTTAAAGATTATTATTACTGTCATATATATCATCGTCGTTTGTAAAAAAAAAAAATCAATGTTTGTACCCCAAATTCTTTGTTATTGGCCAAACTGTAAGAAATTGTTCTTGGGACAAATATTTAAGGTGTGTGTGTGTGTGTGTGTGTGAGAGAGAGAGAGAGAGAGAGAGAGAGAGAGAGAGAGAGAGAGAGAGAAAGAGAGAGAGATGGTGGGGGTGAGGGTTGGGGAGGTGGGGTTGTGTATGTTTCCATTATTTGACAAAGGCAAACCCTAGGATCCTGTGGCTTCCTCACATTTCCCTCAGCCTACTTGCAGTCTGCTGTGATGTGGCCTATATACCAACTCTAACCTGTAAAACCTGACCCTTGGACTTCCCTAGTTGATAGGTTGATGATGGAAGAAATATTTCCAAGGAAGGAAGTAAATCAGGTATGAAATGTTTGATGGTAGCAAAGAAGGGCCACAAGAAGATGCCTGCCATGTACATAATTTCATACAAAAATTCTGGTCAGAACATAATTTCATACAAAAAAAAAACACTTGGAAATTTGACTCTTTAAACCAAAAAGCCTGTATCAAAACATACAAACTCTTCTACAATCTAAAATCTATGGCTGGAAGGTAATCAGTTGAGTGTGAGAATTTCAGAAAAATAAAAACAGTGGAATATTCTATTCAAAAAATCTACTTAAACACATTTAATTTATTTGTGAAAACAAATGTAAGCAATATCTGGAAGGGTTTTTTTCATTTGTTTGTTTTGTTTAGACTAATGATAGAGCTTTAATCCCTAGGAAAAAAATTCCCAAATACATCATAGAAACTAGAATAATCCTTCATGAAGTCATAAGCAAAAAAAGAAAAAAGGAGAAAAAAATAATTTCTCCTACAATTAAAAATACCCACAACAGCCACCCTGATCTCCATTCTTTCATTTCCTCAGGTCTGACATTCTGCAGATGACCGCCCTTATTTGTCCCTACATGTTTTCCAAAATATAAAAGTGAAATAGAGTCCCAAGGGCACTGTACTTGAAAGGTTATGAGAGTTAGAGAATTTTAACCATGCCTGCCAAATCAGCAGATGGCTTGTGATTATAATTATATGCATCAATAAAACGAATAATCTTTACAAAATTTGAATTTCTACTAAAGTAAGGGATTTAGTAAGCAGATGCAACAGAATGCATTTTCTTTAACCCTTTTGGTAGACACTGGTATCTCTCACACACAAAAAGATCAAGGGCTCTGTGCATAAAAGGTTGTATACTCTAATTTTTGCCCTCTTTCTACAGTAGTCATATTGTCAGCCTCAATCTTTCTTGATTTTATTTTCTTCTTGAGCATATTTCATCCTCACCCCATTTTCCTCCTTCAGAATAGAAATGTTAAAACTAATTCCCTACCATTGTTTGCTATTTGAAAGAAGGAAATTTAAAAGAGCTACACACCTTCACTCTAATTCACACCAAATATACTATAGAAACAAAAAAAGCACACAGTAGATGCATCTTTCTAGCTGATAGTATTCTTTTACAAATTGGGTTTTCAATAACAAACTTGTTCATTTTACTCTCTACATCTCAGGAATGAAAATACTATTTATTCCACTTAAATAATTAACCAGTTCATTTTGATCTGGTTCTGGATGCCATGACAAGTAAAGAAAACTAAGTTTCATCTCATGCCAAGAATTTACTCTAAAAATTGGGTACATATATGATACATCTAATAAAAAAGGATGAAGTGAGGTTTACACACTGGCCTTTAGCCATGTTTCTTTCATGAGGAAAACCTCAGCCTTTAGAAAATTAAATTAAACCAGCTATGTTACTTTTAAGTTTTGAAAAAAGTGGAGAAAATGTACCACTCAAAAATTGCATACTTATTTTTTATGAAACCATAATGTGTTTTTCATGGAATTACCAAATGTAACTCTTCATTATAATAGTATAGCTATTAAAATATAGTTTACTTCAATAAACCAGCAAATATGATATTTAGGAATATTTGGAGAACATGTATTTTGTGCAGGTATCTCTAGCATCATCCTATTTGCATTATATTAATCAAATAAATTAAAATGTTCTGATCTAAAAAGCTAGTATACTATTCTAATTAATACCACTTAATGGTATAAATAAGTTACTAAGAAGACTTTGAAGGCATTGGCAATTTTGTGGGCCAATGCAATTTACCTGGGGATATAAGAATTATAGACCAGAAATTTTTAGCAGCAAATTTCTTGCAAAGTTGTAACTTAAATGTATATGTCAAATGATATAGAACAAATATTCCTACAAAAAATCTGAAGTGTTAAATCAAGAAAGTAATAAATTCTTGCCTGAAACCTTATAAATTTGATGCAACACTTGACAAACATTATTCAAATACTTGTAAAGAAATTCGAGTAAGTCTTAAAACTCACTGGAATGAAGTTTTAAAATATGCAGAAAAAAAACTAGATTTGATAGGTGACAAAATAAAATAATACTTTACTTGAAATTTTCTTTAACCAAATATAAAGTATTAAAGGAAATAATATAAGCCAAAGCTTGAAATAAATCTCAAAGGAGGAAAATTAAGATATTAATTTTTTTTTAAAGAATGAAGAATGAACTTAAATAATCTTAGTAGATAACAACCTTTTCTATAAATACTTAAGTTATAGATAAACCATTTTGAAATTAGATGAAATTAAATATTTCTGCTTATCGAAAGTTTAAGTTGAACTGTAATGAAATTCTAATAAACACTTTAGATTTCTGTTAATAAAACTAAGCCTATTAGCCCATTTAATCACATATACTTCATATACATTTAGTATTTTTAACTTGTTACCTTAGACTTGAGCACTCAGTCATGTAAAATGAAATTTCCACAGTCCTTCAAGAAATCTCACAAAATGTAGGGCTCTGGAAGTAAAGACATGAGAAAGAGTTCTATACTGGTAGAAGCAAATGCGGAGGGAACATACAACATGATATTGGCCACTTACTGTCTCAAACTCCAAGTGAAAGTTCAAAAAACAACAACATATGCCCAAGGGCTGTAGGCACATTATCTTATTTCATTTTCACATCGATCATAAGGCAAGATTCATCTACCCCAACCCCCATCTAACAGACCCGGAAACTGAGGCTAGAATCGTTAAATAACTCATCCGGGACCCCAGGTTTAGTAAATTGAAGAACGAGGTTTCAAACATATGAACTTGAGAAGGGGGTGTTGTAGATTCTCTTGTCACTTTTGTCACTCATATGGCACTTATAATCACTACCTTATTATCTAGGAAATGTTTTCTAGTTTTTTAGATCATGGATCCTTGCAGGTAGGAATGAAGACCCTACAGCTCCCACAGCCCCTAATACAATCCTTTAAACCAAGTCATTTAAATAATACATATTTGTCAAATAAGTGAATCTGAATAAAAGTTTAGAAATACAAAGTTTCCTTTTATCAACAAAAATTAAGTCCCTCCAATTTCTTTAAAAAAGAAAGTTATCCATTAGACAAACCATTTCCTTAGTGGTTTTCCATAGTTAAAAATTTTTAAATCTCTCCAATTCAGGACCAACATTATGGAAACAAGTTCATATAAACCAAAAGTAATGATCTGTACCCTCTCCTCTTAATTACAACAGAGCTCTATATATCTTTTCAAGAATGACAATTCCATTCCTGTGAAAGTAATTCTACTCAGTTATATCCACACTGTCAACAGATTTTAGTCAAGTTTGCTCACCCTTTGCTACACTGGTGAGGACAGGAGTAAAATAGTCATAGCCTTCCGAAGTGATTGCGCGTTTTCTGAACATTTCACTCCTGTCTTAACATGCTGAACATTCAGTAACTATAGAAAAATAAGCTATTCCATTTTGGAGTACACTTCACTTTTGAAAACATGAAATTCAAACTTAAAATGTTCAGCACAAGAACGATAATCTAATATATCTGTAAGAATGACTGGTTGTATAACTCTGCCTTAAACTAAAATTGTTAGGTGGCAATTGTAGCTATTTCAGATAGCTTGCTTTTCCCATGATTGCTACCACATTTAAGGCATCATGATGAGATTACACATTAGAAAAATCTGAATTTAGTTAAGTAAAAGTACATGTTCCCTATATATATATTTTTTACTTGAAATTAACAAGACACAATTATACAACTTACTTTACAAAATCTGTTTCTTTTAAATTCTGATTACTATAAACATAATAGAGTTTATAATACATATGTTATATACTATATACATATAGACATAAACAAATTAGATAAATAGAATGAATGTTGGGAACACATTTGAAAGAAGAAAAGTACTTTAAGATAAAAAAAAAAAAAAAGAATGCGTGACCTCTAATCACCCAGATCATATTATGAACCTCTATTATGAATCTCTCCTAAATACTAATAAGAGTGACTTATTCCATATCATAACATTTCTGCATTCTTAGATAAATAAAAATGTCTCAGTGCAACTTAGCAACTGATTTTTATAAAATATGGAGAGTTTTACTTCATGCACAGATGATTATGACATGACATTCTGATATTAAATGACAGTGTCGTTAAAAATTGAATCCTGACACTGATATGATGCATCCCAGCTATTTTAAAACACCACACTTATGCTAACAATACTTTTCAAATATTCTCAATGAGATTGCAGAGTTTGTTAAACCAGTGACAATCCACGCAGCTGGCAGTTTCCTAGAATAAAATGTTTAATTTACCTGAATTTCTTGTACCAAAATCATCCCCTCTTGAACTAAACATCCTCTGAGTACACAAGTCTAAGGCAGACAGACATTTCAGCGAGGCAAATAAGACTTTCTGGCAACTTCCTGTTGCCATATTTCTCTGAAAGCTTAGACTTCAATACTGCAAACACATTTTTCCCAGGGACATAGGAAGCCAATGCCGCTCAGTGTCAGACAGCTTTGATTTTTTTTTCCCCAAGTAAAGCAAGCAAATAACCGCTAATCCTATTCAATATCACAGATTTGCAATAATTTTATTTGCAGATTCAAGAGAAATAGAATACACAAAGAAAAGAGGAGCCTTTATATTTTTTCATTTTGTTGTGTTTGATGATTAGATTTTTTTAAGATATTGATCAAGAAAATGATCATCCTATATATTATAGCAAATATATATTAGCAGGTGTGATAATTTTATATTGACAAGAATAAACTTTACTGCACACATTCACACCCCAGATTTCCATTTTCTTTTCAAAGCAGCAGGACTAACTACAATCAAAGTTGCCACATGCATCTGAAAGTTTTTCCAACCTGAACACACACACCTGAACGATTGCGAAAAGTACCGCTTCTCCGATAAACAGCCTATCCTCAAATTCAGGTTCACTTGCCTTTTGGAATACACTTTACTTTTGAAATGTAAAAAACTTTTATGTACCGGTAAAGCAAAACAGCAAGAACAACAACATAAGAACACGGATCAGTGGAACAATATTTTCAGAGTGATAGCAAAACCCCTTCATTCTGACCTACTTGTCGAGAGCCGGGCTCTCAGCCCCACGCACGGTTAGGCTAAGATTTGTTCGACTTTCTCCCTAGGGCTTAATTGCCAGACTGACTTACCGGTGCCTCCTAGCCTTTGTTCTGCCTCTCTCGCTGACATCAGGGAAGCAGTGATGGAGAATAAAGCAGGGGTGGGCTAGGTTCGTCCAGTGTTTGTGTGGTTGTGTGGTGTGCAGGGACACTCTGTGATACTCTAGTGAGCTGCTAAGCTTTTTTTGTAGGCTTTGTGTCATTTACTTAACGACCAATCTCATTAGCTGCCAGGGTACAATGGGCTGATGCATTTTCTATGTACATACTCTACACACTGACCCTCAAGGTTGCAGAAGGTCTATTTAATCAGTCAAATGCTGAATATATTTGCAGTAAATCACTAAAAAAAAAAGAGAGAGAGAGAGAAAGAAAGAAAAAACGGGACTACAGAGGTATCTTACAGGCTTACTATTTACTATTCACAGGTAATAAAATGATGCATATTTAGCCAAAACAAGGCTAGAAAAGGCAGAGATGAAATAGCTAGTTTGCACCGGTGACCTTAATTTTAGGAAACTTTCAGAATCAAAGGTATTTTCTCTTCCCAAGGAACCCAGATTTGAAATTTAATTTCTGTCTTAGTTTAATCATAGTGGCCAAGCAAAATAAGAATTGCTTTCTTTAGCAGTTTCTCCTCCCTCCGAAGTCACCCCCACCTCCGTCCTACCCCTTGTCCAAGCAACCTCAGAACTGGCAAAGTTGCATTTATGCCCTCTTTCAGTTACAAGGTAAAAACCCTTTTAACTCCTATGAAAAATGAAAGGCTGAGAGCCCTATGAATGACGACAGCTGTCCATAAGTATCAGGGAGAGTTCCATTGTCCGGCTTGTCCCTGGATAAAATGAATACTTTACAGCAGAGGCTGCTCAGCTTGGCTAAAGAGTGTGGGGAGAAGGGGAGCAGGTCACTGGAGATTTCGCACACTAATTTAATCTGGGAAAAGGACAGGCTCTGCATCCCCCTTGAACAGACTGGCAGCAATCTGGGCCCCCACAGAACTATCTCCTTTTGCCTGCGCTCTATTTATTCCTTATCTCTGTTTACCAACCGCTAGGTCCCTTTCATTCACACCACGAGGCCGTTTTCCTACTATCAGTCAGCAGCTGACACTGTGGAAGAGCCTCAAAGGCAAAAAAAAAAAGAGAGAGAGAGAGAGAGAGAGATCAAAACTAAACCAAAGCTGTATAAACAATGTAACAGTACAAGTAAATGCATAAACCCTGATTCTTAACCCAACCCACAGGGTGCAAACAGAACCTTTATAGTAAATCCAACAAACCCACCACAGTGAGCTCTGGGCCACAGAGAAAGAGAAGTCAAAAACCCATTCATGAAACCACCATCCAAAAAGAGTGGCTAAACTGAGTGCTGGCTGCTGAAGCAACCCTGCTTTCAAGGATGTTCTTATCTTGACGTGGATCAATTAACTGGCAACCAGGAAACATTTCCCTCGCCCAAAAAGGCGACCTGTGCATTTTTAAGGGAGACCTCATTCTCCTTCAAATATTAGCAAATAAAAAAATCCACCAATAGGACTATAAGTTAAAGGGAATTCAACAGTAACTTTTCCAACACCTTATTATGTTGATTAACTTTAAACAATCCAAAAACTGAGCATCAAACTTCCATTATGTTTATATAAAAGTACTAAAAAGTCCTGAGTGAGCCAGCTAACTAAATCTTTTACCCATGTCTTATGTCAAAGTGACTAACATGGCAGAGGAGTTGGGAAAACATTGCGTACAAGTTTCTGTCTTGTGAAGTGCTCTGCGGGCTGTGAATGAAAACAGACGGCAACAACTAGCCTGAAGTATCGAAAGAGGAGAAAACAAAACGAGTGTTACTTGGAATCTTGAAACTTTTGAGTAAATGTGAATTTTGAATCTAAAATTGGCTTTATTAATCTGGAATGCTAATCTTGAATATTTCAGCCAATGGGGAAATGTCTTTCTATAAGTAGTTCATTAGTGTGATTCAGAATATATATGATTCAGTGTGAGAGTCCAGGTAGCTCAGTCAGAATATATGTGATTCAGAATATATATATATATATATATACATATATATATGTAATTAGCATAAATGTACACACTGCTACTCATATACACATATACAGACTGAGAAAGGGTGTAATTTCTAGTGCCTACAGTTCTCTAGATTTGAAAAAGCGTGACTTAGTTGAAATTTCCCTGAGATTATTTTTAATCATTGAAACGATTGGAAATGATTGGTTATTGTCATAAAAATCAACACCGTATTGACTCAATCACTAAGACCTGTACCAAAAAAGGGAAGACAAAATGTAGCTCATTATCTAGGATGTTCAACTGGACCAGATTTCAGTTTGTGTTTTCACCTATATGCATTATGAGCAATGAAGTCTTTACTACTTGGATCCTTTTTTCCAAATGAATTAATGAATTAAATTTATCCTTTCACCAGCTGCTAGGCAGCAGATGGAACCATTTCTGAAGCCTTGTTGAATTCAATCCATAAAACTCATTTCCTAGGATTAGCAGTCCAAAGTTTCTTTTAATGTTTATATACCGCTTGGGATTTTGAATTTCATGATGTTAAACTTCCAATTTAACTATTCTTTTTGCATTTCATATCAAACAATTATGATCTTTTTGGATTTCTATAGCAGACATGGCAGGTCACATAAGGACAAGAATTCATTTCAAGAGCAATAGTCAGGCAAGTTACATTTTTTGATGTTTGTTCACATTGGCCTACTACCATGGCAACTATTTGCACTGTGCTTTTATATTGTCAACCTAAAGAATTATATATTTCATAGCTTATGATTTTTGTTTATTTACTCGTAAATACTTTAAAGCTGCAACTAGGAACATTTATGAACATTGTGGAAATTTACAGTTTTTTAATTTAGTTATAAGAGTAAGATTGTTACATTGCCTGCAAAAAAACTACTGTATGCACAAGGTGAATCTATCTAATAAGAATTTAATACTGACCTTTATAAATGGTAATAAAGCCAATGACACAGATTATGCAGAGATGAATTTTATAACAGTTAACATTTTGAAGAGCATACTACCATGGACAGCTCCAAACATTTCTATTCTACTTAATGTGCACTTACAATTGTCTAATTTAAGAACAACCAGGAAACTTCACATCCTACTGGCTAATTTTATAACAGAATAGTAATGCCACTCTTTTTTAAAAAAAATGGTGGGGGACTCCTTTAAACATAACTGAATTAGAATCTCGTAAAAGTTCCAATGTACTTTGAAATGTTTTAAATTCAACTACCTGATGCTCTCCAAGGTACAGTATATCCAGCTCTAAAGTACAAAAGCTTTTAAGCTAAAGTGATGCTGCTTCTTTAACATGAATATAACCAAAAGGAGAGTGAATCACTCTTATGTTCAACAGTGACTTCCGCTAATTTGGCACAAGAAATCTATATTAATCTAATATTGGAGTAAGCCAAGAAGGCCACATAATAATCACCACTGAGTAATTGAATATTTAGAAGAAGAAGAAAGGAGATAACTGGTAATCTTAAGTTACTCGCATAAAAGTAGAATAATAGACAGATGATATTAGCAAGGGAGAAAAAGTTAGGAAAAGTCTAATTTCAGTTTTATTTTAGATTATGAATCTGATTATTCCCTGGAACTTTATTTTTTTTCCTAGCATAAAGGTAGAATACACAATTATATTCGAGGTTTTTAATCATTTTTCCTTTAGTTCTGATGGCATAAGATGAGAGTTGGTATTACTTTTTCTGACAATAAGCCACTTTCTTTTTAAAAAAATCAATGTTGGATAAGTTAGTTTACATATTTTGCCTAATAGCTGCTTTGTTCTTTGTAAAAGCTTACTACCCCCATCTAGAAGACTACTTCTACTATTTCCACATGTATCCAAGCAAGCATGTTTAATAAATACCTTGTTAGGATGAAAGAAATATGAGGTGAAGTACTGTTTATCAGGGTGTTTGAAACATTTCTCTAGTCTTAGTAATATTTTATTGATCTCATCCTTCTGCAAAATTTTGTTCAAAGTTAGTCTTTCTCATTCTCCAGTCTTTTCTAATATCACTCTTTAACTTGCTGAAAAGTCTCCTGACATCTGCATTTATCAAAAATGAACGGTATTGTTTTTTAAGGAGACTGCTCTTAGTCAATTCTCTAAATATTTACAGTTAAGATTTTAATTACAACACTTATCAATTTAATTTTTTGCCACTTGCCACAAACTCTTTCCCTATGTGTGGCCAAGGCCAGAATTGTACTTTTCAACAATAATATGAGACATCTTTTTGATATTGGTTATTCCTTCATATAAGTAACTTACATTGTGTTGACAGCCCTCAACCCCAAAATATCTCCTCTATTATAGTGAGATGTCAGATTTGGGGTCTCACTGGTAAATTTTGCATTTTCAGAAATTATTTCCACTTTACTTTGTTACAGAGGGGAAAAAAAGTGTACAAAGTTTCATCTCATATCAAGTATTCCCTGCTGCAAATTTGCACGTTTCAAATATGTATATAAACAAAGGCGTTACTGATGCAGTATAAATGCAATTGCACCATGACATTTTATTCTGAAATCCTCCTCAAAGCAGATACCATAAGCATTTTTACCACACACAAAAAGGAGGCAGAAACAGCATTTCAAATAATGACCAAGTATACATCACAGCACGAACCAGCAACAGAAGTTCAAAACACAAATCAGAAAAAAAAAAAAAAAATCCACACACTTAAACTTCAACCTACTGCCACATATTATTTCCCCAGAAACAGAACTAAATGTTATGGCATCAGACGTGAGAACTTACTGAGCGACTTTAACATCAGCGCAAGCCATATGCGGTTCAGAAGTTTTAAACTTACTTTTTTGCTTGTTTCCAAAACTTACATTTCTCTTCTCCCTGGCGTGCTGAACGGAAACACTAACGCTGTTTCTTTGAAAGGTAGTTCCCATGATATGACAACCAGTGCCTTTGACTGCGTAGAGATAAGCACCTGCGTCTGTGTCCCCTCCTTACGTCACACCTCCCTATTCAGACCTTCTCAATATAATTCACATTTGCACATCAACAGCCTCTTGCGCATACACAGATTTTTTTTCGGCTCTGGGCCCAAAACTTTCACTTTAATTTTCATCACATGATTGCTGTGGCATATGTCCTTCCAAACCTCCCATATATCAGTCATCATGCAAATGAGATGGAATATCACTCCGCTGCAGCAGATGGCCAGGGATGATAACAATGGCTCAACAGAGGAGATTCAATGTCCCTGACTTTATCGCCACGGCAACAACAACCTAAAATATATGTAATGGAAGTGGTGCTTATTAATTTTGCAGGCTCGAGTGTTCTGATTTTGTGAGTGAATGGGTTGAGTTAAAAAGGGGGCTGTGTCCTCCTGCCTCTAGAAGACTATCTATAAAAGCCAGAGACCTGGAAATTATTTTCAGTGACTAAGAAGGCAACAGCCTAGCAATTATTTGAGTAATTAGGTGTAATTCCTCCCTGTAGGCCTTGTACCCTCCTGTGCTTGCTTCACAGAAGCTCACGCATTAGACAGGCACAGATACTGAAAAGAAAAGTGCCTCAAGATACAGCGGGAGAGCTTGCGGGAGCCCCCGTCACTTGGCCTCCACCAGGCTTGGTAAACACAAGCCTCAAGCTATAAGTAAATAGAGGCCCCACTTCACAAACACAGACCAATTAAAATGACAAAGGCAACCACACTTCTGGGTGGAGCTTGGGAAGCTTTATTCCGCGCTGACTGCCTGTGAGTGGCACACAGAAGGGCCCTGGGTGCCGAGCACCAAGCCCCCTGCTCCCGCCCTGGCTGTCAGGGCTGGACACCAGCTCACACCCCTCGCTCTTCGCCGATTGCCACCTCCACTGGGGAAGTTTTTCCGTGTGGCTACTTTCAGCCCTAACACCAAGTGGATGGTCGATGTGCTCTCACGCCTAATATTACTAAGTAAATTAACGGAAAGACCATTCTTAAGAAGGTACAACAAGCCCTTTTACATTTTAAAAGAATGACTCCCAGCCTGAACCGGTTTGGCTCCGTGGATAGAGCGCTGGCCTGCGGACTGAAGGGTCCTGGCTTCGATTCCGGTCAAGGGCATGTACTGGGTTGTGGGCACATCCCCGGTAGAGGGTGTGCAGGAGGCAGCTGATCGATGTTTCTCTCTCATCGGTGTTTCTAACTCTCTATCCCTCTCCTTTCCTCTGTAAAAAAGCAATAATATATATTTTTTTTAAATAAATGACTATCAAACAGCCCAACCAAGCAGGAGCGTTTGTGAAACAAGTATGGATGGAAATCTGAGTGAAAAATCTTGTCTCCAAATCTTTTCCCAGAAACTATTTTTAAAACACCCTTTTCGCCCTAGCTAGCTTTGCTCAGTGAACAGAGCTTCGGGCCAGGAACTGAAGGGTCCCAGGTTCATGTACAGGCTCCATCCCCTCCCTGCCCAGGCCCTGTTTGTGGCGCCTGCAGGAGGCAACCAATCAATGTGTCTCTCATGCATCGATGTTTCTCTCTCTCTCTCTCTCTCACCACCCCCCCCCCCCCCCGCTTTCCTTCCACTCTAAAAAAAAAAAAAAAAATATCCTCCAGTGAGTATTAACAACAAAAAACACCTTTAAAATATTTTCATGCTAACCAATAAAAAAATAAAAAAAGATTTACTTTTTGCTCATTTATAGATTTGAACCACTTTTTAAAAAAATAACTATAATCTGTATCATTTATTTTGTCAGTAATAATTCTCTCACTACTATGCCAGAAATTATATAGGTGAACCACTTTTTTAACATTTTTAAACGTTTGAGTCTGCTTATTTTGTACTGCTTTAAAAAAAAAAAAAAAAAAAAAAACCCATGGCAGTATCATCTCATAAGGGCAAACTAGATTCTGTCCATAATAGAAAAGATATTAATAAGAGCTCATTACCTTAAGAGAGAATAGCTTCTAAAATAAATAAATAAAAAACAACTTCTCACATCCTTTCAACACAGACACTGTGATAGGCTTTCTGTCCAGAATGATGGGTGTGAGGTGAAAGGTCTTTGTCTTCTCTTCCAGAACGACCTAACTTGTTTGAGACCCTTTCCCGCATTGTTCTCTTACAATCTTAGCTTTAGGAGAGGCACCTCAACTCCCCGGCCCCTGACCCTCACTCCTGGTTTCCTAACTCCCCACCCCCACTCCTGCTCACCTTCTCTGGTTGGCCCCAGCCTCCCTTCCTAGCACCTTCCCTCCAGGGACCTGGCAGGGATAGCAATTCCTCTAGCCTCCAAGTCCATATTAATCTAAACAAAGTATTCTACTACTTGCTAAAATCAGGAACAATACTGAATTCTTTAAAACCTCGCTTTAAAAAATAATTTCATTCCCGCCCTAGCTGGTTTGGCTCAGCAGATAGAGCATCGGCCTGTGGGCTGACGGGTCCTGGGTTCGATTCCGGTCAAGGGCACATACCATGGTTGCACTTTCCTTCCTAACATGTGGGTTCTCAATTCATCAGTGTTTTGCAATACACTGTAAATAAAATAATCGCCTGGTGCAAATATCATTGTGCTATTTAAAAGGCTAAAGATTTATGCGACCTGAAGAGAAACCAGAGCATGTCATTGTGCTATTTAAAGGTAAGACTCCAATGCAAGGGAAATTAGGGAGCAGATGTCCGATCTGAAAATACCCACACTGGGCATGTATAGTACTTAAACTCAACTCTTTAAATGAACCTCTTTACTGAGCTATCAGCTATACCACTACGAGATGCAAATAAATCCACACAAGATGCAAATGTTGTTGCTGCAGGTACAGTGTAGTGGCAATATGAATTTCTAACTGACAGACCAGTTACCTGATCAATTTCAGTGACTTTAATAGGCGTTAACACTGAAATAAACCTAATATTGGAAATTTAAAAAGTAGGTTTTACTGAAATACAAATGAGCAAATTTCTTACCCATTCAAAGTATACAATTGAATGATTTTCACTATATGGTAGAGTTGCATGACCACTGCCATCATTTTAGAACATTTGTATCACTCCCTCCAAACGATGCCATAACCGTTAGTAGTCACTCTCCATTCACCCCTACTCCCCTCCCCCACACCAATTTCCTCCTTCAGGCCCAGAAACCACTAACCTACTTTCAGTCTCTATGAATTTGCCTATTTTGGACATTTCATAATAACCATACAACATTTGATTCTTTCACTCAGCATAATATTTCCAAGGTTCAAGGTTCACTCATGTTATAGCATGTATCAGTATATTTCTCTTTATTACTGAAGGATATTTCCTTATTTTACTATGCCACATTTTATTTATTCATTCATCAGCTGCTGGATATCTATGAATGATGCTGCTATATATATTAATATATAGTTTTTGTGTGAAAATATATTTTTATTTCTCTTGGGTCTATACCCAGGAGTGGAATTGCTTGGCCATTTGGTAGCCCTGTGTTTAACTGTTTGAGGACTTCCCAGATTGTCTTCCAAAGTAAATTTTCCATTTTAAATTCCTATCAGTAGCGTCTGAGGGTTCTAATTTCTCCATATTTTCACCAAAATTTGTTATTGTCTTTTCTCTCTATGGCTGTCCAAGGACATGCGAAGTAGTATCTCATGGTTTTGATTTGCATTTTCATGTGTTTATTCGTTATTTGTATGTCTTTTTTTTTTAAAACTGTCTATTCAGATCTTTTGACCATTTTTAAATTGGGTTATTTGTATTTTACTCTTAAGTTGTAAGAATTTTTTATATATGTATTCTAGATAAAAGTCCCTTAGCAGAAACATAATTTGCAAAAAGTTTTCTCCCACTGTATGGTGTGTCTTTTTGCTTTCTTGACTTCATCCTTTAAAACACAAAGGTTTTTAATTTTGAAGAAGTCCAATTTATCTATGTGTTTCTTTGATTGCTTGTGCTTTATTGTCATATCTAAGAAACTACTGCCAAATCCCAGCTCACAAAGATTACATCTGTGTTTTCTTCTAAGAGTTTTATAGTTTTAGCTCTTGCATTTAGATCTTAATCCACCTTCAGCTAATTTTTTATATTTGGCATAAAGTAGGGTCCAACTGCATTCATTTGCATATGAATATCCAGTTGTTCAAGTGCCTCTATTGAGAAAAATATTCTTTCCTCATTGAATTACCTTGGCATCTTTACAGAAAATCAATATACCACCAGAAGTGAGGATTTACTTCTGGACTCTCAATTTTATTTCATTAATCTATAGATGCCTACCAGTATCTTTATTCCAGTGCCACACTATCTTGATTACTTTAGGCTTGGAGTAAGTTTTGAAATGGGAAGTGTGTGTTCTCTAGCTTTGTTCTTTTTCAAGATTGTTTAGGCTCTTCTAGGTCGCTTGAATTTTAATATAAAATTTGGGATCAGCTTGTCAATTTTCAAAAAGAAACCAGCTGAGATTTTGATAGGGAATGTGTTGAATTAGATTACTTTGACTAGTATTACCATCTTTACAATATTAAAATTTCTAATCCGTGAACATGTCTTTCCATTTGTGTAGGCCTTTAACTTCTTTCAACAATGTTTTAAAGTTTTATGCTTCTCTTGTTAAATTTATTCCAAAGTATTTTATTTTTCTTGATGCCATTACAAGTAAAATTGCTTTTTACTTTCATGGTTAGTTTGTTCATTGCTATTGTATAGAAATACAATTGATTTGTGTATGTTTATTTTGTAACCTGAAACCTTACTGAACTTACTTATTAGCTCTAACAGTTTTCTAGTGGATTCCTTAGTATTTTCTACACACAACTCTATATGCAATATCATGTCATCTGCAAATGAAGATAGTTTTACTACTTCCTTTCAATCTGGATGACTTTTATTTTATTTTATTACCTAACTAGAGACCTGGTGCACGGTTCTTCAGCCCGGCCTGTGCCCTCTCTCAGTCTGGAACCCCTCAGGGGATGTCCACCTGCTGGCTTAGGCCCGCTCCCCGGGGGGGTCGGGCCTAAGCTGGCAGTCAGACATCCCTCTGGCAACCCAGGAGCTCTCGGGAGATGTCCACTTGCCAGTGGGGAGCAGGCCTAAGCTGCAGTCGGACATCCTTACCGCTGCTGAGGAGGCAGGAGAGGCTCCCACCACCACTGCTGTATTGGCAGCCATCAGCCTGGCTTGTGGCTCAGCAGAGCTCCCCCTGTGGGAGCGCACTGACCAGCAGGGGGCATCTCCTGCATTGAGTGTCTGCCCCCTGGAGGTTAGTGTGTATCATAGTGACCAGTCATTCCCAGTCATTCTGCTGATAGGGTCAATGTGCATATTACCCTTTATTATATAGGATAGAGGCCTGGTGCACAGGTGGGGGCCAGCTGGTTTGCCTTGAAGGGTGTCCCGGATCAGGGTGGGGGTCCCACTGGGGTGCCTGGCCAGCCTGGGTGAGGGGCTGATGGCTGTTTGCAGGCTGTCCACACCCCCTTCAGGGTGGGGAGAGGGTCCCTACTGGGGTGCCTGGCCAGCCTGGGTGAGGGGCTGAGGGTCATTTTCAGTCTGGCCACAGTCCCTCCAGGGTGGGGATCCCCACTGGGGTGCCTGGCCAGCCTGAGTGAGGGGCTGATGGCTGTTTTCAGGCTGGCCACACCCCTTCAGGGTGGGGTCCCAACTGGGGTGCTATGCCAGCCTGGGTAAGGGGCTGATGGCTGTTTACAGGTTGGTCAAGCCCCCCAGTGGGGACCCTCACCCCATGGGAGTGTGGCCAGCCTGGGTGAGGGAATGAGGGCTGTTTTCAGGCTGGCCACACCCCCTTCAGGGTGGGGGGGTCTCTACTGGGGTGCCTGGCCAACCTGGGTGAGGGGCTGATGGCTGTTTGCAGGCTGCCCACAGCCCCTTCAGGGTGGGGGTCCCTACTGGGGTGCCAGGCCAGCCTGGGTATGGGACTGAGGGCCATTTTCAGGCTGGCCACTGCCGCGGGCTAGAAGCAGGTATCTGGGATTTATTTAACTTCTATAATTGAAACTTTGTTGCCTTGGTCCGGCTCAAAGCCTCAGTTGCCCCTGGCAACCTAGGTTCCCAGCCCCTCCTTGATCAGAGGCCACACCGGCTGGAAGCAGGTATCTGGGATTTATTTATCTTCTATAATTGAAACTTTGTAGCCTTGAGCAGAGCTTAGGGCCAGCGGGGCAGACAGGAAGCTTGCTTCCTCCATTGCCAGGGGCAACTCAAGCCTCCTGCTCACTCAACTCTGTGGCCACCACCATCTTTGTGATGGAGTGAGGGTTAATTTGCATATTACTCTTTTTTTTTTTTTTTTTTTATAGGATTGCCCTGGCTAGAACATCCAGTATGGATTGAAATTGACAAGAACAGACATCGGGGTTTTTTGTTCCTGATCTTAGAGGGAAAGAATTCAGTCTTTCACCACTAAGCAGGATGCTAGCTAATTTTGGGATTTTGAGAGCTAAGTTTAAAAGCATTTTAACTTAAAAGTGAATTGCTATCTAGCCCACAGTAAACTGCCATAACTTGGTGTTTTTTAGGGAGATAAAAAACATCCTCTACTCTAAAAATTTATAAGTACCTGGTGTGGAATTTGTCACCGTGCTGGCCACACTTCCTTCCTAGCAGCCTGCCTCCCTAAAACCTGCTGAGTTATAGCTGGAATCATCTGACAAGGATGGGAAAAATGAGACATTTTGGGGGGCTAGCGATCTGAGTCTGCCAGTAACCTAATGCACATTCTTGTTAGCCTATAGTCTAGTCACTGCCCCTTTAATGATCTGCTCTTGCAAGACTTGTTTACCTAAGTACTACTCCCATTTTAGAGAGGCCATATGAGCACTGGCACCAGGCCAGGCCTTTAAATGTGGTCGCACAGCCCCCACCCCAACACACGGGGCTTTTTGCAAAGCCCGCAAAAGGTCCAGAGGCATGATCCATATTTGGGGGACAAAGAAACCAAAGAGGTATAAAGGGAAAACTTCCTCCATATTGGCTTACTCAGGATTTGAGAGAAAACAGCCTCCCCTGAGTCCTGTACTAGTACATGAGAAACACCTGAAAATAAATGGGTTTTACCTGTACTCCTGCATATTTGTCGGTCGCCTGGTAAATTCTGTAACAACACGGGAATTCATTCTCTCCAATTTTGACTGCCTTGCTGACTCAGAGCATCCCTAAGGAAGTTACTAGCGCCCTGTCAGAGCTAAGTAGAAATGTTTACTTTGAAGTGTTTCAGATTCTGGTAGTAAAGCCAGCTGGACCCTAATCTCAGTGTCTTGGGGGCTGTCTCAGATTTGGTGGGTCTCTTACCATTCGCTATTCATCCCTGGCCTACAGCGTGATTAAGAGCTCTCCACAACGTGGAAACGCATTGGTTGAGCTCAGTCAGCCATCTCACTGGTCCAGGAGGCAAGGCACTTGTTCATTTTCATGTTGGGTTGACTCCCAAGTATAAACTTCCTCAATCTTAGCAGGTATTTCAGATTTTAAAGTTCTAGTCCTATTGCGTTATTGACTACTCACCATGCTGATGACTTTCCATGCTTATGCTTCCAATTGGCTCTATATAACATGCCCACCACACCACACTCAGGACCCCCAGGCTCCAACAAGTGCTTTGCCATTCCCACAGAACTTTACTAACTACTTTAATTGTACTTTTCAACCTTATTTCCACTGCCTTGTTCTAAGCTCTCATTGTTCACTATACAAGCTCCTAACATAACCTAGTACCCACCTCTCAAGTTTCGACTATTATGAATGAAGCTGCTATATATATCCAAGTGCAGATTTTTGTGCAGACTTGTTTTCAACTCCTCTGGGTTAAAAAAAAAAAAAAAACCAAAAAACCCACCAATGAGTGTATTTGCTGGAATAGATAGTAAGATTACGTTTAGTTTTATAAGGAACTGCCAAACTGTTCTCCATTTGCTTTTTCACCAGCAATGACTAAGAGTTCTTCCCAGCACTTGGTGTTGTCAGTGATCCGGATACCTTTAATTTTTTAATTGCTAAATAAATACATTACAGTCGCTTCCATATCTTTAAGCCATCAGAGACTAGAACATGTGGATGCATATAACTAGTCAAGTTTACTATATTTCATTTCATGCTCTACCAGACTGTTATAAAAATAATAGTATGAAGCCATTGTTACTATATAATACCACAAATACATTATATTAAATAGAAACATTATAAACTTTCCTTAGGCTAATAATCATATCATTATTAACAATAGCTAATATCTATTTAACACTTAGTTACCCCAGTGCTTTATTTTCCTAAGTCATTTGATTCTTGCAAAAACACTGAGGTGTATATGTTACAATCTCCATAGCAGAGACAAAAAAAAAAAAAAAAAAAAAAAACAGGCTGATATTGTATAAGGAAATATTTGGCCAAAGAAATTAACCTCTTAACCACTATGTTGAGTCAGAAAGAACTGGGGCCCAGATCTGGCAGTAAATCAATATGTGAACTTAGACCAGGCCTTGTGCCTTCGTTTTTGAGTCTATAATTAAGAAGGGTAGAAGCAAACAAAAGGAAAGTGTAAGATGTTGAGGTGAGTACAATAGAGTGAAGGTAGGGTAGGAGAGCTGAGGGTGGTTTCAATGGTGTGTGAAAGAGGAGAGAGAAATCAGGAAGGAGTGGGTACTAAAAATGGAGACTTCTGGGGCACTGCAGGTATGCGTGCCCCAAGCTCAGGTGGGACATGAGAATAAGCCCTTGGGGGAACTAAAGAAAAGATACTGGAGGTGGAGAGGTCCTGGAAATGAGAGCCAGGCACATGAGCAGGGTGACCACATGGCCAAGCGCGGTAGCAGGAGTGTGAAGAGAATAGTGAGGTGGGGCTGGAATCATATATGACCGTGGGGACAGCGACAAGGAACAGGAAGGGGTGGTTAAGATAACATGAACGTCACATAAATTGGAATTTTCAAAATTTGAAGGAGAGGTAATAAATTGGAAGTTGCAATGGGGAAAGGCGTGGGGGAGGGGTGGGCAAGACTACAATTCTCTCTCCAAACTCAGAGGTAAGTTAAAAATATTAATAAAGAAAAACAAACAAGCAAAAAGAACATAAAATTTCAACCTGCCCTTGGGAAGAATTCGGGGATGATGGTGTCCTCAGAATATGGAACATTAGAAGATCCATGTCCTTAAGACCTTTATAATTGAGTGGAAATATCTATCTATTATTAATTAACAAAAAAAATGGCAAAATAATTACTATGCAGCTCGTATTTAAGAGCAGTGTCATACATTCTTCTTGCTGCATCCAAATTTTAAGTGGGATATTCATGTCAACACACTCCACCTGGGAATTAGGAGGTAACACAGCTGTCAGGCGCAGTGGCAAAGAGCAGAAACATGCTCTGGCTGCCAGACCCTGATCTTATCTTGGATGCGTTCTCTCTGGGATCCCCTCGATTGCTGTCTCATTCCCGCCTTTCATCTCGGCAGCTAATTCGTCCAGGCGTAGACATCTGAGATCAGAGTAAGATTGAAAGGAAGCAGGGTACGACCGGAAGCATAACAATCACAGCTCACCCCTAAATAGAAGCTTGGGGAGTTATTAATTTTCACCCTCATCCTCAAGCTCCCATTGGCTAGAACAGAGTTCACTAAAGATTCCTCGCTCCATATTTGCTGATTATGACAAAATTCAAATATTGAGAAATAGCAGAGAGCATTTGATCAGTATGAATGTGTCTGTACACATAAAAATGAACCCTCATTGGTTCTTCATTATAAAAACTGAGTGTTAATTTGGACAGCAAACACAAGCAGGCTTCCTGGGTCTTCTTATATTCTACTTTTTACTGTGCTTCACCTACTGTACTAAGTGTTGACTAAAACATAGACAAGTTCCTTCCTCTGCATGCCCTAAAATGTGAAGCAGACCAAAGACAGGCAAGAAGGAGGAGGTCTTGCCCAACACTGAGCAGACCTGGCATCTTCCCAAGCCTCCAGATCACTGGGTGAAGCAGAGAAGACCATTGATTTACTTTCTTATTTACTAATGTATTATTTGTTCCAGAAAGAACTTAAAGCAGCTTGTAAGAATTCATAACATTTAAGAATGTACGATAAATCTAAATGAGGAGTAAAAGGAGGAAAAGCCAAGTTGGGAAATATAAAATTGGGCAGGGATCTGGCCGAAGAATGGGGAGCAGAAAGCCCTATTCCCTTGCTGTGGGTACGCTAGCAACACTGTTCTACGTTTCTTTTTTTTTTTTTAAATATATATATTTTATTGATTTTTGTACAGAGAGGAAGAGAGAGATAGAGAGTTAGAAACATCAATGAGAGAGAAACATCGATCAGCTGCCTCCTGCACATCTCCTACTGGGGATGTGCCCGCAACCCAGGTACATGCCCTTGGCCGGAATCGAACCTGGGACCCTTCAGTCCGCAGGTTGACGCTCTATCCACTGAGCCAAACCGGTTTCAGCTGCTCTACGTTTCTTAGCATCGGTGCTTAAGGGACACCTGTCACACAGCTCAGAGTACCTATGAGGTCACAACAGACCCTGTGCTCAGGAAAAGTACAGCTGCTCCTGGCGCTGAGACCAGCATTAAGAAAACTCTGCATTTCACCATGGACAGTGGACTCAGCAGCATCCTCACAGGACACACAATGACTTTTTGTGCTGTCCCTCAGTAGAGGCTGATGACATCAAGTTATAGTGCGTCGAGTTCAAAATGAATAGAGGTTTGCTGCTGGATGTCCTTCAAGCAACCATCACTAAATAGTAGTAGTAGTAGTAGTAGTAGTAGTTAATCCTCACCGAAGGATATTTTTTCCATTGATTTTTAGAGAAAGTGGAAGGGAGGGAAGGAGAAAGGAAATGGGGGGGTGGGCAGAGAGAGAAATGCTTATGTGAGAGACACATTGATTGGTTGCTTCCCAAACGCTCCCCAACCCAGCTGGGGAACCCAGGTATGTGCCCTTGACCAGGACTAGAACCCATGACCCTTCAGTGCATGGGCTGATGCTCTAACCACTGCGCTACTGGCCAGGGCTAAATATTATTTTTATTAGAAAAGATTTAGTCCAATGCTTATGCTGATGGCTTTGATGATACTCCTTCATGGAATGCAGCTCTGTAATCTGTCAGTTAAATACAGACCCCTACTCTGGAGGAAATCCAAAACCTAACCAGGGCTGTGCGCCTGAAAGATGACCCATAATCCTCCATTTGAATGTGAACTGGGGGTTTACTTGTAAGAAACCTTTAAGATGAATTATAGTGCACAGATAAATAGGTGCATGCATTTTCACTCAGAATGACTGATGATTTTCTCCAGGAAAATGGTGAAGACAGGTATAACTTACCCAATTCTAAGGTATAAGGTGAGCATAGCCTGGGATACCAAGTTTCTGAAAGGACTCTGTTACGTAATAGGATGTCAGAACTACATGAAGGCACAGGTTGTATCACTGCCACAGACACGTTTGAGAAAACACGGACTGCCCTTTGAGCCAGTAAGCAGCTCAACTAGTAGGAGTTCAGTGTGAATAGGTGTCGATGCTGATGAGATCACGTCTTAGAGGGGTGTTCGGTCACATTAGAGAGGACATGGATCAGCTTGGATCCTCTTTGGAGTGACCCTTCATCTGGGGTCTCAGTATTTCGCATTAGAAGAGAGTCACTCTTTTCTCTGTCTGCACTGCCAGTTTCCTGGTAGGATCATGGAATCAAAATGGGTCCTTAGACATCACTTAGCACAAGCCCTTCATTTTGTAGATGAAATTGACAGATGTGATTTTGGCCAAGTTTATTGAATTATTTATTAAATCTCTGACCCCAAATCTTATGTTCTTTCATATTGACCCTCTCTTCAGAAATATTCACTCTTACAAGGTCAAGGATGAAGACTGCCAAGTGAGTCTCTGAAGTAAACTGTTATTATTCGCAGATGACATGATATTGTATGTAGAAAACCCTAAAGACTCCCCCAAAATACTACTAGACTTAATAAATGAATTTGGCAAAGCAGAAGGATACAAAATTAACATCTGGAAACCTATGGCATTTTTAAACACCAATAATGACCTCTCAGAAAGAGAAACTAAAAAAACAATCCCATTTACCATTGCAACAAAAACATAAGATACCTTGGAATAAACTTAACCAAGGCAGTAAAAGACCTGCACTCGGAAAACTACAGGACATTGCAAAAGGAAATAGAGGAAGACACAAACAAATGGAAAAATATACCATGTTCATGGATTAGAAGAATTACCACCATAAAAAGGTCCATACTACCCAAAGCAATTTATAGATTAAACACAATCCCTATTAAATTACAAATGGCATATTTCACAGATCTAGAACAAATACTCCAAAAACTTATATGGAACCAAAAAAAGACCCCAAGTAGTGCAACAATCTTGAGAAAGAAAAACAAAGT
The DNA here is from genome assembly GCF_963259705.1 of Myotis daubentonii. Classification (NCBI taxonomy): domain Eukaryota; kingdom Metazoa; phylum Chordata; class Mammalia; order Chiroptera; family Vespertilionidae; genus Myotis; species Myotis daubentonii. Next base: position 11,360,287 of record NC_081856.1, on the reverse strand, counting down.
AGGAGGGATCATAATATCGGATATCAAACTATACTACAAAGCCATTGTAATAAAAACAGGCTTGCACTGGCACAGGAACAGGCATATAGATCAATGGAACAGAACAGAGAACCCATAAATTGACCTAAGCCATTATGCTCAATTAATATTTGACAAAGGAGGTAAAAGCATATAATGGAGTAAAAACAGTCTCTTCAATATTGGGAAAATTAAACAGGTATATGCAAAAAAAATGAAACTAGACCACCAACTTACACCATACACAAGAATAAACTCAAAATGAATAAAAGACTTAAATGTAAGTCATGAAACCATAAAAATCCTAGAAGAAACCATATGCAGCAAAATCTCAGACATCTCTCATAGCAATATGTGTATTGATACATCTCCTAGGCAAAGGGACACAAAGGAAAAAATAAGCAAATAGGACTACATTAAAATAAAAACCTTCTGCACAGCAAAAGAAACCATCAATGAAATGAAAAGGGATACCATTTATGGAAAAACATATTTGCCAATGATACATCTGATAAGGGGTTACTTTCCAAAATATATAAAGTACTCATACAACTTAAAAGAAGGAAGACAAACAATTCCATTAGAAAATGGGCAAAGGACCTAAATAGACACTTCTCCAAAGAGGACACACAGAAGGCCAAGAGACACATGAAAAAATGCTCAGTCACTAATCACCACAGAGATGCAAATTCAAATGACAATGAGGTATCACTTCACACCTGTCAGAATGGCTACTATCAACAAATCAACAAGTACTGGCAAGGATGTGGAGAAAAGGGAACCCCAGTACACTGCTCGTGGGAGTGTGGACTGGTACAGTTTCCTCAAAAACATTAAAAATGGAACTGTCATTTGACCCAGTGATCCCACTTCTAGAAATATACCTTAAGAGTCCTGAAACACCAATCAGAAAGAACATATGCACCCCTATGTTCATAGCAGCACCATTTACAAGAGCTGAGATCTGGAAACAGCCCAAGTGCTATCTTTAGATGAGTGGATAAAAAAATATATGGTACATTTACACAATGAAATACTATGCAGCTGTAAAAAAGAAGGATCTCTTACCCTTTGAGATAACATGGAGGGACCTGAAGAGTATTGTGGTTAGTGAAATTAGCCAGTAAGAGAAAGACAAATATCACATGATCTCACTTATTTGTGGAATCTAATAAACAAAATAAACTGAAGAACAAAATAGATCCAGAGACATGGAAGCATGGAACAGATTGATGAATCTCAGAGGGAACAGGGGGAGGGAAGGGAAGGTGAGGAAGTTCGAGGAAATTAACCAAACAACTTATATGTATATATGCATAACCCATGTACACAAACAATAGTGCAGTGAAGGCCTGGGTGGGGTGTGGGGTGAAGGGGGTCAATGGTGGGGGAAAAGAGGACATCTGTAATCCTATCCTACATAATAAAACCCCAACATGCAAATCGACCAAGTGGTGGAATGACCACTTGCTATGATGCACACTGACCACCAGGGGACTGATGGCTGTTGAGCACAGCAGCAATGGCGGGAGTCTCTCTCGCCTCCACAGCAATGCTAAGAACCTCTCGGGGGATGTCCCCCTGCCGGCTTAGGCCCGCTCCCCACAAAACAGCTCTAGCTGGTTTGGCTCAGTGGATAGAGTGTCGGCCTGCAAACTGAAGGGTTCGATTCCGGTCAAGGGCACATGCCCGGGTTGCAAGCTGGATCCCCATCATGCAGGAGGCAGCTGATCAATGACTCTACCTCATCATTGATGTTTCTCTCTTTCTCTCCCTCTCCCTTCCTCTCTGAAGTCAATAAAAATATATATATTTTTTACAAAAACTAAACAATTTCACAGGAAACTAATACTGATTTGTTAAGGGCTTTCCAACTACCTGCTCAGATACCAGTACTAGTTCATTTTTCAGTCAGAGTGGCAAAATCTGCTGTTAAAACGTGACAGACTCCAAACTTAAAAGCTACATTCTTGATACAATAAGAAATGATTGTTCACTTTTAAAAAATGTGTTTCACAAAAGAAAATGGGCAAATCGATTGAAAAGGGGGTTACATTTGACTGGGCTATGGAAATTGCCTAATAATAATCCTAATGCCCCAGTTAGTGTGTTGTGTCATCAACAAAACCATCTGAATAAAAACGGGATTTTAAAGGCACTAGACCAGGGGTGGGCAAACTTTTTGACTCGAAGGCCACAATGGGTTCTTAAACTGGACCGGAGGGCCGGAACAAAAGCATGGATGGAGTGTTTGTGTGAACTAATATAAATTCAAAGTAAACGTCATTACATAAAAGGGTACGGTCTTTTTTTTTTTTTTAGTTTTATTCATTTCAAACGGGCCGGATCCGGCCCGTGGGCCGTAGTTTGCCCGCGGCTGCACTAGACTCTTCCCTACTGAAAAGATGAAATAGAAAAGACTGCATCAAAGTGTCCGAGCATATTTAAAGCATTTGGCACCTTCTTCCAGGCTATTTCCCACCATGGCAGCACCAATGTGCACTGCCAACAAAAGTGCAAAAGAGCCCTTGTCATTTGTCCTTTCAGTCATGACTCAGTAGTGCTGCTGAGTATTCACTGGATCTCGCTAACGCCGCTCCCTAGATACTTGGCATCTAGTGGATTATCAACAGATACTCAATGCTACCACTTAATATTTCCCACACACTTTGTCCTCCCTCAGAGCTCCTGGATTTGTGACATTAAGGTTTTTGCAGGAAACAAATCTTTAAAAAGTCATGTGAATGACTATTCATGCCGTTTATTTAAAAATTTTCTCTTAGGTTCTCTGTCCTGCACCAGTGCACTATTAATATCGCCAAATGACATCAGTCTACTATTTTGTCATTGATCTCCCTTCCTAGTTCATTCCCCATTAAGTCATCATCTCCCTGAGGACAGGAACTGTCTTTCACACACATCCCAGGCTCAGTGCAGTGTATGATGTCAAGCAGAAGCTCCTCACAATAGTCATGGGGATGTAAAGTCCAGCACGGGGAATATAGTCAATAATATTGTAGCAGCTATATATATAGGGCACCAGGTGGTATTGAAAATAATAGCGGAAATACTTTGCAAAGTATATGATTGTCTAACCACTATGCTGAATATCTAAAACCAATATAAAATAATACTGAAAGTAAACTGTAATGGAAAAATAAAAAATAACAAAATAGAAAAGCAGGAGTTACTCAACAAATGTTTATAGAACACACAAGTGAATGAAAAAAATGTTTTCTTAATGGTGTTGCAAGTAAGTTTAAAAACTTTTCAGTCTTGTCCTGGCTGGTTTGGATAGAGCATTGGCCTGGGGACTGGAGGATCCTGGGTTCTATTCCAGTCAGGGGCACATGACTGGATTGGGGTCTCGGTCCCCAGTAGGGGGTGTGCGGGAGGCAGCCAATCAATGATTCTCATCACTGATGTTTCAATCTCTCCCTCTTCCTTCTTCTCTGAAATCAATAAAAATATATTTTAAAAAAAACCTTTTTAGTCTAGCAACATCTTAAATGTTAAATTGAACTTTGTAAAACTAGCCATCAAATGGAGAGGAGTAAAAAGAATGTAAATTAAGGCAGAAAGGTATTAATTTGTAAATTAAGGCAGAAAGGTATTAATACATTTTTGAATGTATGACTATTTTGAATATATGATCTAAGATAATCTGGAGCATTTCAACATGACAGAAGAAAATTCACAAAAGTTGTAAGTGACTAAAAACAGGAGGGTCTGATGAAAAGCATTTTGAAACCTGGCACTCACACCCCCAAATGCCATAATGGCGTAATGAGTTGCATTTCTAGAGCACAATAGAATGAGTTAAATAAAAATACCCCATGATTCCTTGTGTCTGAGAGTTGCAGTTCCACTCTAATGTCATATGCATTCAGCATTTTAAGCTTAAAGGGATGTAGGGGTCTGTCAACAGAAGCCCGGTATTTCTTACAACAAGAGAATGCTGTTTATAATGTGACACCAGCTGCTCAGGCAAAATGGGTTCTATTAGAACTAATTTAATTTTAGATAAGTTGATCTATTTGCATTTTGAGTCCCCAGTTATATGACTAGGTACTACTCTACAGACTGATCTTGTTGCAAGCTCCAGTGTGTGGACAATGCTTAATCAGTGTGTACATCAGAAAATAAACATAATCATCAAGTACACTAATTAAGCCTAGAAAATGTTGCAACATGCATACAGTATATGGATTAACAAGGCAATTCATTAAATATCTTAATTATGAATACTATATTTCTCAAACATTTTATTCCACAATGCTTCAGATGAATTCAGCAGTTCTATAACCCATTGACACTACTCTCTTAAGTGAATTCTTTTAACTCGTGACACATCTGTGTATCCTCTCTACAGTGGAGGTTTCTATTAAAAAAAAAAAATACCTTAAACCAGATACCTTAACATCTTGTCTTAGAGCAGCTAAAAAAGGAAAGCTCAACTGCTTGTAGATACGTTGAAAATAATTACAATTATAAGATGGAAATGTATCAAATGCCATAATCACACTAAGTAATCCCCCACTTTACACATCCACTCTTGAAATGAAATGATGGATGCTTATGTGCTAAACAGAGTTCCTTTAGGAAAAAAAATACGTCAAAAATAGTTCATGTAAAATATATATGTAGATAGAACATGCATATGCACACATATGCGTATTTTCATAAACTATAAACATGTATATGTTAAATATATAAATATATATGTATGCGAAATATATATATACTAGGGGCCCGGTGCACGAAATTCGTGCACTGGGTGTGTGTGGGAAGGGGAGTGTCCCTCAGCCCAGCCTGCCCCCTCTCACATACTGGGAGCCCTCAGGCGTTGACCCCCATCACCCTCCAATCGCAGGATCGGCCCCTTGCCCAGGCCTGACGCCTCCGCCAGAGGTGTCAGGCGTGGACAGGGGACCCCCATCTTCCCCTAATCACTGGCTCTGGCCCCCACCCAGGCCTGAGGCCTCTGGCCCAGGAATCATGCCTGGGCAGGGGACCCCCATCTCCCTCTGATCGCTTGCTCCACACCCCGCCCAAGCCTGACGCCTCTGACCCAGGCTTCAGGCCTGGGCAAGGGGACCATCATATCCCCCCAATCCCCGGCTCAGCCCCCCGCCCAGGCCTGATGCCTCGGCCAGAGGAGTTGACCCTCATCACCCTCCGATCACCAATCACCGGATCGGCCCCTTGACCAGGCCTGAGGCCTCCGGCAGAGGTGTCAGGCCTGGGCAGGGGACCCCCAGTTCCCCGCGGTTGCAGGCTCCGCCCCTGCCCAGGCCTAACGCCTCTGGCCTAGGTGTCTGGCCCGGGCAGCGGGGACCCACAGCTGCAGCGGCCCCGTGATCGTGGGCTCCGCTTTAGGCCCAGGCAAGGGACCCCTAGCTCCCGGGACTGCCAGCTTCGACCGTGCCCAGCTCCCATCGCTGGCTCCACCCCTACTTCCTGCTATCACTGGCCAGGGTGGAAAAGGCGCCTGATTCTCCGATCATGGCTGGGGGGCAGGGCAAAGGTGGCCCCAGGGCCGCCTTTGCCCTGCCCCCCAGCTCTTAGCTCCCCCCTGGGTTTCCGATCACTGTCAGTGGCAGGGGGCATCTTCCTGCTTTCCCTTTCGCCTCCCTGCATTGTGCCCACATATGCAAATTAACCGCCATCTTGTTGGCAGTTAACTGCCAATCTTAGCTGGCAGTTAACTGCCAATCATAGTTGGCAGTTAATTTGCATATAGCCCTGATTAGCCAATGAAAAGGGTATCATCGTACGCCAATTACCATTTTTCTCTTTTATTAGATAGGATGTCCTTTATCTATAAACTTAGCTTTCAGAAATCAGCACTTGCCCAGCAAAATTCCATTAGTGAGCATAACACAAATATAAAGAAAGAAAAGCAGTCTAGTATTTCAGGGACACAATCGTTTTGTTCCGTCCAAAAACAGGTAATTTCCAACAACATGTAATAGATAGAGGAAAGGAGGTGAGAAATAGATCCTGCTTCCTCCATCTTACTAATCACCTTAACTATAAACACATAAACCAAAACAGCATTCCCTGTCTCATGGCAACGGTATATTACATTCTAGTTGCATATAGTTTTTATAATTAATAAAAAAATTTCCTATTAACAAATAACAAAACAATTTTTAAAACTTGTTCAGGTATATAATCAAGCTTTTAGTCTGTAAAAAAAACCGGTTCAATTAATTTCACAGTTTAATAATTGGTGTATTATTATATCTTTCCCAAAGTTTTTTAATTCATAGAAAGCTATTTATTTATGAAAAAATAAAAATTTAGATATGTACTTGTCTAAATATATGAAATACACAGAAAATTATTTATTTCTTTATAATAAGCCAAACTATATACAGGGCTCTAAATCATTTTAATTCTGAATGTCCTTTGAATAAAACATGTTGCTCACTCCTTCAGATTGAAAATTTGCTGATATCGACAGGTTTGATTTCTATACAATTCATAGTCAAAATTCCAGATGTTAACTGATATAAAAGTATAATTCAAGTACTTAAAATAATTTAATGATGGATACTTCTATGACTTTTTTGTAACTCCAGGTAAAAACTTAAAATAATCCTGACTATTGAATCTGGAAATAGGAAAACTACACAAGTAAATAAAAGCTTTTGACCTTGTGAATAGCAATTGTGTACTGTTTTCTACTATCTGGATTACAGTGCTGTCTCTTATGTTCTTTTAAAAGTAAATTATAACTAAAATGAGCTGGATGACTTTTGTTCAAGTTCACTTCAGGTTTAAATTCATTTGTCTCAGTTTATCAACTTTGAAGCAATGTTTCTCAGTGCATTTGGTGTGCCATAGCATCAAGCTTTGCCAAATTCAATCCATTATCTTTGAAGACCAAACAATAATAATTTCTTCATCACTGAAATGCAAGTAGTGCAAGTCAATATTTATCTGTAGTAAATTATTATCCTTCTAACTAAAAATTTGGAGGAATTACACAAAATATGGTATGATTTCTAGAAACTAAGCAGACGTCACTGTAAAATAGGCTGTTAGAACAAATCATTTAATATGCAGGGTGCCTCCAAAAATGTATATACACTTCAATAGCTGATAGCTCAATTTTGAAAATGAAATGTACTTTAATAAACACTGCCTTTATAATAATTCAAAGGGTGTGCATACACTTTTAGGACACCTATATTATTTAGTGGGAGAGTATCACAAACCATTTTGTGAAGCTGATAAAAGCTGTGGACCCTATTTCAGAACAAATTGCATACAGTTATAAACAGATTTTTTCATAACAACGTAGCACAATGCTTCTCATCCCCAGAACACATAAGTGAGATGAAAGAAACAGCTGGAAGTCTCTAAAATTTAGAAGGTCATAGCCCACCAATGTAGCAAGAAACAAATGAAGTATTTATTGAAGAAAAAATTACATCATTCAAAATAAGGCAAGAAAGAAGAATTAGCATCATTAAAATACTACCCAAAGCAATCTATAGATTCAATGCAGTTGCTATCAAGACACCAGTGGCATATTTTACAGAACTACAACAAATACTCCAAACATTTACTAGTATGTGGAACCAGAAAAGACCATGAATAGCAACAGCAATCTTGAGAAAGGACAAAGTTGGAGGAATTACATACTTGGTATCAAACTATACTACAAGGCCACAGTAATCAAAATATCATGGCAAATGTGGTACTGCCAACTTTTCAAGTGCAAAAGTAATAGCAGTCACAGGCATAAACTAAATATAAAAGCCCAATATGCAAATTGTCCCCACAGGAGTTCGACTGGGAGACCGATTGCTTGCTATGATGTGTGCTGACCACCAGGGGGTGACGTGGAGTGAAAGAAGGCCCCAGCCAGCAGCCAGCAGCCGGGGAAGGGAGGCCCCAGCTGGCAGCTGGAAGGAAGGCCCTGGCCAGCAGCCAGAAGGCCCCAATCGTCCCTGACCACCAGCCAGGCCTAGGAACCCTACCCATGCACAAATTTCATGCACTGGGCCTCTAGTGCTTTATAAGCACTTTCAAAACCTTTCTTTCTCCAAATCACCTTCTGAGACAAATCTACCACAAATAGGATGAGAAAAGCCTATGTCAAATGCCCACTTGGTCACTCAGACCTAACCCATTACTGTTGCAACTCAATCAACACTCCCTTTCAAGGGACAAACATTTCATCCTTTGTAAATACTTGCCCCGTTTGATATCAGAAAGAGAGAAGATTAATTTGCTAACCTTCCTAAATATGTTGATTTGCTAATACAGAATTTGTGGGAAAGGCAGGGACATTTAGTTGTATTCTTTTATATCTCCAGGATAAAGCAGGAGGTGTGGCCGATTTTCCTCTGCCCTCTGTTACTAGCAATCTCCCTTTATCCACAGAATCCAGCTCAGGGGAGCCTTTCCTCATCAGGTCCCAGTAACTCCAATTCCTTCCCCCCGCCGACGCCCCCCCCCACCCACCCACCTCCCGGCTGCCAATCAGGCTAAGTCAGGTTTTCCTAATAAAGGATTTCTCGACTTCCTGGACTTTTTCTCCCTAACACTTCTTCATGACCACTCTGTGCTCTCTGCTATGCTATTTCCATTCTAGGGCTTTGCGCTGACCATTCCCTCAAGGGCTCACTGTATTGCGGCTGGACACTCATATCTGCCCAACACGGGCTTGGCCAGAATCTCTGCAGTGAAGCCTTGAGAGCATCACCCCTAAGTCATCCCTCTCTTTTCTCTCCCTGATCAGAGTACCCTGATCAATCACCACCAAGTTTCAATCACTGCCCAATACTTACTGCCTACTTAGAGTCTCCTTTCCCACCACAATATAGACTCCAAAAGAACGTGAGCCTTGTCCACTGCCCATTCCTCGGCGCTGAGCACCCAGTAGGTGCCACCAATCATTTGCTGAATGAACTAAAACTTTGGGCAGAGGACTTTTCCCCCCAGTAGGCAGGTCACACATGCCCTGTCTCTCCACTGTCCACTACTCTATTCCCACAGTGGCTGGCAACACCTGGTACATGGTACAACTCCATTAGTTTGTTGAGATATTGAGTCCTTGTTAAGGCTTCTTACTCTTGTCATTTGCTTTAGAAAAGCAAAATTAATCGACTACTACTTTTAGTTTAACCATTTAACAAAAAAGTTTAAGAATGTTGGAAATTAAAAGTGCTGGAAATTAAAGTGATCTTGAACCTTTCTCTTTTGAAGTACTATCTTAGTAGTCCAATTGATGGATACTGTATATTAATTACCAGATGAATTTATGGACTTTAATGATCTGCAACTGCTCATTTTTGTTCAAAATATACTCTTATGTTTTCATCTTTTGATGTACAAATGACCTGAATTTTATTGCATCTCCTTTTGATTTCTCACTTTTCAGCTTCATTAATAGGTTTATTCTCCATTCTTTCACATAGTATCCATACACTACGAAAATGTACATAAACTAGAGTAGTATCTACTGAAAATCACTAAAATAGATATTAACACTTCTCGGAGAAAAAAATATTTAACTTGCAGATTTAGAAATATGCTCACTGGTACCACTTCAAGCACTCCATGCATTAATCTGAAAAAAAAATGTTTATTTTTGCACGTTGCTTAACAAGCACCTATTCATATGTTTTCATAAAGCAGTGTCACTTCACTGCTTTACTGAAATGCACTAATGTAAGAGGTGCTGGTGCTTGGAGGCCAGATGGTACTACATCATATGACAGTGCTAAGACAAGTAGAACTGGTTACATCTTGTGCATGTATGTGTCTCCATGGAAGAAATATTTGATTAAATGTATTCTGTGTGCAGGAAATAGCTGCTAGGAGATGTGACGACAGTAGAAAAAATTATTTCTTACAAGTTTATCCACCCCATGCCTTAAACAGCCTCAGGTGTGTGTGTATCAAACAGAATCTTCTCACTCCGGACCATAACGTATTATTAACATAAAATGAATAAGCTACCGGCATGCTGTCCTTTAGGGAAAATCTTGGCTCAGCAATGCCTTCAGCGATCACTGGGAATACTGAGACAGGCATTTAACTCCAATGTGTGTCTATTGAGTTTAATTGTTTTTACTTTTATTCAGACTTACAATTGAGTGTTTTTAAACGATGGGGCTCATCTACAAAACCTCTTTCTATAGCAAACAAACACAAAGCCTTGGTTTTGTAATAGCCAGACACGAAAGCTTAGAAATTAGGTTGTCAATCAACTCTGTCTCCTCCCTTCAAATAAAGGAGGAAAATCTCAGATATAAGGTCTGTGTATAATGAAGTTATTCTTCTGTCCTCTTTCCTATAAACAAATCAGCACACAAAACTTATCAATTAAATATCATCCTTTATGGCTTCAACCATATTTGTAGGAGGTTGGAAGTTAATAAATCATAATAATTATGTGTGTTCCCTCTGGACTGTGAATTCCCTGAGTGTGATGATACTTATACATCCATACAGATCACCCCCTCCCCCCACCCCAGGTTCTGCTACTTGTATGAAGTACAGAAACCTCAGTTCTGCAACGTTATATATAACATGTTTTAGTGCTTCATTTACTTGGAGAGTCTTTAGGGAGTTGCTAAAAAGGTAAGAAGGGATAGCAGAATAGATAAAATGTAGAGTCAGAAGACAGAGCTTAATGCTGTACTCTTGAAGGGATGCAGAATATGCCATCCCAAAACAAGGATTTGGTATAAGGATTATTTTGAACTAAAGATAGTCAAAATCCAGGCTCCGATAAAGCTCTTTACCTCTCCTCAACTGCTTAAACTTACATTATAAAAAGGGCCTGTATGAGTAAGAAAGGTACCTTTTTACCTAAGAAACTTGTCTGCATAGAAGGGCAATGTTTGTTTTCCAAACATCTCCTCTTCCTTCCTAGAAAAGGTCTTCCTTCCCTTGGTATCCCCAGACCCCTGCCCCTTTCCTTAGCTCAGGATGTTATAAAATCCTCAATTACCTGGCTGCCCTTTAAGTCTTCATATCTTTATGGGGCTCCTGTACATATGTCATTAAATGTTTGTGTTTTTTTCTATTAATCTGTCTTGTATCAATGTAATTATTAGACCAGGCCAAGAACCTAGAAGGGATGAAGGGAACTTTTGTCTGCACTACATTCTTCAGGTCCTGACCTTGCTGTATGGACCAGAGCTGGCCGTGATGACTATGTGAAGGCAAAGGAGAAAAGCAAGGGCAATGCAATGCACACAATATGCCACTGTGATGAGTAACTTACAGAGCACACTTAGTGTTAAAAATGTCCTTTCACCTGCTCCATGCTCAAAGACAAGATTAAAAAAAATGAGTGCTTTTGGCCCAGTGTTTCCGTATACTAGGCCAGTAACCAACATAAACTTTGTCACTACACTTTGCCTTTTTATTTTTTCATTCAGAATTGGATTGTTGCTGAATTCTTTACATTAAAAAAAATTGTTTTGCAATGTTTAATTCCTTTATTTTACCAATTTTGTCTTTAAAAATTGATTAAACTAGTTAGAGACTTAGTTTCTTCATGGGTGGGTAAGAATAATGCCTTCCTTGTCTGGTTATTATGTGGATCACATAGAATATTATTCATAAATAACACCTTGTTTTTACATTATAACGCACTATACAAATGTTAGTAATCTTTTGAGTGATACTCTAAGACCACAGCCACCATTGCTGGTCTGGGAATGAAATCTAAAGCCTTACATCAAAGCAGAGAAAGATTTGTTCCCTTGAAGTTCAGATTCAAGTGACACTGACAGCTGACCTGGGGTTTGGAACAGCGGCCATAGCTTGGTTTCCATGTGCACTTGCACATGGTGGGCACCTCCTCACTGCACACCGCTCACAGGTTTCTGCCTTCGAGTGTCCAGGTGAGCCCTGGGCACAGCTTATCTGTTAAGATGAATTTACATGCGATGGGAATCGTGGCTTCAGCCATACCTGAGCTTCCCTAGGGCCTCACAGAGGCGCTGTGAAAGGCTATTTTCACATATTATGAGTGCGGTACTCTTTAAGCGAATTTGCTGTAAATAAGCTGGCAAGGAGCATTGGCCCAAAATGAAGCCAACCTGAGATCCTTCATGTCTGTCTGACCCTGAGTCAGAATGGAACTGAAAAATGGACTGGTTGAACTCCCCGAAACAAATGATGCTTGAGTGGTTTCATGCATAATAACTGCCTTGGATGTAAATGGGCCCATCCATCAGCAGTCAAACCTCTCTGTTCCTGCAAAGTCCTTCATGCAGGCACCAACGCCCCGCCAGGAAGTTGCTGTTTCAGCAGGCCCCAGGCGCCGGGAAATAAGCCAGAGCCCTCGAGACCAGGGACCCTCTCTTCAGAGAAGGCTCCAAAGACTTGGAGGAAACTCTGGTAGGCTGGGATTCGGGATATATCCTTTCCTAACAATATGACTAGAGAGCTTTAACGTTTAGCTTTCGTAGGCTTACCCTCTGCTCATACAAAAGTAAATGAGGTGACATTTGCATAAAACTCATGAATTGTTAGTGCCTTCAACACCACCCTCAAAGATAAAACTAAAAGAAGATGCCTTTAGCCTCAGGTCTTCCTGTGCACTGTCAGTAGCCAACATAATATTTGTCTGAACACCTTACCCTCTTGTTTCTTGAATTCAGCACATGATTCTTGACAAGGCAGAGCCCCCACATTTAGGCTACATCTTTGGACTCAAATCTACTGTGTAGAGAGGATGTATTTCCCAGCGTTATCACACACAGCTCGCTGCCTGCTCACATATATTAGCACGTTGCTATATGCTACTGAGTTTTATTCCTCTGAAAACAAATATGCACTGATATGCTTGCAGTTTGGATGATGAACACAGAATGCAAATAAAAGGAGATGGATAGGAGTCATTTTCGGACAAGATTTACCTCGAAGGAGCCCACAAGCAGCAATTCATTTCCTCACCTCTGGCCTGACAACCACTGACATTCAAGTCAAAGGCATGTCCTAATCGTCACCCATGTAACCACTTTTTCTTTTTCTCACATTTGTATGCTAATCACCAGAAGCAAAAATAGACTTAGATTGGAAATCAAAGATTGGTTGTATACAGGTAATAGAGTGCTTGAACGCTTTATTTAAAGATAGAAGGCTCCTGAACCAGGCTTTATTATTAAACTAAGACTATCTATCCTTTTTGACACTTTTTAAATTAAGTTCTTCCTCTAATTTATGTTTTTGTCAGCTTTCTTCCCTTACTTGGTTTTAAACTGGCTTCTCCCCCCACCTCTCTCTAAGTAATAAACTACTCCAGAGAAGGGGAAAAAAATTTTAATGACCCTAGAAATTCAGATTAACAAAATGGATCATTTGTATATAATCACAGAATTATGAATCCTTCTGAAATATCTGTGCAGAAATTTTGCCTGATACAAAATTTCATTTTCTCTCTCTGACTCCCCCCACTTAAAAGCAGAATAGTTATGCTACCTTTTTAATAAGGTCAGACAATTTAAAGGAAAGGGGTTTGGGATAATTTTGAGGCTCAAACAAAAGTACAGGAGTACAGGAGGCAGCAGATCAGTGATTCTCTCTCATCATTGATGTTTCTATCTCTCTCCCTTCCTCTCTGAAATCAATAACAATATTTTTTTGAAGTTTTTTCTTGCCCTAACCAGTTTTGCTCAGTGGATAGAGCATCAGTCTATGGACCAAAGGGTCCTGGGTTCAATTCCAGTCAAAGGCACGTACTTTGGTTGCAGGCTCCTTCCCAGCCCGAGCCCTGGTTGGGGTGCGTGCAGGAGGCAACCAATCCACGTATTTCTCTCACATCCATGTTTCTCTCTGTCTTTCCCTCTCTCTTCCACTCTCTCTAAAACAGCAGTTCTCAACTTGTGGGTCGCGACCCCTTTGGGGGGGTCGAACAACCCTTTCACAGGGGTCGCCTAAGACCATCGGAAAATACATATATAATTACATATTGTTTTTGTGATTAATCACTATGCTTTAATTATGTTCAATTTGTAACAATGAAATTGGGGATCACCACAACATGAGGAACTGTATTAAAGGGTTGCGGCATTAGGAAGGTTGAGAACCACTGCTCTAAAAGATCAATGGAAAAATATCCCGGAAGAGGATTAATAAAAAAAAGGGGGGGGGGGGTTCTTTTGAATTAAGAAAGACAAGCTCCAACAACGTGTTAGCATATCAGACAGAAAGTAGTTTGTAGGCGCTGGCCTTGTCCCTCCAGCTTCCGCCGGCCTCTTCGCTGGATGCTCAGCCTGCCTCCCAGTATAGTCTTCATCCCATCCGACTTGTGCAGAGTTCAAGAGAGCTAAGGACAGAGTAGGTGAGCAGCTGCCAGGTGCTGAGCTGCCAGAAAATCGTCTGCGATGCCTTGATGGAAAAAAATTGAGACAACATAATTTCCCCAACTTGACAGAACCCCATTCCTGGAGAACACACGCCACACTTAACATGCAAGTTCCTCTGCTGCTTGGCATCGTTTTTGTGTCAATGTTGTGTGTAAAAAACATATAGTACCATGCTAGGGGGAAAGCACGATTTCTAATTGCTTAGATTCCATAAAGAATTCGGGATCAAACGTTGTTTTAAAAACGACAGTGGGCTGTTGGTAACACCCCCTCCCCCCACACCCCCAGAGTTATTTGACTTCCCAGCAGACATCTGCCACTGAAGTCGGGCTGAGCCCCACAAAGGACGGCTCTGCTTCTCCCACGCGGTGAGGCTGTTCCTCCGCCCAGGACACTCGCCCCCCTTCTCCCAGTCCGGAGGCACTTTCCATCCCTCCACGTGCACTGCCATGGCCTCTGTCGGAACTTCAGATGCCACCTGTCTCTCACCACCAAACCCTCAAGGCACCGGCGGACACCGTGAACACAGGACGGGCGGTCAGGCTCAGATTCTGACTCTGTGGGCACTGGCTGAGCGACCACTCCACACCGCAGCTTCCCCAGCTCCAGGATGCCGCAATACTGGTTCTGCCTGACCAAGTTCTACGCATTAGAGTCAAGTCTGGCACGTAGTAGGCACTATAATCATGTGTGTTAAATAAACCATATTCAACCCATGTGATCCAATTTAAAAGAATTAAATCGGGCCCTAACCGGTTTGGCTCAGTGGATAGAGCATCAGCCTGCGGACTCAAGGGTCCCAGGTTCGATTCCGGTCAAGGGCATGTACCTTGGTTGCGGGCACATACCCAGTAGGGGGTGTGCAGGAGGCAGCTGATCGATGTTTCTCTCTCATTGATGTTTCTAACTCTCTATCCCTCTCCTTTCCCTCTCCCTTCTTCTCTGAAAAAATAAATAAAATATATTTGTTTAAAAAACGAATTAAATCGGGCAACTGTTTATTGATTAGCCACAAGAAATTACAGTGAAGGTGCCATAAATAAATATCTCGTGTCTTTAAAAAAGACTTACAGGATATAAGATATGTATGCAAATAAGTATTAAATAAAACAAAGTGAATATAAAAATTTTTCAAGAATAGATTAGAAAAGAAAATATCAATAAGGTATAATTGAAATTCAAACAAAAACTTAGTTGCAATTAGTTGAGGAAATGCTAAAAGCTTAATGTAGAATGGCATTTAATGATATCTCTGAGCATTACTAAAATTTTAATAGTGAGATAATAATGTATGAGTCAGAGAGATAAATGGAACAAAACTTATACCCCATGAAGAGACCTCAATTAATGTAAAAATGTGTGTACAATAAAGTATCTCCTAGACTCTACAGGCACCGCCCTCACACCCCAGTGAAGATGCTGCTGGACAGCACAATAGTGTAGGGTTGAGGGGTGTGGAGTGGGCAGCCGGGCTCAGATCCTGTCACCGTGGACTAGATACTTAAATCCCCTCTGCTCCTCTTCTTTGTCTCTAAGATAGATTGCAGCTTTTACGGTTAGGATGTCTTTGAGGAAAATATCTTTAACTTTTTAACTCTTACAAAGTCAGACCTATAATTTTTTGTTGTTATTATTTCTTCCATGGATTTTATGCTTAGAACCCTAGCCTCCTGGAACAGAGTTGTTTTTTTTCCCAGCCAGGCTCTAAGTTCTACATTAAATTTTTACTCTGTCTGAAATCCATTATGTTATGATTATACATAGGAAATAACATTTAGTATTAACGTTTAAACAGAGGGAGGGGCGGGGGCTGAGTGGAGGTGGGGAAAGGTGGGGGATGGGGGAGATCTGTAATAGTGTCAACAATAAATAAAAATAAATCTAAAAATTAAACAAACAATTGTTCAGAAAACTATATTTGTGCCATTTATTGTTATTTAGCAAGTGCTAACTGCTTTATATGCATTATTATACAGATTGTTGTATACTTGAACTTTATAAAAAATAATAAAAGAAAAACTAAGCATTAAACCCAAGAAGATAGAAAAATGTTAAGTAATATATATGTATGTATATATGTGTAAATATTTAAAAATTGAGATATATAGGTATATCTATCTATATATTATACTAGAGGCCCAGTGTATGAAATTCGTGCATGGGTGTGGTCCCTAGGCCTGGCTGGCAATTGAAGTGCAACCATCTGGCATGGAAGGACAGGTCCCAGCTGACCTCTGCACCTTGGGCAGCACCTGGGCCCCGGGGCCCCTGAGCGCCCCCTCTGCCTGAGTCATGGCGCCCAAGTCCCCATGCGGATATGTGGTGAGCGCGGCTAGACGCCAGGGTGCAGCTTGGGCCTCTGGGCCACCCAGTGACGGTGCCACACAGAAGCCTGGCTGGCCTCCCAGACCGGCTCCTACACAAACCCACAGGGAGCCCAACAGGCCCCTGTGATCCTGGCGGCTGAGACCTGGATCACCCAAAAGAGGCCACACAGGTGAAGGGCAGGCTCCTCATGGGCGCCCAGCACCTGAGCGTGGGAGCTTCCCCAGCGCACAAGCCCTGGCATTCAGAGGGAGGGTAGCAGGGGGAGTGAGAGCGAACTCAGCCAACACCCCGCATTCTCACCACACCTCTGTCCCCTTCACCCCCACCCCCAGGTAGCCAGCGAGAGGTCGCAGCCCGCACCCAGGTGCCGCCACCCACCCCCAGTTCTCCATCCTAGCCTAGAGCCCAGCCCCAATCGAGCAATCAGGGCCTGCCAGCCGCTGGTCACCATCTGTGGGTCGATCAATATGGGCCAGACCCCCCACCCAGCTCCCTCAGCATTTAGAAGCCAGGCAGTGGCCCCGCCCCCTGCCGCAGCCACTGGTTGCCCTCTGCAGGGCAATCATCGGGGCCCATCAGGGCCAGCAGCGCCTCTACTACCGCCGGATGCCAATACCAAATCGCTGATGCCGACCATGTTCCGCACTACCCCCTGGTGGTCAGCACATGTCATAGTGAGCGGTTGAACTAATTGAACTCCCAGTCGAGGGGACAATTTGCATAGTAGGCTTTTATTATATAGGATAATAACTGCTCAGTGATTTTTACCTCTTAACCATACATTCATATTTTCCATTTTTTTGTTTCTCTCTGGGCTGCATTTTGCATAATATTTTTAGTCTATGTTCTATTCATGAATTCAATCTCTCTTTAGTGTTGTCTAATTTGCTCTTTATAATTTTGAAAAAATTGTAATCTCAATTTTCATTTCCAGTTGTTTCATTTTGTTCTTTTTTTCAAATCTTCAATGTCATTTTTTAAAATATCATTCTCCAATCTCATATTTTCAAGCCTCTCTTTTCTATATTAAAACATGTTAAACCTACTTGTTTTACACTCTAAATCCGATCATTACACTACCGATATATGTTCGACTGCGCTTCGCTTTGTTATTTTTGTGATTTCCTTTGTAGATTTAAAAAATGTGAGTCCATGCGTCTTATATAAATTCTTGCACACCTACCTGAAATAGTACCAAGCAGGTTTTTATTTCTGCCATTCGTCTGAAACCATTATCAACCTGAGACCACTTTACATCAAATTCTCAATTTCAGCTTTTCAACCACTTAGAATCAGTTGAGGCTGAGGAGGGTGTGAAAGCCAGCTCTGGGTTACAAATACTCATGGGGGTTTATTTTTCTCCCACAGGGCCCCATTCAAGTCATGCTCTTTGGGCCTGAATTCACCTTTCCTGCAGGTGTGGCCCTGAGGCCCTGTCTCTGGAGAGCCGGGGATGAATTCCTTCCCTCTGTCCTGTTAGAAAACACAGCAGACGCTCTGGATCGGGCAGAATTGGCAGATAACCAGGCCTCTTAGGGCCAAAGTTGCTTTGACACTTTTTGATCTGCCCTTTGAGGTTCCTGATTTTAAATTGTTTTCAGCCTTCTGTTGATTCCTTCTGTTTATATAGCTCAGTGATATATTTCAAACACAATAACACAATTAATCCAGCTCTTTCGGCTTTTAAAGTGGTTTCCATTGGGGAGTTATGAAAGTTAGTGTGTCCACCAGGCTGTCAAACACAGAAGTGCTTTTCTCAATTTGGAATCTCTTACTTATTAAGTATGGTGATGAGGATATGGTTGTTTGTTATATTATTCTACAGATCATTGTATGCCTGGATATTTGTGGAAACAATAAAAAAACTTAGCATTAAGTTCAAGAAGCTAGAAAAATTCAACATTAACAAAAGTAGATGGGAGGAAAGGCTACATTCTTAAAATGTTAAGTGATTCCGAGAACAAAGAATCAGATATAGATATGATAAACAAATTTAAATGGGTTATTTTTTGGTTTGTTTGTTTTTACTCAAATCTGTGAAAGAGGCTAGGGCTGGCAAGGAGAGGCTGCAGGCCAAATCCTGCCCGCCACCTGTTTTTGTAGGACATTCGAGTTCAAATGGTTTTTATAGTTTTAAATAGTTGGGGGGGAAATAAAGAATAATATTTCATGACACATGAAAGTTATATAAAATTCAAATTTCAGTGTCTATAATAAAGGTCTATTGGAGCCCAGCCACCTCATTCATTTACATCCTGTTTCTGGCTACTTTTATGCTACACAAGCAGAGTTAAGTAGGATGGCCCACAAAACCTATATATTTACTCCCTGCCCTTGATAGAGCAATGTGCTGAGCCCTGAAAAATACACAACTCTGGTAGAATTACCAGACAGAGAGATGTGGGGAAGAAAGAAAGAGAAAGTAGAGATACACACTCAAAAAGGAACATAGGCACAAACACCAAAGGGATAAAAACATTATAGCTCTCTTTGAAAATCAATTAGAAAATATCAATTAAACAATTATTTCTAAGAAATTGCATATTCCTAAAATGTTATTTAATTTTTATGCTAAAATAATTGTTATTTTTAACTAATTTTACTTACATTACTAAAATTTTCAGAATCGCATTACTAAAATGTTACCAGGAAGAGGTAGAATGCCTGAATTGCTTGCTAACAGTGGAAGGAATGTTTAAAATTGTCAGAGACATACTAGCCTCTTCCCTTCAAAATGGCCATTTATGCCAATGTTTTACCAGCAGGTTACCTCAAATCCAATAATAGCTAGCTTATTTAACTCTTTTGAAGCGTAAATTAGAAAGAAAATCTTTCAACATTTTTTTCTAAAATTAGAAAACTGATTAATACCAATACCAAAATAGGAAGATTAGCATAATAACTAATAGAAAATTCCTGAAAAATAACCAAATTACGATAACCATACAGTTAAAGAATGATGTGATTTTAAAACAATTAGTGTCTTTTCTGAAAATGTGGGGATGTTTTAATATTAAGATACTTATTAATGTGTTTGGTTATATTACTGTCATAGGGAAATAAACTATCATCTCAGTAGCTGCCAAAAATGCATTTAACAAAATTCAACATTCATTGTTGACAAAAACCAAGTAAAACAATAATTGATATTTATTTCTAACCTGATATAAGAAAGTCTATCTCAAAACAACTGCCATATTTGCACAAAATTAAAATGCTCAAAACATTTCAAATTAAGTAAGAAAAAATATATCAGCTTCAGATTATTCAACACTTATAAGCAATTTGCTGAAATGGATGTTATTATGATCTACCTGGAAAATCTCAAGAGACTCAGTTGAAAAATGATGACACATAGTATGAATGCCTTCCTCCATCCCTCCCTCCCTCTCTCCTTTCTTTCCTTCCTTGTAACCTGATACTAGATGTCAGAGCCTAGGTGGGTTGAAGAGGTGGTGTGGTCACAACCTGGCAAGGCCACAGTAGTCCAGGCAAGGTGAAGGTGGCATCTACAGAGCAGAGATCATGAAGGGCTGGCATAGAGTGAGGCGGGCCTCCCACAGTAGTGCTGTTGTGATCCATCAAGAGTCCCCAAGCTTGTGGAGGGCATCTGCACAAAGCAGCCTATCTGGGTTTTTGAGGAGGCCATCCACATGGGGAATAAAAGAGCTTGGGGGTAGAAGCAGAGTATGTTTAAATACAGGGGTGTTAAATGAATAAGGAAATATATGTTTAAGATATTGGAAACCACATATTCTGTCAGAGAAGAAAGTTACAAGTGAAGAAATGAAGAAAATTCAAATAAATTCTATGATGCTGGACTGAAATTGGAAGTATGGGGTGTAGATCATGTTTTGTGCATGATATGTATATAAAAATAGATGTATAAATATAGATTTCAATGGTATGTATGTGCTTGTATGTATGTGTGTGTGTGTGTGTGTGTGTATATATATATATATATATATATATATATATATATATATATATATATATATACTAGAGGCCCGGTGCACGAAATTCGTGCACTGGGTGTGTGGGGGGAGGGGAGTGTCCCTCAGCCCAGCCTGCCCCCTCTCACATACTGGGAAGCCCTCAGGCATTGACCCCCATCACCCTCCCATCGTAGGATCGGCCCCTTGCCCAGGCCGGACGCCTCTGGCCTAGGTGTCCGGCCCGGGCAGCAGGGACCCGCAGCTGCAGCGGCCCTGCGATCATGGGCTTCAATTTAGGCCCAGGCAAGGGACCCCTAGCTCCTGGGACTGCCAGCTTCGACCGTGCCCAGCTCCCATCGCTGGCTCCACCCCTACTTCCTGCTATCACTGGCCAGGGCGGAAAAGGCACCTGATTCTCCCCCCAGCTCTTAGCTCCCCCCTGGGTTTCCAATCACTGTCAGTGGCAGGGGGCTTCTTCCTGCTTTCCATTTCGCCTCCCTGCATTGTGCCTACATATGCAAATTAGCCGCCATCTTGTTGGCAGTTAACTGCCAATCTTAGTTGGCAGTTAATTTGTATATAGCCCTGATTAGCCAATGAACAGGTTATCGTCGTACGCCAATTACCATTTTTCTCTTTTATTAGTATAGATACTAGAGGCCTGATGCATGAAATTTGTGCACTTGGGGGTCCCTCAGCCTGGTCTGCACCCTCTCATAGTCCAGGAGTCCTCAGGGGATGTCCAATTGATTGCTTAGGCCCGCTCCCCATGGGCCTAAGCTGGCAGTCTGACATCCTTAGCACTGCCACAGAGGCGGGAGAGGCTCCCACCACCACTGCTATGCTCTCCAGCCATGAGCCCAGCTCAGGGCTTTTGGCTGAGTGGTGCTCCCCCTGTGGGAGTGCACTGAGCACCAGGGGGCACCTCCTGCATTGAGGGTCTGCTCCCTGGTGGTCAGTGCACGTCATAGCAACCAGTCATTCCGCTGTTCAGTCGATTTGCATATTAGCCTTTTGTGATATAGGATGTTACCAAACATATATTTTCCCTAACATTGTTCACTGAAAAGGCCTATATGCACCAACTCTTCCACAGCAATGGCCACACCTAGCACCTTGGTTCCTAAATGCCTTTCCACACGAATAGGAACTGGGCTCCTTAGCGAAATGCCTGATTTCAAGGCTGGGGTAGGGGCATAAAAGTACGAGGTGAATCTGGAACATTGTTTTGTGTCAAAGAATCATAGGATATGTCCAAGGGACGCAGGAGCCAGTGACAGGAGTTCTCCTACTGACCAAGTCTGGGATAATTTGAGCATCAATATAATAATGATAGTAACTTATAACACCTTGACTAATGAATCTATACAGGTATAAAAATACAACGAAATGCCATACACCCAAAGGTTGTGGGTTTGACCACTGGTCAGGGCCCGTACCTAGGTTGCAGGTTCAATCCCCAGTCAGGGAGTGTTTGGGAGGCAATTGTTTCTCTCTCTCCCTGCAAGGAAGGGCAATTGGGGGGACCAGGCCTGCAGGGGAGGGCAGTTGGGGGGGGACCAGGCCTGCAGGGGAGGGCAGTTAGGGGTGACCAGGCCTACAGGGGAGGACAGTTAGGGGTGACCAGGCTTGCAGGAGAGGGCAGTTAGGGGCAATCAGGCTGGCAGGGGAGGGCAGTTAGGGGTGACCAGGCTAGCAAGGGAAGGTAGTTAGGGTTGACCAGGCCGGCAGGAGAGGGCAGTTAGGGGCAATCGGGCTGGCAGGGTAGCAGTTAGGTATTGATCAGACTGGCAGGGGAGTGGTTAGAGGGTGATCAGGCTGGCAGGCAGAAGCGGTTAGGGACAATTAGGCAGGCAGGCAGGCGAGTGGTTGGGAGCCAGCAGTCCTGGATTGTGAGAGGGATGTCTGACTGCCCTTGCAGGGTCCCAGATTGGAGAGGATGCAGGCTGGGCTAAGGGACACACACACACCCCTGCATGAATTTCGTGCACCAGGCCTCTATTTTTCCTATAAAAGACATTATTGGGACAATTGGCAGTGCTTGAATAGGGTCTCCCCCACTGCATGCTAGACAGTAATCTAACAAGTTAATTTCCTGATTCTGGTGGTAATTTACTATCTTGTGATTATGTCCTGACTTGTAGGAATTGCTAAAGTATTTGAGGTGATGGGGAACTTACTATAAAATAGTTCTGGGGGAAAAAAATGTCCATAGTATTATTCATGCATCTTTTCTGCAAGTCTAAAAATATTTAAAAGTAATAATCACTTTAGCATAAAAAAGAAATAAAGATACAAAATAACTGAGGGATATACAATAAACTTAGTTAAATTAAGAAATATACCATATTCCTAAATGGAAACAATCTACATATTTAAAATAAAATTATCATATAAATTTTAAGCAATTTTAATTAAAATGCCAACAAGATTTTTTTCAAACCAAGTAAATCTGAAATAATCAGCGTGCAAGTACATATGCACATACACATACACATACATATACTTATAAAATAAAAAATAATGAAAGAAACTTAACATTTGAGAATTAAAATATATTACAAATTATATTAATTTAAGCAATTAAATGGAGTTTTTCAAATCTTTGCATACAGAAATATTAATTCTAGAAGATCACCTGGTGGAAATTATTTTATATTACTCAAAAAGATGGAGTTTCCCAAGCCGGTTTGGCTCAGTGGATTGAGCATCAGCCTATGGACTGAAGGATCCTGGGTTCAATTCCAGTCAAGGGCACATGCCCAGGTTGTGGGCTCAATCCCCAGTAGGGGGTGTGCAGGAGGCAGCCGATCAATGATTCTCTCTCATTAATGTTTCCATCTCTCTCTCCATCTCCCTTCCTCTCTGAAATTAATAAAAATATATTTAGATTAAAAAGATGTAGTTATATGTATATATAATTACATACATATACATATGATGTTTATCATATCAAAACTTATAAACAAGTTACATGGGTAGTTATATACATATATTGTTAGATTTAGGATAACATTTTTGGTTTGCTGTGTCATAGTCTGTTAAAACAAAATACCAAGTGACTTAAAGAAAAGAAATTCATTTCTCACAATTGCAGAGGCTGGGAAGTGCAACATCAGGGCACCAGCAGAGTCTGTTTCTGGTGAGGGCAAACTCCCTGGTTAATAGGCAGCAGTCTTCTCGCTGTGTCCTCACACGGTGGAGGGTGAGGGAGCTCTCTCTGAGGACTCTTTTATAAGAACATGAATGCCATTCATGAGGGCTCAACCCTCTAACCTAATAGTCTCCCAAAGGCTTGAGAGTTTAAGATTCAGCATACGACTTTGGGGGGTGGGGAACACAAACATTCAGTCTCTACCACTTTTTATGTATTCACTCTTTATCTTCAGTGACTATATAATATTTAGGTAATGTAATAATGAAAAATTAAAGAAGTATTTCATGTACTGAAACGTTGAGAGAAGATCATTTCTTTATAAATAAAGCTTGAACACAGGTAGGAAATTTTAGACCATGGTTCATGAACTAGTTCAAGAATAACATAAAGCGTATATTAGGTAACATCTATAGAAAATGGTTTATACCAAAGTAAACGGATGCATTTAACACAGCAGATCATGTCCTCCTCTTGGAAAAAGTTTCTTCACGTTAGCTTTCCGGAAAATGTGCTTTGTTTCCTTCCTACCTCAGTGGGCATTACTGCTTCTCCTTTGCTGGTTTCTCCTTGTCAATCTCACTTTTGTTGGTGTCACCTGGGCCAGGAGACTTTTGCACTCTACAGTTCTGTTGTCTGATAGCCACACTTCTAAGGCTTGATTAAACATGCCTATCACAATATCTAGAAATATGAAAAGCTGTACAGTGTCTGCATTGAGCCACTAAGTATAAGACAAGCTCACCAAAATAATACTACATGTGCACGTGTGCGTGCATGTGTGTGTGCCTTTTGCTAATTCAGCACAAGCGTGTTCATGTGCTCCTTTGCATTTACCTCTCATAGGATCTCCATGAAATATTTTCAAGGTTATTATCTTCTGTTTACAATTCAGGAAACTAGTAGAGAGATATTTAATAACTTCCCCATATCCAACAGCCAGACAGTTGCTTTGACAGCTTTCTCCCTCAATCCTGTGTTCTATCCATATTCCACCTCCTGGGAGTCAACGCGCTCCTTGAGGTCAGGACTCACAGATGTGGATAGGGCGGCACCAATGACCCTTCAGGACAAGACTCTTCATTTCATTGCAAGGATGGCAATTAGTGACTGCCTCCAGCAGTTAATGCCTTAAGAATGCCACATTCTCTCAAAAGAAGTCTCCATAATTGATCGACCCTCTCTGCTAAGACAGCAAATCAATAACAATATCGTGCTCTGGAGGAGAGGAGGGGCTGCATAGATGAGTCTCAGGCTTGAACATCTCAAGGATGCAGTGTGGTGTTTGCTATCATATCTTTATCGAGTCACTGGGATGGATCCTACAGGAACCAGATGGACCCTAGAGTGTCTTTGCTAGAACAGATCAATATAGCCTCAGAGACATGCTATATGGCCACTGAGTTAGCAAGTTCATTCTTCTCTATCCCAATCAGAAAAGAGGATCAGAAATACAATTCATATGGAGAAAACAACAATATTCAATGAATATTGCTCCAGCCCTTATACCTGACAGGAAAGATGGCCAGCTCTGAGCGGGGCCAGGAGTAGGACACAGCTCTGCCGCAGGTCCAGCCAGCCTTGATGCTTCAGCCATATGAGTGCAGACCCCACAGTCTTGGAGATGCCAGATGTAAAGAAAAGATGCTGTGTGCAGCTTAGGTCAGGCCCCAGGGGAAGAAGCACAATTTTGTGGGCCAGGAATTCAGGAAGGGCTCAGCTGGGCAGTTCTCCACGGGGATCTCTCATGTGGTTCCAATCAGATGTTGGCTGAGGACAGCATCATCTGAAGGTCAATGGGCTGGACTCGCAGGACTGGCGGTCCTCAGGGACTCTTCACCCCTGCACCTGCACGTGGCTCCTGCCAGCAACGTGGTCTCAGGGCGGGCACACTTCTCCCCTGGCAGCGGGCTTCCCTAGAGGGTGAGCGTTTCAAGAGATTCAGGTGGAATCTGCATGGCCTTTTCGGACCGAGCCTTGGAAGTCCCAGGGCATCACTTCAGCCATCTCTGATTGGCTGAAGTAGTCCCGAGCTCTCCCAAATTCAAGGGGAAGAGACACGGAACTCCACACCTCTCAATGAAAGGAATGTCAGAAAATCTGGGGGCCAAATTGTAAAACTTCACATACATACTCTGTAAATATTTTGCTTCAAGATATATTAAGTACAACTAGCAAGTATAACACAGGTTTTATGGTTTAATATAATTTGTGTTTTTTAAAAAATTACATATGTGTGTGTATGTTTGTACATTTGTATGCAGAGTATCTTAGGGAGGGTATTCAAGAGACTGATCCTATAGAGGCCTCTGGGGAAGAAAGCTGTAGGGCTGGAGGTCAGGGAAGGGAAGGAGACTGTATAAGAGACTTTGAACTCTTGAATTTTGTAACACATGTAAATAAAATTTAATTTAAAAATAAAAACTCAAGCTATATATTTATTGGAAGATGGTACATGCAAAACATATAAATCACAAAGAACTTTTTGACTCATGCAAATTAATAAACACACACACAACCCAATTTTGAAAAGGATAAGTCAAGGATATTATATTTATATTTATAATTTACTCGGGAATAATCCATGATTTCCTAAAAAATGAGATGCTCGATTTCACTATAATCAGGAAAGTGCAAACTGAAACCACAATGAGAGACTATCAGATTGGCAAACTTTAGAAAGTACCACAATACCAGATACTGGTGAGGATGCAAAACAATGAGGCTCAGACACTACTGCCAGTTGCTACAACTTTGAAAACAATTCGCTAACACCTGATGAAGTTAGTGAGATATATACCCAGCGGCTCATCAATGCAGCAGCTGGAGATAAAGCCTAGAAAATATTTCAGACCTTACACATGAAGATTGCTATAAGGCTACTCATGATGCACTGTTTGCATTAGTGGAAATAAATAAGTGCTCATCCATAGAGACATACCAGGGAATATAGGGCCGCAGTAAAATAACAGCCTAACTAACTGTGTGACATCATGCTTCAACATACTTAAATTTAGTAAACACAATATGAAGTGAAAATTGTTTAAGTTGCAGAAAAATTTCTTTAGTATGCTACCAATGACGCAGATTTCCAAACTTATAAATAAACAGTACTGTCATATATATTGTTTGTGTCTATATATAAATGTGGTGAAAATATAAAAACCTAGACAGGAAAGATGCACTCCCATTGCAAGGCGGGCATTACCTATGGAAGGGAGACGAGAGCTTGGGGTCAGGGAGGAGCTCAACTGTGCATGACCATTTAATTTTTTAAAGAAACAAAGATCTAAAGAAATTAGGCAAAAATATTAATATTTTAATTATTAAATGTTAGTTCTAGTTTTATCTGCACTTTTCTGTCAATATCCTATATAATAAAAGCCTAATATGCTGTGTCCAGTCATCCAGCCGTCCATTCAACCAATCAAAGCATAATATGCTAATGATATGCTAAGGCCGCTCAACCACTCGCTATGACGTGCACTGACCACCAGGGGGCTGACAGTCAACCAGTCGACCAGTCACTATAACATGCACTGACCACCCAGGGGTAAGACGCTCCGACCAGTAGGTTAGCTTGCTGCTGGGGTCCGGCCAATTGGGACTGAGCGAGACAGGCCAGACAGTCCCTGGAGCTCTCCCATAGTCCCTCCCTGGCTGGCCAATCTCCTATGTCCCTCATCAGCCCCGACCCTGCACTGGTGGGGTCCCTCAGCCTGGCCTGCACCCTCTCGCAATCCAGGAACCCTTGGGAGATGTCAGAGAGCCGGTTTCAGCCCGATCCCACAGGCCAGGCCAAGGGACCCCACTGGTGCATGAATTTGTGCACCTGGCCTCTAGTGAACTATATTGATGATGAAAATTAGAAAATCATTTGAAGGAGCTATAAAATCACAATTTAGATAATAATCTAGAAAATGAACACAATTTTTAAAATGTTGCTTGTTTTTTGTGCTGCTTTGAGCTGATGTGCGTGAGAGTTGGGGACACACAGTTGTGAAAGGAGAGAGGTCCCATTGTCCCCTGGTAAGCAGTGAGCTTCTATTTGTGTGTTTCTAGAATCACAGAGTGATGTCAATACAAGTCACCAACTATGTCATAAGTTTCACAATTCCTGGAAGAAACAGTAGCAAAACAAAATAAAGTTTTAAACAACTAAGTCAAGAAAATATAATATATTTTAAACACTTCTAAAAATTCCTTATACAGATTTATTTATACAGTGAAAGTAGGTCCTCATTCTGATGTCATGACACTTAAAATATATCATTTTAATTACCATTGACTAGAACAAAGAGGCTCTTTGTTTCTGAGCCTTTACCCACTAAACAGAACTTCTCCATTAACTCCTAAATAATTAGGTTGAAGCCATATTTTTTAAAGTTATTAAACTAGACACATGGTTTTTGTTCCCAGCTTCCTGCTTTCTCCTCCCACCCATATGGTTACTATGGGTGCAACTATATGCTGCTTTCTTGGGATAGTTTATGGGATCAGAAGTGGGCAACTGACAAAGTTGAGCCAATTAGGATTCTTCTCTGAAATGTTTGGGGGGAAAAAGATATTCTGTAATAAGACACAGGAAGCCAGTATGAGAGGAGGAGGAGGGAGAGAAAGGCTTGGCAACACATAAGTGAGTGAGTTCCTTTCTCCAGCTTTTCCTACGGAGCCTCATCCTTTGTGTGGCTCAGTGGTCTTGTAAGACATTCAAATACTCCTCCAGGAGTTTTTCTCCCCTTTTTATTTACTTAAATATGTTAAGATTGGATTTATGTCACAGAAAACAGCCTTAATGACTATCCTTACTGGCTCTCATTTATTGTGTGTACAATAAAAAAATAAAATTTATGATATAGCTGACCCATTTTTGTACATTAAAACTACTTTAATCAAATAACTACTTCAATTATACAACAAAGAATAAGTTAACATAAAGATAACATAATGGTGTTATTTCTTTTTTTCTTTATCCTTATTATTGAAAGTCTTACAGATGTCCCCCTTTTTCCCCCATTGGCCCATTTTACGCCCCCCCCCCCCCCGCCAAGCTCCTCCCGCCTCGGGACTTCACTGCACTATTATCTGTGTCCATGGGTTATACATATATGCACATAAATTATTTGGTTAATCTCTTCCTGCTCCCTCACTCCCTTCCCTCTAAGATTCATCACTCTGTTCCATGCTTCCATGTCTCTGGACCTATTTTGTTTGTCAGTTTATTTTGTTCATTAGATTCCACATACAAGTGAGATCATATGATGCTTGTCTTTCTCTGACTGGCTTATTTCGCTTAGCATGATACTCTCCAGATCCCTCCATGCTGTCTCAAAGGTTACTTCTTGACACTCTCTTTTCCCTATAAGGTCATCCAACCCAGGATCTCTCCTCTAAGGATTAATTGCTCTGCTTGCTCAGAGGCAGAATTCAGTGTGATTACAAAACTGTGTCTTGCTGCTTCACCTGAAGGCATGCATTATGCATTTCCAGTAGAGTAAATCAAATAAACACTATTTGTTGTCACTATCCAAGGAATACAGGATCACCTGTGTAATAGAATTCATTTTGTTAAAAACCAACCAATAAAGCGATGAGGAGAACCAAGATGGCGGCATAGGTTAACGCCGGAGATTGCTGCCTTGAACAACCAAATCAAAACACACCTAAAAGACGGAACGGACATCATCCAGAACCACAGAAAGGCTGGCTGAGTGGAAATTCTACAACTAGGAGGAAAGAGAATATCATACCCAGACTCAGAGGAGGCGCAGTGCTGAAGTGAAATACTCAGGTACGGAGTGCACGCGGAGCGGGCTGGCGGCGGAGGGCGCGGTTGGTGCTTTCAATTGGGAGGGAGTCTCAGATTCTGAGCTCCAGATCTGGGCGAGTCTCTAGGGACCCAGACTCAAACGGGAGAAGAGGGACTGTCTGGCTTCAGTCGGAACTCGAAGGCAGCTTTCTCTCCAAGGTTTGCAGCGGTTGCTGGGACTCTGTGAGGCAGAGCCCCTAGGGACGGAACTGAGAGCCGCCATAACTGCTCTCTCCCGCCCACCCTGTTGATCCCGAGCCCGAGCGACCCACCCGCCCCGCCCAAGCCCTGCGCAGAGCCATTTGCCAGATAGCCTCAGGCAAAGGCTAGATTAGCACCTCCCTAGAGGACAGAAGTTTTCCCACTGCAGACACAGCTGATTCTCACAGCCAGCTGGCCTGGAGGTCAAATCCCCCTAGTATTAACTACAACAATCAAGGCTTAACTACAGGAGGACTGCACACAAAGACCACTAGGGGTGCACCAAGAAAGCATAAAAAATGCGGAGACAAAGAAACAGGACCAAACTGTCAATGGAGGATATTCAGTTCAGAACCACACTTTTAAGGTCTCTCAAGAACTGTCTATAAGCCGCTGATAAACTTAATGAGATCCTCAACAAATATAATGAGACCCTCGATGTTATGATAAAGAACCAACTAGAAATTAAACATACATGGACTGAAATAACGAATATTATACAGACTCCCAACAGCAGACCAGAGGACCGCAAGAATCAAGGCAAAGATTTGAAATGCGAAGAAGCTAAAAACACCCAACCGGAAAAGCAAAATGAAAAAAGAATCCGAAAATACGAAGATAGTGTAAGGAGCCTGTGGGACAGCTTCAAGCGTACCAACATCAGAATTATAGGGGTGCCAGAAGATGAGAGAGAGCAAGATATTGAAAACCTATTTGAAGAAATAATGACAGAAAACATCCCCTACCTGGTGAAAGAAATAGACTTACAAGTCCAGGAAGCACGGAGAACCCCAAACAAAAAGAATCCAAAGAGGACCACACCAAGACACATCATAATTAAAATGCCAAGAGCAAAAGACAAAGAGAGACTCTTAAGAGCAGCAAGAGAAAGAAACTCAGTTACCTACAAGGGAGTACCCATACACTGTCAGCTGATTTCTCAACAGAAACTTTGCAGGCCAGAAGGGAATGGCAAGAAATATTCAAAGTGATGAATACCAAGAACCTACAACCAAGATTACTTTATCCAGCAAAGCTATCATTCAGAATTGAAGGTCAGATAAAGAGCTTCACAGATAAGGAAAAGCTAAAGGAGTTCATCACCACCAAACCAGGATTATATGAAATGCTGAAAGGTATCCTTTAAGAAGAGGAGGAAGAAGAAAAAGGTAAAGATACAAATTATGAACAACAAACATGCATCTATCAACAAGTGAGTCTAAGAATCAAGTGAATAAATAATCTGGTGATCATAATAGAATCAGGGACATAGAAAGGGAATGGACTGACTATTCTTGGGGGGGAAAGGGGTGTGGGAGATGCGGGAAGAGACTGGACAAAAATCGTGCACCTATGGATGAGGACAGTGGGTGGGGAGTGAGGGCAGATGGTGGGGCGGGAACTGGGAGGAGGGGAGTTATGGGGGGAAAAAAGAGGAACAAATGTAATAATCTGAACAATAAAGATTTAATTAAGAAGAAAAAAAAACAACCAATAAAGCATAGTTAAGTCATATCCTCAAGCAAAGAGAATACCCATACTCAATAATTACCTTACAACAATACTGGTAACTACAGCCAATGGTTCGGTGTGTTGCTGAACATCTTAAAAATCCTGCTTCATCTGTGGCCACCAAAGGAATCCATAGCTATCCCTAATCAATCAATCAACAGCAGTTTCTCAAGCACAGTTATGCACTCAGCTCTGAAGTCAGACAGTTTTTCTCCTTGAAGGCCAAGAAATCACATTCTACAAAATGATTGTGCTATAGAAACTCTATGGATGGGAGGGAAAGAGCTAGGCTCTAGATACCACAACAATGTATCTAGAATAATGAATTTCTTTTAAATATTCATCTGAAGTCCGGAGAGGCCAAGCAGCTGGAGGTCTTGACTCCCACTCACTTTCACCACAGATGCTCCATTTGATCTGGGCTTGAAATGCGGTTTTGTCACCTATCCGTTTTATTACTTGGAACAAGCTATATCATCTCTTTTCTTATGGCACGGACTATAGAAATAATGTAACTTGTCCTACGTAATAAAGGCGATATGTGACAAAACTGGACTTCAAGCCCAGAAGAGCAATCTAGACCACTTTTGTGAAAGCACTAGAAAATAGTTTGAAAAATTAAGATGGGCACAATTTTTGTTTATGTTTTGAATGCCAGTCTAAGGACATAGGACTTGATTTTTAAGCAACAGGGAACCAATAGAAATTTTAAAGGGAGTAGTGGCATGGCCCAATGTTGCTTGATGAAGTATTCATCAGCCTACAGTGTTCAGAACAAATTGTGAGGCCAAGAAACAGTGAGAGGCAGAGACAAGTCGAAGATGATCACAATAGCAGAGGTCGACTGTGGGGGTGAATATCATGGAGAGAGAAAAAAATGATAAAGAACAGTAAAAATACAGTAAGTCATTATGACATTTAGTGACTAATTTGAAGTAGTTCCCACCCTGGGTAACTGAAGAAATGATGGCAGCAAGGGTAGACATAGAAAAGTCCTGAGGAGATCATGTGAAAGAGTAGTTCAGCAGTCCTGAGTAGAGAACTTCTAAGTGCCTGATCCCACAGTGCTTAAAATAGAACAGAAATTAATACGTTTGCATTGAGTCAGATCTAAAAGTGGCTAACTTCTGGTATACTGCAGCTAAGAATGATATGTTCCCTAGTGGCACTGTAGTTACGTATCCTAAATGCTTAATTAGAATAAGGTGTCTGTGTATTATTAAAATCATTATTGAACCACACTAATAAATTAATAGCTATCTTATTTTCAAAAAAGGGAACAGTAAAAAGAGGACAGCAAGTAATGCCCTTGTATTTTAAGCTTCGAGTGACTTTTCTTGTCTTCAGCATCTTTACTTAAAATTCAAATACAAAATTCTATGGTTCTTTCATTTCCCTATTTCTAGATACCATTAGCCCAGTGGTTCCCAACCTTCTGGCCCTTTAAATACAGTTCCTCATGTTGTGACCCAACCATAAAATTATTTTCGTTGCTACTTCATAACTGTAATGTTGCTACTGTTATGAATCGTCATGTAAATATCTGATATGCAGTATGGTCTTAGGCGACCCCTGTGAAAGGGTCGTTCGACCGCCAAAGGGGTCGCGACCCACAGGTTGAGAACCGCTGCATTAGTCAGGAAAACTTTGCCCAGACTCTTTGTAGACGGGATTCTGCACTACTACGCTTTTTTCTGATCTTACCCATCCTCATGTAAGGATGAGGGTCCCCAGGGAAACAGTCCACCTGGGCCACTAAATTCCCAAGTAGATTAATTACGTACAACTGGCAGCTGACCACGTAACACTCATTTGCTGGAAATCTCAAGAAACCTCAAGTTTCTCTCACATGTTTCTCTTCATTGTATGAGGATGGCATCACTGAGCTGCTTCTGAGATGGCTGTGAAGAACACCTAGTCATTTCGTGGTAAAACTTCAGGTTGAATCCTCACCAGACTCCACACTCTTATCCTGAGTTGCCTGGCGTCATATGTGTCAAAATGCAAAGCACAGACAAGATTTCAGAAACCCCTATACCTCTCGAAATACAACAGACTTATTTCTAACTGTTTATGTTCTATCAGTGCAGAATAAATTCCAAAAAAAAAACAAATGAGGCTAAAACTTGATTAGCAAGTCTTGATTTTACTATCTATTCCCATTCCCACAGTGGTAACAACTGGATTCAGGGTAGAGCAGCAGGGGAGAGGGCAAAGGGAGTTTACAGGAACTGGAAATGAGAGGATTTACTACGAAGAGAGGCCCAGAGTGCTAAAAACAAGGCTTTTCTGGCAACACTAGGTGCCACCATGTACAAAACATTCATTAGGGTGACCTTTGGTTTAGTGAATAAAGGTGATTGGGTAGATCCACAGGATTCACATTTGCAATAACGAAAGCAGAATAGTTATAAAACTCATTTTGTATTAAAACTGCCATTAGCTAACTATCTATTTATTTAGCCAGGTGAGGCTATCGACATGCCACAAATTCAGTAGCACAAGGCAACGTCCATGGCGCCTCCTTTGTCCCAATAACGATGCATAAAGATGTATATTTTCAAGCTGGGAAGTGATAATCATGGAAAATTTATGGGAGGGATATCTGAAAGGCAGCTTAAAGGCCCAGAAGCCATAGGGAGCTGCACAATTTCATAAATACTGAAAAAAGAATTATTGCAAATCCCCCACTGAGCCCATTATACGTGTCAGACCTCGGGAAATTTGAGAAAAGTGATTTAACGCCTGAGATGGTGACTGCCAAGAATGAATATGTCATAATTTTTCACAGAAGTGAGGCTGGTTAGCAGTCAATCAACAGCCCACGAAGAGTCCACTGGCCCAGGCCAAGTCCAAGTGGTGCTCCTGGGGAAGCCAGAGAGGCCGTGTTCGAGGGAAACGGCATATTTCGCCAAGGGCTGATGCTGGGAAGGAGCCCCACGGTCTCCAGTGGGGCTCTGTGTGATAGCTGCTGGGTCCACAGTTAATCGCAACCTCCTCTGGCCACATCACACACAAGCCATAAAGGGCACAAAGGCAAAAACAGTGTCTCTGCTCTCCGAAAACATCGGAGCAATTATCTCCGGGTCAAGTCTACCCAGCGATTCCTCATAAGCATCCCGGGAATGTCTTCCCAACGAGGCCATTTCTGGGAACCTGCATTCTCCCATACCGATGGAGTGCCGCGCTTGGGTGGATGTAAACCTCGACGCACTAAGACATTTTTGGTCGGTTCCTCCTATCTCTTGGATTGACTCATATGACAAAACTGGCCAGCCCTGCTCTTCCTTGAATTCTGCCCGGCCGTCTCCACTCACCATGAGAGAGGGTGTGTGTAGACCCCACGGGGCCTTGTTCTGCTTGCCTGAGAAGGAAGGAAATACACCACAGAGTGGTTTTTTAAGTGCCACCTTCCTGTGGTTTAGAATATCCAAAATCTCTTGTTACACTGATGTACTCAGCAACTCGCTGGTTCCATTGTAGAGCGCACTGTTTCATGGTTTTCGGGCAGCGCTTTTCTCCATATTGTTTTAGACACGGTGCCATTATAATCACTTGCAATTGACCAGTAATTGTTGCAGAAGCAGGCCTCCCTGTGCCAGTGCCACCCAGTGGCTGGACTACACCCAGCCGAGTGCACTAAGTTCCAGGATTCAATCAAAGCTAAGCCCCATCAGTATCCAGGTTTCTCATTATGAAGTTGGGCCAATCCTTGCTTCAATGCAATCCCTCCGTCTTACAGAGCACACACAAAGGCGCTCGTTTTCGCTGTGATTCAGGTCCCTGAAACGCCTCCGCAGGAAAACGCCGTAGGAGCTTTGGCCGTGATCATTAATTCATGTTCAAGGATCTTGTTTTTTGCAATTGGATTTATCACCAAAATGGAGATGTGTACCCATATCCCATCTGAAAAGTGAGCATAGTAATGTTTTCTTTCAGGAATGTGAGCATAATCTCCGTTCAAGAAAACAAAACTAGCCCTGACCGGTTTGGCTCACTGGATAGAGTGTCAGCCTGCGGACTCAAGGGTCCCGGGTTCGATTCCAGTTAAGGGCATGTACCTTGGTTGCAGGCACATCCCCACTGGGGAGTGTGCAGGAGGCAGCTGATCGATGTTTCTCTCTCATCAATGTTTCTAACTCCCTATCCCTCTCCCTTCCTCTCTGTAAAAAATCAATAAAATATATTTAAAAAAAAAAAAACTAATGTGTGTCCTATACCCTTATAAAGTGAGAGAATAGAGCCAGAAAGGATAGCTGTTTCTAAGTATTTATCCTACCCTTGGTTAATAATTAAATTGGAATTGCACACGGAAAGCACAGACATATAACCCATAAAATCCTACACCAATTAATTCTCAATAATTTCCTATCAGCCCAGCCAACATGGCTTAATGGTTGAGCATCGCCCTACGAACCAGGAGGTCGAGGTTCGATTCCTGATCAGGGTACATACCCAGGTTGTGGGCTCGACCCCCAGTAGGGGTCTTGCAGGAGGCAGCCAATCAAATGATTCTCTCTTATCATTGATGTTGCTATCTCTCTCTCCCTCTCCCTTCCTCTCTGAAATCAATAAAAATATATTTAAAAAAAAAAGCCCTAGCCAGTTTTGCTCAGTGGATAGAGTGTTGGCCTGTGGACCAATGATTCTAGTCAAGGGCACTGACCACGGTTGCATTGCAGGCTTCTCCCTGGCCCAGGCCCTGGTCAGGGCACGTGCAGGAGGAAACCAATCAATGTATTTCTCTCACATCGATATTTCTCTCTGTCTTTCCCTCTCGCTTCCACTCTCTCTAAAAATCAATGGAAAAACATCCTCAGGTGAGGATTAAAAAACCATTTGCAAAATGCAAGCCTTTGAGAAACAACTTATATTTCAGTTTTTCCAATGAAAAATACCACATACTTCGGCAAGTGGACTGAACATGATGTAAGTGTGCCAGACCGACTGCTGGTAAACAGGAGAAGTTCATCTGCTGGGTGAAGGATGTGTCATGTCTCTGCTGGCTTTGGCTTTCCCCCAAGCACTCCAGTCACTCTCGTTGAAACTTGGTAATCTGACTGTTTCCTAAAACAGAACTTCCCCTTCCCACACAGCCTTGCTTCTTCCACAGCACCTTGTGTGCCCTAATGATTCCAGTTCCTTTTTCTCTTTGGTATTCATTTATCACTCTTCAGTGTATTCCAATGACTGACTAAAAAAACAAGACAATGTTTTCAGGGAAACACTGTGTATGTATATGTTTGTGTGTACTTGTACTCCTGAGTGCGTTGTTCTGTGTATGCATTTCTATGTGTAAGCGTGTGCTGTGTGTGTGTGTTCATCGGAAATGGTAGGAAATGGCTGAGCCCGGCCTTTCAGGGTTAACAGTGTTAATGGAGTTCTTACTCGCTGTGAGCGTAGCCGCGTGGACAATCACACAGAGGATACTGTCCGTCATCTAAGTTTATGCTTTCACACAGGGGAGGCTCTTCTCTAGGAATGTTCCTCGCCTGGGAAATCCTGAACTCTCTAAGGAAAATAAGAAGGGTTGAATCCAAACGCTATTTCGGTTAATGCTTTCCTAGAGGCTGAAGGGGTTGCATAGGATCACTGCCACTGCGTCTCGTATTTACAAGGACAAACAGCCCGCGTTCCTAGCTCATGGTGGGTTGTTTCACTAGCGAGTGTCTGTGCGGCGCTCTAATGTGTAACGGACTGCTACAAAGGCCCTTTGTCTCGTGTGATTGCAGGTTTTGTAACTGACTGAGTGTAACAGAGCTCTGCTCATGTCGGGACTCTTATTGAACTATAGATGTCAAACATTAAAAATGATCTTAAAATATGCATTTGCTCTAGGATCGAGGAGGAATTTCATATCATTTTCTTTATGTGCCTAGTAGATTAAAAGATTTCCTTTATGTTAATATGCAAGTTTATTGTTCTTGTTATCTTCATCTAATGGCCTAAGGAACCAGGTGAGACAATTTTGCGAGTTTAATGATCACTGGCATAGAGTACACGGGAGGGTCACTCAGGACATGCCATCCCTTCCAAGGCACTTTGCCAAAAGAGCCTGGAATTAATTAATTAATACTGAGGAATCCCCTGCCAGTCCCAGCTTTGAGAGACAAATAAAATAAGATAAAATAAAGTAAGTCTTCTAGGCTGTAGGCCAACACACCTCTTCCATGAAAATTAAAAACCTAATCAGAAATCTGATATGAGATGTCCTTTTTCAAAGAGTAGCTAATATAGAATTCATTATGTGGGATAAAGGGAGAGCACATGGTGGGCCCAGTCACAATCTATGGCATCTGTATCATTCTTTATCATAAATTAAGTTGCCATGATAGCCACGTGGGAGTTTGTGTTGCTACAATATAGCTTCCGTGGATCATGATGTCACATTCGGGACAGACCCTGTGCTCCCCTGACAGGTAATGCTTGGGCAAAGTGTGCAGCCCGACTTCCCCTTGCATGAACCCTGAGCCCAGGCCATGGGCAAAGAACTGAAGAGGAGAGGATGGTAAAGGTTTCCCCATCTGCTTCTACAAACCGTAGTCTTAGCGAGCATGTGGAGAAAAAAGGAAAAAGGCAGAGGCGAAAAGAGAGTGACTAAGAAGCAGTTAAAGAAAGAAAAGAGCCACAGAGATAGAGAGAAAGAGAGAGACGTCCAGAGAGGCTGACAGGGAACAAGCACTTCCTGGTTAACTCATCCCCTGTGTGATTGGCTGGTTCTTGTGGACTGTTTCCCTGGCTGCAGTTGCTGTGCAACTGCTTCCTGCAATTAACTGACTTTATTTACTTTGCCTGTTCCTCCCCATTCGTTAACCTCTTGTTTGCTAAGCCATCTGAGAAGCCCACAACCCTGGCTGGAGATACTAGCACACGGTACATCACTTTAAACTATATCCACTTGAAGCTCTGAAATATATGTAAATAAACATACTTATTTGTATTCTATCTACTTAGATATAAATGTATATATTTATTTATACTTATGGGATGTATTTATAGGTTTATTTATAATTGTGTATAATATTTATGTAATATTAGACACACATATTTCCTAAATTACTTTAAGTCACATGTGAACACAACATCGATTTACTAACAAGTCATTTCCTCACCATTGTGGATGTCTACACACAGACATGCACACATATATTAAGTATAAAAATATTGACACATCCGACCTCTCTCTGCAATGAAAAATGAAGAGGGAGAAAGCATAAGTCTGACCGTTTTAGGTAGGACATTTATATCTACGTATATAAAACCTGGCAGAGTAGCTGAAAAATCATAGCTACATAGTAAATTTAGTGAGTGAATGAATGAATGGTAACACACTGTTGTCTTTACTGACACTTTGACCAAATGGTTTAACAGGTTCTTCTTGGGAGACAAGTCTGCATCTTGCAGTGCACGGCCACTGGGGAACATAACTCTGGGGTCATCATTTTATGTGGTGGGTAAGCAGTTAGCTTAATATAGTTGTATCAATGACCTATAACAGTTACCATAGTCAAATCTGTTTGTATGCAGCTAGAGCTCAGTAAATATTTTTTGTGGGGGTGGGGACAAAAGGGAATGTTCTTCCTCTCACATTCTATTTTTAAAAGTATATATATATGTGTACTAGTACGTATATATATGTGTG
The DNA here is from genome assembly GCF_963259705.1 of Myotis daubentonii. Taxonomy (NCBI): domain Eukaryota; kingdom Metazoa; phylum Chordata; class Mammalia; order Chiroptera; family Vespertilionidae; genus Myotis; species Myotis daubentonii. The sequence goes on along the minus strand of NC_081856.1, from coordinate 11,321,340 downwards.
TGTAATAAATATATGACAAATAGAACAAAATCTGTTGTTTTTTATTGTAAAGTACAGCCACTCATATTTACATGCAACATATGAAATACTATGCTATGCAATCTAAACAGTAATCAAAATAGATTTAACATGTTAGAGAAATAGTTCTCATAGGGCAGGAAATATTTAATGGCTTGATTGACTTAACTTTGAGCATAGTCTAAATTTATACTGACTTGATGTATCTTTTTCCTTTTTTCATTTCTAAGAACTATGATTATAAAATTATCTCTAAGAAACATCTTGAATTCCCTACACTCTGCTCAGTGTGTTTTTTCTACATTCAATTTGCGAAAAGAAAAATTTTTTATGACAAAACATATTCTCTCAGACCTAGAACTCATTTATTCTTTTCTTAAAGAGTTGGCACAATGTTTCTTTTTTTAAAAGCTTTTATTGAATTTATTGGGGTGACATTTGTTAATAAAACTATACAGGTTTCAAGTGTACAACTCCGTAATACATCATCTGTATATTGCATCATGTATTCACACCCAAAAGTCTCCTTCCGTCACCTTTTATCCCCCCACTCCTCTTTCTGTTTTTTTCCTATTTTTTCTATTTTAATATTGAATTTATTGGGGTGACATTGGCTAGTAAAATTACACAGGTTTCAGGTATACAATTCTACAATACACCATCTGTATATTGCATTGTGTGTTTACCACCCCAACCAAATCAAGTCTCCTTCTATGGCCATTTATCCCCCTATACCTTCTTCCAACCACTTCCCTCTAGCAATCATTATGAGTCTTTATTTTCTATTATAATCCCTTCACCCTTCTCACCCAGACCCAATGCCCTCCCCTCTAATAGCTAACAGTCTGTTCTCTGTAACCATGAGTCTATCTCCACTTTGTTTGTTAGTTTATTTTGTTCATTAGGTTCCATATATAGTGAAATCATATGGTATTTGTCTTTCTCTGACTGGCTTGTTTCACTTAGCATAATGCTCTCCAGGTCCAACCATGCTGTCCCAAATGATAAGATTTCCTTGTTTTATACAGCCAAGTAGTACACCATTGTGTAAATGTACCACAGCATTTTACCCAGCCATCTACTGATGGGTACTTGGGCTGCTTCAAAATCTTGGCTATTGTAAATAATGCTGCAGTGACCATAGGGGTGCATATATTCTTTCCAATTAGTGTTTCCAGTTTCTTAGAATATATTTCCAGAAGTAGAATTGCTGGACCAAAGGTTGTTTCTCCACACTGCTTTCCATAGTGGCTGCACCAATCCAAATTCCCAACAGTACACGAAGGTCCCCTTTTCTCCACATCCTCACCAGTACTTGCTTATTGATTTATTAATGACTAGAGGCCCGGTGCACGAATTTGTGCACTGGTGGGTCCCTCGGCCTGGCCTGCACCCTCTCGCAATCCGTGACCCCTCGGGGGATGTCAGATAGCCGGTTTGGGCCCAATACCCACAGGCCCGATCCAGACAGGAGGGAGCCCAATCCTGTGCACTGAGCATCTGTCCCCTGGTGGTCAGTGCACATCATAGCGACCGGTCAACCAGTCATTCAGTTGCTTAGGCTTTTATATATATAGATAGCCATTCTGACATATGTGAGATGATATCTCAATGTGGTTTTAATTTGCATTTCTCTGATGATTAGTGACATTGAGCATATTTTCATATGTCCTCTTTAGAAAAGTATTTTTTCAGGTCCTTTGCCCATTTTTTAATTATATTGCTTTCTCGGTGTTGAGTTGTATGAGTTCTTATAAATTTTGGATATTAATCCCTTATCAGATGTATCATTGGCTAATATGTTCTCCCATTCAGTGGGTTGACTTTGCATTTTGTTAACCCACTGTGCAAAACTTCTTAGTCTGGCCCTAACCGGTTTGGCTCAGTGGATAGAGCGTCAGCCTGCAGACTCAAGGGTCCCAGGTTCAATTCCGGTCAAGGGCATATACCTTGGTTGCGGGCACATCCCCAGTGGGGGGTGTGCAGGAGGCAGCTGATCGATGTTTCTCTCTCATTGATGTTTCTAACTCTCTATCCCTCTCCCTTCCTCTCTGTAAAAAATCAATAAAATATATTTTTTAAAAAAAAACAAAAAACTTCTTAGTCTGATGTGGTCCCATTTGTTTATCTTTTGTTGTTATTGTTTCCCTGGCCTGAGGAGGTATATCAGAAAAAAATAATTTGCTATGAGAAATGTCTGAGATTTTACTACCTACATTTTCTTCTATACAGCATGGTAAAAATAATATTTCCATTTCACCAAGGAGCACCCAATTTAGCTATTTTTTTTTTTTTTTTTAGCCAAGATTCAGGAGAACCCTGCAGATGTGCGAGGTACATAGTATTAACCATTCAACAATCTTAGAGGACCATATCATCATCTTCATTTTGTTTTGCCCCCAAACATAGGGCATGTGAACTACAAAGGCAGATATCAGGCTCGGATCTTTCTGACTCTATAGCCCAAATTCTCACCCATAGAGCTCACTTCCACCTGCTCTGGCCAGAGGACAGATGTGCTTTGCTTTAAGCAAATGACACATTGTAAAATGAGAAACACATTTGAAGTATTAAAGAGGAAATTCTTCCAAGTAAGGTATCCTAAATGTTTCTCAAGGGAATGTTTTCTGCATTTTCTTGTGTAACTAATCATTATAGCAGAACAAGACTTGCATAGCTTTTTCCATTAGGAAAAAGAAAAACAAAAAAAAAGGTTAAATAGAAAAGAAAGTGGTGGAGAGAATTCCACTGAGAATCTTTTAAAGAATGCTACCAGCTCAGCAGGGGTGCCTATATTTAGCCAATTAGTCAGACACTTTTCTTATCTAGGAAGCTACTGGGGTGAATGAATAGGTTGTAGTTTCAATTGAAAGAAGACCAGAGATGATTTGAAAGAAAAGAATTCTGAGAACAATAGGATTTCTTAAAAGAGCAAATGACAGGGAAAGACAATGCCAAAGTAAAGTAAAAGAAAGAAAATTGGAGGGAGAAGAAAAGGGAAAGCTGAAGATAAGAAAGACAACTTCTAGAAAAGAAAGAGGAAGAAACTCGTCTAATTCTTTACGTTTCTATATGTGCCCACTCTCACTAAAAACTACTGCACCCACAGGTAAACCCTCCAGTCCTAGAAAAGTATAATTCTCTTGCTACTGAAACTTGGCCACACCAAACAGAATATCTTACTTCTAGAGTTACCAATTATTAATAATTGTGTCGGTTATAGTTTTTATCAGAGCAAATAGACAAGATTCTCCAAAGCCTCAGAGGAAGCCAGGAGCCTCCATGCCTGGGAAAGGGACTTGTTTTTGGAGAATGAGTCAGCCCATCACAGGAGAAACCCTCGTCAGCTACACAGTGACTCAGCTATTTCTAGAGAGGCCATTTGCTCTCTCACAGGGCATTGGAAAGGTACTCAGATGGCTCGAGAGACAAACATCGATTTTCCCTTTAAGTCTTTACCACTGGGTGATGATATGGATCAGACACCTCCTGGACATCACTTTGTTGTTTAAAATGAACCTCAATTTTACTACATCCACAATGGAAGGAAGCCCTCTGTTCAAAACAAAGCAATTTTTAAAAAAATATATTTTATTGGTTTTTTTAGAGAGGAAGGGAGAGTGATAGAGAGTTAGAAACATCGATCAGCTGCCTCCTGCACACCCCCTACTGGGGATGTGCCCGCAACCAAGATACATACCCTTGACCGGAATTGAACCCGGGACCCTTCAGTCCGCAGGCCGACGCTCTGTCCACTGAGCCAACCTGATTAGGACAGAGGTTCTCAACCTGTGGGTCGCGACCCCTTTGGGGGTCGAACGACCCTTTCACAGGGGTCGTCTAAGACCATCGGAAAACACATATATAATTACATATTGTTTTTGTGATTAATCACTATGCTTTAATTATGTTCATTTTGTAACAATGAAATTGGGGGTCACCACAACATGAGGAACTGTATTAAAGGGTCGCGGCATTAGGAAGGTTGAGAACCACTGGGTTAGGGCAAAACAAAGCAATTTTTTAAAGTTATTTTCCAAGATTTAAGATTCCAGGGAATAATATAACCATTCCAAAATCTAGGAATCTTCCATGACGTCTCCTTTCCTGCCATTCATTTTAGTCAAACTATCACTGGGCTTATAGCTATGAATTCCTAAATAGTGCTACAACCTCGCCACTTCTCTGTTTCCACCATCTCCCCAGCCCAAGGGAATACCACCAGACTGAAATCCTTCGAGGTCCTCCCATTGTTGTTCAAATAAAGACAATAATTCTTTAAGTGGCCTACCAAGTCATGCCTGTTTGGCCCCTATTATCAGCGCTGCCTCGTTTCCCGTTGTGCCCCCTCTTCCCCATCTTCAGGCCCCACTGTCTGTCTATCCTTCCCAGAGAATACTTCTGAGGCCCTCTTCCTCTAGTTAATTCCTATCTCAAGTCACTAACCAACAAAATTCAATGGGTGGAATTCTTCATCAATATTTCACTTGCTTTTTGGATTGTTTGGGGCAGAAATACAACAAAATTCACAGAGCCATCTCAGGAACCAGATCTGAATTTTCTGCATTTCATAGTCAGGAAGAAAGGTAAGATGAGCATAATTAACTGGATAAGAGCAATGATACAAGCGTTGGGGGGGGGGGGGGCAGGAGAGGGATAGAGTTAGGAAAAGCCCTGGGACCTGTATCCTCTGTTCCCAGGGTGAAGGGGCTGAGGTGGAGTGGAGTGAGGAGGGGGAGTGAGCAGATCTATGGAATTCTTGCCTCCTACTTCTCAATGGCACATGTAAATTTCTCATGAAAGAAAATACATAAGCACTGGGGTGTTATCTGACATTCGTGGAAAATGTACTCGGAGAAGTTCTGAGCCCGAGTGGCAGAGTGATGCCTGCTATGCCCTTATGTAGTCTCCGTCACAACCCTCAGTCATGCATAAAATATCTTCCCTGCTTTTCCAATACCTTCATTTTATATGATTTTGACCCAAAGGCTATGCAACCAGTTTACAAGTCCACCAGTGCTCTCAGAATAACATACACTTCCCCATGCTCACTCCACTGAAAGATGGGGAAGTCATTTTCAGAAAGTCCTTTATTCCAGATCTTTCAAAACCAAGTAAAGATGTTTGTTTTTCCAAAGGTTGCTTAATGATCATTCTTTTTGACATTGCATGATGGAAAGTCAACAATGTGACATTTGCCATAAGAAAAACAGAAAGATGGGACTGAGAAATACAATAACAAGAGCTGCCACTGCAACAGCCAGTGAGTCTGGGATGATTTTTCTAAGCAATTTGTTTCTTTGAGTCTGGCAAAGGCTTTGGCTTCAGTTCCATGTTCTTTGATTATTATTATGCCTGTCTACTAGTGGAAACTGCAAGTACTCTTTGTGTCTTTCCACCCTGGAAGAGTAGAAAGAGAAATGAGCCAAATCTGCTTTGAACACAGGGTTGGAAGAAAACAATCCCACTATTGACTCAAAAGACCTGGAAGGGCTATTTGCCCAATAGCTTCATGCACTAGAGAGTTACGGAGCCTATGTCACACCTATAGGGTGAAATCTCTGATGAGAAGGATAGGGCGAAACCCAGAAAGCTATATTGTATGCGCTTGTGGAACTAATCTGTTCAGGGTAAGCCGTCAGCTTGATTTCTGATGGAGTTGAGACCTCACTAACCTGCACCACAGGGCACCCCAGCCTCAGGTACTGTAGGTGGACAAAACCCTGATCCACTCGGCACTGGTCTTTGGACAACTTCCATGTGATTAAGTGTAACTAGCTATAGCCTAACAGGTTTTCCTTCTGTTGCCCAAGTTTTAAGGTCAAATTGACATACATCTAGGCTCCAAATCTTTTATATATGGTGACTATAGCTCTAGTTGTAAGGATGAATTGGACAGCGTCTTCCAAAAAAAAAACTGTCATTCTCACGGTCAACTTATTTAGCCAAAGAATATAGATGCATAACGCATAGACACAGACAACAGTGTGGTGATGACCAGAGAGAAATGGGTGGTGGGGGCTGGGTGGAGGTGGGCAAAGGGTGGGGGGAATTGGGAAATCTGTAATAACGTCAACAATAAAAATAAAGCTTAAAAAATAAAATGTAGGGAATATGGCTATCTCATTTCAAGAAATTTTCCTTTTAGTGGTATATCTCCTGATGATTTCACTTGCACGATTAAAATATATAATTTATATTTAAAATATTTTATGTATTAGTCATACCACAGCAATATTCAGAAAAGTTTCATGAATACCATGAATGAAACATTTCTAAAATTAGTTTAGAGAGTGTATTAGTTTTCTGTAGCTACAGAATAAATTACTACAAATTTAGCAGCTTAAAACAATGCTTGTTTATTAACCCTCAGTTGTTTATGTCAGAAGTTCATGCACAGAGTGACTAGGTTCTCCGCTTGAATTCTCATAAGACTGAAATCAAGGATTTGACAGGATCTGAGCACATGAGGGGTTTGGGAGCTGCTTCTGGGTGCATCCAAACTGTGGCAGGATGAGTTCCTGTGGCTGTGGCCTGAGGTCCCTGATCTCTTGTTGGCTGTCCTCTAGGGTCCCTCACAACTGCTAGAGGCCATTCTCAGTCCTAACATTGTGGCTCCCTCCATCCTCAAGGTCAACAACAGAAAATCTCCCTCACATGGGATGTCTCTCCTGCTTCCAGTCTCTGACTTCCTCTTTCTCTGCCCTCTCCACCCCAATTTAAAGGGCTCATGGGATCAGATCAGGCCCACTGAGGATCAACTCCTTTCTTCAAGGAAACTCCATCCTGGTCAAGGTCCCAGGGATTACACAGGGCGCAGACAGCAGCGGACGCAGACTTGGGGGCCATATTAGAATCCTGCCTCCACACAAAGGATTGAATGGTATTAAGGAGCTCCCGATCTTGCAGATTCACCTATTGGCTCTTCCTCCAGAGTTGTCTGTCTGGAGCACAGTGCCATGGCGAGCACCGAAGCTGGGGCTCTGTGGTCTGAGGCGCAAGTGCAGCTCAGCTCACTCCTCCATCGCCCTCTTTTCTCCTTTGCTTGGTTCCGGGCCAGCCCAGGGCCATTCACTCAGGGCCACATGGGGCTAGTGCTCCTCGCTGTCATCTTCCCCTTCTTCTGCTACCTCATTGCTAGTTCTATTTTAGTTCCTTGGATATTACTCACTTTTTGTGGATCTTTTGACACCTTTAATTGCTCTCTTCTTCCCACGCCTGTTAAGTTTTCTCACCCTTTGCTATTGGCATTAGAAACATTTTATATAATTTGCCAAATAATGTTTTACCACTGCTATTTCTGTAAGTGACATTGCTTTGCCTTTAACCCTGTATTAATTTTGCTGCAAAGTGTTAAGTTGCATGGGCTTTGGTTATTTTTGACATAAGATTGGAGAGCTCCTTCAATCTAAAGTTTTATTTCTTCTTACGGCTGCTAAGTCACAGTAGAGACAATTGAAAATTTTATGCAAAACTCAAAAACTGATTTTATAAACTACTTCATCTTTTGGTAGATTCTGACCACCAACTCTAAGAAAGAGTTAGAACATTTTCCCAACATTGAAATCCTTGCAAACTCTTCATAAAGCTAAAGCATAAAAACTTTAGCAGTACTAGGACGACAATTCTTCAAATCTTGGAACATTTCATTTCTAAAGCTTGAAGTTCTTTCTCACTCATAGGAATAAGTGGAGAAATCATCACTCTTTCCCTTGTTTCTTACCCATTGGGGGCACAGTTCCGATTCTGGAGAAGCAGAGACAAGATGTAACTCTATGACTATGGTAACAGAGTGAACAAGAGCCACATTTTTCTGTTGCACAAAATCTACATGCACCTCTTTCACCAAATGTCTGTGACCTCTGAGATCACCAAGATGGGATTTCTTTTTTCTTTAACCTAGCTTTACTTCTTTTTTAAAAAAAATTATTTTTCAATTACAGTTTACATTCAATATTTTGTGTTAGTTTCAAGTGTATAGCATAGTGGTTATACAATCATATACTTTGCAAAGTGATCCCCCCCAATATTTTCAGTACCCACCTGGCATCATACATAGTCATAACAATATTATTGACTATATTACCAATGTGGTACTTTTCTTCCTGTGACTGTTTTGTGACTACCAATGTGTACTTTGGAATCCTGTCACCTTTTTCACCTAGTCCCCAGCCCCTCCTCTCTGGCAACCATCAGCCTGGTTTCTATGTCTATGAGTCTGTTTCTATTTTGTGTGTTTGTTTATTTTGTTCTTTAGACTCCAAATGTAAGTGAAATCATGTGGTATTTGTCTTCCTGAGTGACTTAATGTAATACCCTGGAGGTCTATCCTTCCCAACAGGGTTTCGGTTCTACCTGTGAACAGAAGGAATGAACTGTTCATGCTGATTCTCAAGTCACACCCACTGCTCCAGCACTTAGCCCTCCTTGCCTTTGTCAGCTGTCCTCTCCCCCCACACCACACAGTTTCTGGAAATGTGGCCCACTTTTCTAAGACGCACTCTGGTGACCCCTACACCAGGAAGAAGGATGCCATTTGTTCTCCACTTTGTTCCCAAACACAACCTGAAACGTGTCTCCCTCACTGCCCCTGACCGGGAAGTGAGAAAAGGAAAAGAGGGAGGGGTCCTAGAGTGAACCTTGAAAACAAGGGGAAATTTCTGAGAAAGTCCTCATGAACGACCTGAAAGACAAAGTGTTTCTCCATCTCTTTCCTGGATTTAAAATAGGCCTTCCCGGAAGCCCTGTGACCAAAGCTATAAGTGGGCACCGGACTGGCAGTTGCCCTCAATCATGTTGAATAAAATGAAAGTCTACTTTCTTCCATCCCCCTCCCCCACCTAACTTCAGCAAGCATAGCAAACGTATAGTTTACACGGACATCTTAGATGTATACACAGTGAATTTTAATCCATTTCCAAAAATGTGTGTGTTGGGGAGGGGGCGTGTTTTTTTACTTTGGAGAACCCCAAAGTCACATCCACAGAAAGAGATAAGACAAAGCCCTTTCATCTGGCAAATCACCAGAGTGACTCTGAGTTGAAAAGGATGTAAATGATAATGTTCAACTTTTTATAAGATTAAAGGGAATGATCCAAAAATATCTACAAATGTGCCAAGCCTTTGAGATCATTTCTTCTCATCTATCCATGGTAGGCAGAACAATGGCTTCCTGAAGATGTCCAGGTCCTAACCCCTGGAACCTGGGAATATGTTAGGCTACATGGAAAAGGAGAATTCAATTGCAGATGGAACTAGATTGCTCATCAGCTGACCTTGAAACCATGAGATTACTCTGGATTATTCAACATGCCCCAATGCAACACAAAGATCACCTACACCTGGAAGAAGGGCCATAGGGGGGAGTCAGAATAACGTGAGATAAAAAGACTTGACCCACCCTGATGGTTTGAAGAGAATAAAGGGGCTAAGAGCCAAAGCATGTGGGCAGCCACAGAGCCTACCCAGAGTGAGAGGAAAGGAACCCAACTCTGCCAACACCCAGATCTTAGCCTGGTGGGACCTGTGTCAGACAGCTGGTCTGCAGAACTATAAGAAATACATTTATATTGTTTCAACCAACTAAGTCTTTGGTTATTTGTTATGGCTGCAAAGGAAAACTAATACACCATCTGACACATCTTTAGTAATCAATTTTTAAGAAGTAATAATATATCTGAATTGATACATCTTTTTTTAATGTATTTTTATTGATTTCAGAGAGGAAGGAAGAAGGAGGGAGAGAGAGATAGAAACATCAATGATGAGAGAGAATCATTGATCAGCTGCCTCCTGCAAGCCCCCCACTGGGGATTGAGCCCACAACCCGGGCATGTGCCCTTGACTGGAATCGAACCTGGGACCTTTCAGTTCACAGGCCGATGCTCTCTCCATTGAGGCAAACCAGCCAGGGCTGAATTGATACGTCTTAACTGGTACTGGGAGTTTGTCCTTTCAGTATGAATGGAATGACATAAAATTAATTTATCAGATTAACACTTCACACTACTGGTTGCATTGACAATTGCAAAAAAATATAGACATCTTAATTCTGCATTATGTTCCATAAGAAAGGCAATCTGATTTTTATAACTTATAATCTTTCCTAAATTGTCTTCCCCAACGGCCCTGGAGAAAAGGGACTCTACTTGTTAAAAGTCCAGGGTCTCTGCACGAGCAGATTCCACACAGGGATCTAGGATTCTGTCCTATTCTCCAGAATTCTTTACAACATTTAAAAAAGTAATAAATGAGACGCAAAAAAAACACTGTTGCTACCTAAGATGAATGCCAAAAACAAAATGTAGTCTAGACCCATACACTCTCCCAGCAATTTATAGAACCGATCTTAAACTTTGTGTAATATGTAAACATTGGCATTTATTCAGGTTTGTTTGGTTATTCCCAAAAATAGTCAGTGGTCATAATTTTGCTATAAATAAAACAAAGACTTCGTACATGCTCCCCGAGATTCATTCTGGTGGATTAATGAGGTTCTCTTGGTTCTTCCCACCCATTGCTGCAGCTCCACATTTCAGACCCAGGGCTTGAGCGGTAAGAGATCAACCAAAGGGCTTGTATGCATGCATATAAGCTTAACCAATAGACACAGACAGTAGGGGGGTGGGATCATGTGCTGAGGGATAGGAGTGGCCAGAGAGAGGTCAATGGGGGATGGGGGGAAGACATGTGTAATACTTTAAACAATAAAGAATTTAAATTTTAAAAAAAAGAAAAAGACTCGGGGCTCTTGGTCACCCCTCTTGGTCCCAGCTTAGCCCCAGAACTGTACATTCAGCCGGGCCTGGGGCAGCCTCTGCCCTTCGGACTCCCAGCTCTGCCACTGCCGTGCACGAAGTAGGGGACCATGGTGAGGCAGGATCCCTTAATGACCCAGAAAAAAAAAATCCATCCTACATTTTTATTTAAAGAAATAACTTTCCAGAGAGCATGCACTTTGAAAATATAAACAAGAAACAAAATATAAATAGTACTCCTGGGAGGAATCCAGAATAAAAATGAAGCCTAAAGAAAGAAAAAAGAGGAGAGAGAGAAGACTTTAGGCTCTTGCATGGGGTTTCATATAACTCTCACCCAAAAAGAATACAAAACAGTCTAGGACAGTGGTCAGCAAACTCTTAGTCAACTGAGCCAAATATCAACAGTACAACGATTGAAATTTCTTTGGAGAGCCAAATTTTTTAAACTTAAACTATATCGGTAGGTACATTGTTATTAACTTAATTAGGGTACTCCTAAGGCTTAGGAAGAGCCACACTCAAGGGGCCAAAGAGCCTCAGCTTGCCGACCACGGGTCTAGGAGACCAAGAGACACCTGGGTCTTTTGTTTATTCATTCAACAAAGGTTTATGGAGTGCTATGAAGTTCCAGGCCACTATCAGGATGAGAACATGAGTTTTATTATGTTGTTAACTCTCTCGTTGGAAGTGACATTTCCAGAACCATGAGTCAGTCAGCTAGGACAATCCATCTAGAACGTCACTGTGCACGCACACCTGAGGCCTCGCCACAAGGCAGATTCTGATGTGCCCGAGACCCTACGTCAGGCTCTGAGAAGACCTCGAAGTTGCTGCCCCAAGGACCACACTGAATACCAAAGAGCTCGGACCCAGAACTCAAGGCCTGTTTAATACACCTCATTTTACTACTGTTCACCCGAGAACATTTTATAAAATCCTGGGGATAAATTATCTTTCCCTGTCACCACTGTACAACTATGTTATACAAGGCAATAATATTTTCTGATGATGACCTTTGTAAGTCATAAAAAACTGACAGGCAAAATTAAAGGACAAGGTATAGTCTCATTTTTGTGTGGGGAAAAGACATATGGTTGGGGTAACAATCTGGAAATACATCGCATGTATTCATCAAAATAGAACAACACAAAATGTCAGCAACTTTGAAGCTCTCACACTGACTAAGCAAGCAGGTGTTTTGTCAGCAGGATTTGGAAACATACAAGTGAGACAAGGGACAGCAGCATTAGAGTAGATAGCTAGAGATTAATAAAAAGGGAGCAAAGGGAATCAGACATTATTAAGCATAATCAACTAGGGATCACAGGCCTGCTTCACCAGGAAGCTACAACTTCACACACTCCCCAGGGAACCACAGATCCATTCGCCAAGGATTACTCCTGGGCAGGAGAGAACAATAAAGGGGAAATTCCTCTGCTGGGCACATTCGCAGTAGAAGCCAAAATGGCAAAGGGGGGAGTGGTTCTACTATGAGTCATTCACAGTGGGAACTAAGATAGCAACCTTACAGGCCTGTCCGTCTAGCCTGGGGAAAGGACCAGATTGGATAAGGAGCACAGAACCCTGGAAGGTCCAGAAGGAGGACCCAGGACCAACCTGCAAAAGCTTGGGAAGTGGATTAGTTTGAAGAAGAGCCTGGTCCTTCCCAAGCCCGAGATAACACAAGCCAAACGTAACAGAAAGCGCACTCTCTCTCGCCCAGTGACATGAGCTTGTCTCATACGTGTGTATGTTCTCCATAGCAGCCATGTGGCCCTAGCAGCCGCGGGGTCCCCGGCAGAGGGCACAGGCCTGGGCACAGCCAGGCAGAGTGCAGCTGAATACACAGACTAAGCCAGCTGGGTGGTGACACAAACTGGTCTGGATGGGACATAGGGTGCAAAATGTCTGGGCACTGGCCCTGTTTCCGGGCTGATGAAGACAAGGCGGAACTTTCCCACAGGGACATGGAGCTGACCCCAGGACAGTCCTTGTGTTTACTTCACCTTGAATAAACCTTCCTACATCACAGCCTCTGGTGGCTGGGTGCTGGGAATGCTTTCCTCGTGACTCCGGGTAAGACCACCATTTCCACTGGCAACAGGAGGACTGAAAGTCAGCTTTCACTGGAGGAAAGCTCTTTAGCCAGGGCAGAGGTGGGGGCATCCAGTGAACGTGAGTGCCCTGCGTGCACAAATAAACCAGGCCGTTAGGAGCCCACCTGACAATAAAGCTTCGGGAGAGGCAGGTTTTACTACCATCTTTTACAAAGCACAGGGCCCTGACTGCTCCCAGGTGCGCACTTCAGGTTCATGCTCCTCGCCCCTTTCCTACTTTATATGAAGTGATCGTACCTTTTACTCACAGAGCTGCGGAGACGTCCTTGACTGTACCAACCATAGACGTTTCTATCATTAAAGCCTGATTGTAAAGTCTCCCCTAAGAACAAACGGCAGGCACTGTGCCGGCTTTATAAAAGTTCCATTAGTCCTCGGGGCAACGTCTCCGTGGCCGGAATCTAAATCCCACGCACACAGTCGAACCATCACTGACCATAAAGGACAGAGTGGCTATGACCTTTCACACAGAAACACATTTGTAACTGAATTAAAGGTATAATAATAAAAGGATTAAAATTATGGCTATGAGTCAATCATTTCTGATAGATGGGTACTATTCCATAAGCTAAGAAGTTAAGTAGTGTAATGAGATTACATTATGTAATTACAGATTTGCAAACTGTTTCTTTTAAAATCCTCACTCCAGTGTATAATGTTAAGTAGTTAATTATCTTTCACTTGAAAGTCTTAATATTTCTTGCTAGATTAAACGAAATATAGTATATTGAGAAGGTAGTCTCTTCTTACCTAACATAAATGCACAGTATGGATATGCTAGTATTTTCAAGGAGAAAAAAATTACCATTTTATGCAGATAATAATGTAATATTCAAACAGTAAAGTAATTCCCTCATTTATTACAATAGCTGTAATTATAATAACTGTATCATCATTAATAGACATATAATGGCAGTACAGCTATTAACACTCAGGTACAAAATCAATTTAATCAGAACTTTTGTTATCAAAAAGTTATTAAGACTCCTTTTATGTATAATTTGAATTTCCCCCAAAGCATTCTAAATAGCTGAGACAATTAATAAAGAGCCAGACATCATAAGAAAAACCTTATTTTCCACCAAAGCTAACACAGAATTTGTGTTACATTTATTAGACTCTTCACATTTTTTAAAATTTAGATAATTAACATAATTTAATTTTACATTTTTTTATTATTTTTTTAATCCTCACCCAAGGGTATTTTTCCATTGATTTTTTTAGAGAGAGTGGAAGAGAGAGGGAAAGACAGAGAGAAATATCGATGTGAGAGAAACACATTGATTGGTTGCCTCCTGCACAAGCCTTGACCAGGGTGACAGCTGTCAGTCTGTTCTCTGTGTCTATGAGTCTATTTCTATTTTGTTAGTTTATTTTGTTCATTCCATTCTACAAATAAGTGAAATCATATGCTACTTGTCTTTCTCTGACTGCTTATTTCACTTAGCATAATACTCTCCAGGTCCCTCCATGCTGTCCCAAATGGGAAGATTTCCTTCTTTTTTTCATACAGCCAAGTAGTATTCCATTTTGTACATCAAGCATGTCAAACTTTGGCCCACAGGCCGTATGCAGCCCACAATGGATATTTTTGTGGCCCAGCCAATATAATGGTATGTAAGAAACGTTTTAATAAAAATTTTGTTAACTTAATTTCTACAATATCCTGTTATACATAATTATTCATAACTACAACGTTTGCTAATGACTGATTGCTATAATCATGTTGCATTCATTTCCCTTACACGCCTTATGCGCGGGTGCACCATTTCCACTAATACTAGCAGCGAATATTTTAGCAGCCAATTGCCACATCATTAATCTTGGACTGACTTGTTGGTGTGCACAACAGGAAATATTATGCTTTCGGAGAACAAGAAAAATAGGTTTATTTGCGTTATGCTTATTAATTTCTGCAGTTATTCAGTGTCTGGTAAGTTAATGTTAAAGAAAAAATATTAACTTTTATTAAAATGTTCCATTATTTTATGTTAACGACTACAGGCCTGGTGCACAAAAATTTGTGCACTGGGGGTGGGGGGGGGGGGGGAAGGGGCCCTCAGCCCGGCCTATGCCCATTCACAGTCCAGGACCCCTTAGGGGATGTCCACCTGTCGACTTAGGCCCACTCTCCAGGGGATCAGGCCTAAGCTTGCAGTTAGACATCCTTCTGGCAGCCAGGGAGCCCTCGGGGGATGTCTGACTAAAGGCTTAGGCCCCCAAGGGATCAGGTCTAAACCGTTAGTTGGACATTCTTAGTGCTGCCACGGAGGTGGGAGAGGCTCCTGCCACCACCACTGCGCTGGCCAGCCATGAGCCAGCTTCTGGCTGAGTGGCACTCCCCATATGGAAGTGCACTGACCACCAGGGGGCAGCTCCTGCATTGAGCGTCTGCCCCCTGGTGGCCAGTGCACATCATAGCAACCGGTCATTCTGCCGTTCAAACAATGTGCATATTAGCCTTTTATTATTATTATATAGGATGTCCCTATTTCCCCCCTTTTGCCCCCTCTACACAGCTCTTGCCCCCCACTTCTCTCTGGCCATCACCATACTGCCAAAGGGCATTTGTTACTATGACTATTTTATTTTTTAATATATTTTATTGATTTTTTATAGAGAGGAAGGGAGAGGGACAGAGAGTTAGAAACATCAATGAGAGAGAAACATTGATCAGCTGCCTCCTGCACATCCCCCACTGGGTATGTGCCCGCAACCAAGGTACATGCCCTTGACCGGAACCGAACCTGGGACCCTTGAGTCCACAGGCCGACGCTCTATCCACTGAGCCAAACTGGTTAGGGCTACCATGACTATTTTAATATGAAATGAGGGACAATTATTTTTCATGTGCAAAACATGACAATAACAAACCAAATATTATCATTTTCTAAGCCTTAAAAATTCATTTCAAACTTTTCAGATAAACTACAACCAACCCCATCCCAGAATGGGACAGGATAGAGAGCTTTCCAACATATCCCTCTATTTCATTTTCATCATAACACTTATTACTATCATTACCTGATATTTTCTTATCTTTTTCTTTTCACTGCTGCCACAGGAAATGCTCGGGTCTTAATAACAATAACAGGAAATATGTCTGTCTTTGTATCTCATAAGTAGATGCTCAATGAATGTCGGTTAAATAAATTAATATCAAAATGGGTTCATTTTCTGAGACACTACTTGGTAGAAGGCTAACTTGACACAAAATAAAAAATTTCAGAACAATAATTTCACCCTTGACATCACTCAAGGATTTCAACACCTGATGAGATGAGGAAACAAATGAAGCTTCCCCCAGGAAGCCTTCCACAATCAATTAAAAGTGCTATCCTTGCTGAATCTCTAGAGTACATTGAATTGTCTTTCAGATATTTTAGCAATTTTGCTACACACCACTTATTCCTCACTATCACATTAACAGATTCCTTGAAGGCAAAGGACTAATTTCATGTGTTTTGCACCTCATGGGAACACAATAAATACTTATTAATTCAGTGAGATTGAGATATACTAGAATCCTCATAACACAAGAACACCTTTGCAACTTGCCATCTTTGGCATCTTTTTTTACATATCTTCTACGTAATTCTGGAAGCAAACACATGCCTGAATTGCCCTGTCAAATTGAGCTAATGCCACTCACACCATCGTAAGTGGGAGAGGGAAAAGGCTTTAAACAATTCAAATGTGCTCTTCAAACATGTGTCATATTATTTATATGTATGGGAGTGAGTGAAGATTTTAGGCTGACATTTTTATCTTAAAAATAGAACTTAGTTGATTAGGTTGGATTTATTTCAAGGAAAAATGGCATGGCTTTTTGGATGGTTCAAAACAAAGGATAATCAATTAGAACTCTAGAATCTAAAGGATGCATTAAAAAAAAAAACCAAATGATTTTCATGTTATACAGTCACAGAGTCTGAGAAGAATTTTCAAGCACTGGTCTCAATAGATGTTAAACACTGGAATCAATCATTATAGGGATCCAAAAAAAAAAATGGATGCAAGTAGCTGCAATGGAAATTCAGAAAAGCCATCTACCTGTGGTTTCCATGAAAACCCAAACCGGCAGAGTTCCTAGAAACTGGATGGATGAAAGGGCCAGAAATGCAAAGTGTAGTGATTTGGCAGGTTCAGATGCCAAACAGAGCCCCAGCCCACACCTCTTTGTACACCCATATACTTTGGCACAGTTTGCCACATCGGCTCAGAGGGACTCTTGAGGAGAGAGTCGTGATGGAGACAATAGAAACAGTCAGTCTGGACTGCACTTAGCGAGGGCAAGGCCATGAGACTCTGCTTTCTCGTTGTGAAGATTTCTTCAATACCTAAGTAACAGAGTGAAAAGAAAGATGAATCATCTACAAGTGGATGTATTTTTTTAATTAATATATTAATTTTATTTTTTAATATAACAAGCATAAACATGATTATGAAAGCCAGAGAGTGTTCAGGGTTTTTAAAGATGCACGTGGTCCTTCTTCCCAAAACCTGTGAGTGCATCCTCTTTCTATGTATTTATGACTTTATTTTAAATGCAAGTAATAGTGGCAGCTCAATGGAGCCTTCAGACAAGCCTAGGACCATTTTCCAGGTGAAGATACACATAAGATGAGGAAGAGGTTTGGACCAGGAAGAATCAAGAGAGCATCTGCTATCCGCCAGGCATTGGGAATAAGACCTAGTGAACAAGACATAGTTGCCATGCCCCAGGGGGATGAATAAATAAACCTGGTGTGTTTCCTGTCTGGGAAGCTAAATGTAAAAGCACTAGATGGGGGAAAGCACTAGAAGGGAAAAGACATCACTGAGAACTGTATGAGAAGAAATACTAAGAGCTGAGTCATCAGCTATGTCACAGGCGCTGTGCAAATGTAAAATACGCCTCACTTCCCACTCATAAGTATTCTGAGCGTTAGATGAATTTTAGACCAGTTTACATGTGGCAAACTGAAGCTTTGTGTGGAATGAAATAACCAAGCTATGACCTCACAAACATGATGGCGGATTCAGAATATATCCAGTCCAGTCTGATTCTAAACTCATGTTCTTTCCACTATTTCATACCGTGCTCCCCAAAACACACAGGACAACTGACCTGGCCTCAAGGGTTTTGCCACCCATTAAAGGGAGTAAGATGGGCCCTAGCCAGTTTGGCTCAGTGAATAGAACCTCGGCCTATGAACTGAAGGGCACATGCGTGGGTTGCGGGCTTAATCCCCAGTAGAGGGCGTGCAGGAAGCAGCCAATCAATGATTCTCTCTCATCATTGATGTTTCTCTCTCTCCCTCTCCCTTCCTCTCTGCAATCAATAAAAAAAATGTATTTTTTTTTAATTAAAAAATAAAGGAAGTAAGATGCACACATAATGACCATATCATAAGATAGAGTTGTGTGCTAAAAGACAAATAGAGCGTGCTAATGTGGGAGAGGTCTTAGCTGACAATAAGAATAGCATCTATTGAGCATTTAATAACATACCTTGCATTGTTCTAAGCACTTTACATATTTTTCCTCTAAATTTCTAAAAGAGTAAAATAAACATAATCTTTCTTAGTTGTAAATACATTATTTTAAAGTCGCCATAAATGATGTAGTGCCCTGTTGCAAAGAGTGTTTCTAAACCACTAAAAATCCATTGGGAAAAAGAAATAAAGATACTAGAAGCTGAAAGGAGGTAAAGAAACTTCGATCAGTTGCTTCCCATACACATCACGCCCAACTGGGGATTGAACACACAACCTAGGTATGTGCCCTAAAGGCTCAATCTTGTGGTGTACAGGATGGTGCCAATGGAGCCAGGGAACCGTTTATCTATTTTTCTTGCTTAATTGCTCTGGCTCTGACTTCCAGTACTATGTTGAGTAGAAGTGGTGAGAATAGGCATTGTCCCCAATCTTGGAGGAAAAGCTTTCAGTTTCTCACCGTTGAGTGTGATGATAGCTGTGAGCTTATCATGCATAGCTTTTATTGTGTTGGGGTAAATTCCTTCTATTGCTAGTTTGTTGAGAGTTTTTATAATAAAACTAGAGGCCCGATGCACGAAATTCGTGTAAGGGGCTCGGCCCCCGCCTCCACCGCCACCGCAGCTACCTCAGCCTTGGCCCCCGCCACCGCGGCTTCATCGGGAAGGACATCTCGTCTAATTAGCATATTATGCTTTTATTATTAAAGAAGGTGTTGGATTTAGCAAATGCCTTTATAGCATCTAGTAAGATGATCATATGATCTTTATCATTCTTATCATTTGATATGCAGTGATTTACCACATTAATGAATTTGTATATGTTGAACCATCCTTACATCCCAGAAAATAAATCCCACTTTGTCATAGTGTATAATCCTTTAATGAAGCGGTTGCCAACCGGTGGTCTGGGGACCCCTGGTGGTCCGTGAGATCCGAAAGGTTGGCGACCACTGCTTTAATGTGCTTTTGAATTTGTTTATTTAAAAGGTATGTTTTGATTGATTTCAGAGAGATGGAGAGAAAGAGAGAAAGAAACATTGTTGAGAGAGAAATATAAATCAAGTGCCTCCCGCACGCCCCTCACTAGGGCTTGAGCCCCAACCTGGGTGTGTGTCCCTACCTGAAATGGTGTGTGTCGACTTCCTAGTGCAGTGGTCGGCAAACCACAGCTTGCGAGCCACATGCGGCTCTTTGGCCCCTTGAGTGTGGCTCTTCCACAAAATACCACATGCGGGCGCACATGTACAGTGCAATTAAAACTTCGTGGCCCATGCTCAGAAGTCAGTTTTCAGCCTGGGCGAGTCTATTTTGAAGAAGTTTTATTCAATGTACCTATAGTTTAACTAAGACTTAAAACTTTAAGTAAAGTTTATTAAGTTAATTTTAGGGAACATTGTGGAGTGAAAGAAGACGTAGTGTCAAGGATTGAGAAAGGCATGTTGAGATGGTTTGGACATAGAGAGGATGAACAAAAGGAGATAGAGGAAACAAGTATACAAGACGAGTGTGGATGGGACAGTTGGAAGGGGTCGACTTCAGCGAACGTACCTCAATCAGAGGACATTTCTAGCAAAGGCCAGCTTAGGAGTACCCTAATTAAGTTAATAACAATGTACCTACCTATATAGTTTAAGTTTTAAAAATTTGGCTCTCAAAAGAAATTTCAATCGTTGTACTGTTGATATTTGGCTCTGTTGACTAATGAATTTGTCGACCACTGTCCTAGTGCATGGGTGGATGCTCAACCACATAGCCACACCAGCTGGGCTGTGCTTTTAAATTTATCTCAAGTGTACATGTTACATTCTTGAGCATAGTCCATATAATGGGGCAAAAAACAACTCTCAATAAATTTTAAAGATTGAAATCAAACAAAATATCTTCTGCAATCACAATGGAATGAGAGTTGATGTTAATAACAATGAATCAAGAATTTAAAAATTGTAAAAAACTAACCTCCCAATAAAGAAAAGGGCAGGAACAGATAACTTTACTGGCAAAATTTCCTAAACATTCAAGGAAGAAAAATTAATACCAATCTTTCTCAAACTCTTCCAAAAAAAATAGAAGAGGAGGAAACATTTTCTAACTCATTCTTTGAGGCCACAGTTACCTTCATACCAAAGAAGACATCACAATAAAAGGAAACTCTAAATTAATATTCTTTGTGAATATATATGCAAAATTCCTCAACAAAACGCTAGCAAACTAAATATAGTAGCATAATAAATTATACTCCTGGACCAAGTGAGGTTTTATCCCAGGAATGCTAGAGTCAACACATGAAAATCAATCAGTGTAATACACCACATTAATGGAAGAAAAAACCTGTGTGATCATCTATTGATGCAGAAAAACATTTGAGAAAATTCGGCATCCTTTCATGACAAAAATATTCAACAAACTAGGAATAGAAGACAACTTCCTCCACATGATAAAGAACATTTAAGCAACTAGATAGACATGATGGTTGCATGACATTATGAATGTACAAAACGTCACTGAATTGTACACTTTTAAATGGTTACGTGTTATGTGATTTCTACTTCAATTTTCAAAAAGGAGGAAGAGAAGGCAAAGCAGCCATGACCATGATGAACAGGCTGATGAGTCTCCTGCTCATCTAGGGCCTCAATTCTAATGCAGAAGACACGTACGAAGCACCGAAATAACTAATATTTGAAATTTGATTATGTACCAGGCCATAGTCTAAGCACTTTGAGTACAAAATCATGAACTCCTCAGAACTATCCAATGAAATAGGTTACCTTCTTTTTGCAGGTAAAGAAACTGAGGCACAGGGAGATAAAACAATTTACCCAAAGTCAAGTAGTTATAAAGTGGCAGAGCCATGATTTAACCCAAAAGTCTCACTTCAGAGATTCTGTTCAGTACTATCCTATCTAATAAAAGAGAAACATGGTAATTAGCGTACAACTGCTATCCTTCCCATTGGCTAATCAGGGAGATATGCAAATTAACTGCCAGCCAAGATGGCGGCTGGCAGCCAGGCAGCTGACGTGAACAGGGAGGCTTGCTTGCTTCAGTGACAGAGGAAGCCAAGCTTCCCTGCCTGCCTTGCCGGCCTCTCAGCTGCACTCTAGGCAACATTGTAACAAATATAGAAGCTAAACAAAACCCCAGAAACCTGCTTTAGTCCTGGGCTTCAGCCAGCAGGATCACAACATTGTTTCAAATACAGAAAGTAAACAAAGGCCAGAAACCTGCTTTCAGCAGCGGAGGTCTCATAGCTGGAGCTGAGCCTCAGAGCTAAAGCTGGCCCAGAATAAAAAAAAAAAAAAAGGAAAAAAGGACAGGTTGAGAGCTTCAGTCACCCGCCAGCTTGAAAACTGGCCCTCAGCCCCTCACCCAGGCTGGCCAGGCACCCCAGTGGGGACCCCCACCTAAATGGGGGTGTGATCAGATGCAAACAGCCATCATCCACTCACCCAGGCTGGCCAGGCACCCAAGCAGGACCCCCACCCTGAAAGGGGTGTGACCAGATGCAAACAGCCATCATCCCCTCACCCAGGCTGGCCGGGCACCCAAGCGGGACCCCCACCCTGATCCAGGACACCCTTCAGGGCAAACCAGCCGGCCCCCACCCATGCACCAGGCTTCTATCCTATATAGTAAAAGGGTAATATGCCTCCCAGCACCGGGATCAGCGGAGCAGCAAGGCCTCCCAGCACCGGGATCAGCGTGAGAGGGGGCAGCGACCAAACCCCCTGATCACCCTGCGGCTGGCTCTGTGTGTGACAGGGGGCGGGTCCACAACCTCCCTATCTGCCCTGCTCTGTTCGTGACGGGGGGGGGGGAGCTCCCCAACCCCCTGATCGCCCTGCGGCTCTGTGTGTGACAGGGTGCGGCACCCCAGCCCCCACCCACAGGCCCTGCTCTGTGTGTGACAGGGGGCGGCACCCCAGCCCCCCCACACACACAGGCCCTGCTCTGTGTGTGACGGGGTAGAGCCATAACCTCCCCATCGGCCCTGCTCTGAGTGTGACAGGGTGCTGCGCCCCAACCCCCCCCCATTGGCCCTGCTCTGAGTGTGATAGTGGCGGCACCCCAACCCCCTGATCAGCCCGGCTCTGTGTGTGACAGGGGGCGGTGCCCCAACTCCCCTATCAGCCCTGCTCTGTGAGTGACAGGGGGGAGCTCCTCAACCCCCTGATCGGCCCTGCTCTGTGTGTGACAGGGGGGAGCTCCTCAACCCCCTGATCGGCCCTGCTCTGTGTGTGACAGGGGGTAGCTCCCCAACCCCCTGATCGGCCCTGCTCTGTGTGTGACAGGGTACGGAGCCCCAACCCACCTGATGGGCCCTGCTCTGTGCGTGATAGGAGGCAGCGCCCCAACCCCCTGATCAGCCCTGCTCTGTGCGTGACAGGGGTGGTGCCGCAACCTCCCCATCGACCCTGCCTTGAGTGTGACAGAGGGCGGTGCCCCAACCCCCCAATCAGCCCTGCTCTGAGCCCGACCAGGGGCTGTACCTAGGGATTGGGCCTGCCCTCTGCCACCCAGGAGCAGGCCTAAGCCAGCAGGTCATTATCTCCCGAGGGGTTCCAGACTGCGAGAGGGCACAGGCCGGGCTGAGAGACCCCCTCTCCCCCCCCCCCCGAGTGCACAAATTTTTGTGCACCAGGCCTCTAGTCCTATTTAATAAAAGAGAAACATGGTAATTAGCTGTAACTTCGCTACCCTTCCCATTGGCTAATTAGGGAGATATGCAAATTAACTGCCAACCAAGATGGCAGCCGGCAGCCAGGCAGCTGAAGTGAACATGAACATGAGGCTTGCTTACTCCAGTGATGGAGGAAGTCAACGTTCCCCGCCTGCCGCAGCTCAGCTCTGAGCTCCGGATGAAACAATATTGCAATTATAGAACCTAAACAAACCCCAGAAACCTGCTTTCAGCCAGCGTGGCCTCAGAGCTTAGAGCGGCCAGTGATGGCAATAGAGTTTCAATTATAGAATCTAAACAAACCCAGGTATCTGCTTTCAGCCTGGCCTCAGAGCTGGAGCCTGCTCTCAGCTCCAGTGACAGCTATAGAAGGTAAATTAATCCCAGAATTTAAAAAAAGAAAAGAAAAAAGGAGAGGCTGGGAGCTTCAGTTGCCCACCAGCCTGAAAACAGCCCTCAGCCCCTCACCCAGGCTGGCCAGGCACCCCAGTGGGGACCCCCACCCTGAAGGGGGTGTGACCAGCTGCAAACAGCCATCATCCCCTCACCCAGGCTGGCCGGGCACCCAAGCGGGACCCCCACCCTGATCCGGGACACCCTTCAGGGCAAACCAGCCGGCCCCCACCCGTGCACCAGGCCTCTATCCTATATAGTAAGAGGGTAATATGGAAACTGACCCTAACAGCAGAAGGACTGGGAATGACTGATCACTATGACACACACTGACCACCAGGGGGCAGACGCTCAATGCAGAAGATGCCCTCTGGCGGTCAGGGCGCTCTCACATGGGAGGATCTCTGCTCAGCCACAAGCCAGGCTGATGGCTGCCAGTACAGCGGTGGTGGTGGGAGCCTCTCCTGCCTCCTCAGCAGCGCTAAGGATGTCCGACTGCAGTTTAGACCTGCTCCCCGAGGGCTGCCGGGTTGCCAGAGGGATGTCTGATTGCCATCTTAGGCCCAATCCCCTGGGGAGCAGGCCTAAGCCAGCAGGTGGTCATCCCCTGAGGGGTCCCAGACTGCGAGAGGGCACAGGCCGGGCTGAGGGACCCCCCATCCCCCCTGAGTGCACAAATTTTTGTGCACCAGGCCTCTAGTCTATATATATAAAAGGCTAAGTGACTGGCCAACCAGCTGGTACATATGACGCGCACTGACCACCAGGGGGCAGACACTCAATGCAGGAGCTGCTGAGCTGCGGTGACTTGGCAGTGGCAATTCTCAGGTGATGCAACCCAGAACCAGAGAGGAGGAAGCCCGATTCTTCGCGGGGCCATGCAATTCCACCTTCGGCGATGGGTTATGTTGCTGCTGGGGCATTGTTGGCCCCAAAGCTGGTTTACTGCACACTTGTGTTTGTGTTCCACACCCTGTACAACAGCAACTTTGCACAGTGCCTCTCGCACTCCGGGACCCCTATCTATCTATATATATAAAAGGCTAAGTGACCAGCCATACACCCGACACACACTGGCAATTTAAAAATAAACTTGACTTGCACATGCGCGATACATATAAAGCTCTCGCTGGCGCCAATCGCATGCATGTGTTTCGATCTGTCATTGCCGATCGTGAATTTGGTGGTTTTTGTTGACATTCTGAAGCTGAAAGAAAGCGGCGTCTGTTTTTATATCATGTCTTTGTTGTTATATCATGTTGTTATTGTTTATTTATCAATCAATTTATATATTATTTTCATATACATTTTACTAATTTTCTTTCATCTCTGATACTTCTAATATAGAGAAAGGGCGAATAGCAATATTAAAATATTTCTTCTAATTAATTTCCTTTCAAATGTGCATGAATCCATGCACTGGGCCACTAGTTATACTATATAATGCCATGGGTGGGAAGTGAGAGAGAATAAAACAGAGTATGGAGCTGGTACTGCTGAAATTCCTGGTATCCTACTAACATACATTGTGATTGCTGTAATTAAATCTGGCTGATATACATTAAGATTGATGAAACAAATACTCTGAAAGGTTTTAAGACAGGGGTCCTCAAACTACAGCCCGCAGGCCACACGCAAATACAAATATTGTATTTGTTCCCATTTTGGTTTTTTACTTCAAAATAAGATATGTGCAGTGTGCATAGGAATTTGTTCATAGTTTTTTTTTAAACTGTAGTCCGGCCCTCCAATGGTCTGAGGGACAGTGAACTGGCCCCCTGTTTAAAAAGTTTGAGGACCCCTGTTTTAAGAGAACATGGAATGTTCAGCTTGGCTTGCATTCACTTGAGGTAAGAATAGATAGAGCAACAAACAGAGAATCAAACCCAGTTAAAATTAATATTACTAACCATACAATCAAGTAATTTTCAAACTTCTTATTGGAATCACTGACTTATATAAAACTATTATAAGAAATACATTTAAATATTATCAAGTCTAACTTCATCTTACTTCAGTTAAAAGATTTCGGAGAGCTAATTAACTTGCAAATGTGTGCTAAAGCTTATACCTCAATCCCCAAATCTTAAGCTATCAGTCTTTTTAGTACATTTTACTCATAGCTACAAAAGTTTTACCCATAGCTACATACCTCTACTTACTAGATTTTAGGGAGTTGTTATACAAAATAATTTAAAATGAAATTTATATAAATACTTAGGTTGAACTTTTTATAAGGTTATATATGTACATAGATATGTTTAAAATATTTATATGAGTGGTTAATTCAGTCTACATTATTAAATATAAATAGATTATGGAACATCTTTTCACATTTCAGCTTTTGCATCTTAACACAATATTGCAGTATTTAGATTTTCAAATACTGCCAAAAATATTATATCTAACCACACATTTCCTCAAATTATAAGAAGGTGATGGGGAAATAGACATAAGAGTTAGGAAATCCTATATAGCACTTGGAAAAATCAAGTAAACAGGCAATTTTTAGCATTATTGAGTTGTGCTAAACTCTAAGTGTTGCTACATCTTTTTCTACTTATTTTATATCCATGTGTTGTCAGGAAAATGTCACCCATATGTGTTTAATTCAATTTTACATAATCAGAGCACAATATAATAGTTGAGAAGTTATTTAATGTACATTTTTTCCAGCTTGACAAAGCCTTCCTTCTGACTCTGAACAAGCAAGTGGTGTTTTGCCAGGACAGAACAGAACTTGAACAGGGGGCAGATTGAGTTTGGTTCTAAACTTAGAGCACACAAATTTGAGCGACTGCCAAGCCTGCGGAAATGTGTTTTCTCCCATCTTCTTAAAGTGCATGAGGATTTCAAAGGGAAAATTGTAAAGCCTTCCATTGTGAGTTTTCTTTTACCACTGAATACTTCCAGAATTGCAAAGCACATATTACATATAAGCTTGTGATATCTTTTATCAAGTCCTGGTCTCAGGATATTTCATTTTAGTATAGTTTCCCCAAGAGTCTATCTTGCAACATTTCTCTGCAGATTCTTTTATTGAAACATAGGACCAATTATTTCTGGTCATTTGCTCTTGAAAATAATCTACCTTCAACAATCAAAGAACAAATAACAAGTCGATCAGATAAATAGTCATGTAAAAAGAAAATGTATAATCAATAATATCCCTAATTGCTGATCAAACCAAAGAGTCTAAGATAATTCACCAGATCTTGAGGGGGGATGGGAAAGTATTAGTAAAATCAACAGATTGATCCAGACATATGGAAGGCCTGGAAGGCGACGGAGAGTGGGAGAAGGGAGAGAAAGGACATGCAAAACACGGTGCGAGTCGATCAGTTCACTCGCTGCCAATAAACTGAAAAACATGTCATGGAGAATTTACCATTTAAACGGGATGACATTTAAATAATTCCTTTTGTTCATGTTTTTTAGACTCCTCTATCATTCATAAAGCAGTATGAATTGTTTTGCATATTTCGATTCCTTTCAAAAACTTTTTTCACCTAATTTCAAATCTTGACCTTTTGCACTGCAGCGGAACTATGCTAAGAAGTACTAAGGCGGCTGAAAGAGGATGGAAGAGTTAATATCTTCCCCAACAAATTATTTGATTATGAAAAAAAGCTGATATTTGGGATCATGCTGAGAGATGGGATTTTATTTCTCGATTTCATTTACTAGCGATCATTTTAACTGATTAAAGATCAGTTCTCCATTTCATCTCTGTAATTCCAAGCATTTGTTGCTTTCACACTTCAATTTTTTTTTCTTTCAGGATGAAACCCAGTATGTTTGAAGATGATATTTCTACAGATTTTGCTTCAATCTTAAGCTAATTTACATATATGTATACATATATATATATATGTTCTTATCAATTTAAATCAATATTCTGGCTCAGAATTTTAAAAACATTACCTAGCTTTTAATTCACCAAAAAGGATGGTGATAAAATCAGCTTTTATTTTATGCTATTTGATTGAGTCATGAGTAAGAATTTGAAATATATTCCCAGTCAATTCAAGTCAGCCAACAGTTGCATTGATGATCACTTTAGCAAATAATTTATGTCGTTTGCAATTTGACGTAAATTTGAATTCTATCCCCATATTTGTATGAAAACTATATTACATAAATATGATTTAATGTAAGCTAGCATGTTTTTAAAAGTGGGATACTCTTAAAATCAGGGCCATTGAGCAAGTTTGCAAGAAATTAAATCAAACCAAGAAATGCTGTACCTAGTTGGCACCTAACAGCCCTAGGCAGCATAGCTAGATGAGTAGCCACTGCCTCCGGCTGCCTCTGTTCAAATGCTGTTTTCATCCATTTGTGACATTAGGTAAATTTATCTTCTGTTTGCCTAGGTTTCCTCATCTATAAAGTTAGACAATCACAGTGAAACCTCAACCTGGAAACATGAGGTTGTTGTGAGAATTAAATGAGCTAATACAATGCCTGGCACACACAGTGAGAATTTGAACCTTGTTCGATATTATATGTAACAAATTTTCCCCATGGAATTCTGCAAATATAATTTTTCAGTGACCTTCCTCATGCTTCGCTGTGAACCCAAGCAATCCTTGGTGCGTGGCTATTTAAATTTTAGTTATGCAAACTTAAAGAATTTGGTAGAATTCACAGGTTGCCCCTCCCAGCATGACGAGCCAGCAGTACACAGACTGCTCTGCAAACTCATTCTTACGCTTGGCCTCTTCGGTATCCAAGACCCACACCCTCTACCTCAGCAGCA
Source organism: Myotis daubentonii (assembly GCF_963259705.1). Lineage (NCBI taxonomy): Eukaryota > Metazoa > Chordata > Mammalia > Chiroptera > Vespertilionidae > Myotis > Myotis daubentonii. Next base: position 11,293,133 of record NC_081856.1, on the reverse strand, counting down.
GGCATCCTTCCCTTCTGAAACCCGCCCTCGAACCCTGTCAGTTGCTAGAGAGGCAGGTGTGTTTAACCTCCCACAATGACTGTAGATTTGTCTATTTTGCCTTTACGTTCTGTCATCTTTTGCTCCACATATTTTTGAAACTATTTCATGTTATAGCATTTAGCATTTTTACATTTTTCTGGTGAATTAGCCCATCTTTGAATTATTCAGAGATATCTTCCAAGCTGTTTCTTTTAGTCTTTTAGGTCCCTCTGTCTCGCGCTCAGCCCGTTCATTAATAGCAAAACAATTATATAAGATTGGTTACTATCTTGGGCTCTGTTTGAATTATACACGCCATAGAGCACTCCATGCTGCGTGTTTTTAAGTATGCTATTATATTTCTGGATGGTTGAATTGGCAAAATATTGTCTTTTATGGTAATTTTATCAGAATTGACTTATAACATTTCAACTAGCCGTGCCTTTTCCTTCATACAGTCAACATTTATTAAGTACATTTCATGTGCTAGGTCTCGGCTAGGTAAGAAACACAAATAAGGAACTCTCCTAGCCTCAGGTTGGTGATAACCCACCATGTAGAAAAATTCCAGTGTTTTTTTCTAAGATTATATTATTGTTCATTCTGAATATTATTATGCTGGATATTATATATGTGTATAGGTTTTTTTAATAATTTCAGAACGTTTATGACACCCATGATCCAGTTTTATAAAAGTAAGGCTAGTCCTAATTCTAGGTGGTTTAAGCATGTATTTGGAATGACTGGTCTATGAAGTAAGAAATCACTGGCATGCCTGCTGTGGCTCAGTGGTTGAGCGTCCACCTGTGAACCAGGAGGTCACAGTTTGATTCCTGGTCAAGGCACATGCCTGGGTTGCAGGCTCGATCCCCAGTGCGGGGCATGCAGGAGGCAGCCGATCAATGATTCTCTCTCATCCTTGATGTTTCTATCTCTCTCTCCCTCTCCCTTCCTCTTTGAAATCAATAAAAATATTTTTTTAAAAGAAAAGAAACCACTGGCAAAAGTCATGTGGCTCAGTGCAAACATGAGAGAGCCAGAAATTTTTCTCCAAGATCCTCATGACCTGAAAGGATGATGGCATCAAAGAGCACATTCTTCTTGCAGAGCCCTCATTCCTTATCACACGCTTACAGCTCCGTGGGCGCTGTCCTGGCATTACAGACACAGGGAGCTGTCTTTAAGTTGCTGCTTTCTACAATGTACACTCTTCACTAAGCTTCGAAGATAAGGGCTGAAGCAAAGTTTCATTGATAATTAGATTATGGCCCCTCGTCATTTCACGGGTCTCTCCATACATCCATTTCTTATTTAATTGCTAACCTTCGCTTTCCTTTCCTTTCATCCTTTAGTAGATTGGCCCACATTGGGGGGGAAAGACACTGAACTGAGGAAATCAAAGAAGATTTAACAAGACCAGCTTTGGAAGGAAAAGATGCTGGCTCTTCTGTGAGTTGGAGTCAAGTCTGAGGATCAGCGTGTCTTTCCCGCTGTATTCCGCGACCTTTAAAATCTCTCTTCCCTAGAACTGCTTGCGATCAAATGGGTATGCACAACCAACGCACACTTGCAGGATGAAATCCTAGAAATGCTAATTTTGTGCATAAGTACTTCAGACACTCTTCGAAAGAAATAACAGATTGATTTACGCAGAGGAAATGAAGACATTTCAAATGTTCTCATCATTATGTCCAAATCTACTGACACCAACATGTATATTTCACTAAGTTGAGAAGCATCACCAGACATATTGTGGCTGTTCAGTGAGTTCCTGATCTTTTCTTGCTCAAGACTGTGGCAGCTACCGTGGTGGAGAGAGTGACTGTCAGAAAGTGGAGTGAAGAGTTGGTGTCATCCTTCACACGTAGGAACTGCAGTGTTACATTTCTTCAAGTATAATCTACTCTCATAGCAAGTTCCTTCAGACATTATCTTCACATACATGCACAACAATATGATAGAAAAACAAACACAAACTAGTAAAACCCAACGTTTAGAAAATGCTTTGTATAAGATGCATATCTGTCATCTTCTAAGTGAGCAGTGTAATATATTTTGCAGATATAAAATCTGAATTTCAGCAAAGCTAAGTGACTTACTTAGGCTGGAGCAAGAACTAGAATTACAGAGCCTAATTCTTTCCATTAAGTCAGCGCAAACCAACCCCAAATTGGAAATATATCTCCTTAGCATAAACACCAGGAATTGAGTTAGAATTAGGAACTGCCTCTAAATAGAAGGAAAGGAAATAGAGGTGTTTCTGGCAATATATATATATATATATATATATATATATATATATATATATATATATTTTCCAAAAAATATATAAAACTCAAAAGTATTCTAAACATAATCTGTAACAGTAACTTTCCTTGTAGCAAATGATTTTTATAAGCAGAAACTGATTTTTTTAAATCCCCAGATTATTTATTTTTTGGACTGTATTGCAACAGGTAAAGATAATAGTTTGGAAATACTTAATACTTATGTAGTGCCATGCACAGTTTTAAGTGTATTTCATGAATTATTTCATTAGACATAATAGACTTTGAAAGAACTATCATTGTTTCAACTTTCCAGTTGAAGTAAATGAGACTCGGAGAGGGTACACCATTTGTCCAGAATCATTGTTACTAGGAGGTCAAGGTGGGACTTGAACCTCAATGACACAGGTTCTGCACTCAGGATGCTAGCCCGTAGCCTAGCTGTGTCCACAGCCCCCACAGTTCCTCACCACCTTCACAGTTGTTCTCTGGCCTGAACCACTCATACCTGCCTCATTGCCTCCCTGCTTCAACGTTGCCCGTGTACAAACACTCCTCTCCTACCGCAAGCAGCACAACCTTTTTAAAACGTAAAATCATGTTTCTCCCTTCTCCTCCGAACTCGTCAGTGGCTTCTCCTCACACCCAGAACACCTGAAGTTCTCTCCGTGGCCCAGAAGGGCTGACAAGAGCTGTCCCTCTTTCCCACTTCATTTCCCGCTCTAGTGGCATTGGACTTCCTGCTACTCCTTAAATAAGCCGTTTTCATTTCCTCAGGCCTCTGCGCTTACTCCTGCCCTGCTTACAATATCCATCCATTGATATCCAAGTGTCCCCTCCCTTCCCTTGGGTCACTGCCCATGTCAGTCCCTTCGCCACCCTCTCGGAGACTATGTAGAGTGTACTCGCACTGTGCTCCATCACTGGCCGTTTTCGTACCCTGGTCTTGTGTTCATCATTTAATTTAATGTGGCCTGATATTACTTTATTGTTTGTATTTAGTCATTGATTCGTTCATCATCTTACCATTCAAACATAAACCACATGAGGATAGAGGCCTTATATCATTCGTTATACTATATTCCCAAGACCTGCAAAAGTGCCTGAAAAATGCCGAGCTTCAAAATAGGGGTTGAATGAACTGCTTAATTAAATAGTTAAATTTTCTTAGCATAGAGATTAAGAAATTGGAATCACTACCAGATCAAGGGGCATGACATATAAATGTCATTGAGATATATACACTGCAATTTTATTTCCAGGAAATTTGTGGTAAACATTAGGTCACATTTTAATTGTCAAAAACATAAAAGAATCTGACAAAGGAGAGTATCCCAAACGAGGGGTGATGACTTAAGATATACAACCAATTAATGTTTGGCCTCCTCTCGGGGACGTTTTTTTCAACATAATTAATAATTGAAATTAATTAGCAAGTTTAAAAGTCCTTCTAAACTGGTAGCCCTTGGAGTAGGAGATGGCCATTAAATGATGGTGTGCGAGTCATTAGCCACTGATTCCTCACAGGTACCCAGGCTCTGATCCTAATCTCAGAACTCAGGTCTGGAGAAGGAAAACAAATGACTGCAGTGTTTTCTGGACTTTAGAAATATTGTGATTGACTTTGCATAAATTAGTAGCCTGGTGAAGTTTATTCACAAGATATCTGAGCTAGTGTTTCTGCAGAATTATGGCACCGCTTTCACTTGAGAATTTAATGTTGAGATAAGATCTTGGATGTTGTTGTTTTTATTTGTTTGTTTGTTTGTTTCTCTTAACTTGATAAGGCCTCAGATCTGAATTTAAATATTATCTCCTAGATGCATGATATTTGTTCTCTAAGAATAAGTTCCAGTGCCATTCTCTTGGGGGAGATATTATGGCAAGTGTTATATAGAATTCCTGCCTGTCAGCACACACTTTGATATTATTTTCATTACGCATCCCAACATACAAAAATGCAAGGGGGGAAAAACTATTTATCATCAGAAAACCAGTGTCAGAAAAACTGCTGTTCAATTTCTAAAAGATGGAAAATAGTCTTAAATGTTTTGACAGAGAACAAAATTCACAAACAAATGGAGAATTTGTGAATAACAACAAAATTTGGAGAAATGTTACAACCCAAAAATATTCACCAGCTGCTTAGAAGTCAAAATTTTGGTTTCTTGTGAATCATTTAGTTCCATGGCACAGTGATGACAAGAATCAATAGGAAATAGGGAGTCTAAAAAGAATTGATGTAGTCCAGCTGGCATGGCTCAGTGGTTGAGCGTCGACCTACAAACCAGGAGGTCAGGGCACATGCCTGGGTTGCAGGCCCAATCCCCAATGTGGGCATGCAGCTAATCAATGATTCTCTCTCATCACTGATGTTTCTATCTACCTATCTCTCTCGTTCTCCCTTCCTCTCTTAGATCAATAGTGTGTGTGTGTGTGTGTGTGTGTGTGTGTGTGTGTGTGTGTGTGTGTGTTAGAGAAATATGCTAATCAACCAGGGCGCCATAACAGTCAACCGGACAGGAGGAGGTTGTGCATGCAGCATCAAGGGCAGGGCGGCAGGGGCCTCCACGTGCCTGCGCTGGGGGAGGGCCTGATCAGCAGCGGCCGTGGCTGCTTCAAGGGCCAGAGAGGGAGGCAGGGCCGGACCTGCGACTCGAGGGTGGGTGGCGCTGCGCTATTTCAAATCACATGCTGGGCTCCTAGTGTTAAATAAATGAATGGATGAATGAATGAATGAATGAATGAATGAATGAATGAATAAACAAACAAACAAACAGAGTTGGTGTATTAGTTACTAGGGTAGCCTACAGTGAGAGTGACTAAAGGACTCCCAAATAGTACACCATGCTGAAATACAATGAACATTTGTACCTCACTCCTGTAACAATCCAAGGAAGAGTTTTCTGTCAAGGGGCAGCTAGCTCACTGCCACATGGCAATTCAAAGATCCAGGCTTATTCCACATTGTGGCCCTTTGAGCCAATAGCCTCATGTCTGCATTCAGATGACCAAAGGAGAAAGGCAAGCTGGAGTTCTCACACCCTCTGCACCTTAGCCTGGGCAGAGCAGCCTTCTCCCGCCCACATCTCCCTGTTGGGAAGTAGTCACTCGACCACACCAGCAGCACAAAGGGTGAGTAAATGCAGTCCTTTGCAGGAAAAGGTGGGGAAATGGGTTCTAGTGACAAAAGGCCATCTCTGGCAAAGAGTTAAAGATAGACACTATTTAATATCGATATCTGTTGGAATCTGAATAATGTGGCAAAGATTGCTCATTGTCCCTAAGTCGATCTCCCTTTCTCCTATTATATTAGGGCCCCTAAATTTTAGCCAAGTACATGGTCACCCACACTAAAGAACCTTATATTCAGTGATCCTGTCGCTAAGTTCTGGCCAAGTGGGGTAGCTTGGAAGTGGAATGTACTATTTCTGAGTCATGCCCTTAAAGGGGAAACTCTATCTTTCACATGTATTTCCCTTCCTGCTAACTGGGATGTGATAAGTCAAATGACCTGGCAAGCCACCTGAGACTACGTTGGATACCCCGGAGCAAAAAGACTCAAGGGGCCTGGATTTTGATGCTATACCAACCTACTTATGCCCAGAAAGTTAAACGAGAGAGAAATACACTTTTATCTTATTTAAGCCACTGCTTTTTTTATAAATCTTCATTACAGATGCCAAACCTATAACTAATACATATGGCAAACAATATGGAATTCTGTTCATCTCCAGTTCAACATTTAAAATGTCATAAAAAGGGAATGAAAAAAGGGAACTCAGCCAAACATAGAAACTATAAATGTATTGATTTCAGCTATACAACATGAATTGAACTAGATATTAATGGTCTTTTTCATTAAATGTAATAAAAATAGTCACCATCCCCAGTCAAGGGCGAAATTCATCCTTATTATGTTGATGAAACATGTTCCTCCGGTTAGACAATTGCCTAAAATGTCCTGAAGGGTTTCTCTGTATTCCCCTAGGACCGCGGTCGGCAAACCGCGGCTCTCGAGCCACATGCGGCTCTTTGGCCCCTTGAGTGTGGCCCTTCCTAAGCCTTAGGAGTACCCTAATTAAGTTAATAACAATGTACCTACCTCTATAGTTTAAGTTTCAAAAATTTGGCTCTCAAAGGAAATTTCAATCGTTGTACTGTTGATATTTGGCTCTGTTGGCTAATGAGTTTGCCAACCGCTGCCCTAGGATATAAGGTGGCACTACTTACCAAGAGAAGGGCATGTACCTCATCAGACCAACTCAGACCTCAGATACCCTCTACCGTGTGGATTATTCCCCCTTCACAATGCATACACAATGTGGGTTAGCTCTTAGACCCCATGCTCAACCTGTACTACATCAAAAGTAAAGCTCCCAACCAAGATAGGAGCACAGCTCTGATTGTGAATCTGGGATTGCTGTTTTCACGGTTGGGTGTGGAGTACCCTGAGCAACAGATAAAGGGATGTCCACTGATGGATACGAGGGAATGTAAAAGGAAGGGCCCAAGTGGACTAAGCTCAGAGATAGGGGGCAAAAAGGATGGAAGCAGAAAATTCCTGACCTTTGATGAGGATTTTTGCTGTGTGTGTGTGTGTGTGTGTGTGTGTGTGTGTGTGTGTGTGTGTACGTGTACACCAAACAGCTGAAGCTGCTTAAAGGGGGAACTCTCTCTTAAAAAGCAACAGGGGGAAAAACTTTGGGTGAGGATTAAAATAGTTAGTTAGTTAGTTAGTTAGTTAGTTAGTTAGTTAGTTAATTTAAAAGTTTGCAGAGCTGACGCTTCAAACTCTGCAAGAGAAGGCCATAGTTTTTTGGGTCATGAGCTCGGCTTGGCAGAGGAGTCTCAGGGATCAGACTAGAGCAGCGGTTCTCAACCTGTGGGTCACGACCCCTTTGGCGGTCGAACGACCCTTTCACAGGGGTCTCCTAAGACCATCCTGCATCTCAGATATTTACATGACGATTCATAACAGTAGCAACATTACAATTACGAAGTAGCAACGAAAATAATTTTATGGTTGGGTCACAACACGAGGAACTGTATTTAAAGGGCCAGAAGGTTGAGAACCACTGGACTAGAGGGAGCAGAATACAGTTCTTGGTTCTTTGTCCATCTGCAGACAGAATCGTCCCTCTCTTTCCTCTTTTCTCTTATGGAAAGCCATATAAAAGCTTGTTTATGGGGAAGAGGGGAAGAAATTGCACAGCTGACTCAGCCTTCCTGCTCTTCCGTTTGCCACTTTCAGAAATGAGTCCTCCCACCTCCCAAAGCCCACTTTTGATTCTCATGGCATCACATTATATCACACACTTCCTTCATTTCCGCATTTTACCTATCAGCTCCACATCATTTTCCTTTATTTCCAGAGATTTTAGCATCTGCTTCACAGTCACTTTGACCATCACCACCTTGTCCTAATTTTTGGTTACCTTAAGAGGTGTATAAATGATGCTTCCCACCCTCAGGCTTCTCAGTTTCTCGTGTCTTTTCCTACAATGATCATGTTATTCACCTCACCTCAGTTGCCCCCTTCCTGAGTCAAAGCCAGCAGACTTCCTATTAGCCGATTTCATGAATAATGCTCTCTGAGCGCTACCTGCTATCACCCACCCTCCTGCACCATGGGGAGTCTTGCCTTTTTCACTGTCCATGACTTTGATGTCTTCATTCTCCTCTTCTCCTAATTTACATTCCAGGGTCAGTTATTTTAATATAGCCTTTATATGCCCCAACTCTCTTGCCTTTTCTTCACTTCATTATACTTGTTTGACAAAATGACCCCAATGAAATCCAGCCCCTGTCTACTTGATCCCTGCATCCATGTAGCTGCACATGGCCTGCCGGAAGCCATTGCCGGAGAAACACTCACAACCATGCTGACTCAGCTCTATTGAACTCAAGAACATAAATTTGAAGTGTGGCCTCCAGCTGCAGGCACCTTAACATTCTCCTTCAGCATGCACTCTTCATACCCTAGACCAGCGGTCGCCAACCTTTCAGACCTCACGGACCACCCGTGGTCTGTGGAGCACCAGTTGGTGACCGCTGCTCTAGACCACCATCAGCCTTCATCTTACTCCTCAATTTTCAAATATCTCCTTGCCCACTTCACTCTCAGCTAATAACATGGCTATCTACTCCACAGAGGAAATTCAAACAATAAGCAGAACCTCCAGAGACTATTACTAGGTTGCTCATGTCTACCCAGAACCTGTAAATATGACTTTATTTGGAAATAGTTGGATCTTTGCAGATGTGATCAAGTTAAGATAAGGTCACATTGCATTAAGGTGGTCCTTATATCCAATATAACTAAGTGTCCTTATATCAGGATAAGAGATACAGAGACACACAGAAAGAATGCCATGTGACAACGGAAGCAGAGAATAGAGAGATGTATCTGAGAGCCAATGAAGACCAAGAATTGCCAGCAACCACAAGAAGCTAGGAGAGAGACTCTCCCTTGAACTTCCAGAAAGAAAATCAACCCTGCTGAGACCTTAATTTCAGACTTCCGGCATCGGGAATGATCAGGAAATAAAGTTCCATTGTTTTAAGTCCCAGTTTGTGAGACTTTGTGATGGTTGCTTCAGGAAAGTCTCTCAGACTCTCATCTACTCACCACAGCATCTAAGGTCTCCACAAACCTTTCCTTCCCACTTGTTAACACAAATAAACTCTCCAGACTCCTAGCTAACACAACTCCCTCCTCCTATTAACTTGTTCAAGAATATCATTCATATATATATATATATATATATATATATATATATATATATATATATAATCTTTCTCATCATCTATATTTGTTTTTAATTTCTGTTGGATCATTCCCAATGACATGTAAACATGCTATAATCAATCTCATCTTAAAACCAAAAAATAAAAGGAAAAATTTTCACTTGACCTCACTTTCCCTAAAAGCCCCCATCACTTTTTTTTAAGATTTTATTATTATTATTATTATTTCAGAGAGGAAGGAGAGAGAGAGAGAGAGAGAGAGAGAGAGAGAGAGAGAGAGAGAGAGAGAAACATCAATGATGAGAGAGAATCATTGATTGGCTGCCTCCTGCATGCCCCACACTGGGGATTGAGCCCCAATCCAGGCATCTGCCCTGACCAGGAATTGAACTGTGACCTCCTGGTTCATAGGTTGATGCTCAACCACTGAGCCATGCCAGCTGGCTCCATCACTTTTTTTTTCTAAATATATTTTTATTGATTTCGGAGAGGAAGGAAGAGGGAGAGAGAGATAGAAACATCCATGATGAGAGAGAATCCTTGATCAGCTGCCTCCTGCACGCCCCCTAACTGGGGATCAAGCCCACAACCGGGCATGTGCCCTTGACCAGAATCAAACCTAGGACCCTTCAGTCCGCAGGCCAACGCTCTATCCACTGAGCCAAACTGGCGAGGGCAGGCTCCATCACTTTTATTTGCTCCTCTTTGCAGCAAAATTCCTCCACACTGCCTTCTATACCCCCCTGTTTCATCTCCCTCTCTCCCATTTGCTCACAAATTCACTCACATTAGGTTTTTGCCATTCATAACACTGCTTCTGTGAAGGCCACCAGTGGCCTCAATCTGCTTAATCCAATGATCTCAGTCCGCATCTCAGTGGACCAAGAAGCAGCATCTGACACAGCTATTGCTCTCACCTCTTCCCTTAGCTCTTGGGACAACACATTCTCTTTTTTTCCTTCTTTGTCACCTGTGGTTTCTTTTCCGTTCCCTTTACTGGTTCCGTCTGCTACCCAATCCTTAGCTGAGGAAGCCCCAGAAGAATGCCCCTTGGTCCCCTTTCCTAGGCACCCCCTGTCCCATAGAGATGGCACAGATGTAAATACTGTCTCAAGTACCATATGGCTTCATTCATATGTGGAATTTAATGAACAAACTGAACTGCCAGGCAAAATAGAGACAGACTCATAGATAGAGAGCAGGACAGCTCTCAGAGGTGGGGTTATCTTTCTGGCCTTCCCTTTTACCTACCACTCCACCCGTATACACAGTTCAACACATGGGACTCCTCGAATACACTGGGCTCACCCCTCCACAAGTTTTGGCTCTAGCTTTCTTCTTTACCTAAGACACCCTTCTCCAAGAAAGCCACCCAATCCTGTCACCTCCTTCAAATCCCTGTTCAAATCTCACCCTCCCTACACTGACTCTCCTACTTACCATTACTGTTTTTTATTCGCCCTGAAGGCTCTTGACTTCCCTCACCTGATCTACTCTTTCTTTTTGTCCATAGTTCTCATCATCTCAAATACTGTGTGATTTCATTATTTATTATTTTATTAATTACTAGAGGCCCAGTGCACAAAATGTGTGCATGGGTAGGGTCCCTAGGCCTGGCCGGCAATCAGGGCTGATCAAGGCCTTCCTTCTCCTGGCTGCTGGCTGGGGCCTTCCTTTGTCCCATGCCACCCCCTGGTGGTCACTGCATATCATAGTAAGCGGTCGAACTCCCAGTCGGTCAAACTCCCGAGGGGACAATTTGCATATTAGCCTTTTATTATATAGGACTAGAGGCCCGATGCACAAAAATTCATGCAAGAACAGGCCTTCCTTCCCCCGGCTGCCGGCACCGGCTTCCCTCCAGCACCCAGGACCTGGTCTGGCTTCCCTCTGGCCCCAGCTTCATCAGGAAGGACATCCAGAATGACATCTGGAAGACGTCTGGTCTAATTAGCATATTACCCTTTTAGTATTATAGATGGTCTGTCTTCCTGCTCCAGATGCCAAGCTCCTTGAGGGGAGAGTACCTGCTTTGCTCATTATGCATCCCAGGCACCCAGAAGAGAGCCTGGTTCACAGTGAGCATTCAAGCAACACTTGTTCTTTAGAAGGCCGGAGTGATGGAGTCGAGGTGGCAGCTCCTTCACTGATCCGGCTGAGTCTAAGGTTCCATGATCGAATGCTAAGGTGATGCATGGATTACCTGTCCTTCCATTTTATCTCTATAAATATAACCTCAGGCAATTTGAGCTTTAATGGATTCAGGTATTTTATTCCTTATTAAGTACTTAAAATGCAGCTAAACTCTGTTGCCAATTAAATGTGTAATCACATATCTTAGCTGATAGTCCATCTGGGAGTAGCCTTGATAGCCTCTTATGACAATAGATTTGTCTAATAAAGATGCCTTTTACACTTGAAGGTGGACCAAGGGATCGCCATCATCGTGGCCAAAAATACATTTTGCTATTTTTTTTTTATTGCTTAAAGTATTACAAAGGGTATTACATATGTGTCCATTTTTCCCCCCACCCAAGACAGTCCCCTAGCCTCCCCTATCCCCCAGTGTCTTATGTCCATTGGTTATGCTTATATGCATGCATATAAGTCCTTTAGTTGATCTCTTACCCCCCCACCTCCTGCACCCCCACCCTCCCCGGCCTTCCCGCTGCAGTTTGACAATCTGTTTGAGGCAGCTCTGCCTCTGTATCTATTATTGTTCAAAAGTTTATAATGGTCTCTATTATCCATGAATGAGTGAGATCATGTGGTATTTTTCCTTCATTGACTGGCTTATTTCACTTAGCATAATGCTCTCCAGTTCCATCCATGCCGTTGCAAATGGTAAGAGTTCCTTCCTTTTTAGAGCAGCATAGTATTCCATCGTGTAGATGTACCACAGTTTTCTAATCCATTCATCTACTGATGGGCACTTAGGCTGTTTCCAGATCTTAGCTATGGTGAATTGTGCTGCTATGAACATAGGGGTGCATATATCCTTTCTGATTGGTGTTTCTGGTTTCTTGGGACATATTCCTAGAAGTGGGATCACAGGGTCAAATGGGAGTTCCATTTTCAGTTTTTTGAGGAAACTCCATACTGTCTTCCATAGTGGCTGTACCAGTCTGCATTCCCACCAGCAGTGCACAAGTGTTCCTTTTTCTCCACATCCTCTCCAGCACTTGTCGTTTGTTGATTTGTTGATGATAGCCAGTCTGACAGGTGTGAGATGGTACCTCATTGTTGTTTTGATTTGCATCTCTCGGATGATTAGTAACTTTGAGCATGTTTTCATATGTCTCTTGGCTTTCTGAATGTCCTCTTTTGAAAGGTGTCTATTTAGGTCCTTTGCCCATTTTTTGATTGGATTGTTTATCTTCCTTTTGTTAAGTTGTATGAGTTCCCTATAAATTTTGGAGATTAGGCCCTTATCAGATATGTCATTGGCAAATATGTTTTCCCACACAGTGGGTTTTCTCATTGTTTTGTTGATGGTTTCTTTTGCTGTGCAGAAGCTTTTTATTTTGATGTAGTCCCATTTGTTCATTTTCTCTTTCATTTCAAGTGCCCTAGGAGCTGTATCAGTGAAGAAATTGCTTCGGCATATGTCTGAGATTTTGTTGCCTTTGGATTCTTCTAGAGTTTTTATGGTTTCCTGTCGTACATTTAAGTCCTTTATCCATTTTGAGTTTATTTTTGTGTATGGTGTAAGTTGGTGGTCTAGTTTCATTTTCTTGCATATATCTGTCCAATTTTCCCAACACCATTTATTGAAGAGACTATCTTGGCTCCATTGTATGTTCTTACCTCCTTTGTCAAATGTTAATTGAGCATATTGGTTCGGGCTGATTTCTGGGCTCTCTATTCTATTCCATTGATCTATATGCCTATTCTTGTGCCAGTACCAGGCAGTTTTGAGAACAGTGGCTTTGTAATACATCTTGATATCTGGTATTGAGATCCCACCTACTTTGTTCTTTTTCAGGATTGCTGCAGCTATTCGGGGTCTTTTTTTATTCCAGATGAATTTTTGGAGAGTTCGTTCTAGATCTCTGAAGTATGCTGTTGGTATTTTAATGGGAAGTGCGTTGAATTTATAGATTGCTTTGGGTAGTATGGACATTTTAATGATGTTGATTCTACCAATCCATGAACACAGTATGTTCTTCCTTCTGTTTATGTCTTCCTCTATACCTTTTTTCAACGTCCTATAGTTTTCTGAGTAGAGGTCTTTTACCTCTTTAGTTAAGTTTATTCCTAGGTAGCTTAATTTTTTTGGTGCGATGGTAAACGGGATTGTTTTTATAATCTCTCTTTCTGAAAGTTCACTATTGGTGTATAGAAATGCCTCAGATTTCTTGGGGTTAATTTTGTATCCTGCTACATTGCCAGATTCATGTATTAAGTCTAGTAGCTTTTTGATGGAGTCTCTAGGGTTTTGTATGTATAATATCATGTCGTCTGCAAATAAGGACAGTTTTACTTCCTCTTTTCCAATTTGGATGCCTTTTATTTCTTCTTCTTGCCTAATTGCAATGGCTAACACTTCCAGTACTATGTTGAACAGGAGTGGTGAGAGGGGGCATCCCTGTCTTGTTCCTGTTCTTAGGGGAAATGGTGTTAGTTTTTGTCCGTTGAGTATGATGCTGGCTGTGGGCCTGTCATATATGGCTTTTATTATGTTGAGGTATGATCCTTCTATTCCCACCTTACTGAGAGTTTTTATCAAAAATGGGTGTTGAATTTTGTCAAATGCTTTCTCTGCATCAATTGATATGACCATGTGGTTTTTTTCTTTCAATTTGTTTATGTGATGTATCACGTTTATTGATTTGCGGATATTGTACCATCCTTGCATCCCTGGGATAAATCCAACTTGGTCATGGTGTATGATCTTTCTGATGTACTGCTGGATCCGATTTGCTAAGATTTTGTTGAGGATTTTGGCATCTATGTTCATGAGGGATATTGGCCTATAATTCTCTTTCATTGTGTTGTCTTTACCTGGTTTTGGTATTAGGGTGATGCTGGCTTCATAGAATGAGCTTGGAAGTGTTCCTTCCTCTTGAATTTTTTGGAATAGTCTGAGGAAGATAGGTTTTAGTTCTTCCTTGAATGTTTGGTAAAACTCCCCTGTGAAGCTGTCTGGTCCGTGGCTTTTGTTTGATGGAAGCCAAAAATACATTTTGAATCTCTGTTAATACTTAGTAAAACTCGACGATGAAGTATTACAGCATACAACATACTTAAAATATTTTAACTTAGCAAAAGCAATTACCTAAACTCAATGCTGGCCGTAGCCACTTAAATAAGAATTAATAAAGAACCCACAGGATACTAGCTTTGAGCAATGTTCTCTCCTGGTGTATATACCTCTACTCATAATCACTTATAGCAGCACAATCTCATGACTCTAGTATATGTGGTGATTGATATGTCAGAATATTTCATTAGTTGCTGTCTTATGAGGCAAAATAGGCCAAGTGGTGGGAAAGGGAAACTAGAAAAAATAGTGAAAGGACATTTCGTATTGTGACTTCTTAGGAAAATTCCACCTGAGAAAGAATTATGAACTATTTATTACTGCAATGTGCTTCAGATCCTATAAAGAATGTCTATGCTAAACCCAAAAGCAAGGTGCATGTGTTTCAAAAATGACATTTTTTAAATGTTCTTAAAGTGTTTTGTGATTTCCCTGGTTTAGCTAGGAAGGCAGGCATTCTTGTAAAAAGGAGAAGCAAATCTTCAGGGATGTATGAAATTTAAATTATATTTCAAAGTATCTTGTTACTTCCAAGCAACTTGAATATAATAATAAGTGTAGTAGGAGGCCTTGAGCTTGTTATTAGCACTAATAATAAGGGCTGGCAATGGTCCACCTGAAGATACCCTGCTCCAAGTGTATTTCCCATAAAAGAACCTGTGCAGCCTGCTGGCTTGGCTCAGTGGTTGAGCCTTGACCTGTGAACCAGGAGGCTGTGGGTTCAATTCCTAGTCAGGGCACATCCCCAGGTTGTGGGCTCGATCCCCAGTGCGGGGGCTTGCAGGAGACAGCCAATCAATGGTTCTTTCTCTTCATTGATGTTTCCATCTCTCTCTCTCTCTCTCTCTCTCTCTCTCTCTCTCTCTCTCTCTCTCTCCCTTCCTCTCTGAAATCAATAAAAATATATATATTTTTTTTAAATAATAATCTGTGGAACACTTCTAGGAGGCCTTTAAAATATAATGTATTAAAAAATATATGTATACACACTGGCTGCCATTATTATTCCAATGGATTAAATCTTCAAAGAAAGAAACATCAATTGAGCTATCAGCTGTTAAAATGTGTATACATTTTGGGGAGACACCTGTATGTGTGTATGTGTGTGTGTGTGTGTGTGTGTGTGTGTGTGTGTGTGTGTGTGTATATATATATATATATATATATATATATATATATTATATATATATAAACTGATATACATTTCTCTAGGAGGCTTTATAACATATATCACATGCCATCCATATATATGGAATAAGTCATTGATATAAGTGTTTCAAACCTTGTGGAGGGTTAGCCTCCTTTTGTGCTAAAACTCATCTTGGTAACTACTTAATCTGAACATTTTTAGACAACAATATAGAACTGAAAATTAAAATGCGACTCTCCCCATAATTTTTGAATAAGACAATGTCACTGTATCATTAGAAACTTCATTTGAGATCACATGTTGCCACACCAAATAATGCTATCCATCATTGTCCTTTAAAAAAATGTTTCCAAGGCTGAAAAAGATAATAGCTAACTTCCGTATGTAGCACTGAAGTAGGATGTTGCATTGATCCACAGAGAACACATCGCCTCCTCTCTCTAGCCCTCCCTACATTCTTCTTTCTGTGTTTGTGCAGCACAGTAGAGGTGTTCCCAGTCTCAGAGCTGGAAATATCTTCCTATATGATGTTCCGCCCAAAGTCAGCCAGAAGAACCTGACAAGTCCGGTTATGCCAACCCCCAAATTCATTCATTTAAGAAAATATCTACTGACTTCCTGCGACGTGCTGAGCAATATGTTAGAAACTAGGCACAAAGGAGCAAATAAGAGCAATGTGATTCTCATGGTTTACGATTCAATAGGGAATAAACTTTCAATCAATATCACTTGTCCGAATGAATTAAATGATGCAAAAGAGCAGGCTGTGACCGAGCCATGAGGGGGGGTTCTATGCACACTCACTGGGAGGGTTGCTCTCAATGCCCCATCACTTCTGGCATTTTCTCCCAACCGCATGTAGGACAAGTGCTATGAGAGTTGCAAGGGTGGTCAATACAGCAAGTCCTCACTCAATTTTGTCAATAGGTTCTGTGACTTTAAGCACAATAATGTATAACAAAACCAGTTTTACCATCGGCTAATTGATATGAGTTAAATTCCAACATTGTAAAACAATGATGTTGAACAAAATGACGCTAGTTGAGGGCCTGCTGTGTCGAAGACGGCTTAATGAAGCCACATGGGAGTCACTGCCCCCAAATTTGTCTGCCATCTGAAGTCTGATCCTCTTTGTCTAGTGACTCAGGGGTGTTCACAGGGTAGAAAAGGGAGAAGATGCCATATCTACCTACGGGTTAGGGACCCGTACACATCACATGGTTTTGGAACCCTATACATAGGTCCTATGAAATGATAGAAATCATCCCATCTCATTCCTAAACTCTTATCAGATGACCCCAGAGTTATCCTCCCAACATGGACAGTCCACACTGTGGAGCCTCTTCTCACTGTTTTGTTCTGTGTGACTTTGCCTCCTGAGTTAGACAGAGGCTTCTGAAAGGGGTGATTTTATTTTTTACCACCGATCTCCCAGGACTTATCAAATACTTCACAACTAGTAAGGAAATATTTACAAATTGATTGGCTTCTATAAAAACAGCCTATCGTGCAACCTGCTTTCCATGCAACTTGCTATACCTATTCTAAACTGGCCACAGTGTCGTGTGCCATTGGATTCATCTCCTAACTACACCATAATAACTCATTCCGTTAATAATTATCAGACTCTGCTGGGCAGATTGTACCCGCTCCTGGAATGCAATCAATTACTATTAAGCACTGAGTGTGATGCGTATGTGTTCTTGCTAATCAGGACTAGCATCCTCCAATCTGAGGCCAACCTGTAAACATTTTCTTAAATCTTTCTCTCGCTGCCTTCCAAACTGGGCATACCATATCCGAAGCACATCACAGGCCATGCAAATCGGTTGTGTCCAAAAGAACTCCTTAATCCTGCCTTCTTCATGAAGGAGAAAAAAAAATCACGAATATAAAGTTAAAAGAATAAACCTAGTAAATAAGCTTTGAGAGCTATACATTGCATTTCCATAGAAATGCAAAAAAAAAAAAAAAAAGTTATGCATTTGCAACAGGCCTCTCTGGCCAAACTTTGGATGCTTCCTAGGCCGTGGTGATTGAATCATAGTTAGAGATTCTGACGGGGGTTTATTTGTTGTTTCTTTCTTTCAAAGCCCCAAACCTTCTGGCACCCACCGCTGGCAGAGCCACCCTGCACGTCCAGCCTTCTATCAGATTGCCAGGCCCGTGCGATGCCGTCCCCAAAGCTGGCTATGCGCTGCGGCCGCTTGCATCCAGCACAAAGCTGCTCCTAAGGAAAGAGGCCGGAGGCGCGTTTGGATGGCAGAGGCTCCAGCCCCCTGAACGTGGCCCTGGTTCAGTGCAGATAGGGGTGGCTGCCAAGGAAAGGCAGCAAAAGCAAAATGAAAACGCTCTGCTATCGTCTAGTTAAGTGGTGGGGTGTTCAGACATGAAGCATGAAGCTCAAGGAAACATGTTAGCTTGATCTTGAAGGCAAGTGATGTACTTTGTCCTGTCTCAAGGCGTCCTTTTAATCTTTATTTTCTGTATCGCAGAGCAGCTTGCTGGCTTGGAACCACTTAGACACAGACCATGCTGTCCAACAGGCACTGAGCAGAGGGACGGAGAGGACGAGGAAGGCGAGCAGGAGGGAGCTCACGCAAAGCAAGAGCCACCCCTGGCCCAGTCCCTGCCCCGTGGTGAGAACAGAAGGGGGAGAACCCCTCCGAGGAAATGTCTTCGCCTTCGGGTTTGTGAGACGCAGAGCAGGGAGGAGTCGCATGAAGGAAAGGCTTATAGATTCTCAGACCCTGAGAGGCAGACACCGAGCCATCGGGAGGAGTGGCTCGTGGGGGACACGCCCTGGGGAAGTGGACATCCTGCGACTGAGAGACCAGCTCCTGAGGGAGAGGCGCAGAGAGGAAATGTGTCATCGGGCTCGTCTGGTGACAGAGCACACGCTTCCCAGGAACCCTTCCCCCCGGAGAGCCCGCGTGCGCGTGCTCCACCGCTGAGCCAGCAGCAGGCACTTAACCTTTTCTATTTTGAAACTCGAAAGGAAAGTGAACTCAAAGGGAGATTTCATCTCAGGGCCCAGCCTTCACCTTAACTTTCCTGTATTAGAAGATAAACAGGCAGGGGCCGGTCTCAAGGGGCCCTTCCGTTAGTCATTCAGAGGAGAAAGAGCACAGGGGATCATCCCCTACTGCTGTCCTCGCCCTTTCTCCAGGAACAATCAACAACGAAAAATACTTTAAAAGTTAACCCCTATGCTCTGCTAAATATGTAACTAATGAATAAAAAAGAAAAGGCATAGATGGTGGCCCTCACCGTGATGACTTTTGACTTCTTTCTTTGGTATGTTTTTATTGATTTCAGAGAGGAAGGGAGAGAGAGAGAGAGAGAAACATCAATGATGAGAGAGAATCATTGATCGGCTGCCTCCTGCAGGCCCTACACTGGGGATCGAGCCAGCAACCTGGGCAGGAATCAAACCATGACCTCCTGGTTCATAGGTAGATGCTCGATCACTGAGCCACACTGGCTGGGCTGACTTTTGACTTTTAAACACTATATACACAGATCTGAGGCTTTCCACCACACTCAGAGTATGCTGAGCACATTCCATCCCTAGGATATGTCAAAATGCTGATTTTTCTCAAGGCCAGTGTTGCAATAGGGATGAAAAGGATGTATGATCCTAGAAGGTACCATGATACGAGCAAAGAAATAATTACTCTGACTTGCGGGCCAGAGGTGTTTAGGTAGATGCTTTGACAACTTAAAATATTTTACATAATCCTTGAAAAACGAAAACACAAGTTTGTGAATACAGATGCCTTCTAAAGTTTTCAGTAGAAGTGGCATTATTAGTGACTAAAAAATAACTTGCTGTTTTTAATTCGCTTAGACAACACTGACAGGACACTCCTGCTCGCTGGGCATACCGTCCTGGGCACCTCCCTTGCCGGGCACTGCTCTCGAGTGTGAAACAGCGACGAGGCACAGGGAGGGAACATTCTTGCGGGGGAGAGAGAGGAAACAACCCAAATACACAAAATCACTGCAGGTACAGCCTGTTTTGCTACAACACTTGTTTTGACAACGGGAGTTTGTTCCAACATGACTGATACATTGGGGAGCAATTGGAGCATAAGGAGCATAAGGCACATTTTGCTTTGCTTCCGTGTGACATTATCTGCAAGAAACGCTGGATGAACCCAGAAAAGCTGCACACAGCTCAGCCAAGCCAATGAGGAAAAGACAAACGCAGCATCCGCACACCTTGAATACCTACCAGCTCCCTCAGCTGCCGCCTGTGTTACCGGCCCACATCTAACGATACAACTTTCTTCTGTGTCGGCAGCCTCCTTCCACCACTTGACAATAACATGCCAACCCCAGACATCCAACTCCACGTCCTCAGCCAACGCCGGCCCTCTGCCTGGCCAAGGCCGTCACTACCGCAGCCTTCACTGAAGCAGCCGAACCATTTAACCCGGACCAAGCATGCCGGCCTTTTCATTCCGCTTCTCTTTTTGTTCAACGTGTCACTGATCAAGTTTTGGGTCTTGCGCCCCGACCCCCTTCTCCCATTAGCCCTGTGGTGTTCACTGGGTGGTTTTGCATGACGGGTGGTGGCATCACTAACTGTAGTCATTAGTGTTTGGGAGGAAAGATGCCAGGGAGTAAGAGAGACAGGAACGGGGAGATATACTCAGACTTGCAGGCCAGGGAAGGCCGTTCTCAAAAAGTGACCCTGAACAAAAGCCTAAAGGATACGAAGGAGCCAGCAGGGCTGGGGGCCGGGTGCCCCAGAGAAGGCGGAGGAGAGGGTGGAGACCGCGGCCCTGAGAAAGCATGAGGCTGGAAGACTTAAGGACGTGACCTTGTGAGCCAGGGCCTGGTGGTGCCGGCTCCATAGGCCCCGCAGAGAGTCCTGGCCTCAGTGGAGGAGGAAGAAGCACGCCCGGTCTCCCCCAAAGGGGCAGCGAGCGAATGCTCTTCTGTTGGGAGCCTCTGGGGGGCGGGGAGGGGGCGTGGATAGAGAACGTGGAGAAAGGAAAAAGGAATGAGACCCGGGAGCCCAGTGAGGAACCTTCCCAGCACGTTTGCAGGAAAGTTGCAGTTTCTTTGACAGGTGATGACGTAGCTCAGAAGCAGAGTGGGTAAACTCTCCTGAATGATGCACATTCTGATGCCAAAGAAGGAGAAACAAGGATGCAGGAATGAGCTACTCTATGAGCTTCGGTGGCGTCCACACACACCCACGCAAACACCTGTGCCACCAGGGTGCTCCCCGAATGAAGGCTTTGACCCTTGCTATGTGCTTTGCTTATGTTCACCAACTCCTTCTGTCTGAGGCAGGAAGAGGGGGGAGTTGCTGTCAGTTGTGCATCTAGAAAGTGGCAGGGTTGGGAATGAAAACCTGTTGGTCCCAGGAAGCTCGAGCTTCTGCCCCTGGTGGGGTAATGGTGAGAGTGAGGGTGAGGGAAAGACGCGGGTGGGCGTGAAGGAGTCACTCTGCTGAAAGGATAGCCTGTGGCACACACAGGGCGCTCCACGCGGCTCTGCACCCTCCTGAGGCAGCAACACAGAGAGATCTTACCTTTCCTCTCCCGCCCAGATAGAGCGTTCTCCCCTAGTTGGTAGAGACAGGTCCTGAATGGCAACTGTGCCGTTCTAGAAAAAAAGAATGCGTGGCTATAAACAGGAGCCCGCTTTCTCCTGCAAGCATGGGCTTTGCGGAGAAGGTAGGATGAAGGAGGTGGGTGTTGTTTACACTCAGACAGCCACGCTGCTTCTCCAGGCCAGCGCAGCTTCCAGATGAGACACCTCCCTTCATGGCTCTTTCTTTGCCCGTTAGGTGAGCATTTACTTTGTGCTGGTCTACAATCTGGCTTTCCTGTCTGTTAGGAGGAAACGCAAAGAAGCCAGCAGGTGAGGCTCCCTAAGAAAGTCCACGGTGCATTCTTTACACGCTCATCACTTTCTCTTTCAAGACAGAAAAGAAGGCTCCCCTCCCATATGTCAGTGTACCGGATGCATTTAGACCTTCGTTAAAGGGAAGAACAAAAAATAACCAGGAAATGTCTTAACATAAGAGAGAGAGAGAGAGAGAGAGAACTTAGTAGAAGCGTATCTGGTTCTGACATGAGAGGCAAATGTCCCCATCCCCACTGACATGCCTGCCGTTGAGCACTGTATTTTAAGGGACAATGATCTGGCAAGAAAGAGGAACGATGGGGTAGTAAGTGGACCCAACTTGGGAGCACTAGACTCCAAGGACAGCAGCTGAACAATGGATGCAGACACGGGCCTTTCCCAGCACACATGCCCACTGGGCCAAGCCACGGCGAGCAGCAGCATGGGAAGCCACAGAAGGAAAGCGAACCACTGAATGGTGCGAGCACAGCCTGCCCCATCTGTCGTAAACATTAGGTCCAAAGGCCACAGGTGCAGACAGCACTAAAAAGTAAAAATTACGCACAGACGGAGGCCACTTGGTAGAACAGGAAGGAGAAAAATCTAGGATCGGTTTCCAATCAATAAATGGGCTAACTACCGTCTATTCACCGCTAGCACCTGTTGTTTCTTCCTCTCTCTGGTTCACCACGAACAAAACAGTTTTATTTGTAAAAGATGCCGTGTGTACCCAGGACCAGCCTTGTGCCTATTGTGAACTACGCCGAGGTTGTCTGCGGTGCCCTCCCTGGCCAGCTGGCCCCTGCTGGTTCCTTTCTCTCCCAGCAGGTGTCAGGGCCCCCTTCTTTTGGCCAACACTTCTATCTGAGCCTTCTCTCGGTCTCCTGGTTTCGCAAATATTTCTTCACCACCTAGAATGCAAATCACTGTGCTGAGCGAGAAGTGAGAGGCTGAGAGAGCTGTAAAACAGCCATCGCCCATATTGCTACATGCTAGTGAGGGATACAAGCACAGACACTGGTACGCAAAACACAGACATTTTCCGTGATCTAACAAAAGTGCGATAAAGTGGCCATGGAATCGAGGAAGGAGGAAGACACCAGATCCAAGGAAAATTTGAAAAGCCTGGGAAGCAGCAGCATGTGAACTATGGCTTGAAGAATGGGAAGGGTCAGGGAGGAGTTTGATTCACAGCGATAAGGAGGGAAAACGCTCCCAAGGAGGAAAGGTAGAAGCAAATGTACAAAATTTGGAGGGTTTAGGAAGGGGTAGGAAGGCAAGAGACAGCATGTCGTTTTGAATTCTGGATTCACCATGACTGGCTATATGAGCTCACAAAATTAATTAGCCTCTGAGAACTTCATTTCCTCATCTGCACAATTAAAATGTCCCCAACACCTGCTGAGTGAGGATTCTATATGGCTAACCTCTGTGCTTGGTGCTAAGGATCTTATATGGGCCAAGCTCTGTGCTTGATGAATTAAAAATACCTCAGAGGGTTTATGTTAGCACTGAGAACATGTATGTGAAGAACTTAGCATAGTACCTAGCAAGATGCAACTTCAATAAATAGATGCTGGTGCCTGTGGTGGGGTTTTTAGCGGTAGTGATGCTGGTGATAGAGGTGGTAAAGTGGTGGTGATGGTGGTGGTGATGATAAAGGTGGTAGTGAAGTGGGTGGTGCTGGTGGTGGTGAAGTGGGTGGTGGTGATGGTAGTGAAGTAGGTGGTGGTGAAGTGGGTAGTGGTGGTGAAGGGTGTGGTGGTGGTGAAGTGGATAGTGGTGGTGGTGATGGAGGTGGTAAAGTGTGTAGTGATGGTGGTGGTGGTGGTGGTGAAGAGGGTGGTGGTGAAGTGTGTGGTGATGGTGATAAAGTGGGTGGTGCTGGTAGTGGTGGTGATGGAGGTGGTGAAGTGTGTGGTGATGGTGAAGTGTATGGTGGTGATGGTGGTGTAGATGGTGGTGGGGGTAATGGTGAAGATGAGGATGAGGGAAAGATGCTGGTGGGCATAGGATTCACTCTGCTGGCAGGAGGTTAGCAAGAAAGTTGCCATCTCAGAGTTTAAAAATAGATGGGATATTGCCTTAATAGAAAGGAAAAATTCTAATGCACAATTAATGGCCTTAATACGACATAGATGGTGTACAACTGGTTGCGGTTCGCAACGTTCTGAGCAGGAGACAGGCCCTCCTTGGGCCATGAAACTCCACTTTCTGTTCCCTCCCAAGGCCGCTCCCTGTGTAACTGAGACATCCATTAAAATCAACCGAACTGACTCTGGACAGGCAGATTTCAAGAATAATGTACGCTGCCCGGCCAGCGTGGCTCAGGAGATCACAGTTCGATTCCCCATCAGGGCACACGCCCTGGTTGAGGGCTCAGTCCCCTGAGTGGACCATGCAGGAGGCAGCTGATCAATGATTCTCTGTCGTCATTAATGTTTCTGTCTCTCTCTCTCCCTCTGCCTTCCTCTCTGAAATCAATAAAAATATACTTTAAAAAAATAATAATGTGCCCTTCTCTGTTGTTTTTTGGAAAACGTGGCCAGAGCTGCCTAAGGCTGTGACTGAGAACTCTCAACGTCTATGGCAGGAGAGGAAAATGGAGACAGGAGGCGAGTCATGGAGAGCAGCAGCAAAGTGCTGAACAAGGTGCCTCCTGAAAATGCATTTCAATTTATAAATCCTATTTTCTATTGACTTACCACATAAAAGTGCAGATGTGTTCCTCTAGAAAAAAACTGATACTCCAAAGCAAAACAAAATCACACCCTAGAGAATGCAGATTTTACATATCTAAGGGAAATGCAAAAAGCTAATAAGACCATTAATAATATTCTGTCTGTCCTCACTCCAAAACAGAGGCTATATGCTACTGCCAAAATAACCTAAATGTAATCACCTCATGTCACTTTTCTACTCATAAACCTTCCCAGCACCCATTCATGCCTGGCATGTTCTCTACCGGAATGTCCCAAAGCCACCACTTTTCTCCCCCTTTCTCAGCAAAGGGCAGCGCAGTGCAGCTGGAAACATAGCACCATCTTAGGAGGCCCTCTCATACTTTCCCCTGCATCATTCCCTCAGTAATTCCTAGCAATTTTACCCGTCAACGTGTCAACTTGTCCTCATGTGGGTATTTATGTTTGGGGTGTTGCTATAAATTGACTGTCCCTACTCCAATTTTCTTAAAGTTAAAGAAAAATGTTTTATAGAAAAATTTTACAGTGTAGATTAGAAAGGGGTGGAGTAGGGAGTACGCCTCAAAACATACAGAAAAATGTCTTCAAAATCTTCCTTAGCCATATTTCTCCCCAAACTGCTCATGAGAAATGCCCTGACCTGCTTACCCATTCTTTTCACATCCCAGCAGAAGCTGGCTCTTTTCAGACTCCTCGTTCCTTTTGTCAGATTCCTTGTTCCTTCTTGTACCTTCTCTTTCCTTTCACTTCTTCATGTCTCAGAATTTCTTAAATATATTTTTTTATTGATTTCAGAGAGGAAGGGAGAGGGAGCGGGAGATAAAAAACATCAATGATGAGAAACAATCATTGGTCAGCTGCCTCCTGCACACCCCACACTGGGGTCGAGCCCGCCACCCGGACATGTGCCCTGACTGAGAATCGAACCGTGACCTCCTGGTTCATAGGTCGACGCTCAACCCCTGAGCCGCAGCGGCCAGGCCATTTCTCAGAATTTTTAAAAGGTCAATTCCTATGCCAGCTCTGAAAGGCAAAAACTATTCCTCTGAGGCCCACCTTCTTAAATGGTGGGCGAAGGGAAGTCAGAGAACTGATTTACATTTAATAATTTTATTCCTGTCACAAAAGGAACACCGAGGGCAACCCAGCGCTTGCTCTGCTGTCTGTACTCCACTGTGTGCCCACTCACCAGCTTTTTCCCCGCTCCGACGAGAAAAAGGAATAAAACTCCGTAAGCAAAGAGCCTAGAAGACACTTGTTAAATGAATGAAGAATTTATCTTTCTCAAAACTGGGCCTACATGCTAGGTATAGTTGGCTTTTGAAAATTAACTTGCTGACCCACTGAAGGGAAGAAAGACTGCAGACATACAGCAGAGGCAATGATGCACATGACTCAGTGGATGAGCCGGGAGAGGAGCACATTCCCCGAAACCATGGCAAAGGGGCCGGGAACTCTGTGAAGTGAGTCACCACGCAAGCCTCTCGTCTGAAAATTCCATCAGAGCAAGTTTCTAACCAGGAATGTCAAGAGCCGCTGGGCTGGGCTGGGCTGGAGCAGGACTGAGTTCTCCTGGCTTGTGCGAGCACCACCACCGTCTCCCCTTGACTTTCATCCCACGTGACTCACTGAGCACCGCATATGTGCGAGTTTGCTCCAAGGGCTGAGCCAGAGCAGTGGACAAAGGAGACACAAACGCACTGAGCAAATAAACAAAGAGGGTGAGCAAAACCTACGTTACCTTAAAGAATGATGAGCGCTCTGGAAAGCAGGGACAGGAGGCAGGGAGTGGGGAGAGCTGGTGGAGCGGGATGGAGTTGTTCCAGGTTCACAGGTGGGTCAGGGTCACATCTCAGTCAGGAAGTGAGGCAGCCACAGAGCAACGGAGACCTCGAGGGAAGAGCCCTCGAGGAGACCTGGAGTGTGGCTCAGGCCTAGTAGGACCATATTGGATGAAGGTGAAGTTTCCACAGGGGAGAGAAACCAAATTCCTGTGCTAGCGACTGACTGTGTGGTCCATGAGAAGAACCCCTCTCAGAGATGGAAGAGACCTACCTGCTGACTGGTACTCAGTCACAGAGAGCAGTGCAGTGGTGATGAAGTGCAGTGGTGATTGCAGGCCCCACCTGGCTTTAGCCCACCGTGCCCCGGGTGTGAGTGAGCCTGGGGTGGCAGTTCTACAACACCGGGACTGCCTTCTAGCCAAGACACCTCTTCCGGAGAGTCAGCTTTGAACAGGATCTATGCTAACCTTGTTATGAACAATGAAGAATTCCCTCCCTTATCTTTTCTCTTACCGTCTCCTCCGCTCTAAACTCTCCATCTTTATTAATAATAGTATTGTGTTGATTCGAGTTTAAAGCATCTCTATTTCATTCTGGAAGCAGTTTCACAGCGAGTTCATCTTCGTTCTGTCTTTAAAGGGATTAGATGCTCACCTCTAGTCCCTTCTGCCGGCATAACTTTATTTCACAGTTACATCCATCCTCCCTTCGTTGTAGAAAATGTGTCTTCTCTTATGTTTTTTGGGTAGCCTTGTTCCTATGTTGCATCAGCATTGCCTGCTCTCCATTTTCATTTTACTTGGCTAATTGCTTCCACCTCCCTTTTCCTCTGCATCCAAAGGAATGGTTTCAAACGCCTTCTCTACAACTTTGCTGTAAATATTGTGGACAGATACCACCTTACACAAGTGAACAAACCAGTAATGAGGCAAATCAGTGCCCAGGCCTGACATGATACACTGAGAAAGAACACGGCATCGGTCCTGCCAAAAGTGGATAATATGAATCAAATCATGAGGAAACATCAGACAAACCAAACGGAGGTACGTTTTACAAAATAGCTGGCCTCTACTCTTCAACCGTGGAAGGGAGTGGAGAGACAAAGACGGATGAAGCGTTCCTGATTAAAGGAGACGAGAGACAATTAGAAACAATGCGCAATCCTGGGTTGGATGCTGGACAATTTTTTCCCTGTAATGGGCACTATTGGGCCAACTGGCAAACTGGGAATAAAGTCTGTAGATTGTGTCACTGTTAATTCCAAGCTTTTCCTCGTGCATTGTAGAGAGGTAAGATAGCGTGCATGTGTTCAGGGATAATCGTCCTCTCGCATTTAGCAGAAAGCAGGCATCCTGCTATTAGATCTTATCACAACATCTTATAAATGTTTCAGGAAAAGATAATGTGTCATATACACGTGAGTGTGCATTTGTGTGTGTGTGTGCTCATAAGTACAGAAAGAGAGAGAAAGCAAATTTGGCAAAATGTTAACAATTGGGAAAGCGTGGTGAAGGGTATTCAGGAGTTCTTTATACCTACAACTTTTGTACTTACAACTTTTTCTGAGCTTGAAACCATTTCAAATTACAAGTTGTGAAAGGTCAGCAGTAAAACAGAACTTCCTTCGGGACAGGCCTTTTTCTGCAGCACTAGCGAGGAAAGCCATGGGCTGTGATTTAAATCCCAGCTCCAGCAGTTACTAGTCCTAGGATTTTGAAAAGTTTTTCTTATTTCTCTGAAAGTCTCAGTTTCATCACGAGTACAGTAGAGATAACAACCACCTCATGGGGCTCTTGAGAGACTTAAAAGAAATAACACAGTCACATGAAACCAATGCCTGACACAAAGTATTCAGATAGTTGTCGGAATAAATGATAGACCTTGCAGAAATGAATGAAATTAAAGCCTTTGCAAGCCCAGGAAACAAACGTGTATATCATTCCTTCTCTGGTTTTATAACATCTTAACATTTAAGAGATAAAGAACAGATGATGTGAGGGATGCTGCAGGGGGGAAGAGAAGATGAAACCAGTTTGATCCATAAAACTCAACATTCTGTTTTCGTGAACTAACTGTAGCAAAAGAGACCAAAGTTATTGGGAAAGATGGCAAGTGGAGACCATTTTTTTCTCTTATTGCCTCTCTTAGCATTTTAAAAACATTAAAACTATGCCCTAGCTCGTTTGGCTCAGTGGATAGAGCGTCGGCCTGGGGACCAAAGAGTCCCGGGTTCAAGTCCAGTCAAGGGCACCTGCCCAGTTACAGACTCGATCCCCAGTGGGGGTTGAGGGAGGGCGCGTGCAGGAGGCAGCCAATCAATGAGTCTCTCTCATCATAGATGTTTCTATCTCCCTCTCCCCTTTCCCTTCCTCTCTAAAATCAACTTTTAAAAAATTAACAAAAAATAATAATAAAGCCCTGGCTTGTTTTGCTCAGTGGGTAGAGCATCGACTGCGGACTGAAGGGTCCCAGGTTCGATTCCAGTCAGGAGCACATGCCCGGGTTGCTGGCTCAGTCCCCAGTTGGGGGTGTGCAAGAGGCAGCCGATCGGTGGTTCTCTCTCATCATTGATGTTTCTATCTCCCTCTCCCTTCCTCTCTGAAATCAATAGAAAATAATAATAATAATAATAATAATAATAATAAAGTAATTAAAACTAATTCGTCCTTTGATATTTCTATAAGTTTTCTATATTTTCTATCAAGATATAAATGTCAGTTTATGTTTCACTTGTAACAAAACAAAACTTCAAAAATGCTACTGATATGCTTTTCTGTGAGATACAAAGTATGAATATATACATATTTGTTTTAGAAACTGTTTCTTCAGGGTCTTCCAACTACTCAAAACAACAGAAACCCATAACTTCTAGCTACCTAACCCAGACCCAGTTGTTGTTTTTTTTAAACTAGTGGATGCACATTGCCTCAGACCATAATTATGTTTATGCCTTTTGAGCAAGCTGACGAAAAGAAACATTTACTTAAGGTTCCCATCAATGAATGCAGAGCTTAGACTAGCTTTTAGCTTATACAAACGTTATGCTTATTAATTCAGAATATTCATTCAGTTATTGAAATATGATCACAAAGCCTTACAATGAGAGACTGGTTTCCTATTATACATATTAGCTTTGAACAAAAATCCTCTGGCTCAGAAATAACTGTCCCTGTCTGAGGGTTCATATACCCCTTGGAATTTTTAAAACTGTGATTTAGGTATCAAAACTTTGTTATCCATGCTCATCAATGCACAGATATATTATAAATTGGCAAAAATACATCTATTCTGATTAAGAACTCTCCAGTTGAATTTCAGCTTAAAAAATTCTAAAACTGCTTATGTTCAGTAGTCCAGTCCATGCCAACATTCAGAGCATTGTTTTAATTAAAAACCAGTGATATGACACATGCCAACTGTTTCATTGATCCTACTTTGGTCAGAGTTCTCTTCTGAGGACTTAAACTTATATGAAAACAAATAGCAAATATTTATTCAAATTGATTACTATTATTTCACGCCCTGAAAACTACATTTTATACTACATTTATCTACATTAATTTTAACAAACCAAGGATTATTCAAAGCGATCATCACAATGGTAATTGTAGCTAATAGAAGGGCTGATAGCTAAAACAATGACCAACAGATAGATGAGTAGATAGATAGATAGATAGATAGATAGATAGATAGATAGAAGGTGCTTTCATAAATAGATTCAGATACATTAGTATATGGATAAGGATACATACACATATCCTTACTAAAATTTCTTACAGACCCATAAAAGTATATTTTTAAACATCTGTTTACTCAGACACATTTCAGTGGGATGGATGTTCATGTCCCAGTGAATATACTGAAAGGAACAAAATATCACAAATGCAGGGGAAAAGGAACAGTCAGAGGTGGGGGAGAGGTGGTAAGTTCTGCTTTTATGGCTGGATCCTAGGTGACAAATAATTAATTGTTGCAGCTCTCTAGACTTTAAGTTCAATGTGAAGCCAATAGGGAAACTTCTCCTATTAAAAGAGTTCAACTAGTGTGATTTGCTGACTATGTTATTATATCGCCTTATTCGTCAGTCGGTCACTATTAAATCAGTTGTGAGAACAAGAGCCAAGGTAAAGAAAAAAGTGAAAAATGACATTCTAACTGAACTATCTGCCTAGATGAGGCGAAATGGTTTGTTTTCAACGAAAGACAATGTAATCGACGTTAAACAGAAGAACCTTTTACAGACCACAGGAGCAGTGGTTTCCATCTCCCCCTCCCCCTCTGCTCAGGAACGATTTGGGTGTGGAAATAAACGTAGTGGAACAAAAGTATGATGGGTTCAAGGAGAAACAAGATCTATGACAAGGTCAGTGCGCATGAGTCGGCTGGGGTCCCGAGGCTCGGGTCGGAGGCTCAGAGGTGGTCACTCCCCGGTGAGCCAGCAATCTGTACTTGGAGTCCTTGGGGTGACTTAGGGTAAGAGTTTGGGGGCACTACTCTCCGGAATCTGCCCAGGCGCACTGAGAAGTGAAACAGACCCTAGAACATAGCCTATCGATGGTGGCCTCCTCCCAACCCCAAATGAAGATGAGAGCTTGCCAAAGCAAACCTCCTGGCGGCCAGAGGGAGTTTTAACACCCACGTGCGCCCTTTTGTGAAATACAGGCACCTCGGCACCAGCCCGTTCACATCAGCCTGCTACAAGACGCCTTTGGTGCCTCTCTTTCTGCTGCACACATGACTCAGACCGGGAAGGGAAGTGAGCTGAGAGGTCAAGGACACTTTGACTGCAACCAGGTGAACCGTTGCAGTTGCCTGGGAAACCTTTGAAGACAACAATACTTGATAAGTCAAATATCTCAAGTCAGTATGAGCCAAAGTCATTTTTAGAAGATAAATCCAAGAAAACGAATGCCATAAGAAGGATACTTGGCTTGTAAGAGTACGTCCAACTTGTTATGTGCTCATTAGGTTTTGAAAAGAGAAAAAGTACATTATAATCCTAATTAGCCTATAAAAAATTATAAGCTTAAATGCTAACTTTCAGATTAACCTTAAATGCTAACTATTCAGAAAATTCAGAATAAAGACATTTAGATTCCTTGAACGTTTATGCATTGACCATTAAACTGGGGTTTTTATAATAACCCTGTAACAAAATGTAACATGTTTTCAGGAAATTGGCCCTCTTGGTTCTTTAGGATTCTGTTCCAGTCTAGTTTGTCCTTTTTGTTCCAGATTTCCAGTTAGAATGCATGTCAAATATCAAGTATTATGTGGGGGTTTTTTTAGTAAAACATAAAATGTTTTGTTGTAGTAATTCTGAGAAAAAATTTAACAAGTATAACAATGTTCTATTGCTTTGTGTCAATAAATTTGTGTTGAATGGAAAACTTTCTAAGCTCTATTTTGCTGCAAATGCTGAGTTTGGTAAGGGATCGTTCCATGAATCTGAGTTTATGATTTCTTCAATATTTTTTTAAAAAAATTCATCTTGAAAAGCTTTATATTGAAAATATGTGCACATTACTGGAACCTGCATTCACATAGTCTTTTGTAATAAAATTAATCAAAAGAAAAATCAAAATGCAACAACCTTTGAGAACCACGGGGAAATCAAGTTCTGCCCTCACACCTCAACATTGTCCTGGAAAGAGGCTCGTTTAGGGATTAACGTATTTGAGGCTCTTTGAACATCATTTTACAGGCCTATGATTATGGTGGAGGATGCTGTCCAAAAAGTACTACTTTCATGCAGGTATTTTCACTTGAATTTGTAGATGCCTATTTGGACATTCCTCTGAGTTCATTGCTCTGCAATGCCCTCTGCTGGTAACTGCTTGTAAATGGTTTCAGGAAACGGGTATGATAGCTTCCTCTGGCCCACATTGCCACCAAATTCATAAATCCATTGCTCAAGTGGTTCTATTTCTTATGGGGTGATGTACATGCCTAGCTTTATTTTCATTTAAATGTTTAAAGTAAAACTTGTTTTAAAATGTGAGGCTCTTTGGATTTAATTTTTATTTGATGTTGGAGACATCTTTTTCCAGAGCATATAACTTAAGCACAAACTAAAGACACTGTTTTATCTAAAAGGTCTGGTTTTAAAGTTGGAAGAGAAGACAGTATGTAATTTTGAACTTATTTAATCTAGGATGGTTTTATTGGGAAGGTCACAATTTTTATGTCAACTGTGTGAACATAGGCAAACCACTTCTTTAGCATCACTCCATCTAAGTTGATCTAAAGCGTTCATTTCAGTTAATATGACAGCAATCTATCTGAAATAGAAAGATCCCAGCTCTGATCTATATGCAATGGATGTATCTCACCAATTGTTTGAAAAATCAGAAGCTCTTCTCCGTTGGAATGCCTGCTCCAACATAACTTGTACTCGAGTTACATATAAATCTTTACCCACAATTATGAGACATACAGCTCACAGTTCTGAGAACCAACAGCTAGATTCCTAGGCCTGCTGGAAAGACAACCTTGTTCTAGTGTTAATGTTGTGTGTATATGACCTACCAACATATAAAAGTATTAGCTATGCTTTGCTTAAGGAACTCATCCAGAATCCCAAGTACTCCATTGTAACCAATGCAATCTTTGTCCCTCTGACAGTGACCTAAATTATCCGGAGATTTTTTTAAAAAAAAATCTTATTGCTCAAGGGAAGAACCATAAAGCTGGACTCCTCCGTGCCTTTATTCCAGTAAAGAGACACACACCCTGCATATGTGACAGGTCTCCTATAGCGACAAACAAATGGTTCCGGCGTTCAACATGTCTTTATATCGGATGCTTATTATATGTAAGCAACAGATGTACTTCTCATCTGAGCCCCGTAAAAGTGGCTTTTTAAAGAATCCTAAATAGGAAATGAGTCAGTGCAAATATAAACCTCAAAGCGATTCCATACTGCACAAGTAACATTTGCAGTATTGAACACGTCGACTTCTTAGCAGAGTGCCTGCCTGCTGAATGTCATCAGCTGTCAGGGCCCTCGCCCCAGGCGCATGTTCTCTGCGGCTCTCCAGCCGGCGTGAGGAACAATCTGGGGACCCCAGTCGTCACGGAGGACCCAGCCCATGGACCACGCTCATGCCCATTCCTAAAAGCGGGAGAGGCAGACGGTGGCCCCTCCTAACTCCCCCTTCATCATCCTCCACCCGTGGGAGATGGTTGTCTCCCAACATGCAATCCAGTGTGAGGAGCTGAAATAACCGCTATCTTCTTTTCACAAAACTTTTGTTCTTACCTTTACCTGGTGAATCTCTACGGATGTGTAGGAAGTTATCTTTTCCGAGATATATTCCAAAATGCTCTTATGCTATTTCTCTTAGGATTTCTCCACACCGCCCCGGTCGGAAATGTTATGACTTTCTAAAGGAGAGAAAAAAAAAATGTGCACATGAAAATCACAAGAAAATCACTGATTTTTAATCAGGTCTAAACAAATGCCAAACCAATGTGAACAGCACCTTCTCCAAGGCATCGAGTTATGTGTATTATGTACAAAATCTCTCTGCGTGTAGCTGTAGCAGAAGCCACGTTCTCCAGGTGAAATATTCAGTTATCACAGCAGCTGTGTCCTCCTTACCTCGAGTGCTCCAGCGAGGTCACATTCAGTCAAAAACATCCTGCCCTTCTCCCCGCAGGAAGGTTCCATGGGATCCGAGTGCAGAAGCGCAGCAACTTGCTAACTTTGCTCTGTTATTTACCAACCGCACAAAGAAAATGCTGTCTATTCAGAACTCATTTCAAAACTCTTTTCACTGAGGGTGAGCAAACAAGCGGGCTCATGTCCCGAGCCACGGTCACATCTCCAGGGTCTGGTGCTGCCACGGGGCCGGCGCCGGGTGGCACTGCCCCCGCTGCGCCCACAAGGGGCTGTTGTCAACAGTGCACAGGACGCACAGGCCGTGGGGGGGGGGCGACAGTGGTGAGGGCGGGGGTCGCCTCATTTCTCACTCCAAGTCTCCTTGCTTGGTTGCCCTAAATTTCAAGCAGGAGGCTGCCCTCCTCCCCCCAGGCTTGTTCCTCCCAACACAGAGGCTCCAAATACACATCCAGCCAGCAGGCTGGGTGTGAGGTCAGATCCATGACTGAGTCCCTGCCTCTGGGCAAGTTATTCAAACCACTTGGGTTCAGTTGTCTCTTCTGTTCTGGTCTGACTGTACCTGCCTCATTAGTTTGAGGGTTGAGTGGAATCCGCATGCAGATTCTGTGACAGGGCCTGGAACAGCAGTGTGAGGGATTCTAGCACAGAACTCTCTCTCTCTCTCTCTCTCTCTCTCTCTCTCTCTCTCTCTCTCTCTCTCTCTCTCTCTCCAGATGCGGCCGAGGCTCCAATACTCAGACTCAGTGTGAAACTTACCCCCCATCCCACCGCCACAGATGTGCAGAGAAAGCAGCCTAGGAAGTAGTTCTATGGCCCTGAACCACCCCGCCCACCACCACCACCACCTGATCAAGAATAGAGAAGCCTGGGTTGTGTGGCTCAGTGGTTGAGCGTCAACCTATGAACCAGGAGGAAACGATTCGATTCCTGGTCAGGGCACGTGCCCAGGTTGCGGGCTCAATCCCCAGTGTGGGGCGTGCAGGGGGCAGCCAATCAATGATTCTCTCTCATCATTCATGTTTCTATCTCTCTCTCCTTCTTCCTTTCTCTCTGAAATCAATAAGCATATTAAAAATAAAAAGATGTAGTGCTCTAGAAAGGCCATCATTAAGAGAGTTAGTTCAAACCTCTGTCAGGGTAGAACACAGAAAGGTAAGGTAAGGAAGGGCTGATGCTCTCCCTCTCCTTCCTACAAACACCCCAATTCATTCTCATTCTCTCTCTCTCTCTCTCTCTCTCTCTCTCTCTCTCTCTCTCTCTCTCTCTCTCACACACACACACACACACACACACACACACACACACACACACAGCCTACAACCATGGCAGGGGTTGGCAGAGTGCAGAAGGAGCAGAAGTTAGATAGCAGAAGGACTTGTCAGCCTGCCTGTAGGTAGGCAATCAGGCTCACGGAGGAGACCTGATGAGACGTCACTAAGCCAAGGTCAAATATTGACTAGATCATGGGACTAGACATTATAAGTGCTGAAATGATCATGGTCTTTCTGGAGAAATCTAGATGAATATATGTCCTCGGAACCTTTTCACCACCTCCAAGGCATTCTTACTATTACGTTGTCACCTTTCTGTGTTTTCCCCAAGTGCTACCCCTCGCTGCCGAGTCTCTTTCAGAGAGCTTGTATATCTGTAACATCAGACCCCACACAGAAGGCACACCCTGAGTTTTATGCAAGTTTTGATTGTCAGTACTCAAAAGAACAGTGATCAAGAACACTCTACGAAGCTTATCTGAGAAGCTCAAGGCACATCAGAAAATCATCAGCAGTTTCTCTTGTGAGCTTCTTTCTGTGGATAAATACCAATTCTTTCTGCCAGGGGGAAAAAAAGACACCCAAACTCTCTTTGACCTTCCTGCACCTTTACCCCCCCCATCCCACATGTCAGTGAACTGCTGAGAGGGGCCTTCACTGGCTTCTTCTCTCTTTGGGGTTGCAGAGAAATTCAAGTATTTTGCACGGCACAGAAGCAGTTTCTCTCTGGCCAAAAGAAAAACTCAGGAGGAAAAAAAAATCAAAGGCAAGCCTACTTGTGAGCTTCCCAAATTGAGCAAATTTGGGTGTAGCATCTGCAGTCTCAGTTTCGGAAACCACAATATGCCATTCATCCCTCACTAGATGACGGGACAGAAATGTTGTTGCTGAACCAACCCAGGGAAATATGCTTGCTGCTTACCCAAAACAAACTCGCAAAATCCAACTTCTATCGCTCCAGATCCTCAGGCGGGGAGAGTTTCCCTACACCTAATTCTGAACTGTTTCTTTCACTTGCTGAGTGAAGACGAATAATATGGGGGCACATTTGGGGAGATGGGGTTCTGACGTTTTACACTACGGATCCAGAACAAAAACAGTTGTTGCTTGAGAAAATACAGGAATAGCTAAGGCAACGTCCTTTTCCTCAAAACAAAAATGGGTGTGTATGGAGAGGGAGGGAGTGGTGTCAAAGATACAGGTATTAAAACACACATTTTTGAGACCAATAAAACTTTTTTGTCGTTGTTGTTAATCCTCTCCAGAGAATATTTTTCCATTGATTTTTAGAGAGAGTCGACGGGAGGGGGAGAGACAGAGAGAGAATAACAGTGATATGAGAGAGACACATCCATTGGTTGCCTCCCGCAGGCCCCAACCAGGGCTGGGGATTTAGCCTGCCACTGACGTACGTGCCCTTGTCCGGAATCAAACCCGGGACCCTTCAGTCTGCAGGCCGACGCTCTATCCACTGAGCCAACTGGCTAGGGAGAGACCAACAAAACTTTAACTACTCATCCCCGTTGTTACTGAAAGCCTTTCATGAAGGCACCCCCTTCACACCGTGTCCTTTCCTGTGTCTGTAATGAAGTGTCTTTTCACACAGGGACTGCGTCCGCACTTCAGGCCCAGGACTGGAAGCTGAGGGATGCCCACTGGGGCCCCCCCAGGGACACAGCCCTGGGGAGAAGCACCCCACGGGGCCTTCTTCCTGAGAACAACCCCTGAGCCGGGGAGTTCCACTGCATCCCCGTCTCTCTCCTCCCCGAGAAAAAGGCCAAAAGAAAGAGGCCCGTCTATCAGTCCAAAGGCCAGGCCCAGGTGTTTGTCCCTCAGTCTCCCTCCGCTTCCCACGCACTCGATCTGCAAGTCCCCCCCACGCCCGGGAAGCTGAATTTGCAGTAATCCCCCTAAAAGCACAAAGTCTCGCTCGTCAATCAATGAACAGCCATGACTATGAGCAACACGGGGCATTCCAGCAAGATGGCAGAGCACAGACAGCGCCCCACAAAATGCGCTCTGAGGCTCTGCATTCCTGGCCGCCTCGGAGTGTTTACGAGTGGGTGCCTCTGCCATTTTACGAAGTACTCGCTTTTTTAACGATCCTTAAAGCAGCCGTATAGCGGTGTCCTATTCAGATTCTAGTAACTGCTGCTTAACGTTTGGGGCTGGTTTGTTTTCCTTCGGTTGTGTTTTTCTGGAATGCTCGACGTATTTAAATCAGAGGGCCGAGCAGCAACGTGGGCCTGAGGCTTGTCCTCCTGCGGGAGGAACAGGACAAAGTGACACCTGATGGTCATCGGCAATAATTGAGGTCACTGTTCTGAAGGCCCCACCCCAGCGAAGCGGGTCCTGGCTCCTCCCGCTGGGGTTGCGGAGCTGGAACGATCCGCTTCCTGAAGGTGCCTCTCGGAGCCCGCAGGCTGCCCTGGCAACGAGGAAAGGAGGAAAGAAAACGTTCTCCTGGCAACTTGTAAAGTGCAGCTCGCACTGCGGTGTGCACGGCGGCAAGGTGCACATCCCCGGGGTCAGGCGGGCGGCAGCCTCGGGGCCGGGGTCGGGGCCGGGGTCCCCGGACTAGAAGCCAGCGAGGCCCGGCGGCCGCGTGTCGCCAAGGCCGTCTGAACCCAGAACGCGGAGCCCACAGATTCCTGAGTCTTTTTCCTCGAACCATGTGCCAAATATTTTTATTATTCTTTGAGAAACCAGTGGGTGGGCACAGATGGGAAGTGGGAGGCTGCAAAGGGAAAGAAGACGGTGTTGGAGCGGAGCGCACAGCCTGCGCGCCTCTCCAGCGGCCTCGCGACCCAGATGGCGCCGCGCGCTGCTCCCCCCGCCCCCGCCCCCGCCCCGCACCCATCAGCCCCCCAACTTGTCCGCACAATCAACCCCGGCCACCGCTCACCGCGCAGCCTCCGGGGTGTTCTGCGCTCACACCAGCATTTCCAGAACAGCCAGTTTAAAGAATCAAGGCCGATGGAGCTGCTCTACATGCGGTGAAAGGCCTGTTCCCTTATCCTGTCCTGCACGTGCCATTTGGTGCCGTCAGTGACAGAAGCCCCTTTACTTCCCACCTTCACCTAAAACCAGACTTTGCTTAGGGAAGGAGACCTGCTTCAGTGCACCCCGAAAACAAGCTCGGTGCTGCCTGCTGAGCTCCCAGGAGGTCCCGTCCTCTTAGGAA
Organism: Myotis daubentonii; assembly: GCF_963259705.1. NCBI lineage: Eukaryota > Metazoa > Chordata > Mammalia > Chiroptera > Vespertilionidae > Myotis > Myotis daubentonii. The sequence continues at coordinate 11,255,252 of NC_081856.1, read as the reverse complement.
AGCGAGGCGCGGGGTGGCTGTGCGTGTGTGTGTGTGTGTGTGTGCGTGTGCGTGCGTGTGTGTGTGCGTGTGTGTGTGTGTGTGTGTGTGTGCGCACCTCTGAGTAACTGGACAGGGGCGTGGTGAACGCACGCTCCTTCCGGCTTCAGGCCTGGATGCTTTCAAAACTTACAAGGGGCGACCGTCCTGGCGCACATGTCCCTTCGAGATGAGCTACATCCCAGGGAACGGCTTGCAGGCTCCCTTGTCACACGCGTGGTTGTTAGAGGCTCCCCCAGACTCGGCCCACGGCGCTTGGTGTGGGATGGGGAGAGAACCCCATCAGGGGCGGTGGGGAGGGCGAAGAGGTTGCCGCAGTGAGGAGCGGGCTGGTACCCAGCTCCCCGCATGCTCCGGGAGGAGGTGGCCCCCGGGGCCTCCTTTTGCGTCCAGCCAGGCCTGCTGCCCACTTGGTGCTGCTCTCTCCACACCTGGGCACGGGCCAGCGTGAGGCGGTCAGCAAACTCACAGCCCAGGACCAGAACTGCTACAACTGAAACGACTGCACCGACGGCTGCTGAGAAGACCGCGGGCGTGCAGGTGCGCTGGCATGGTAGTTTTGTTTTGTTTTTAATTTTTTTATTTGTATTAAATGTAATGGGGTGACATTAGTTCATAAATCACACAGTTTCCAGGTGTACAACTCTGTAACACATCATCTGTGTATTGTATTGCGTGTTCACCACCCTAAGTCAAGCCTCCATCCATCATCATTTACCCCACTTTTACCCTCTCCTACCTCCTCAGCCCCCTTTCCCTCTGGTCATCACTATATTGCCATTGGTCTCTGAGAGGCGTTTTTTTCTTTGCTTAATCCCTTCGCCTTTTGCACCCAGCCCCCCAACACCCTTCTCCTCTGACAGCTAGCAGTCTGTTCTCTGTGTCTATGAATCTGTTTCTATTTTATTTGTTATTTTATTTCATTCATTAGATTCCATGTATAAGTGAAATCATATTTGTCTTTCTCTGACTGGCTTATTTCACTTAACATAATATCTCCAGGTCCATCCATGCTGTTGAAAAGGTGAGATTTCCTTCTTTTTCCTGGCTGAGTAGTATTCCATTGTGTACATGTACCACAGCTTTTTTATTCACTCATCTCCTGATGGGCACTTGGGCTGCTTCCAAATCTCGCCTATTGTCAATAACGCTGCAATGAACATAAGGGTGCATGTATCCTTTTAAATTAGTGTTTCCGGTTTCTTTGGATATATTCCCAGGAGTGGAATCGCTGGGTCATAAGGCAGTCCCATTTTTAATTGTTTGAGGTGACTCCATACTGCTTTCCACAGCGGCTGCACCAGTCTGCATTCCCACCAGCCGTGCATCCTCACCAACTTGCGATTTGTTGATTTATTGATGGTAGCCATTCCGACAGGTTTGAGGTGTATGTCACTGTGGTTTTAAGTTGCATGTCTTTGATGATGAGTGACGTAGAGCATTTTTTCATCCGTCTGTTGGCCATTTGTATGTCCTCTTTGGAGAAGTGTCTATTCAGGTCCTTCGTCCATTTTTTAATGGCATTGTTTGTGCTTTTGATGTTGAGTTGTATGCGTTCTCCATCAATGCCGGATATTAACCCCTTATCAGAGGTGTCACTGGAGAATGTGTTCTCCTCTTCAGCGGGTTGTCTTTGCATTTTGTCCTTGGCTGTGCAAAACCTTTTTCACTTGATATAGTCCCACTTGTTTTTCCTTTGCTTCTCTTGCCCGAGGTGATGGTAGTTTTTAAATTGTTTATAGTGGCAGACCCTTTTCTCAAATGCTACACCATGACCCTCAAAACATACAAGAGCCAAGTTGTCATGATAAGAAGGAGGCGCTAGACTAGCTATTAAGAGTCTGTCCTCAGGTCATCCCAAGGGTCCGGCTGGCTTTGATTGCTTGCTTCAAAGCCATTCCTGAACAGAAAATAAGAGAAGCATTCACATTTATAGAAAATAGAACCTTTACAATGGAATAAGATACAGATAGTTCTCATTTGAAATAATATTTTAAAACCTAATCATGTGACTATGTTTGGAGATAGGGTCTTTAAAGAGATAATTAGGCTAAAATGAGGTTATGAGGGTGGGCCCTCATCCAATATGACTGGTGTCCTTACAGGAAGAGAAAACTTGAACAGACACGTACAGAGGAAATCCTGCTCCAGAGTCCTCAGACTCAGCCACGGCACGGGTCCTACCTGCCTCTCCAGCTGACAGCCTACCCAGCAAATTCCAGATTTGCCGTGAAGCAATTCCTTAAAATCAATCAACCATTTAGTCAATCTCTCATTCTCTTTCATCTATCTACACCTATCTATGTATTCACACACACACACGCAATAACCAAAAGGACACTTTCTTGGACTTCTAATTCTCTCCAAGAGTCCCCACACTCCAGCAAGTCAAGGATGGAGGGTGGGAGCAGATGAGAGTCCAGGGCTGCCAGAGGGCTAGGAGCCCTCGGTGGTGTCTCCCATGTGAGCTTAGACACCTGCCCAAGTCCTAATCCTGCACAGGATTTTCATATAAGGGTGTTCCCTGTCCATTTATGTGGGACCCACTGCCAGGGAATCCTCTGAAGGCGCTGCCAGGAGCTCCTGGGCTCTTTGAGAATGAGCGGAGTAGAACTGAGCTGTGCGTAGGGAGGGGGAGGGGAGCGTGAGCCAGCAGCCAGTCTTCCTCACTGTCCTCAGGGTCATCCAAAGAGCCTGGCTCGCCCGCCTGCCTAGCCGCAGTGGCTCAGTGGTTGAGCGTTGACCTGTGAACCAGGAGGTCACGGTTCGATTCCTGGTCAGGGCACATGCCTGGGTTACAAACTCAGTCCCCAGTGTGGGGCCTATAGGAGGCAGTCAATCAATGATCCTCTCTCATCACTGATGTCTCTATCTCTCTCTCCCTCTCCCTTCCTCTCTGAAATCAATAAAAATACTTAAAAAACAACGAGCCCAGTTCTATGGGTTCCTCCCAACCGGTAAAGGGGAGGTTCTGAAATTGCATCGTGAGATTTTTAAGCCCCTCCCTCTCCACTATGACCCCACAGCCCTAACGCAGCCCCAAAGGCCAGTGACCACAGACTTGGAGACTTAGTGTCACTTTAGACACTGTCTTCTTTCATTTTTAAAGCAGTGCACCTGGCTGATCTGCAATTTATTTTTTTCCTTTTTTTTTCCTTTTTTTTTCCTTTTTTTTTTTTTTTTTTACTTTGAAGCAACCTGAACCAGGACCTCTGCTCTTGGCTTATTTGGGGAAGCCTCCCAGCCGGTGGAAGCTCTCCTCTGAGCAGATGCGCCTGCACCTCTGAGCTGGTCTATCCTGAATGAAGGGCCACGTCCCCGTTGCCAAAATAACTCGTGTTGACAAAAGCATTTGAATGCCGGAATAGTGTGTGACATTTTTTAATCTATTTTTTATTGATTTCAGAGAGGAAGAGAGAGGGAGAGAGACAGAAACATCAATGATGAGAGAGAATCATTGATCGACTGCCGCCTGCACGTCCCACACTGGGGATTGAGTTCGTAACCCAGGCATGTGCCCTGACCAGGAATCAAACCGTGACCTCCTGGTTCACAGGTCAACGCTCAGCCACAGAGCAATGCCGACCGGACAGTGTGTGACATTTTCTGGAATGTGTTGGGATAATAAAGTTGGTGTGACAATAAATTGAAAGCAATAATTGTGGCTTAGTTATCTAAATATCTTTAACACCTAGCTTGTAATGAGTAGGGACTCTGGAGAGGTTTGAGGAAGGGAGGAAGGAAAGGAAGCAGGGAGGGAGGGAGGGAGGGGAGATGCACCATGGTAATTAACACAGACCCTAATGAGCCATGAGTACATTGTGTTTTTGTTTCTAGCCTTTGAAGTCCGACAGCTGAAGGGCTCCCCTCTTTCTACAATAGCAACTAATATCTAAAGTGCCTACATCCTTTTGTTTAATAAAACAGCATATATTAGGGGAGTTGTGCTTCATGAAACCTTTTCTAAAGTGACAATTATCGAGAATGAACACCTACCTCAAAACCATAATAAAAAATAAAAACTTTGCACATTTCTTGCTACAGTACCCAAAAAAACCTCCAGATATAAGCATGCTAACTTTATTCTTTAATAATAAGCTCTTTTCTCGATTTAAAAACATATTTCTTTCAGAGGCTGCAACTTTCCCTGTATTTTAAAAAGAAGGGTGATTTGTATCACTAGAGGGAGACAGTTTGCCAAAAAGCTATTGTCAGGCAGAACCGAAAACTTTCCAGCTCTTAAAGCAAAAACACTGAGAAATATAAGTTACTTCGTACTGTTACCTATGCATGTCATTTTATGAATTTAACAAGTCATGCCTAGAATTATTAAACCAATAGGTTAATTTTTCCTTTCTCAGATATCATTGAAACTGACTAAAAAGATAGAAATGGAAATTGTCAAACTAGTAAAATACTAAAATCCCAAATATGACATTGAAATACCAGAATTTTTCAACTATCTCAGGAGTAGTCACTTCAATAGTAAAAATTGGAATACAAAGATTGTCTAGGTACATAATTTTCTGTCTTGTTAACAGCTGCTTTCAAAATTGAATTAACCTGGTAGCCACTAGTTGTACCTGACTTTGAACACTTGAAATGTAGCTAGCCTGACTCAGGAAATGGCTTTTTCATTTTTATTTTAACTAATTTAAATTAAATTTTAAAAATTGAAGTAGTATAAATGTCTTTTTTCTTCTTCCAATTTTGTTTATATTGGTTTCAGGTGTACAGCTAAGTGGTTAGACGATGTAAGTGTCTTTATATTAAACACAACTCACTCTTCTTTGGCTAGACCTCCATTTTGCTTTGGTGGCTGCATTGTGTTAGATGTCACTGCTGTATTAGAGCACATGTACTGGGCACAGGTGTCATTTTAAAACCTAACCAATAACTTTTATACTGCTTACATAGCAAAATGATAAAACTTTGAATATACTAGGTTAAATATTTAAAATTCATTGTATAGCCCTAGCCAGTTTGGCTCAGTGGAGAGAGCATCAGCCTGTGGCCCCAAGGGTCCTGCATTCGGTTCCGGTCAAGGTCATATACCTGGCTTGCAGGCTCCTTCCCAGCCCTGGCCCTGGTCAGGGCCCTGGTCAGGACTCCTGCAGGAGGCAACCAATCAATGTGTTTCTCTCACATCAGTGTTTCTGTCTTTCCCTTTCTCTCCCACTCTACCTAAAAAAAAAAAAAAAAAAAAAAAAGGAAAAATATCCTCAGGTGAGGATTTTTTTAAAAATTAATGTTATAGTTTCCTTAAACAAATAAATAAATAAATAATAAAATTGAATTAACCTAAATCTCCCTTCCAGTTCAATGTCAGAGTTCCAGCTCTTTTTTTTAACATGTTTTTATTGATTTTAGAGTGAGTTCTAGCTATCACCTCCTTGGCAAAATTAGTCATTGCTGCCTGCTTCCTAATGCTGCCAAGTACTAAGAGGTGAGGGGGCACGATTCTACCTCCTTTGTTATTTCTCAAAATTGGAAAAGCAGTGTGCTGTGATAGATAGCTATCTCTGCCAGCACCATTCTCTACACTCCAGAAATAGTGCTTCATAAGGTTTGGCTAAAAAGAAAATATAATCAATCAATCAATCAATAGAAATATTAAGTGCTGATATTTTAGAAAATACAGAGAAGTAAACTTTACCTGGGTATAAAATCTTTATTTATTTATAAAACAACTAGAGGCCTAGTGCACGAATTCATGCATGGGTGGGGTCCCTCTGGGTGGCCTGCAGGGATCGGGCTGAAAGCCGCAGTCCAATGCCACCTGCAGCTCCTACCTGTCGCTCCCACTCATCCCGGCCCCACTGTGCCTGCCGCAGGCTCGCACCCAATCAGTCCTGATCAGCAGAGGCTTGAGCTGCAGCAGCAGCACTTGCCAGCCATGAGCCCTGCGTGCGTCTGGCACCCTCCCAAAGGGAGTGGCCTACAGGATCGGGCTGAAACCAGCTCTGCGACATCCCCCAAGGAGTCCCAGATTGCGAGAGGGTGCAGGCCAGGCTGAGGGACCCCACTGGTGCACGATCCAGCCAGGGAGGGGCCACGGGAGGGCTCCAGGGCGTGTCCGGCCCATATCGCTCAGTCCCTATTGGCAGGACCCCAGCAGCAAGCTAACCTACCAGTCAGAGCATCTGCCCCCTGGTGGTCAGTGCACGTCATAGCGAGCGGTTGAGCAGTCTTAGCATATCATTAGCATATTACGCTTTGTTCAGTTGTTTCGTTGTTCTGCCATTCTGTCTATTTGCATATTACCTTTTTATTATATAGGACTAGAGGCCTGGTGCACAACATTCGTGCATTGGGGAGGGGGTGAAGGGGTGTCCCTCAGCCCGGCCTGCACCCTCTCACAGTCCAGGACCTCTCCGGTGATGTCCGCCTGCTGCAGAGGTGGGAGAGGCTCCCGCCACCACCGCTGCACTCGCCAGCCATGAGCCTGGCTTCTGGCCGAGCAGCGCTCCCCCTGTCGGAGCACACTGATCACCAGGGGGCAGCTTCTGCATTGAGCATCTGCCCCCTGGTGGTCAGTGCACATCATAGTGACCAGTCGTTGCACTATTCAGTCGATTTGCATATTAGCCTTTTATTATATAGGATGGCAATACCACCTGGCCAATGTTGCTCAGTGGTTGAACATTGACCTATGAACTAGGAGGTCACAGTTAGATTCCCCATCAGGGCACATGCCAGGTTGTGAGCTCGATCCCCAGTAGAGGGCATGCAAGAGGTAGCTGATCAATGATTCTCTCTCATCATTGATATTTCTAGCTCTCCCTCTCCCTACCTCTCTGAAATTAATAAAAATACATTTTTAAAAAACAATGCCATTACTATATTATATATTGTTTCTCCTTTTTGGTTGAATAGTAATAGAAGACTTTAGATAGGGCAGACTTTAGAGCATAAAACATCCATTTAGGATGACTTCTTGCCCTCCCTGGGAAATATTCCAAATTAGATGTCAAAAGACAGCTGTTTTCCTCCAGATGTTATTGGAGATCGCCAATGTATATTTAAACTGAGAATTAAGCTACATACAGGGATTTAAAAAACATAAAATAGCTCTTTTATGATGCATTTAAATTAATTACTTTTAGCATGTACAATAAAAGGAACAGCAGATGGTGAAGACTTGGTTTAAAGTGAAAGTCATTAAAATAATTGCAACTGGAAAGAGAGTTTCCCATGTCAGGAATTCATGAATAATAGTTTAAGCAAAGTTTTTAAGTGACCCATATAGTAAAAGAATCTATATTATAAATATATTCCATGTACTAAACAGATATTATTCCATATACTAAATGGATTTCTATATTATTTCAGAACACCAAAAATGAGGAAATGTTACTCAAGAGAGCAACTTAAAAAATGTTGATACAACTACATAATTTTACTCAGATTTTATAACTGCTTAAAGTTTTAGATCTCTAATTATTAGTCATCATTTATATGTAATCTGTTTCCATCTTATACATAGCAAAGTATTATATTTTAATATAATGTTACTTATGACTTCCAAGTTTTAAACTACATAGTTCCTTTCTTCAGGTGGCATTTTAAAACAGAAGATGGTAGCCAATTCACATAGTTTCCATTGGTAAAGTGATTTCTACCTCCAAGCACAGCCAAACAACTCCTCAGAAAGCCATAAACATTATCTGTGTGTGTATATACACAGCTTAACATGCATGCATTGTGTATTACTGTAATTCTCACACACACAATCACAGACCCACAGTCAAGTGTCTTACTAAACGACAGAACCCTGCAACCACTGAACTTCAAATGCGGAGTCAGCAATTTTTGGCTAACAGATTCTGACAACAGCTATCATCTTATTGATATAACTCCCAGTGAGAAAATGATTGTCAGAGGTGGTCACAGAGCCAGAGTTTGAGGAAAGGGGCTGGGGCTGGCTGGATACTAACAACTGAGGCATAAAGTTTAAACGTCTTGTGACAGATCCTGAACTAAGCACATATCTCTGTTCTCAACATGTTTATCGTCTAAATCCTTCTTAAGACAAGAAATTCCAATTTTTGTGTTCCCCCAGAGTCCCCAGTGTGGCCATATTTGGAGATGAGGTTTTGGAAGGTAATTAGGGTTAGATTATGTCATGAGGGTGCGTCCCCATAATGGAATCAATGTCCTTAGGAGAGGAAGAGAACGCCGTGTGAGGATGCAGCAAGAAGGCAGCTGAGGTGACACCTCCACGCCTCGGGGGTGACACCACCTCTCCAGGGGGTCTGGAAGGCAGTGTTTCCAATTAAAGAAGGGCATCCTCTAGCTTTAGGACAGCATGGGACGTGCCTGGCCGCTTTCACCTTCCTTGGGACCCATCCCCCCTTGCTCCCTTTGGGGATGGGAATGTCACCCCCAGGCCGGTCCCACAGTGTACTTTGGGAGCACGTCATTTCTGGCTTCGCTGGCTTCCAGCTGAAGAGGAATTTGCATCGGGATGAATCATACCTCGAGTCTCATCCGTATCTGACTTATATGATATTCGGAGGAGACTTTGGACAGTAGATCTCAGGGCTAATGCTAGAACGAGTTCAGACTTTGGAGCTGTTGGGATGGAATAAATGTGCTTTGCATATGAGAAAGGCATGAATTTCGGAGGTCTGAGGCAAAAGCTATGGACTGAATTGTTGTGTACCTCCAAAATGTATGTGGAAGCCTTAACCCACTATGTGATGTTGTTCAGAGGTGGGGCCTTTGGAAAATAATTAAGGTTAAATTAGGCCATGAGGTTGGGGCGCTCACAATGGGATTAGTGCCCTTATAAAAAAAAAGAAGAGACACAAAATATCACACCTTTTCTTTTTCCCTCTCTCTTTGTCTCTCTCCACCCTTCTTCCTCCTGTTAAAAAAAAAAAAAAAAAAAAAAAAGGAAAGGCCACATGAGGGCATATGAAGAAGATGGTCAACCAAAAATGGGGAAGGGGTACCTCACTACACCCTGAATCTGCTAGCACCTTGGTTATGGACTTCTCAGCTTCCGGAACTGTGAGAGATGAATGTTTTCTGTCCCAGCCACTCAGTCTATAGCAGCGATTCTCAACCTGTGGGTCGCGACCCCTTTGGGGGTCGAACGACCCTTTCACAGGGGTTGCCTAAGACCCTCAGAAAACACATATATAATTACATATTGTTTTTGTGATTAATCACTATGCTTTAATTATGTTCGATTTGTAACAATGAAAATACATCCTGCGTATCAGATATTTACGTTATGATTCATAACAGTAGCAAAATTACAGTTATGAAGTAGCAACGAGAATAATTTTATGGTTGGGGGTCACCACCACATGAGGAACTGTATTAAAGGGTCGCGGCCTGAGGAAGGTTGAGAACCACTGGTCTACAGTGTAACTCGGGCTGTTCAAACAGCCCGGCCCTCAGAGATCACAGCAATGTGAGTGTGTGCTGAGGAAAATGGCAGCTGAAGGGACTGTGGAGCTGAGGGTTCAAGGGGAGAAAGTGCGGAACCTGGGGAGGAGAGGACAAGAGCGGGCGCCTCATGGAAATCCACCACCACCACCAATGAGCAGGAAGGTGTGCAGCGCCCGAAGGAGAACCCAGTGTCCTGCACTGTCACAGCTATTCGTGTTGCTATACAATTTGTTCACTCATTATTTCAGGGGTCAGGGCAGGACATACTAAACTGGTGGTCCCCTTGCTCCCCAGATCTAGTCCTGCCATTCAACACCCATTCATTTTTCTTTCTTGTAATAGATCTTCTTCTTTTTTTATCCTGGCTTGTCCATGGTCTATCTGAGATGTCCTCAACCTGTAACGGAAAGGTTTCAATCTCAACCGAAGACGTTTTAACAAAGAGCAGTGCCCGTAGGATAAGGGAACCAAAGAAACTGGAGTTATTTCTTGGTACTAACTGAAAGCAATAACAAGAGATGGGATGACTTCTTATAGTCAAGACTCTGGAGGGAACATGGACATCATTTAGGGAGGAAAGGAAGATATACAAAAGGCCCATATGAAACTTCTGGAGGTGAAAAATACATCTGAAATGAAAAAGACACTGAATAGCTGTAAAGGATGCCATTGTGCTAATTTCTCAGTGTGTCATTCTAACCATTCAATATGTCATCTCTGTTCATACACACAAACGCTTTCCAGTTACAGCAAACAAAATTCCTAGTTAGTGGTATTTTTAAGCTGGGAAGTCCTGGCCACCAGTATGCCATGACGCCTGGAGGCACTCCAGTTTCATGAACATTGATGCTACATATCATTGAGGTACACTCAACTACGCATGTCAGAATCCCCGAGTTTTAATTAAAGTTATGATGGGAACAAAGAGTGCCCATTAGACAAGAAGAATTTGGTCTTGGCAAGTAATATTTGGATTCATTTGCTTAATTAGATCAGTACTTTTAAAACAATTTGCAAAGCATAGGATTAAAGCCCTGAATTTCAAAAGATTTAGCAGAAGCCACAATCATGGTTTCAAACAAATCATCTGCAAAAAAATTGTAGCCTGAAAATAGCAATTAGCAGCTCACAGGAAAAAATAAATTTAATTGAGACCATTTCTACCAGTTGAGTAACCATGTATAAATACGGCTTCGCTGGAATCATTGATAACTTAACCTTCACAAAATTTTTCAGAATGACAGCAAACTGCCCTTCTTGTTGATTTCAGAACTAGAATTCAAGTAAAAATTAATTTCAAGTGCAAAAATATTCTATTATTTTGACTTTGGTGGGAAGAGGGGAGCAACAAAACAGGCAGGGCTGGCAAGCTCAGCCCCATCCTTCCCTTTTGTACTTCAAGCTCAGTCCTAGCCCTACCTCTCCATCCTCACAGTTTATTTTGTTTTTTAAATATATTTTTATTGATTTCAGAGGAGAAGGGAGAGGGGGAGAGAGATAGAAACATCAATGATGAGAGAGAATCACTGATCAGCTACTTCCTGCACGCCCCCTTCTGGGGATCGAACTCCAAACCTGGGCATGGGCCCTGACTGGGAACTCCTGGTTCATAGGTCGACACTCAACCACTGAACCACACCAGCCAGGCCCCATCCTCATATTTTAAAAAAGTAAACAAAATCCCTTGATATTTAGAATTAATCAATGGCCACTGACTTAGTAAGTGTACTTTCAGTTCAAGTTATTATTCAAAGTATTGAAATTTTATTTTGTTTATTCTCAAAGAAGTACCTTAGTAACCCTGCCCATTCCTCTTCCTAAAGAAAGAGAAATATTTGGGGGTGGGGTTGGTGTAATAATGTCATGGAGAAGGTAATTTTTTTACCCTCACCCTAGGATATGTTCATTGATTTGATTTTATTTTTAATATATTTTTATTGATTTCAGAGAGGAAGGGAAAGGGAGAGAGAGGTAGAAACATCAATAATGAGAATCATTGATCGGCTGCCTTCTGCAAGCCCCACACTGGGGATCAAGCCTGCAACCCTGGGCATGTGCCTTTGACCAGAATCGAACCCAGGACCCTTCAGTCCGCAGGCCGACACTCTACCCACTGAGCTAAAGCAGGTAGGGCTGTTCATTAACTTTGGAGAGAGATGGAAGGAGATTGACTTGGGGATGGTGAACGCACAATACAGTGTACAGATGACTTGTTGTAGAATTGTGCCTCTGAAATCTGTATAATTTTGTTAGCCAGTGTCACCCTGAAAGAGAGAAGGGGGAAAAAAAAAGAATGTCATTTTCTGCCGACTCCCTGGATCCAACAAAATATAAATTTATTTAATCACCTGCATTCAGCAACCCATTAATCTAATATTGTCATAACAAACAAAGAATGGATTTAAGGCTTAGTAGCCGGAGTATTAGTGATCATACATCATATGAGCTTCACCCACTGGTTTTGTGGTTTATTGTTTTAAAGACAACGTCGTTACCTCACACCTTTCCCTCTGTAGAAGACAGAAGATATTTTTGTCACAAACTCTACATGGATGATTCGACAAACCATCAGAATCAAGAAATTAATAAACAGAACTCACCGCATGCGATAATTCTTATAATATAAAGAAACAGCTATTTTCTGCAAATAAAGACACATTTAACTTTGCTTAGCAACGGTGCTTTAAAGGTCTGATATACATGCAACACTACATCATTTCAAAATAGCTAGAGAGGGAGAAAAAAATTTTTAAAAAGACAACACAATAGATATCCCCAGGAGGCTCTAACATGCAGGTGAATAGCCAAAACACAGACCCATGAAATGTCCGAGAACAGGTGCTGGACATACACGTGCGAGGGTCGTGATGGGCACAAGTGCTGAAGGGAAGTGGGGAGCAGGGACCAGCCCCCAGGAGGCTCCTGGGACTGTCAGAAGCCCTGGTGGGTGCATGTGCCGGTGAGTAACACGGAACAGTCCCATGCGAGTGCAGTGACTCACTGGGCTTTGGGAAAAGACGTATTTTATAACTCCACCGGCGTAGCAACCTTTGGGATATACTCTCCCAGCCCCTGTTCCCAGGATTGATCAGGTACTTTGATCAATAAGGCTACAGTCTATGCTTTTATGGATATGCCTGGCAATGTTCAGTTAGCTTTAGTTACCAAATAGAAATGATACTGCGGCTTTTACAAGCAGTGTCTGTTCAGTTCCCCTTAAAAGGAAGCACGGCCTAGTCAAAAGTAACACAGAAAATAAAACCGTCCCAAACCAGACATCCTCAACCTTACACTAAAGAGAGAGACCATTTTTTACACACGCCCTCATACATTCGTGTCAGAAAGAAAGGGCGGAAACAGCAGAATTCTTAGCAATGAAACCACAGCAACATATCCGCCTGAATGTTGAATCTAAGAGCCAGCATGTAATTTCTTTAAAATTATTCAAAATCTTACTTGTGAAAGGAGTTCGAACGTCAGCTCCAAACCAGCTGAGGGGAAATGTAATCTGACAACTTCGAAGGACTCACTTCTAAAACCTTAACACACACACACAGGACAGAAAAAAAAAAAAAAGGAAAAAAACTTTCCACAAACTTTGGAGCCACGTGAGCCCAACTTTAATCCTGTAACTACTTCTCCTTTTTCCCTGTTTGTTCCTAGTCAAAACTTTCGGGCTAATGTACACAGATTTATTTATTATAAGCAGGCGTTTTGCATTCAGTCCTTCCCTGAGGAGAGGAATGAGAAACCAAGTACTGGCTCCTGGGGAAAGCCGAATGCCTCCTCTACGTTAACTGTCGTGAAGACCACCGCTGTCGCTGTGTAGGGGGTGACGGTCCCTTGAATTGCTCGGATACCTCTGCCATTGGCTGTGCCTAATTCCCCAAAGGCTGCTACCGTTCAGTGGTAGGGAGAGTAAATGAAATTGCCGGACGGAAAATGTCACTGAGAAACCCTGGCTCCAGTTTGTGCAGCTCCAGAGGAGGGCGGGTGGGGCCTGGGGCCGGGGACAGGAATGTCCTACCACAGGGCTCACTATTCGGTGCAGGATTTGGCACAGCATTAGTTTTCGCATGACCTTTATTTAACTGTTATTCATTCCAGAAGCAAATTCCATACATATATGACTGGCTTTAAATATTTGGGGCCCAAATGAACTAGATGGGATACTTTTTTTAAAAGAAATTAGTATTCATAAAAAAGCAAAAATAAAACAACAAAACCCATTCATTGATGATCATACTGTGGTCTTGGGTTCCGTATTTCTCAAATTAGGTTTAACCTGGCCCTACGTGGATCAATCTAGAAATCCCTTTCTCTCTCATCTTCAGAAAATGACCAAAGTTGTTGTTGTATAGTGAAATGAGCAGTTTAAGAGAGAAAACAAAACAAAAAATTCCTTTAGCTGTGTCAAAGACTCAGGCTTATACCTGCTGATGAATTTGACTTTGTAAATAAAGATTAAAGGTCATTAACCACAATCCAAATTGATCAGACTGAGGGGTTTCTTTTTTGGGGAGCCTTGGGGAGGGGAGTTGAGTGAGTCTTTCCTTAGCTTTTGTTTTTTTAAGCACACTTTTTTTAAAACCCAGCCTCAGTTGTAATTCCCAGTTGTAATTGTAAATGATGGTGCTAAATGGCAAATATCTGTTGAGTTCTCTAATGGAACTTACTGATTATTTACTTCTTTAAAAAATCCAAACTGTTTTTCTGGAAAGATTGTGAAAACTATGTTAAATTTATTTTTCAAAAATAGTTCTTAGAAACTCTGATTTAAATACAACAATAACAAGCAAATAAACTGTAAGGTCTTTAAAAGCCAAACCAAAGAATTTTGTCTCAGATCTTATCATTAGATTCTACAGTATCAAAAATAGCCATCGATGTTGAATAAACTTAAAATATATAATTCTGCAGAAAATGGCAATAGAAAAAGACCCATCACTGATCTCAACCATGTGGTGATGCAACTGTCATTCAGAAGCAAGATTTGTTCACCAAAAATACAGCAACCCATTTTTCCCCTCTATTCAATCGCAATTTCATATTGCCCTGTTTAATGAAGTCTGGAAAATAACAATGTGAAGTTATTATCCTTAAGGTTTCAGGTAGGTGTTCATGGTTAGCTTTAGCATTAAACAGTTTGATACCAGCTCTGGAAAGTAGTAATACCTGTAACCAAATATATTTGAAAAGCAAATACCCCAGGACTCTGTTGCTATAGAAATAAAATAAACAATAATAAAAGATAGGGATCTCTTTCAAACATCTTGGTTAGGCCCAGCTAGTGTGGCTCAGTGGTTGAGTGTCGACCTATGAACCAGGAGGTCAGGGTTTGATTCCTGGTCAGGGCACATGCCTGGGTTTCGGACTCAATCCCCAGTGTGGGGCCTATAGGAGGCAGTCAATCAATGATTCTCTCTCATCATTGATGTTTCTCTCTCTCTCCCTCTCCCTTCCTCTCTGAAATCAGTAAAAATATAGATTTTTTTTTTTTAAACCTTGGTTAGGCTGTTTCTTGAAAATGCCTTACTTCAGACAACAATCAGAAAGAAAAGTAGCTGAACATTTGAAAAACTTTAAAGGTCAACTTTCATAGCTCTTCTTGGCAAAGCTTCAAATCAGTTTACAGACTATTATAACTTCTGAATTTTGGCTTGAAATTCTGAAAGCTCCTTGAAGTACCTTTGAATCATCTATCACACTAGAATTTCTCAGTGAGTAACGTATTATTTTAGAACCAAGGAAAAATAATTTGAGGTGTGTTAAATCTTAAATGTATGTGACATTTGGAAATGTACTTGGGGAACCTATGTGTATCCGTAAAACAGAACACACAAAAAATCCAAAATAGAGTCAAATTAGCCAGAGCAATACTCTAGCGTTTCAAAAGCATTTGCATGGGCAACTTTGCATTGGTTGACATGCACGAAGTTACCCTTTCAGCTGCATGGCTAGGAATAAGAATTCCATCATCAGCAAGAAAATAAATATTCAATCCAATAGTCAAAATGACCCTTCATCATAATTTTTTACTCAGCTCAAGAGAATTCTAGACAATGACTACTTTGACAGAGATATTTTGAAATGGTTCAACCTTTAAGGAAGTATGGAAAGTAACATAATGACACCTAAATAACTAGTTAAACATGAAAAGATGTATCTGATATTCTAACATACTGCAGAGTGTCTCCCCCCCAAGATTGGGTAAAATTGCCACTAACTTGCTTAGCTAACAAAATATATAACTTGTATTATGCTCTCCCCAAATTGTTAAAATGCTACAGAACCTCAATAAATATTGCCACACTTTAGAGGCAGAGCAAACTCCCTCTCACTAAGTGGAAGCCTCTGGAGGTATTCATCTGGTGCTTGTAAAAGGAGTGATAATGTTAAAATGTAACACAGACTATTCGGTTTCCTTACCTGAGGGCTTTGTTTATTTTATTTTATTTCTTTGAGGGCTTCGTTTATTAAATCCAGAATCACCTTTTAGAATGACAGTCTTAGCAGAATTTAAATAGCATAGGTACTAAAAGGTATCCTACCTGTTAGCATTCCAACAAATTCTACCCAAGAATAAACAAGGTAAAAATTATGTGCTTGTCAGAAAAGGTTGCTGTTTAGGTTAATTATTCTTGGAGGGCCTGATCTAATTTTTATCCATGAGGTATATAGATTTATGAGGTTTTCCAAGTTGCTCATCTAGATGAAGAAGTGAAATACAACAGGGGAAGTGGCTTACTGTTGACTATAATTTTGATCGAGTCGTTAAACCCCACAGCTTGTGGCTTGTAGCATTTTGAAACTTTTATATGAGGTGCAAGAGGCCTGATGCACAAAATTTGTGTGCAGGGGTGGGGGGAGGAGGCTCCCTCAGCCTGGCCTGTGCCCTCTCACAATCCGGGACCCTTCAGGGGGGTGTCAGACATCCCTCTCACAATCCGGGACCCCTTGCTCCTAACCACCCTCCTGCTCGCCCCTTACAGCGTGGCTCGCCACTCCTTAGTGCTGCCACGGAGGCAGGAGAGGCTCCCACCACTGCCTCTGCACTCACCAGTCATGAGCCCAGCTTCTGGCTGAGCGGCGCTCCCACTGTGGGAGTGCACTGACCACCAGGGGGCAGCTCCTGCATTGAGCATCTGCCCCTGGTGGTCAGTGCATGTCATAGCGACCGGTCATTCTGGTCGTTCCGCCGTAAGGGTCGCTGGGCTTTTATTATATTGATGGCAGTACGAGTACATTGCACTATTTTGGTAATTTTCATGTTAGTATGCCACCCTCATCCAGTTACCCCATATCACCTGCTCTGGTTAATAGCACCATCTTGTACCCAGGATAAACTTCCCAGAGGTTTCAATCCTTCCTTTTCACTTTCAGTCAACCCTGAATTTGTCCTAAAATTCCACAAATTTTGTCAATGAAATAAATTCCTCTTGAATTTATTTCCTCCTGTTCAGTCTCATCTTGATTGCCTTGATTCAAGCCCTCATCACATCTTGCCTAGACTTTGCAAGAACCTGCGAATTAACCTGCTGATCTCTTAACATTTCAACCCTCCTGCTACTCCAAGTAACACTGATGTAGACATGTCATCACCTACAGGAGAAGATCCACATTTTTAAAACTATTGGTAAATCCATTCCATAATCCAATTAAGTTTACCTGCCTAGGCTCATCTTTCACTACTTATCACCTATGCTGACTGTGGGCACACGATGCACTCACAGCTACCCCATCACGGCGCCTTAGACCTGCTGTGTGTGTGCTATTTGAGGGCAGGAAACAATACTGGTAGTTGGAAATGCCTTACAAAAAAAGACATGTTTGCTTAATGTATCTGTAGGACATTTATTTCTGCTTTAAAATAATGAAGCAAATGAAGTGAACGTTATATAAAGCACTAAGAATAACACCATTTTTAGATAGTTTGTAAAACGTGGACTGGAGAGAGGGGGCAGAGCAGATCTATGAACTTCAAGAATTTTTCCGTTCTTTTGGTCCATAAAGTCCACTCTTTATCTCTCCCACATGAATATTTTCAGAGCAAAGAAAGAAAAAATGGGTTTAAATTGTATCCCAAAATTCAGTTGGGCAAAAGGATGTTCAACAATCAACATTCAGTAGTCTTCAATATTCAATAATGAAATCATCTGTGTCATGCACTGGAAAGATCCCAAGAGAGAATTATAGAGAGGATAACTGAGACATATAGTTCTCAACCACAAAATGCAGATACTATGATGATATGTTGCAATCCATGTAACATACAAATCCAAGTACCATCAAATAAATTGTTGCTAATAGAGTGCCGAAATTTGTGTATTTCCTTTTCAGTGGATTCACCAAACCTCATGCCTGATTACCCTGGATCAGTGGTCGGCAAACCGCGGCTCGCGAGCCACAGGAGGCTCTTTGGCCCCTTGAGTGTGGCTCTTCCACAAAATACCACGTGCGGGTGCGCACATACATTGCGATTGAAACTTCGCGGCCCAGGCGCAGAAGTCGGTTTTCGGCCTGGGCCGTCTATTTTGAAGAAGTGGCGTTAGAAGAAGTGGGGGGTGTCGGTCAGTGGGGCGACGGGAGACTGGTGCAGGCCGGCCGCGGGATACGCAGCGCGGGGAAGGTACACTGTTTTGAGGTACGTTCGCTGAGGTCGACCCCTTCCAACTCTCCCATCCACACTCGTCTATCTGAAACAAGTCTACAAGACTAGTGTGGATGGGAGAGTTGGAAGGGGTCGACCTCAGCGAACGTACCGCAATCAGATTGAGGACGTTTTTAGCAAAGGCCAGCTTAGGAGTACCCTAATTAAGTTAATAACAATGCACCTACCTATATAGTTTAAGTTTAAAACATTTGGCTCTCAAAAGACATTTCAATCGTCGTACTGTTGGTATTTGGCTCTGTTGACTAATGAG
This sequence comes from Myotis daubentonii, assembly GCF_963259705.1. Lineage (NCBI taxonomy): Eukaryota > Metazoa > Chordata > Mammalia > Chiroptera > Vespertilionidae > Myotis > Myotis daubentonii. The sequence goes on along the minus strand of NC_081856.1, from coordinate 11,236,887 downwards.
TTTGCCGACCACTGCCCTGGCTGGCTACTGGAACACCACACTCCACTTCTGCCCAATCTCAGCACGCAGGAGAAACACTGATTTTTCAGCCAAAGACCTTGTATGCAGATATGCATAACCCATGGGCACAGACCACAGGGAGCTGAAGGCCTGGGGAGGGGGGCGAGACGGAGGAATCAATGGGGGGGAGGGACATCTGTAATACTTTCAACAATAAAGATAAACTTTAAAATTTTAATAAGAGGCACACATTTGGTTGAGGATATGACGACACCGAATAGCTGCCGCAATCTGAGCAAGAACGAAATAGGAGGGATCACAATACTGGGCGTCAAACTAGACTACAAGACATCGTAACCACACACCTGCTACTAGCTCCAGAACGGGCAGATTGATCGATGGAACAGAACAGAGACCCAAGAAATGGACCCAAGTCAGTACGCTCAAATAATATTTAACAAAGGAAGCAAGCGGAGTGAAAACAGTCTCTTCAATAAGTGGCGCTGGGAAAATTGGACAGAAAAATTGGACAGAAACCAGACCATCAACTAACACCATACACAAGTATAAACCCAAAATGGATAAAAGACTTAAATGTAAGTCATGAAACCATAAAAATCCTAGAAGAAACTATAGGCAGCAAAATCTCAGATATCTCTCAAAACAATATATTTGCCAATACATCTCTTAAGCCAAGGAAAACAAAAAAATAAATAAATAAGTAAATGGACTACATTAAAATAAAAAGCTTCTACACAGCAAAAGAAACCATCAACAAAATGAAAAGGGATCCCACTATCTGAGAGAACATATTGGCCAATGATACATCTCACAAGGGGTTAATTTCCAAAATATATAAAGAACTCATACAACTTAACAAAAGAAAGACAAATAATCCAATTTTAAAATGGGCCAACGATCTAAATAGACACTTCTCCAAAGAGGACATACAGATCGCCAAGAGACATATGAAAAAATGCTCAAAGTCACTAATCATCACAGAGATTCAAAATAAAACGACAATGAGCTATCACCTCACACCGGTCAGAACGGCTAAACGACAAGTGCTGGAGAGGATGTGGAGAAAAGGGAACCCTAGTGCACTGCTGGTGGGAATGCAGACTGGTGCAAACCCTATGGAAAACAGGATGGAGTTTCCTCAAAAAATTAAAAATGGAAGGGCCATTTGACCTAGTGATCCCACTTCTAGGAATATATCCTAAGAAACCCGAAACACCAATCAAAAAGAGTATGTGCACCCCTATGTTCATAGCAGCACAATTTACAATAGCTAAGATCTGGAAACAGCCCAAGTGCCCATCAGGAGATGAGAGGATAAAAAAGCTGTGGTACATTCATACCGTGGAATACTATGCAGCAGTAAAAAAAGAAGGATCTCTTACCCTTTAAGACAACATGGAGGGACCTGGAGAGTATTATGCTAAGCGAAATAAGCCAGTCAGAGGAAGACAAGTATCACATGATCTCACTTATTTGTGGAATCTAATGAACAAAATAAATCCAGAGACATGGAATCTCAGAGTGAAAGGGATGGGGGCAGAGGTGGCGCATGGAAGAGATTAACCAGAGAACTTATAGGCATATATGCCCATAGCCCATGGACACAGACAATAGGGCAGTGAAGGCCTGGGGAGACTGGGATGAGTTAGAGGAGTCAATGAGGAAAAAAGGGGAACATCTGTAAAACCTTCAACAATATAATTTTTTTTAAAGAGTACGTAATGCATGATTCTGAAAAAAAAAAAAGAATAAAGCAAGTAGTTCTTCTTAATTTTGAATCAAAATTTACCATAAAGTAATTTCAATTTGAAACTGAAAACTGTCTTTTTATGAAAAACTGCTTTTTATTTGACTTATGGCCTCACTAAATCTATGACACATATCCTTAAGGTTGGTGACTAGATAATTATTAAAATAAGGACTGGCAAAACAACCTCTCAGTCACTTCACAAACTGGCCGAAGGCATTTTAAAATGAATCATTCCAGGGAGAGAAATTTTAATTTTGCCATGCAGAGCAGAGCAAATGATTATTTCTGTGTTTAATTGCAGTTATATCAGCTTATACAGCTATAGATAACTTATACATAGCATGGCTATTCATTAAATAGGCAAAGAAAAATAGATTTTCCTAGTTACCTTAGGTTGCACAACTCTTCAAAAACTCAACAAATTTTTTATAAACCTCAAACCACCCTAGCATTTTTCTTTAAAATAAATTTACACTCTGCTGAACTTGAGTTCTGTAGATTTTTCTTTAATCTTCCATTTTAAAGTGGTTATTTTCCTTAAACATTAAAAAAAAGGAAAAGAAAGCAGGGTCTCTTGTTTCTCCTGAAACAGCTGAATCCTTAGTCATTTTCCTAAGAAGCCACTTCAATATAAAACAAAGAAAACTTTGGACTAGACAGATGGCTTTATTTACTTAGGTAAAGTTCATATCTGAAGCGCTTGCCAGACGAGTAAAACCACATTGTCCAAATGAGATTGCCAAGCAGGGTTCACACATTCAGGCAGCATAAATGGCCACCATAGGATGTGTGCCTTCCCCCTGAGGCACCTTACAGTGCAAACACCCCTCCAGGGGCCTCCCCCCAGCCCCCCTCTTCCCCCCCCCCCTTCTCCTGGGCCGGCCACCTGGTCTCTCCTTATAGGGAAAACTGACCACCAGCCATCTCACGGGGCCAAAGAGGTCATGTAATCATAGCGCATCACTTCCTTTATGCATGCAAAGCCTGAAAAACCTACCTCACAAAGATCTCTTTATTTTATCTCCACTCTTGACATTTCTTTGCTAACAGCTTGGCGTTGTTTTGCAAGACGGTTTCTGCTGCAGAGTGAGGGGTTTGTAATTACTTCAGACGCAGGGCACCTGGCCGCCACAGCCACCAGGACGTGAGAAGAGGATTTTCTAAAGAGCGGACTCTTGCACAGCTCTCAGGAGCTGGAACAAAAGATAAATTATGCACACCTGGTGTGCCCATTTGCCTACGGACGCCAACAAGTTGGACTGGCTGCTTGTTAATGTAGATATATCCCCCCCATTTTCTCTGATTCCGGGGCATCTTTATTCTCATGTTCATATATCAGAATAAACTTATATTTAAAAATGTAACCTTTTGCCGGCGTGGCTCAGTGGTTGAGCATCGACCTGTGAACCAGGAGGTCATGGTTCGATTCCCGGTCAGGGCACGTGCCCAGGTTGTGGGCTCGATCCCCAGTGTGGGGCGTGCAGGAGGCAGCTGATCAATGATTCTCTCTCATCATTGATGTTTCTATCTCTCTCTCCCTTCCTCTCTGAAATCAGTAAAAATATCTTTTTAGAAGATAAAAAATGCAACTTTTCCCCTTTCCCAACACCCACTTCTTTAATTTAAAAAACCTGACTCTGGTGTGACTAAATTGTATTCTCTCTGTTCTCTGTTTGGTACTCACACCAATTCTGTGAGAAGACACTAAATCTTAGAAGGGACATACTTTCTTAGAGTAAAAATTCTCTTGATAATTTGTAAAAATAAATGTTTTAATTATGTTTAAATTGGAAAAGAGATTCCCATGAAAAGTTTCCCTAACCTATTTCACAGGTGAGGAGACTGAGGACCTGGGAACTGCAGAAGCCTGCCCCGGATCGCACAGCCCTGCCTGCCTGCAGCCTCCCATCTGCAGGCTCCGAAAGGAGCTACCCTCCGTAGTATTTCTTTAATCGATGTTTCTCTCTCTCTCTTTCTGTCTCTCCCTCTCCCTTCCATTCTCTCTAAAAATCAATGGGAACATGTTCTCAGATGAGGGTTAACAAAAAATAAAATAAAATAAAAAAATATAGCCGTCAGAATAAATCACGACTGATACATACAGACACTGTAAGACAGTGTTATGTTTTACAGTGTTTGTTTACTTCACCCTTTTTAAAAAAAAAATTTATTGATTTCAGAGAGAATGGGAGAGATAGAAACATCAGTGATGAGAATCATTGACCTGCTGCCTCTTGCACGCCCCCTGCTGGAGATTGAGCCCACAACTTGGGCATGTGCCCTTGACCGGAACTGAACCTGGGACGCTTCAGTCCGCAGGCCAATGCTCTATCCACTGAGCCAAACCGTCTAGGGCTGTTTACTTTACCTTAGCATTCCATGGGAAAAATTAAGTCACAAATTTGTTCAGATACTGGAAACAAGAGTGTGTTCTTTGTAAGCGGTAATAAGCCAACATTTGGTTTCAAAATGGTAATGCTTAATAAACTATATGTGCATCCAATATGTTACACGTACAGAATGGTGTCTCATGATTAAAGGAGCTGTAGTTAGTCATAAAAAATATATATAAATGAGGTCACTGAATTTCATAATAGAGGTGCATTAATCTCAGAAACCTTTATTACAGAAAGCCATTTGCACCATTTGAACTACCAATAAGGAATAATTTGAGTCAAGAACGTACCTTACAACTTCTCGTATTACAAACGTATGGGGCAATGTTATGTGCTATAATTAATCTGTTCGTGGGAGCAAAAACAAGGAAGCACTGTGCCCCAAGGAAAGTCTTTTTCCTTTTGGTGAACTAAAGGAATATAGTTTTTTAAATAATGTCTCATTTTATTATTCTATAATTAGAATTATATAATTAGAGCTATATTTTATAATATAATATAATTAATATAATATAATATAATGTAATATAATATAATAATATATTCTAAATATAATTAGAATGATATTTGTTTCCCAAATAAATAGTAAGGTGTAAGATAGAGAAACAAAAATTGAATCTGGGTGTTTTTTTAATTACCAATTCTTGTTTTATGTACTTTATAAGTTATTTCTATTTAGTCCATAAAGGCAGAAAGGAGCTTTTTCTGTACCACCAGTGAAAAATACCAGCTGTTATGATTTATTGATTTGTGCCGTTAATTTTCCTCATGCCTTTTTCTGCAAATGTAGTAAACAATTCTGAGAAGGACCACTAGGGGGAGTTCTTACTACAACTATAAAACGAAGACGGCTCTTGCCCTTTGCTGATGGGAGCCTGTGGCATTTTCCTTCCATTGGTCTGTGTACTGCGAGTGGCAACCCAAATGCACTCTCCATAGCCAGCAGACGCGAAATATAAAAACATTTAAATAAAAGTTTATTAAATCAAAGAAACAAGATGGAAATGTAGGATCATTTTTATAAAACTTTTTTTACCATCTAGATTAAGGCAAAAAAATATGTACATCTTCAGGCAATTAAACGTTGACTAATGTCTTTAAAAGAATGATATACTTTAACAGGAGCACATAAATCTGAGACTTTCTTAAATGTTCAATTAAATATTTTCATTTCAAAAACATTCCATTTCTATCCTGATCAACTGTGTTCCTGCTAAATGCTTCAACAGAATTCAAAAGCTCACCTGCACACCCATATCGTGTTCCCTCAGGTGGCCTTGATGGGTGACTGTACTGACTCTTTCCATCTCTTAAGAATTTTTTTATGATTATAATTTTAACTTGGCATCTATTATGAAAAATATAATCTATACATATATGCTCTCACATACAAAGTTTTAGCAAAATACACCTCTGGGAAATTTATTTTGAACTCCTGTGTGAGTGTGTGTACATGTGTATGTGTATGTGTATGTGTGTGTGTATATGTGTGTGTGTGTGTTAGTATGTTCCTATGGTTGTCTGTATTAGCAATCTTGTGCTGGCCCATTGATATTAATGGTAAGATGATCCATTTTTATTTTTTTTTATTTGAGAATTAGCTCAAGGTTTCATTCAAAGGAAAGATGGCATTCAATCATCTGTGGAAAGAATGGAGAAGACAGTAAACAAACGCATGAGAGACAGCAAGGCTGCATTTTTAACCTTTCCTGGCGCCATGCGCCTGACTTCCAGGCCTGGCAGCGGAGCCAGGCCTCCATGCGTGAGGAGCAGATGGAACAGGCAGTAGTAAGACATTATAAACATTTTTGAAAATGAGTCTGCAAGGCCAAGTGGCCTGTGGAGCAGTGACGGGGGAGAGGAGATGGAGGAGAGAACCGCATCCTGACTTTGAGCCTTTCAGCAGGTGGCGATCACTACCAAACGATTCTGGTATGAAAACCGTGGGGCCGGGGAGGGGCGGCGAGAGCATGGGGGGAGGAGCAGCTGCTCCCGCTCCCTGTCCTGTGTCGGCCTCTGTGTCCCGGCAGATATTGTCTATGCTACGCCCATTTGTTTAGTTCACATTTTAGGCCAATAGCTACAGTGGATGCAACCCAGCCAAAGGCAGGGCGTTCCATGAAAGTACACAAGATGCTATGCAGATGGGCACTAAAACCCTCATTACCTGCAGGATAGAATCCAAACCCCTTAGCATGACATTCAGGGTCTCCACAGTCCAGCCTCACACAGCCGCTCCCCGCTGGCCCCCGCCACGCCATTTCCGAGAAGCCACACTCCCCTGAAGTAACGGTCAGGCCGTCCTCTTCACGTTCTTGCCCACCTGCGCTGCCCTCCTGTCCACCTGCCAAAACCCACCCCGGCTCTGCTGCGAGGCCACTTCCTGGGACAGCGCCTCTCACCTCCTCACCAGCCCAAATTGCTCTCTTCTATGCCCCAACAGCACTTCGTTATTTCTTCATTCCATCTTTTAGGCCCAGCCCGGCCAGTGTGGCTCAGTGGTTGAGTGTCAACCCATGAACCAGGAGGTCACGGTTGGATTTGACTCAGGTCACAGGCCTGGGTTCCTGTCTCCATCCCCACTAGGAGGCGTGCAGGAGGCAGCCAACGGATGATTCTTTCTCATCTTGGATGTTTCTCTCCCCTTCTCCCTTCCCCTCTCTGAAAGCAATAAAAACATATTTTTTAAAAATCACAAACATATTTTGGGTCTAAATGTTGAACCTCCCTATTAGCCTGCCAGCCCTTTAAGGGAAGGCGCTCAGCCGTGCAAACGCTGCCAGGCCTTCCCGCGGCGGCGGCTCCTGCCAGCGTCCGCACTGCGCAGCCTCATGGTCACCTGCCTGGGTTAGAACCCTCCATTCGCCCTCACCGTGGTGCCACCTTGGGTCTGTTGCTTCGATTGTTGGTGCCTGCGTGACCCCATTTGCAAACTGGGGTAACACTGGTCCTTGCTCACGGAGTAACTGTGAGGCGTGTAACAGATGGTGCGAGGCGGGTGCCTGGCCCGCAGGAAAAGCTTACAATCTACTGTTTGTATTATTTTTGCTGCTGTTGTTGTTTACTCTAGATAGCAACGCTGTAAGGTAGGCGCGATCTTAACCTTTTCCCAGAGCTCCCAGTGGGAAAGGGGGGATCGGGACTCTGTGCCAGGCTGACCCCAGGGACAGCGGTCCCGATCGCGCTTGCCTGAACATGTAGCACTTAGCACTGTTTCGCAAATAAAAGGAAAGTAAGTTTTAGTAATGTTATTGTGTAACAAATGAATGAAAAGAACTGGCTTACAACCTTGCTTTGTGTGAGGGGATCAGAACCTGAAAAAGCCTCCGAGATCATTGAATCTGAACTCTGTTCTTTAGCGATGAGGACACCCAGGCACATCCATGCACTTAGGGAGTTTCCTGAACAGCTACTAACTGAAACGCTGATGTGAGCCCTTGGTGGGTGGGGGGAGCGGAGGGCATGATGCCTGCCCTCAAAGAGGGTGTGGACCAACGAAAACCTTCGCGTCTCCTGACCCTGCGAGGGGGCGTGGCATGTGGAACTTCTGAGTGACAGTCGAGACCCCAAATGTCCTGGCTTCCAGCTCCATAAGCTCTCCATTTTATTGTTGCTTTATAGGGTTAGAGCAGGAAAGCAAGTCAGTGGAACGTGGACATTTCTCAAGGAAAGGGTTTGCTTTTAATAAGTCTCATATCCAGCCCTGGCCGGTATGGCTCAGTCGGCTGGAGCATCGTCCTGTACTTCGAAAGGTGGCGGTTCGATTCCCAGCCAGGGCACATACCCAGGCTGCAGACTTCCATCCCTGGCCAGGGGGACAGGGGGAGTACAAGAGGCACCCGATCAATGTTTCTCTCTCTCTCTCTCTCTCTCTCTCTCTCTCTCTCTCTCAGATCAATGAAAAACATGTCCTTGTGTGAGGAATAAATAAATAGATAAGTCTCTTATCCAAGGGACTGGCCCTGAGCATATTTTGAGGGAGTGGCATCACACAGGATTAAATACACAATCTGCCATCTGCTCTCATTGAGCTTCAAATGCAAGAAAAACTCCACGTGGCCTCCAGGCAGGTGTGTGCAGCCTGAATCACTGATACTGCCTTTCCCACCCGCCTTTCCATGCATTCTCTCCTTCCTGTGGATTCCTGGTGAGGGACTTCGTGTCCATTGCATGGGACCATGTGAAGACTAAGTAAATCAAACAGATAATGAAAAGAAATGGCAGTTTAAGTAAATTAATAATAAATGGTGATTTGCTTAGGAATAAAGGACAGACGCCATGTAAAGAGATGCATACTAATGCCTGTAGCTGAACTGGCAATGGCATATATCTGAGTACAGGCCTCATTCAGATCTTTAGTGATCTTCCCCAAGCAACAGGTGAAGTTAGGCTCTGTGCTTGCTTACTGCAGGCTAGATTTAATCGTGGGTTATAAAACGGATTGAGTGATACCAGCAAGAGGAGCAAGGAAGGGACAACCCAACGCCATCCCTCCACAGAAACACGAAAAACTAAAATCAACCTTATCACAGCACTATAAAGTAGCCAAGGGTTACAGCAACCGAGTGAGCACGCAGCCAGTGCTCACAGTGTCGCAGGGAGGAGATCTTCGTGGTGTTAGCCTAGCCTCCCCTCCCCCCTGGCTTGGTGGAGGCCTTAAACACAGCCATCTGTGTCCCCAGTGTGGGTGCCTGGACGGGGAGGGAGCCAGGAGGTCCTCGCTCCCACGGACAATAGAAGAAAAGTCAACCAGAAAGTCTATATCTGCAGAGGCAGAGCTGCCTCAAACAGACTGTCAAACTGCAGCGGGAAGGCTGGGGAGGGCTGAGGGGCCGGGAGGGGGCGGGGGAGTAAGAGATCAACCGAAGGACTTGTATGCATGCATATAAGCATAACCAATGGACATAAGACACTGGGTAGGGGAGGCCAGGGGGATTGTTAAGGGCGGGAAAAAAAGGAGACATATGTAATACTCTTTGTAATACTTTAAGCAATAAAACAATTTTAAAAAAAGTCTATATCTGGCAAAACTATCCTTCTTAAGAGATTCTCAGGTAAACAGAAGCTGGGGGATGTCATCACTAGGAGGACCTGCTCTATGAGAAATGCTCAAGGGTGTCCTTGAAGCCGAAGTGAGAGGACACAGGCAGCGCTGCGAAGCCACGTGAAGAGACGAAGAGCACTGAGACGGTGTCGACTAAGGTACATGCGGAAGCAGACACCACTGTAGTTTTGGTTTGTCACTCCCTTTTCGTTTCCTCTGTGATTTGAAAGACAAATACATCTGACAATGATTGGAAATCTATGCTAACGGACATGAAACGTATAAAGATTCGTCTATGATAACATCAAGAGGAAAGAACAGAGATGTACAGGGTCAGAGTGTGCACATGCTACTGAACTTAAGTTGGTATTCATTCAAACTAGGTTGTTTTAAGATACTAATTGTACTTCTCAAGATAACACTTAAGAAAATAACTAAAAATCACCATTAAGAAAATAAGAAGGGCCCTGGAGGGCTTGGCTCAGTGGATAGAGTGCCGGCCTGCGGTCTGAAGGGTTCCTGGTTTGATTTCGGTCAAGGGCACATGCCTGGGTTGTGGGCTCGATCCCCAGAACGGGACGTGCAGGAGGCAGCCAATCAATGATTCTCTCTCATCTATCTCTCTCCCTGAAATCAATAAAAATGTATTAAAAAGAAAGAGAGAGAGAGAGAGAGAGAGAGAGAGAGAGAGAGAGAGAGAGAGAAATAAATTTCAAATAGAGATAATGAACTGGTAGCCCTTTCATTGTCTGTGTAGAGGAGTGACTGAAAAAGAGTTACATGCTTTGTTATTTTGACATAAAATATCAACGTGTATGAAGATCACTGTGGTAGGCAGAATGGGACATTCAGAGATGTCCATGTCCCTGTCCCTGTCACCAGAATCTATGACTACACTAGGCCACATAGCAAAGGGAATTGAGGTTGCCGATGGAATGAAGGTTGCTCATCAACTGACCTCTAGATGGGAGAGTGTCCTGGATTATCCGATGAAGCCCAGGGCCACCACAAGGGTCCTGAGAAGCGCGGAGGCAGAGAGTTGGAGAAGGTGCGAGGCTGCTGGCTTTGGAGATGAGGCAGGGGACACAAGCCACGGAATGCAGGCAGCCGCTGGATGCGGGAAAAGGAAGGGAGCGGGCTGTCCCCGGGACCTCCAGCAGCAACCGAGCCCCGTTGAAACCTTGATTTTAACCCCTAGGGTCCATTTGGGCCTCTCTTCGTAAGAGAATAATCCTGACCTGTTTTTAACCACAAAGTATGCAGTAACCTGCCACAGTGGCAATAGGAAACTAATGCAACACCACAAAACTTGAAATACTGCAACAAGTGGTTAGAGAATCAAAATTCAAAAAGCATTTAGTTGTAGGCTCTGCCCGGGGAAGCTTGAATGCCCTCAACCTCACAGCTTATTTATAAAAGACAAGTGATAGAGGCTTTCCCCAATTGGATAATCATCCTATTTGTGAAGCTGAAAGAAATTTAATTTAATTTCTTAAACTGTTAATAATTTTTAAGAAGCAGACTTTGATCAATCATACTAAAGGTAAGACTGAATTTTCTTTCTAATTTCGGCATAGAAAACCATTTCGGCACAGAGTATTTCTCATATGGAGAGGTAATTATGGAAAATGAAGGCAAAATTGCAGAAAAGAATTACTATTAAAAAGATGTGTCAGACAAATCATTGATAAAAGTATGATCGTTTACTATATTTTCTGGCAATGTGACATTGATCAGATTTCTAGATATCTGATTTTGCCTTTATTTTCTCATTCTAAATAAATATATAACTCTAACCCAATTTTACACTTGTAACTTTGTATTTCATCTCAAATTTGTATAAGCTTCGGGGCCCACAAAATCCATCTTCTTCCTGGACACCAGGCTCTCTGCTAAACTGCCACATAGACGGTCCCAGCCTTTCCTTCCCACCATCAGCATCTCCATTTAAACACAAGTCTCCTGCCCAGGTTACTCCGTGGTCTCCAGCACTCTGTCACCGGGCACAGGTTCTCAAAGTGTGTTCCCTGAGCCAGCCACCTCAGGTTCCTTGCCAAGTCAGAAGCCCTGGTTACCAAGCCGTCCAGGTGATTCCGAGGAGCCAGTTTGAGAACCACTGTCGTAAACTGTACTAACACCTCTGTTCTGGAAGGCCAACAACAATTACACAGGCGCCGCCGGCCCTCACAGCGTGGCACGGCTGCCCCCGGTGTGACAGCACCCGGGCCCCACTCAGCAATGGCTCTCAGAAACTCCGCTCATTCGTCAGTGGAATTATACCTTCTGTTCGCTTGATGAGAACAAAGAATTGTACGGAGGAGCAATCTACCAGCATTTGTCGTTTCAGGACGGATGCTGTGTTCTAAACCTTTAACTGGAACCGTGTCAGAGTGTAAAGCCAAGGTGGGGGCGTCTCCATCCTTTGCAAGACCGACTCCGGCAGTAAGGCGACACCTTGTGGACAAACGTGGGCATTTCACGAAAGTGACACGTGTCGGGTGGGCAAGGTTTGGGGTTTGTTTTTGTTGTTTTTTTTTGTTTTTTTTGCTTTATTTTTCCTCCAATCTGTCACAGACTAAAAATACTTTGTAAAAGACAAGTTTTTGAAAAATAAAATTAAGCAAAGATGTCAAAAAAACAAAATTCAACTGAGGAAATTTTAAAGGTCTTACTGGCTTCATTCAGTGATTCATGAATCGGGCAGCGTCCAATCCTCTGAGGAGCTGGAGAGGGATCCAGACAAAGCGTTCTCATACAAGGACATAATTCAGATATTCTGATCGCAAAAATAATAGCACCAAGGCCTATAGGACCTATGGCTCTAATTGGTCTTTTAAAATTTTTACTGATTTCAGAGAGGAAGGGAGAGGGAGACAGAGATAGAAACATCACTAATGAGAGAGAATCCTTGATCGGCTGCCTTCTGCACGACCCACACTGGGGACCGAGCCCGCAACCCAGATGTGTTCCCTGACCAGGAATCAAGCCGTGACCTCCTGGTTCATAGGTCGATGCTCAACCACTGAGCCATGCCAACCAGGTTCTAACTAGTCTTTATGAAATGCTATTAGTACAGATATCTTACCTGTCTTCATAGGGATTATTGAAAATATTTATCTTCTGTGAATACCTACCACTTGAGAAATCTTTTATGCTTTTCTCCACTGCCAACTTCTGTATGTCAAAGCTTGCTTATTTATCATATAAATCGATTGTCATAGTAATGTTACATCTTTGTAAATTTGTCAGTGTAAATATGTGTGTGTGTTTAAGGACTATTCAACAAATATGTGCCTTCTCTTCCTCAGGGAATTTTAAATGTGTAGCAGCATCAGAAATCACCACAAGCTGTGTTCTAAGGCTTAAAATGGTGTTTGATTAATTTTTCAGATGCCAAGACTTTGAGCCAAATTATTCTGATTCTGATCCTAGAGTTTGAAGAACAATAATGAGCCACCACCTTCCTTCTTATATACAGTTGAAAGTTCTGATTTAATTCCAAGTGGGCCCCATCTGCTGCTTCCTTCTCGTTTGGTGTTCTCTTTGAAGCACTTAAATCTCTCTTTGGGAAAAAAAGACCCCACTAATGTCACTTGAAATACACTTTTAACCCACCCTCTCTCTTTTTGTCACTGGTCCTACCTTGGGAATGAGGCTAGAGCATCCATCCCACGGAGACTAATGGCTTGCTTGCTCTGTCACACACGGGGCTAAGCATGAGATGCATTTGAGAACAAACACTGAGAACATTTAAAAACTTAAAGGCAAGTATTTGTATTTCATTTTCAGTGGATTCGCCAACCTGATGCCTGATTACCCTGGCTGGCTACTGGAACACCACACTCCATTTCTGCCCAATCTCAGCACGCAGGAGAAACACTGATTTTTCAACCAAAGACCTTGTATGCAGATATGGACACAGACAATAGGGTGTTGAAGGCCTGGGGCGGGGGGCAGGGCCGGCTGGAGGGGGCCAATGGGTGGAGAGGGGACATGTGTAGCACTTTCAACAATAAAGAATTATTTTAAAAGAAACACTGATTTTTGTCCATGTGCTCATCAGTGAGTCTGCTGGTCATTCCAGCCGGGCAAGGACATTGAGTGGCCAGCCTTGAGAGTGAGGGAATGGCCAGGAGACCCTCCGCAAGGCTGACAAAACCGCCAAGTCCCAGACACAGGCAAATTAGACACAATTTATAGTTTTAGTTATAACAACGTTCTCCATTCTCTGACTGACAAGAGGTCATTGTAGATGGTTCCTTGGCTTTCCCCATCTGTTAAATAAGAAAAACTGTAATGAAAACAGTCATGTCCTGGCCAGTTTGGCCCAGTGGATAGAGCATTGGCCCACGGACTGAAGGGTCCCAGGTTTGATTCTGGTCAAGGGCATGTACAGGCTCCACCCCAGGCCCTGGTTGGGCTCATGCAGGAGGCAAGCAATCAATGTGTCTCTCTTACATCAATGTTTCTCTCTCTCTCTCTAGAAATCCCTTCCTCTCTCTCTAAAAATCAATGGAAAAAATATCCTCACAACAACAAAAAGTCATAAACTAGGGTTCTTGCAGTGTGGACTGTGTCATGACTGAGGAGAGGCAATACCTCAGGCAGACTTCTCCAATGAACAGTGTTTTACGGGATGACCTACAATGTACCAACCTGTCAACATGTTTCTGCCAAAAGTCAGCCAGACCCATTGTTTTGGTGCTTACAGAAGGTTGGATTCTTCAACTTTTGTTCTAGCCACTTCTTATGGTATCATTTAAACATGACCCATAATAAATACTTAATGAGTCATTTAATAACAATAACAAATAATGTTGAATGACCTTAAACTATTGATGAATTTAACTTTATATATATATTTATATATAATTACATATATAATTTTATATATATATTTATATATATATAATTTTTTATTGATTTCAGAGAGGAAGGGAGAGGGAGAGAGATAGAAACATCAATGATAAGAGAGAATCATTGATTGGCTGCCTCCTGCACTCCCCCTACTGGGGGGATCGAGCCCACAACCCAGGCATGTGCCCTTGGCCGGAATCGAACCTGGGACCCTTTAGTCAGCAGGCCGAGGCTCTGTCCACTGAGCCAAACCGACTAGAACTTTAACTTTTTTAAACACAGTGTTTAGACATTGATGGAGATGAGGTCTGAAAGGGTCACAGAGGCCACTGGGCAAATGCCTAGATTCTCAAAACATATAACATTTTCTAAATATTAAAAAAAAAGGAATTATAAAGTCTTCTCTCACACTCCTCCTTATAAAAGAATTCAAAATAATGTAGATATTCCCTTATCCGAGAGGTGGAGCTTAATCGCCATGCCACCTCTTAAGCGTGGACTAGAACTAGTGTCTTGTTTCCGAATACTAGACAAAGGGGGAAATGGTGATTTTTCCAGTGGAGAGACCTGGAAAACACCAGCGTACACAGTGATGGCGGTGCACATCATCTGGGGTGTCTGGGATGTGATATGTTCCCTGAGATGATGGGCACTTAATCTCTGTGGTCTTCGTTCCAAATGCCGACAACTCCAGTCTAACCTTGAGGAAAACATCAGACAAACCCAGGTTGGGCAACATTCTGTAGGGCACCAGGCTGCTCCTCCTCAAGACTGTCAGGATCATGAGAGAAAAGGACTGAGTCACAGGCCAGAGGAGATGACGGGGCCATGATAACGAGATGCAATGTGGTACCTTTTACTGGGTCCTAAAACATGAAGAAGACACGAAAAATCGGGTGAAAGCTACATGAAGTCTGCAATTAAATTAACAGTAATGTAAGTACTGATACTAACTTTTTAGTCTGACAAATGGTGGTGTAAGATTTTAGTGATGGGGAAACCACCTGAGGGGTATATATGGGAAATCTATACTATCTTTGCCACTGAAATTATTCTAAAATAAAAAGCTTATTTTGAAAAGTCTGTTCTTTCAGAATTTGAATCAATAATTGAGAAATGGCAAGATAACACAAGTCACATCAAATTAGCTGTTCGTAATTAATGTAAGGAAAAAGACTAAAATTTGAATGGATGGCCAGATTATTAAAAAAAAAAAAATTTAATTCTATCATCATTTCATTACAGTATTCAGCTCTTTTTCTTGCCATTTTACCTTCAGCCATTACTTTTTTTTTTTTTTTTTTAAGTGTCCCTCCAGCCCAGCCAGCATGGCTCGGTGGTTGAGCATCGACCTATGAACCACGTTATGGTTCGAGTCCCAGTCAGGGCACAGGTTGTGGGCTCGATCCCCAGTGTGGAACGTGCAGAGGCAGTTGATCAATGTTTCTCATCATTGATGTGTGTGTGTGTCTCTCTGTCTCCCTTCTTCTCTGAAATAAATTTTAAAACATATTTTTTAAAAAGTGTTCCTCTGTTTTTCATTCCATGTTTTTCTTAAATGCCTCCATGAAGCAGGAAGCTGACATCAGGACTATTTCCGCTCTCCCTGTAGCCCTTTGGCTTGCCCGTCCTTATTCCCAAATAGTTCAGGAGAATCACCTCACCCCCCTGAGCAGTGTCAGTACAACTGTGAGTCAAGTTGTGGAGCCTCCCCTGGCCAAGGCAGGACAGAGGGCCACACTTAGGACAATCCTACGGCCTCCCTAGAGCCTCAAGCAGAACAGAGGGACAAAGGATATGCCACTTGGTTATGCCAGCGGCTGGGCTCTACCAAGTCTGCTACCGAGACCTCTCAAGTTCCCCAATTCTGTTTCTGAGCCTGGTTCTCCACCCTCCCATCACCAGTGAACTCTCTGTGCTCCCCACCATACTTTAGTATGTTTGGACTTTCCTATAATCTAAAAATATGGTAAGAACGTGTCTAGCTTTATTTTTTTGTACATATCTGTCCAATTTTTCAAACACCATTTATATCCATAAAAAGAAATCAAGATTGTTCACCTTATAGTAAAAAAAGAGTGAGGTAAGCCAGATGATTTCCAATATTTTATAAAGTTTTTAAAATGTTCTCTATTTTCCAGATAGAGGTACAGGAGGGATTTAAAACAGAACTGGACATCAGCTGTTTAATGCCTCACTCTTGAAACAGGATAAACAAGGAACACCAGACAATTCAGGAACTTCTGACATGAAATAAAAACAAAATTAATAAGAAAAAAAATGCCTTGGAGACAATAGAGGACATACAAGAGAACTAAAGAAAAACAATTTATATCTTCAGAGAAATGTGAAAAGATAATGGATCCTATCATGAAAGATAATCAGCACTCTTGAAAGTTATAACCATAATTGTCAACATAAAAATTCAATGAAATGGTTTAAAATTGAGAAAACTCTCAGAAAAGACTAAAGTTTATCAATCAGATAGAAAATAGGAACTCAGAATACAAGGGAAATGGAGTTCTAAAAGGTTTAACATACATTTGAGAAATAGAGAGAAAATTTTAAGACTTCCCCTAGCCAGGTGGTGTGACCTGCCTCGACCTGCAAGGCTAGGTTCAGGATCTGAAGGAGGAGCTGACGCACAAATGAAAACACTATATAAGAAATATGACTTTAGAAGGCATTGGGGGGCAGGTGGAGACCTCTTTCTGGAAGAGGCACCCCCAGTTCTGGCCAGGTTCACTTTTTATTTACTTGAATACACATTTGCCCTTTAGCAATGCATACAGGCAGATCAAAGGTAAAGTTTGGTAAACAATGTAGGAATTATCAGGTCAGGAAGTTGCCTTGAGCCATTGCACCCACAGCAGGGCAGTTTTATGCTGATTTTCAGTCCTGCTGAATATCAAAGTCCACTGGCCTTCCAATGTTTCTTTTTGCATTTTTATGCTAACTGCTGTTTGCTTTAGTCTCCAGCAGTGACTCAGTGGTTGAGCTTCAACCCATGAACCAGAAGGTCATGGTTTGATTCCCGGTCAGGGCACATGCCTGGATTTCAAGCTCCATCCCCAGTGTGGGAGTGCGGGAGGCAGCTTATCAATGATTCTCTCTCATCACTGATGTCTCTATCTCTCCCTCACCCTCCTCTCTAAAATCAATCAAGTATAAAACTTCCCCTACATGATGTGTATCCTTAGGTTGAAAAGATTCACTGATTAACAGCAAGAAAGGAGGCAGGGAACTGCAAGACATTATCATGCCATTTTATAGTTCTAGGTCTAAAAAGCTCTAAAGATTTCCGGGGAGCATAGACGTGGGCTAAAAACTATAGAGAACACAAATAAAATGGCATTTGTTTTCACAATCACTTGGAAAGTAAAAGACAATGGAGTTAATTTCTGAAAAATTCTATATCCAATTAACTGTCAAGTGTGAGCCTATTTGTTATATTAGCAGAGATTCAGAAAATTTATTTTCTACTATTTTTTTCCCTAGGATCATAAGCTCCAGCAAGAGAAACAAGAAACAATGGCTTTCTAACAAGAAATGCTAGAATGTGATATAGGAGACTTAGAAAGCAATGATTAGTTTGAAGCAGAACAACTAATGTTTCCAAGATGGGGTGTCCGAGTAAAATGTGACTTGATGGAATAAAACGTGAAGCATTTGAAAAGATTAAAGCTATGGTAATTACACAACAATAGCACCGAAGACAACAGAAAAGCTTCAAATAATGACCATGAACTGTACAAGACAAGAAATGTAATCACAGTTCAGGACTTGGCTCAGCAGACAATATTTAGAGCAGAGGTTCTCAACCTTGGCTGCACATTAGAATCACCTGGGAATCTTTGTAAAATCCTGGTTTCTGGGCCTCATCCTCCGGAAATTCCGTTTCTTTGTGATGGGGTGGGGCCACAACATTAGTCACAAAGAAACAGAATTTCCAGAGGATGAGGCCCAGAAATCAGGATTTTACAAGATTCCCAGGTGATTCTGATGTGCAGCCAAGGTTGAGAACCACTGAGTCAGAGGGTCATAATGTAAAGGCTCATGAACCAACTAGAAAGTTAACAGAGGTAGCCAAGAAAGTGCTTATGACATAATTAAATCTTCATACCTCATGAGAAAGAGAAC
This sequence comes from Myotis daubentonii, assembly GCF_963259705.1. Taxonomy (NCBI): domain Eukaryota; kingdom Metazoa; phylum Chordata; class Mammalia; order Chiroptera; family Vespertilionidae; genus Myotis; species Myotis daubentonii. Next base: position 11,218,679 of record NC_081856.1, on the reverse strand, counting down.
AGGGACACAGGGCTTGCAGCGAGGAGCCACGGGGGACTGTGCCTGAACACTTACCTCCCATTGGGACTTCACCTGGAAGAGGAGCAGGAGGACGCAGCCCTTCACCGCAAGGAGGGGCACGGCCACACCCTCACTCAGCTGGAGGGGTGGCCACAGCCACAGGCCGGGCGCACGTCGGACCATCGGGAGCTTGGCGAGCGGGGACTCCGAGAAGCGGGCCCAAGGCCTTGAGACGCCAGCGGTCCGAAGCCCACCGCTGTCGGAGGATGGCTGGCAGCCGTCCCCAGCATTCGGCTGCACCCCACAGCCTCCACTGTGCCCGTCAGGATGGGCAGCTGTAGTTCAGTTCCAGGTCCAGAAAAGCAGCAAAATCAGACCAGTGACCCCGAGGCTGACCTCCGGACCAGCTGCATTGAATCATGACCCCCTGCCCTCGTGCTAGTCCCTCCACCAGTGGAGACCATAACCCTGAAAGGACACACCTGGAGAACGGCTGAATATTCTATTGCGATCTCCGCCCTTAAAACCCTTAGGATGGAGGACCCAGGGCGCTCTTCCTCCCGGGAGCACACCCTGCCTTTCTCGGCCGGGCGGGTTACCATCAGCTGCCGCGCTCCCGAGCTCCGAGGGCCCCCCTTTACCTCTGTAACTTCTGGGAGTTACTTTTTATACCTGTGATTAACCACATAAACATTCTCTTATAAATATAAACAAAAGGAAAGTCAATAATGTAAATTGTTATCAAGAAACAGTAGTATGGTCATATAACTTGGAACATAAGATAAAAATGGCCAAGTAAGCGGCAAAACTGGGAAATATGACAAAGGCTTAGGTGCATACTAAATTTGTTTTTACACCATGATAATTTTTAAAGTAAATGCAAGTAAAAATTTAATTTTTGCTCATTTCTCCTTAGTATACATCCAGGCATATTTGCCAAAATAAGTAAACTATTCACACAATTTACATATACCTCATTTACTTTGTAGTGAAACATGATTTAAATATCCATCCTTTTAACAATGAAAACATTTCTATTAGAACCTGAATAGTGAAATTCAGATTTTTAAAGAAAGCTTTACAATAGCTCCTGTTTTCTGAGTAGCCTGTTTTTAGAAATTGTCTGAAGCACTTTAGATTTGTAATTTTTATCACTTAATCTTCAAAATAACCCTAGGAAGTTGGTCCTATTATAACACAATTTCATACATGAGAAAACTGGGTTCAGAGTTTATGCAACTTGCCCAAAGTCAAGTTATATCTAGACCTGGAATGCAAACATTCTGATGCCAAAGCTCTCAGTACGTTTTCCTTAATCACCCAAAGGTAAGGATACAATTGATGAGTTCTGATTTCCAGGTTTCATTTTCTTTCTTTTTTATGAATTTTTAATTTATTTTACTAGAGGCCCGGTGCACAGGTGGGGTCCCTCGGCCTGGCCTGGGGGGATTGGGCTGAAACAGGCAGTCCACCATCCCCTGAGGGGTCCCAGATTGTGAGAGGGTGCAGGCCAAATTGAGGGACCCCACCTGTGCACCAGGCCTCTAGTATTCATATAAGATCTTGTTAATCTCTTCCCACCCTCCCCGCCCCCTTCCCTCTGAGATTCATCAGTCTGTTCCAGGTTTCCATGCCTGGGCATTGAGCGTCTGCCCCCTGGTGGTCAGTGCATGTCATAGCTACTGAACTGTAACTTAGGCCTTTATATATAAAGAAAAGATTGGTAGGAGATAGAAACATCAATAGGGAGGAGATAGAAACATCAATGATGAATCATTGATTGGCTGCCTCCCGCACGCCCCCTACTGGGGATGGAGCCTGAAACCCAGGCATGTGCCGTGACCAGTGTCGAACCCAGTACCCTTCAGTCCACAGGCCAACACTCTATCCACTGAGCCAAACTGGCTAGGGCTCATTTTTTTTTCTTTGTTAAGAAAACTGCATTGCCTTTCTGTTTTATAAATGTTTATGTGAACACTGACAAGATGGACATAAGAAAAACTATAAGCTACAAAATTAAAGAGCAGCATTAACAAAGCGATGGATGTGACGTCATGTGTCAGCCCACTGTAACTCCACAGCACAATGACCACATACTACATTTGAAGGGCTCCAATTAAGTAAAAATGGCCCGACTGGAAGATTCAATTAGACCCAGAAAATGTGCTTTTAAAAACCACTCTGTATATTAAGGAATTTATTGCTTTGGTACTCTTTGCATTAAGATGTCATGAAAGGATTAAATAGAAACATGTTAAGTCATTTGTTCATTTATTCATTAATATGTCAAATTCAGTTTTCTATACACTATGGTGTTTATTCCATTTTATGTACTATTAGACATACATATTTAAAAAAATATTTAACTTATTTTTATGAAGAAATTAAATATTTTCTGGGGGAAAAATCATTTTATTTATTGTTCTCTATAGCAACAAACCTGAAACAAGTCTCATCCAACTCAACTAACTCATTTAAATACCTTTGCTCCATGGCAATTTGTTTAAAATTCTAGTTTAGTTTACACAACTCTATTCTACATAACACTGTTTTACCCTGTTACATAGTATATAATTAAAGAACATTTTTGTAATTAACATGTTTCTTTTGATATAATACAGAACAAGTTTTTCCCAGATCCGGCAAGCACTCAAATATATTAAAAAGGTATCCTTCTTAAAAGGCACACACATTTACAGGTTCAAATCTTTATTGTTTTAAAATTCTACATGTCTTTTACAATACAATATTTTGTTATTTAAATGACCTCTAAACAGTTAATGTACAATGAATATGTTTTTTCTGAAACGGAACCATGAATTATAATTTCATCAATATAATTATTCTTAACAGAATAATAAAGATGTTGGGAAGGTTTCCGTGCTGCATTTAAAGTGTCAATAGCACAGACTCTTCCCTTTAGAACCCAAGCGACCGATCTGTTGAAAGTGCTTTTAAAGACTGATAATTATGGCTGATCTTAAAAATCAATCAATCAAATTGAGTTCCTTTTTGTTTTGAAACATCAAAGGGCATTAAAAAAATAAGTGAAACAATTTGCTTTAGTAATCTACAGAGGCAAACTCAAAATTATGATTATCTGCATGCAATAACACTCCTCTTTCTTTAAATAGTTTTGAAGAATTTATACATTTTATAAAGAATGTGTTCAGAGTGCAAGTTTTTGATACTGATTTCACAAAAGGACAAATGCTGGTAATAACAACTAACATTTACGATCTAAGTTCAAGCTAATGTATATGTAACAGGCAATTAATATGGCTAATCATAAGCCACAATGCACAGGGTATGCCCTTTGAGAAATGAACTAGTTTGGTCCGCATTTCATTTGGATAAAAACAAAACCAAAACCAAAACCATTTTAATCCAGCCAAATGTCTTGTTAAGTTTATTGTTCTAAAGGGTATGTAGCCAGTTAAAAAGTAAATGATGTAAACCAATGAAGCATATTGTCACGCTGACTTTTGTATAAAAAGATGGCTTGCTGTTTTTGGAGTGATGAATGAACACTGTAGGATAAATCAGGAAAATGTCACAGAATGTATTCATTTCTTCCAAGTTATACTTTCTTATTCCACGACACAGCTTTCACTCTGTAAAACTTTGTTCCCAAAGGAACTTTAAATCTGTTTTGTGCCTAAGAAAAAAAGAAACCAAATTACACAGGTGCCATCATATCATCCTACTCAATGCTAGAGTATTGGCGGGAGGGGGGCTCTTTGTCACACTACACAAGATCTTCCCCTCACCAGTGAAAATATATTGAGCCACTAGTATTGATGAAGAATATAGTACAAAGTGAGCCATAAATCATTATTTTACAGTATCAAAGAAACTTCAATACTACACAATTTAAGTTCTATTAGTGTTTTGGAGCAAAGGGGCCCAAAATTACAGAGTTAGGAAATATGCTCACTAGATTTCACTGATTGTGTTGTACTGGCACTGCTGATATGACAGTCAGGTGCATTTTTAGCCATCAATATTATACTTCAATGGGAGTAGAGTATGAAAATAAGAAAATATCACTCTATTTATAAATAGATTCACTTTTAATCAGCAGTTAGGTTCCCATTAAAGGTCTCACTCAACAGAGCGAAAAGACCAAGACAGCACTATGCAAGACTTCTATATAAAGTAGTGTAAGAATTTTCTACATAATTCCTAGGTTTATAACATATGATATAGTTTTTACCTTTTTGGCTTGACAGTATTCCTTTTCCATTACTTTTCCAAGAACCCAGGGTCTTCTAGATACACCTGAAGCTATTAAATCAAGAGATTAGTTTCTTTTTAAAAGGGCAGTTATAATTATCATAAAATGTAATTGTCAGAATCAAAACAGACTAATGCAAGACTGCTGAAATCACGAAAATGTGTAACCATTTTCAAAACAACACTGAATTCAGTCTACTTTTCAAAAGGTAATTTTGATTTCATTTATTCATTAAATATAGGTGGTAAGTCAAATCACAGAACTAACAAAATTAAAGATATACAAATAATCTAAGTATAAATTACAAACAAATCTAGAAATTCTCTAAGTTAGCTCAACAGTGCCATCTACTGAAAGTGCTAAGATGACCTTTTCCATTCTGAAAACAGGCCAAGTTACGCAGACAAAACTTACTTTCTAGATTCTAAGAAAAGCCCTGCTTTTTGAGAGGCACTGCTTTCAACTCCAATGCTCAGGGGCAGGAACTGCACCTTTCTCCCGTCTGTACCCACAGTGCATGGAAGGGTGAACACAGTCAGTGCAAAATAAATAACTGGCAAGTCTACAGGGTGGTGCTCGAGCAAAGGGGAGGTGGAAAATGTGGGAGGAGACGGAATGAAAAGGCTTGCCCTCTGGAGCCCAAGTGTGACAAACTAATACTCATTCTCTCTCAATTCATCAGAAATTCTCATAAAAAGTTGAATTCAAAAGTTCTTTGGCCAATAAATTATCTGTTTCGAAAGTCTTTGAGATTCCCAAGAGAAGCCAAAATTAATTTGTATGCCATAAATATAAATAAAAGATATCCTTGCCGGGGGGTAGGGGAGGCTGGGGGAAGGTCAATGGGGGAAAAAAGGAGACATATGTACTACTATTTGTAATACTTTAAACAAGAAAATAAAAATTTAAAAAAATAATAAAAAAATAAAAAGTAAATTAAATTAAAAAAAAAAGATATCCTGAAAAACCATCAGAAATGTACATACATAGAGACTATCACATAACAGAAAGACAGAGAAGCCCCTAGACCAGCCATGGGCAAACTACGGCCCGCGGGCCAGATCCGGCCCGTTTGAAATGAGTAAAACTAAAATAAAAAAAAATAAAAAAGACCGTACCCTTTTATGTCATGATGTTTACTTTGAATTTATATTAGTTCACACAAACACTCCATCCATGCTTTTGTTCCGGCCCTCCGGTCCAGTTTAAGAACCCATTGTGGCCCTCGAGTCAAAAAGTTTGCCCACCCCTGCCCTAGACCACAGGATGTGAAAAATACTATAAATGCTGTAATATAGCATTTCCGATAATTCATCGTTTATGAAAAGACTCATTCTAAAATGAAATAATTATGCTTTATGAATGAGGACTAAAAAGTCCCACTGTCTCAGACATAAAAACACTCTGCTAGTCCACACACCCCTAGGACAGTGGCACAGGGGTACTATTATCCCCTGCTCATAATCCTCACCAAAAAGGGGGGGGGGGAGGGCATAAGGAGGATGGGAGTACCGTGGTAAATTAAGACTGTTGCCCTAGCCGGTTTGGCTCTGTGGATAATAGAACATCGCCCTGCGGACTGAAGGGTCCCAGGTTCAATTCCAGTCAAGGGAATATGCCCAGGTTGCAGGCTTGATCCCCAGTAGGCGGCATGCAGGAGGCAGCCAATCAATGATTCTCTCTCATCATTGATGTTTCTAAGTCTTTCTCCCTCTCCCTTCCTCTCTGAAATCAATAAAAAATATATTTTTTTAAAAAAGACCGTTAAATTATTTTCTGCAAGACTTTAAGTGCCTTTAAAATTATAATGTGCACTGTGAATCTGAGTATACAAAATTTAAAAACTGAATTCCCTCCCTGTCCTTTGGATAGGCACATTGAAAATATTTAAAGATAAAGAACCATGATATAACTTCGCCTCATATGGTTCTGGAAACAACAATGTGCACATAAAACACTATATATTTTTGTATTTGTACATTTAGACATACACGTATAGAAATAATAGAAATGGGGGAAAATGTTAACAAAAGGTGAACATGAGTAAAGGTATATGGGGGTTTTTTTTGCACTATACCTATGCTACTTTATGATACATTTTTTTAAAAAAATTTCAAATGAAAAGCTTAAACAAATAAAAAGCAAAAAATTACAAAAAAACACAGAAGAAAATATCAAGCTCATTGTTTTCAAGGTACAAAGCCCACTCATTTCTCATGGTTACATGAGAAATGCACGTATTTACGGACATTCTATGTAATCCACCACCAACAGCCACAGCGGAGTGACTGTGATGCTGGCCTGCTTGAGAAACTGGTATTTGACCAGGTTATCGTTCCAAATAGAAACAGCATCTAAGTACACATACATTCTTGTTTTTCTATTGAGGTGAAGTATCCCAGGGTATCATCCTATGCTTTTAGAATTCTTCCAAGTAACAGAAAAAATGGGAAAGTGACAGGGCATAAAGGGGACCCCTCCCCGACCACTTTGTCCAGCACTATTTAGAGCTGTGTCCACTGCAGCCTAATTACTGCTCTCCCTTTGGGGCCAGCGGGGATGAAGATGAGAAGAGACCCAGCTTGGCTGGGGCTCCTGCTCATTGAATAATTACGTTACCACTGTTCCATGAGCCTAACACTGAAAAACTTTCCTTCTAAACGGTGAATACTTTTTCCCACCGGCTTTTAAAATACAAAAATCATGGCCCGCTAATGAGTGTATATCCAAAAACAATCAGTTAAAACCATAGGCAGAACTACTACAGAATGTGAATTCTTTGTCCTAACACAATTGCATCTGAAATTTTATATTCATTAACTCTAGGGGGCAGAAAAATGCAAATATAAATGAATGACAGAACAGGAATAGCTCTGAAGAGGAATGCAGCCAAGCAGCAGGCTGACACACAGAAACACAGACAATGGTTTTCCCAAATCAAACAAAAGCCTGTCTTAAGGACTGGGAACAGAAGGAGCTAGATGTGAGGACAAGTACCACCCATCATTAAAAAATCAGTGTGAGAGGGAGTGGAGTAGGATACACGAACATTCTCTTCCCTCCCTAGATGGACTGATAACTACACTGGGCTGGCAAGAAAATGCTTCTTACTATTGGTCAGCATAGTGACAGCAGGTCACTGGCAAAATAATCCCCTGCCCCTTCGTCAGCTTTCTCTTATTTTGAGGAAGGAAAATATGTACTAGATAAAAGGGGGGGGGGCGGGGGGGGGGGGAGACAGACGGGACACAAAATAGCTTGTGGCAGCAAAGAGCTATTTATTTTGAGCCTGATTTTGGGCTCCCACATCCCTCCCCGGCCCTGATTGTGCACTGGTGGGGTCCCTTGGCCTGGCCTGCACCCTCACAATCCGGGACCCCTCAGGGGATGTCGGAGAGCCGGTAGTCTAGAAATTATTTTAGAAGATTTATACCTGATTGCTGAAAATAGTTCAGTACATCAGACTCAGAAATCACTAGTCCATAGATGCATCTCATTAAAGCCTTCAGCAAAATTGCAAATTATTTAAATTTGGTAGATATTTTTAAAAATAATAGGTAATAGACATTATAATTTAGTATATTTTAAAACTTATTTTTGCCTTTAAAAATGTTTAAGAATTGACATTTTAATAAAAAATAAAGTAGAAACACGGGATGTAAATAAGAGAGAAAAAACATTTTATAATTTGTCAAAAAAAGGTAATGTTATTAACAAGCAGATAAGTAAATAGATTGTACTTATATAAGAATTGTGACAATTTAATTCTGCTACTTCTAGGATATGAGATATCTGGTTCAATTGCATTAACTACATTGATTTAGAATTGTCAATAGAATCCAGGAAATTAACCTGGATACTGCAGATTTTATAAACAGATTCTGACATATTTAGACAAGAAATAAAAATCTGTAATATATTCTCTCCATTCCAGGTTTTATTATTTTAGTTATGGATATGACACTTACCACCCTCACCTGGTTTGAGATCCAGGGCAGGCAAAGACTCTGAATGCAGGAAATATAAGGTTGGACTAACAGTAAATAATACGTAATTGTCGTGGCGCTCGTCTAGGATAATGAGAACCAAATCTCCCACCTGAAAACTAAATAAAGGAATGATATTATCGACCTGAAAAGTTACTATCACCCTATCCTGAAAACTTTAAGTATATATTCTGCAATGTTTAACTATAATCAAAGTATCACAAAGGCAATATAATTTTCACATTTACTATATATATATGCGCACACACACATATATATATCTCCTATATAATAAAAGCCTAATATGCTAAGTGTCCGGTTGTCTGTTCAACCAATCAAAGCGTAATATGCTAATGATATGCTAAGGCCACTCAACTGCTCACTATGACGTGCACTGACCACCAGGGGGTAGGTACCACCAGGGGGCAGATGCTCCGACCGGTAGGTTAGCTTGCTGCTGGGGTCTGGCCGATTAGGACCGAGCAAGATGGGCTGGACATGCCCTGGAGCCCTCCTGCGGTTCCTCCCCAGCTGGCCAACCTCCCACGTCCCTCCCCGGCCCTGATTGTGCACTGGTGGGGTCCCTTGGCCTGGCCTGCACCCTCACAATCCGGGACCCCTCAGGGGATGTCGGAGAGCCGGTTTCGGCCCGACACTGGAATGGCCAGTAGCTATGACACACACTGACCACCAGGGGGCAGATGCTCAACACAGGAGCTGCCCCCTGGTGGTCAGTGCACTCCCACAGGGGGAGCACCGCTCAGCCAGAAGCCAGGCTCACAGCTGGCAAGCGCAACCGCAGTGGCGGAAGTGAGCCTAAGCCTGAAATCGGACATTCCCGAGGGCTTCCGGACTGCAAGAGGGCACAGGCCAGGCTGAGAGAACCCCGCCCCCCGAGCGCACGAATTTCGTGCAAGGGGCTCAGCCCTTGCAGCCCTGGCCCGCCCTAACAGCCCCTGCCGGTCATCCAGAAGGACGTCCAGAAGGCCATTCGGCTGTTCGATCTAATTAGCATATTAGCTCTTTATTATATAGGAGATATATATATTACCCTACCCAGCACCTAATTGGAATGCTGGTCATTTATTTAAGATGTCCAAAGGATGATGCCAGCAACTGTCAGAAACCAAAAGCTTTAAAAAATAAAAATTGTAATATTATCTATTGTTTAAAGAACAAAAATGGCAGGGGGCGGGGGGAGAAACCCACTACAGTTCATCTAGTCATAGGAAGAAGGTACTCTTCCTAACCTTTCATTTTACAACAAGAAACACAAATTCAGAGGGAGCAAGTTATAGTCTCAGTATACTATTCTCCATCTCTAAGTACAGTGAAAGCCAACTGAGTTAGGGTTTTGTTGTTAATTAGGTTTAAACAATGGAAATTACTAATTCGGGTGAAGGGAGCAAGAAAACAAAGAAATGGTACCATTTGTCAACATGCTATAAGTGGTGACTGTTTCTTCAGAGTCTTCTTTAGAAATGTTCTAAGTATCAAGAGCCATTCAGAGTTATTCTTGGATTCCTTAGTTGTCAAAATAATTTAATTTAGTGGGCCCTACACCTAATAAGTCATCAAAATCACAGAGGAAGCTTTTAAATGACAAAAGTCTTTTATTCATTAGTTATTTACCATGCAAATATCTGTTGCCCACCTAACATGATGTGAAGGTAGTGCTTTGGCTAAACACCAGAAGATGGGTTGTCAAAGGTAGGTAAGTGAGGCCCTGGACAGTTTGGCACCATGGTTTAGAGTGTTGGCCCACCAACTAAAGAGCCTCAGGCTCGATTCCCAG